>NC_080073.1:70033636-70678136 GCF_949987535.1 Balaenoptera acutorostrata | reverse complement strand
CATCTCCATGTTAGTTACACTGTTACCTAAACTAAGGAAAGTTTGTATCTTAGGTCTCCTGTGGGAAACAGAAACATTTCATGCATATGGCATTGGAGCTCTGTTTGACCTTACCTGGTTATGGGTAAAGCCAGGCAGAAGGATTCTGAGTTCTGACCAGCTTAGAATCATGCTAAGAATGAATGTAACCACCACTCAGTTTGAAATTAGCACATCTGCAGCATCCTAGAAGGTTCCCTCATACCTTTTCCCAGTCATTGCCTGAAAAGAGCTCAGTGCCTTCTTGTGTAGAGCCAGATGCTGTGGGAGACAAGATAAAGCAAATAGCTGAGATTTCTTTTTTTATATTAATTGAGATATGATTCCCATACCATAGAATTCACCCTTTTAAACTGTACAGTTTAGTGGTTTTTAGTACGTTCAGACTTGTGCCATCATCATGACTATCTACTGTTCCAAAACATTTTCACCACCCCAGATAGAAACCTCCTGCCCATTAGCAGTCTCCCCATTTCCCTCCAGAGCCCACAGCCCCAGCACCCAGTAATCTGCTTTCTGTCGCTATGGATTTACATATTCTGGACGTTTCATATAAATGGAATCATATAGTATGTGATCTTTTGCTCCAGGCTCCTTTCACTTAATATAATGTTTTCAGGGTTCATTCATGTTATAGCATGTACCAGTACTTCATTTCCTTTTTATGACTGAATAGTATTCCATAATATAGGAATATATATAGCACATTTTGTTTATCCATTTATCAGCTGATGAACATTTGAATTGTTTCTGCTTTCTGGCTATTATGAGTATTGCTGCTATGAACATTCCTGTAAAAGTTTTTGTGTGAATATATGTTTTCAGTTCTCTTGTATATATACCTATGAGTGGAATTGTTGGGTCTTATAGTAACTCTATGTTTAAGTTTTTGAGGAACTGCCAAACTTGTCCACAACAGCTGTACCATTTTGCATTCCTACCAGCAGTGTAACAAGGTTTCAGTTTATCCACATTCTTGCCAGTACTTGTTATTGTCTATCTTTTTGTTCATAGCCATCCTAGTGGGAGTGAAGTGGCATCTCATAATGGTTTTGATTTGCATTTTCCTGATGGCTAATGATGTTGAACATCTTTTCAAGATTTCATAATAGCATTAATGATGGCTTGTTTGATGCAATGTCTGACATCCTCACCATTATTATTATAGTAATTTTATAGCATGTTTGTATTGGTTAGGGTAACATTTGCTGCTGTAACAACTAGTGGCTTCAGTATGTCAGTGGCTTAACACAGTAGTGTACTTCTCAGTCATGAGTATTCCTGGTTGTCAAGTGGCTTTTCACAGATGATTGAGGAACCCAGGTGTCTTCCTTCTTATGGTTCTGCCATCATCTAGGGCCTCATCAGCATCATTTGCATCTAGCTGATAGATGGGGAAAGAGCAGAGAGAAGGTAAACCTGGATCTGAACAGCCTTGGCCTGGGTATAGTAAACATCACTTCCACTTGCATTCCACTGGGGAGAACTAGTCAGTTGCCACACTAGATGCTAGTAGGACTAGGAAACGTAGTCAGCTCCTGGCTGGGCAGCCACTTCTCTGTGGATCACAGATTTTGTAGCCATCTCTACCATACCATAAGAAAACTAACAATTATTTAGTAACTAGTGTTCCTTTACCTGTATGTATTTTATCTTATTCTGTCCTGAATATAAAACACCTTGTGTGGGATATTGTCCTCATTTTATAAAAGAGAGAATGAAGGGCTCTTTCTCCGGTACCACATTCCCTCCTAGAACCCAAAGCATTGCTAAACCAAGGTGGATGATGAAAACTGGGAAATGAAGTGATTCACTTATTTCCAAGCTCCCAGAACCCTTTTTATACACTAGGAAGGCCTTCAAGGCCCATGAACAACCACCCATTTATCTTTCCAGAGTCATTGCTTATTGGGTATACAGCTCACAAACCAGACCCTCTCTTCCTCATCTTTTACACATCTCACTGGTTACCATCACCCATCTCTTCTGTCATTTTATGAGTTATAAATTGGATTCCTCATCTCTTTTATGTCTCCCTGTTGAAGGTGTTATACAATTGGGTTTTTCAACAAGAACTGGTTGACTAACTACTGACAAGGTACATATCATAATGATTTTATATTTATTTAAATGGGTTTTTCTTGATTCAAAACCCCATTCACTCATTAGATCCTCTCCCAGTAGCCTTGCATTAAGTCATCAGCATCTTATTTTTTTCTCTTTTTAATTTTTTGTTTCCATTGGTTGGTGGGTTTCAATAATATAAGTGTTTTTAACCTTGTATGTTAGCACTTAGATACTATAGAAGTAAGTGTTTTTACAAATTAATAAATAATATATTAGAAGAACAAGAGTAGTAGCAAGAAGGCGAGTGCCTATTAATCCTCTAGGAATCAATGGAGCCAAAGGTTATGATTTAATGTTTATAGACATAACCTGAATCTATTGTGCCTCCCATTTTTGAGTTAGTTCTTAGAAGATATATTGGTTGGCCAACAAGTTCGTTCGGGTTTTCCTGTAACATCTTATGGAAGGTATGTAGATAATAAAAGAAGAAAGCCTCTCCTTTTGAACTAATGTACTCCAGAGCAGTCCTCAAGAGAGGATCCTGTTAGCTTCAAGTATTGTAGCCTGTTTTTTAGTGAAATAAAGTATGCAAGTCATGTTATAAATGAAATTCTATAGGACCATTAGAAATCAATAGCCCTGCCTCTTGATAGCATTCTACCTAGTCAAGAAATCAGAGGACAGATTTTTGCTGTCCTCTGAAAAAGACCTAGGGAGTGAGATTCTCCAATGTCTTCCTATAAATTCCTGCTCCTGGGTTAGGATAGTTTCCTTTTTTGGCCTGCTACAGTTGGAGCTTTCAAGATAAAGGCTCATTTTCTATCATAGATAATCCTGTTTTTGTATTGACTGATTTGGGGTTTTTCCCAGCTTATTGAGATGTAATTGATATATAACATTGTATAAGGTTAGAGTGTACAACACAGTGATTTGGTATATGTATATATTGCGAAATGATCACCACAGCAAGTTTACCATCCATCACCTCACCTAGTTATAATTTTATTTCTTATGGTGAGAACTTTTAAGACCTACTCTCTTAGTAACTTTGAAATACGCAAATGTACTGTTAACTGTAGTCACCATGCTGTACATTACATTCCCCGAACTTATTTATCTTATAATAGGAAGTTTGTACCTTTTAACCACCTTCTCCCATTTCCCTCACCCCGCCCCCCCAGCACCTGGCAACCATCAGTCTGTTCTGTTTCTATGAGTTTGTTTGTTTAGATTTCACATATAAGTGAGATCATACAATATTTGTCTTTCTCAGTCTGAGTTACTTCACTTAGCATAATGCCCTCAAGGTTTACCTATGTTTTCACAAATGTATCAGCTGATTTTACAAAATTACTTTTTGTTCTCTTTTTTCACATCATCTATTCCTGTACCTTTTAACCTTATTTCCCTTTTTTTAGAAAATAAATTATTTATTTTTGGCCGTGTTGGGTCCTTGTTGCTGTGCGCAGGCTTTCTGTAGTTGCGGCGAGCGGGGGCTACTCTGCATTGCGGTGCACGGGCTTCTCATTGCGGTGGCTTCTCTTGTTGCGGACACGGGCTCTAGGCATGCGGGCTTTAGTAGTTGTGGCTCGCGGGCTCTAGAGCGCAGGCTCAGTAGTTGTGGCGCACGGGCTTAGTTGCTCCACAGCATGTGGAATCTTCCCGGACCAGGGCTCGAACCCATGTCCCCTACATTGGCAGGTGGATTCTTAACCACTGCGCCACCAGGGAAGTCCCTTATTTCACTTTTTAATTGTTGATTGCTTTTCTCTACTGTCTTCTAAATTGCTGAACCCTAAATCTGTGTCAGTACAGTAAAATACTAACATCAGTTTTTCTTTTTTTATTATAAATGTAAAACATGCCCATGGAAAGTTATTTTCAACAGTCCAAAAAGATATAAGTGAAAAATAAATTTTTACCCTCCCATCTTCTGTTTCATTCCTCAGAAGTAACTACTTTTGACTTTTTTTTTAGTTTTTATAACTTCTCAATTATAAATAATATTTTTATATCTCTTTATCAACTTCACTAACTCCTTGGTATAAAAATAAATGAGGTATTTAGCTCACTTAACCACTCCTCATTTTTTGATAGTTATGTTTTTCTTTTTAGTTCTACTATTACTTACCTTTTAAAATTAAACAATGTACTTAAACCTCTATTTTTTGATCCATCAATTGTGGATAGTATTTCTTGACTCCCTACTATGTTAGTAAAGAAATTACCACCCCTACATTTCCCTCTGTCTCTCCCCATCTGTCAGCTGTCCCACCTCATTGACATTGTGAAGATTTATGATATTATTTTCTGTTTTTTTTTGATTTATTTAAATCTTCCATGTGTTGGCTATAAACTAATCCTGAAAAGGGAAAACCACTAAGAACTCATTATAATATTATGATTATATAAACATTGCTCCCTACAGATCTAGTAATTCATTGGCTCTGTAGTGAGGGAAATGCTGTTCAACGTCACTGAACTTGTGTCCCTCTTGGAAGAATTGTACTGTGTTCAGATCACAGATTTGATTTTCTTACAAGTGCTCAGAAGTATTCCACAAATGATAAATAACTAGCTTCATATTAGCCAGCTTTTTGTTTTCCTGGAGTTCCTAATTGCCTCTTTTTCCTGTTACAGTATGTAAAGCATACTCTTGTTTGCTGGTTAATTTTTTTTCCCTTTTTTTTAATTGACGTATAGTTGATGTACAATATTACATAAGTTACAGGTGTACAATATAGTGATTCACAATTTTTAAAGGTTATACTCTATTTGTAGTTATAAAATATTGGCTATATTCCCTGTGTTGTACAGTATATCCTTGCAGCTTATCTTATACATAATAGTTTGTACTTCTTAGTTCCCTACCCCTGTATGGTCCCTCCTCCTCTCCCCACTGGTAGTGACTAGTTTGTTCTCTGTATCTTTTTTTTTTTTTTTTTTTAATTTTTTTATATTTTGGCTGTGTTGGGTCTTCATTGCTACGCACGGGCTTTCTCTAGTTGTGGTGAGCGGGGGCTATTCTGTTGCAGTGCGCGGGCTTCTCGCTGAGGTGGCTTCTCTTGTTGCAGAGCACGGGCTCTAGGTGCACGGGCTTCAGTAGTTGCAGCACACAGCCCTAGAGTGTGTAGGCTTCAGTAGTTGTGGCGTGTGGGCTCAGTAGTTGTGGCGCATGGGCTTAGTTGCTCCACAGCATGTGGAATCTTCCCAGACCAGGGATCAAACCCGTGTCCCCTGTACTGGCAGGAGGATTCTTAACCACTGCGCCACCAGGGAAGTCCCTGTTCTCTGTATCTTTGAGTCTGTTTTTTTTTCTTTCACTAGTTTGTTGTATTTTTTAGATTCCACATATGTGATATCTTACGGTATTTGTCTTTCTCTGTCTGACTTATTTCACTTAGCATAATATCCTCCAAGTCCATCCATGTTGTTGCAAATGGCAAGATTTCATTCTTTTTTATGGCTGAGTGTGTGTGTGTGTGTGTGTGTGTGTGTGTGTGTGTGTGTGTGTGTATCACAGCTTCTTTATCCATTCTTCTGTTGATGGACACTTAGGTTGCTTCCATATCTTGGCAATTATAAATAATGCTGCTATATGAACATAGGGGTGCATGTATCATTTCAAATTAGTGGCTTTGTTTTTTTCGGATATATACCCAGGAGTGGAATTGCTGTGTCATATGGTAGTTCTATCTTTAGTTTTTTGAGAAACCTCCATACTGTTTTCCACAGTGGCTGCACCAGTTTACATCCCATCATTGGTTTATTTTTGAACAGACTGCTTCCTAGGCCTACTCTACAGCTGTGATCTTTTTGTAGAATGTGGGTAAAGGGGTAATCAAACCCTTTTTCCTTTGCAGGAGATATTGTCCTTTGGCCCAGTTACCTTTCTAGATCTCTTCCCCTGAAAATCTGATCGAAGTGGAATGTCAGCTGGGTTATTAGGCAACATTGCTTATGATAAAAATCACCCCTGATTGGTCAGTTGCATCTGGCTGGGAGGACTTTTAATATCTGGTTGGAAGTCATAGCTTTGGGTTTCCTGAGTGTGATGACTTGTGACTAGACATGTCCCTCATGAAAGTTCTGGGATCTGTGTTTATGGAACTATTACAAGAGATACTATTTTCAATTTGAAATATAAGGCTTCTAGGCCAGAGAGGCCCCACACCTGCCCAGAATAAGTCTTATACACTCACCTGAGCTGTGTCACTTGCATGCCAGCAGGAATGACTCCTGTACATTTGTATGGACTGCTACAAGGACTCCCCCTGAGGAGAAATGCCTGCTGCTACCCTGCTGGCACACTGTCTTTTCTCTTCTCTCTCCTCGGTGAATTTGAAGCCAAATATGACTTGATTGTGTCTTAGTTAAGAAGATCCCTTATGAGCATTGCACAGAGTAAATCTATAGGTAGTTTCTTCAGAAAGGGTATGTGGAAGGCAAATTTTCAGAATACTTGCATACCTGAATCATAGTTTAACTGGGTATAGAGTTCAGTTCCTTCAGAATTTTGAAAGCTTGGATTTATTGCCATCTGTCATCTAATGCTGCTGATGAGAAATCTGATATAAGCAGATTCTTATTCTTTGTAGTAATTTATTTTTCCCTATAGAAGCCTTTAGGATCTTCTCTTCATCCTTGGAGGTCTTAAATTTCACAATGGTATGGCTGGATGTGGGTCGTTTTTCTTCCATCCTGCTCAGTTTGCTATTATATGGAAATCTGCCCAATTCCCCTCAGATTTATGAATAATGTTTCATCCACCTACCATTTTCTAGAAACTCAACAAAATCTTGATTTGCTAATAGCCTTCTTTTGAGTTTGCAACACTATTATGAAGGTGTCTCCTTTGTATTGCTTTGATGTCACCTCACTGGTTTCCAGGAAGGGAGCAAGGTAAATGTGCCGATTATGTCGGCCATCTTGAACTTGCATTCCCGGAAGCTCTACTGCATGGGCTGTTGATACTCCCCAGTGACCCCGCATCTTTTCCCTTTCCTTCCTTGTGCCTGGCTGCGTTTCTCCTGTGTTATGCAGCTGTCTTGTTTCCTGCCAGCATGTGCTCCTTACATACTGACCTCCTTCATGTTCATTTTTTAACTGTTTCTTCACTTTGTCTTGGTCCCATTGACTAATAATTCTGTCTGCCAAAGTGTTAGCGATGTAGGCCATCATCTGTCCAAGACTGTGCCCCCTTGGCAAACATTTTGGCAAATATAAAAAATTAGATATAAAAAACTGGGTAATACTGAAGATTTCTTTTTCCACTTGAGATTTCTGTGGTCCTAATCTGGAACTACCTAGTGTCACTAGATTTTAGGCTGATTTTCTCACAGACTGTCCATCTTCCTGCCAGATATACTAGTCATATTTCCTTTTGAGTAAGTTTTCTTCCCTAGCCTAAGTGGTCATTAAAATGATGTTGTAAAGAGTTTTTAGGGAATTCCCTGGCAGTCCAGTGGTTAGGACTCCGAGCTCTCACTGCCAAGGGCCCGGGTTCGATCCCTGGTTAGGGAACTAAAATCCCATAAGCCATGTGGCATGGCCAAGAAAAACCAAAAAAACAAAAGAAACAGAGTTTTTAATAACTTAAGAAAATACTTATACAAGATTTTTTAAACAGGATACAAAATTATAGAATTATAATCACAAGTAGGAGAAAAAACAATGGAAGAAGAAAGCCAGAAGGAAATATGCCAAAATGTTAATAATGGTTGACTTTGTATATTGGGATTAGGGAAATTATTTCTAGTTTCCTACATTTTTGACCAATTTACATGTACTTCTTTTAAGATCAAAAGGAAAACTTTATTTGAAAATGATTTTTTTTTTCCTAGCTGCTGCCATAAATGTCTTGTAGAGATTTGCCCTTGACATTATTTGAGTAGCATATGCTGGCAGAGTGGCATGGTTTATTTACTGTCAGCAATAAATTAAAGAAATTAAATAAGTGCTGTACATAGCAATATCCTAGTAGCTTTTCAGAACCTTGAAGCCACTTACCCTAAGCACAAGTGCTTCCCTGAAAAGGACACCTGAGCCACATTTTCCTTATGCTTCTCCCCTTGGGCCTCTCAGAGCCCAGTTCTCCAAGAGTACTTCTTCCTTTCATCTTTCCCCAGGACTTCAGAAGTCCATTTCCACTTGGGTTTCCCCACTCAGAGGGGCCTGGCCTACTTGAGACCGTGGAACACTACCTTGGATCAGGCAATTTCTATAGCATCCTAACTTTAGAAAGTTTCTCCCCAGGCCTTCCCTGAGAAGCACTTTGACAGTCTCTATGTCACCTGGAAAGGCCTCTGTAGGGACAGCTCGTCTGCTCCCTGTACTTCAGCCTGACAGTATTCCTATCTGAGAAGCAGTTTGTCCCCTTTGCTGCATGTTCTGTCATTTAGTCCTGGGGAGGGGCAACATTCTGTTCTGGGGTCTGTTTCTATTTATTCACTAGGAATCTTAGAATGAGAAGTCATGTTTCTTTCTCTAAGTGCTGCAGTGGTTGAGGACAACGGGATAAATTAAAGGTGGAGAGTCACAGCCTCAGTAAACTCTGCCAAAGTGTAGCAAGATTGAAGAACGGGACATTTAAACCTAGACTGTTTATTTACCTTGTTGCATCTTCTTTGCCATTGTTAGTGATAAAGTTGAAAAAGCTTTCGTTCCACCAGCTTTGTTTCTTAGGCTGGCACTTAACAAAACGAACATCTTGGGTTGGTTCCAGGAGGTCACTGCTAATCATGTGACCTGGGGTTGTGTGTAGAGGGCTTGGGGTCACTAATGTGATGCAATAGAAAGAAAGTGGGATTTAATGGAGAAAATAACTTCACCATTGAGACCGCTGATGAGAAGAAGTTCCTGTTTAGTGTGCTAGTTTTAGTTTCCAGGATGGGATTGCAGATCTTGGCTGTTGCATAGGTCCTGTATTGAAATATTACCATTTTTTGTGAGTCTGCTGTGGTCATGGGTGGGCTGCCCTCCTCAGATCCCCTTCCCTGAGCAGTTAGAGGAGTGTGCTTGCTGCTCCTTCTTGAAGCGTGAGCCAGTTAATGGGCTCTGGTTATGTAATTGTCACTTTAAAAATGTTCGATGGAGATTTTATTTTTCTCTTTTCATACTTAATTCCATTTTTCTACACAGCATTTGACAGCAATGAAAAAAGCTAGTCATGTTCTTTCCTGTGTGTTTTTTTTTAAAGGGCAAACATTGGTGTTAATTTTGTCAAGAGTTTTAGAACTTGAATGATAGAGAAACATGTATCTGTGAGAGGAATGGCAAAAAAAAAAGAAAAAAAATAACGGAATTCAGATAAAACACAGAGGATATGTCTGGTACTAGGCAGACCCCTGAGTTAATGATGAGGTATCAGAGCCTGCCCTGTGGAAGGCATCTATCTGTTAGACCAGACTTGGAAACACTTGTTAATCATACTTTTGTTTATGGGGTTATGAAGTAGCCGGAGTAGATGAATATTTTGGAATAAAAAACATCAGAAGGGAGTCAGTCACTTATCCCTGCATGTCTAGAGAAGGGATTTACCTTTTGTATTTCAGAAACTTTTTAAGGAAAAATTTACCCCTCTGTTGGAAGCCACATGGAAAGTAGATTTTGATGCTAAGTACAATGCTTACAACTGAGTTGTAAGTTTAGAGGTATCGGCAGGTTCTGTGGACCACCAGTGGAGAGGCTCCTCCCCCCCAGAACATTTGACAGGTGACAGCTCTGGAAGGAAATGAAGTCCCCTTGGATAGCCAGTGATCAGGAGAGAAAAGCTGAGAGCTCTTTTCTCTCTTCCTTGCTTAACCCAGGAGCAGTGTTATTCTGTGAGGATAATAATTTTTCCATGCTTATTATTTTAAAAAAAAAAATGAGGCATGCCTCAATAAAACTTTCTCAGTGAGCTGTGTGAGTACACTTAAAATGTACATAGTCAGAAAGATTTTTCTTTTTTATGTAAATAGCTTTCATATTAATATTATAGTCCAGTTGACAAAGATAAGTCAAGACCACCTAATCCAACTACCATCATCTGTCTCCTCTCTCCTCTGCTCTGCTAACTGACCCCTCGACATTCTCGCTGTACCCTCAAGTTTACCTCACTTACTGTATCCAGAGTGGCATTTTTCAAGCACAACTCTTGTACTATATCTGCTTAGAACCCTTAACTGGCTTCCCATTGCTTTCTGGATGAAGACCATGATTCTTCACGTGGCCTAGAGGGCCTACACAGCCTGCCCCCCTCCTGCCTCTCCAGACTTATTCTGCATCACCCTCCCTGTGCTCCCCATGTTCACATCAGCCTAGCTTCCTCTCACATCCCGCCACGTGTCATACTCTGTCCTCCCACAGAGCCTTTGCACGTGCCATGGCCTCTCTCTGGAGCCCACACCCCTGCCCTTTGTCTGGTTAACCCTTATTATCCTTTTGTTCTCAGCTCAAGTCCACTTTCTCAGAAAGTCTGCCCTGACCACCTGTGGCGACCATTGTTTGTTATTCCCTCTCAGAGAACCGAGCTTCTTTCCTTTGCAGCTGATAGTACAGTTTGCACTGACACTTTGCTTAGCAAGGTTATTAAATTACTGTTGTTCTTCCCCTCTAGAATGTAAGCACCATCAGAGCAGGGATTTGGTTTGTTTCACTCACTCTTAGCCGTGGTCGCCTAGCAAGGACCTAGCACTTGTATTGTTTGAATGAATGAATGGATGAGTGCTACCACTCTGTCTCCAATCATGCATGCGTGTTGGTTTCTTTTGTCCTGCTTCTGTCTGGAGCTCTTGTCATCACAGGGCTCAATCAGGACCTCTGTCCATCCCAGCTCAGATGCTGTCACATAGAACAAGGAGGAGTTTGTGGGAGAAAATAAAAGTTGCTTGTTGCCCTGATAATGTAGTCCTTGTAGACTAGAAATGTGTCTTCCCAGCATCCCGTTATTAATCCATTATTGATCTGTCATCCTTGATTCATTTATAACCTTATTCCACAGCTTCAATTATTGCCAGAGTTTAGTTTTCTCTGGTCTCCACCATCTATCCTTGCCCCTCAAGTTAATGACTTAGATCCCCCAGTAACAGTTTATCACTTGAGATTGGTTACTGGCTGGAAGTCCATTACTTTTATTTTTAAACACTCACAGAGAGAGTAAAGTTTTTCTTTATGGAGGAGCTGAGTGCTTTAAAAACTGTTTGCCAGCTGTGCCCCTTTTACTTTGGAAATTGATTTGATTTAAAATCCCAAATTTGAAAGGTTAATATGTCTCAATTGTTTCTCTGGATTTTCAGAGTAAAAGGTTAAAAAAGAAAAACAAAACAAAACAAAAACTGGCCTTAATCTCTGAGGAGGAACTCTAAACCACTTGGTAAGGCACTCCATGTGCCTCTCCCAGCAGGGTTAGAGTTTGTTCCACAGAACAGATCTCACTCTGGAATCCTGGAGCTCTGGATCCCTCCCGTGGTTTTAGGATGGCTTTCAGAGAGTCCAGAGAGGTGCTTGGGAGGCACCCCCCCTTACCATGACCAACCCTTGATTAACCCCTTCCCTGAGATAGGCATTGCCAATAATGCAATGCAGTCTGCTCCCCTCCCCTGGGCCTCTAGTCAGAGTCACATAACCCTGAGCAGGCAAGCAAACTGGGCACCTAAAGACACCAGAATAACATTTGTCATAGAAATCCATTTATTAAAACGAATGGTCAGCATGTGATCTGCAAAAAAGGAAAGCAGAGCCTATTTGTTGGTCAGTGAACAAACGCAGCAGGAAGGAAAGTCAGTGTAGTTTTGACCATATCTTCTTAGAATGACCTGCCTCAGTTTGTCCTGGGTTGGAATGAGAAGTGCTGTCTTGGTAATCATGCCACGATTAACGCTGACTCAGCTGAATCCCAGAGTGCTAAGAGGCTGGTGTTTTCTTCTTAGGTTAAAAAAAAGAAAGGGGGGGAAAGTGTTCCTGTGAATTCAGGTGTCCAGCATGCACACAGAATTAATTTTTAGAGCTAAAAGGGCACTCTTCCTTTACTATCTGATTTATTTTCTTGGCTTCACGGGTCTTTTCCATTCATATTTTCTATTAAATGTTGGCCCCTTCTAGAATGGCTTCTCAAACTCAGTTTGTCTAAAACTAGGCTCATCATCATTTTTCCCCATAAAGCAGCCCCTCTCTTGATGTCCCTGCTCATGTTGGTGGTAGTACAACTTCTCCAGGGCATCTCTTAACCCTTTGATTCTTTCTTCTTTGCCTTCCACAGCCAGTCAAGTACCATGTCGTTTGTTTTACACCATGTCTTCCTTTATTTCTATTCCCTATGTTGCCTCCATCTTAATTCAGACCTTCATACCTCTCTCCCAGAATATTATAGTGGCCTCGAGTGGACTTCCCTCGATCTATACTCTGCATCCGTTGCTGTTCCGGTGTCTGGAACACTGTTGCTGGGTTCGTCTGGCTGTGATTCCTTATTCCCCTGTACAGGCACCTCCAGTGCCTGAGAAAAGCCTCAGATCCTTGCCTGGGTCATCTTCTATTTCTGTATGACCAGGTTTCCCCAAACTTCTTGTTTTCAAATATTCTGTCCTGCTGTTAGACCTCATGCCCAGATTTCAAATATACAATTACCGTATCTCTCTGACTCTTGCCAAACTTTCTAACCTTTATCTCTTTAATTCTGTCTTTACAGGTAGCCTACTTAACTTTCAGTCTGGTCCAATTACTATTGCCAAATAAGTCAGTGTTTTAGATCAGCTAATTATCTTTACTTCTGCTGGCTGATCTTCATGTCTCTACCCATCCTCTGTTCCCTTCAAGACTCAGCTAGAAATGCTCTGTGAGTTCTTCCTTGATCTTTCTCCTCCCGAATGCAAGTAACTGCTCCATTAGCTGAATGCCCACTGTAACTTGTTTACATCTAAGTTGATAACATTCACTTTTTCTTAGATCTGTTTCAGAGAAGGGAGGAAATAAGGGGCTAGGCTGGGAGGAAGTTTGCTTTCTAAAAATACAGCCATTTTTCAAGGTGCAGTGGCATCCCCCCCACCCCCCCACCCCCCATGGAAGTACAGGGCCAGATTTTCTCAGAGTAGCCTCTACAGTAGTTCATATGTCTGTAATCAAGTCCATAGCCCAACCAACTTTGATTGAATCATATTTGTTGAGTGACCCTAGTAGGTAGAGGCTACATTGTAAAGGAAAATACTGAGGAACCAGGAAGACATTTCTCCTCTGAAGGAACTTACAGACTCTATACAACTTCTGAATGTTTGGGAACCACTGCAACACACACACCCACACACCCACACACACACAGAATGTAAAATATAAAACAGGATCCTATAATCATAAAATATTGTGACTCAAAGTACCTTGAAAATCATAGTCCAAGCCTCTCAGTTGACACAAGCCTCTCAGTTTACACTTGCCTTTCCCAAGTCCTCATCTAATGAAAGGGTCCAGATCTCCTGATTCTGAGTCCCCTTTTCCCAGAATTTTGCATAGCCTATAAGACCATAGTAAAAAACAGACATAAGAGGGCTGTAAGAATATAGACATGGTCAGAAAGTGGCATGGGGTTAGGGAAATTTTTCTGGAAAAAAGCATTTGAGCCTACCCCCCTACTACTGGCCTACATGGTAGCTGGGAAAACTGGTAATTTCCTGACCAAAGGGACCTATGAACTTCAGATTTAAAAATCAGATAGACATACAAGTCAGAAATAGACTCATCTTCAAGAAGGTATGATGAGGACTATAGATTACAAAGAAATCCACTTACATTTTCATGTAATTTCCTACCTTGCTATCACTACTACTTCCTCCACACAGTATTAATTTGACCAGCTTATTAATGTTTAATCTAATCTAATGTTTGTAATGAGCACTTGTATCATAATTCATACTTTAAAAGTTGGTTTTAAAAGTATAGTCTCTAAACCAGATCACCTAGGTCTTCATTATCCAGGTTTAGAGTTATTAGCCTCTGTTTTTCTTCCCTTTTTCTTCCTATTGCCTACTTTTAAAAAAATCATTACACTGTTCATTAAGCCATTTATTAGACTGTTTCCTTCTACCAAAAGAGACTTGCATGTGTGTTTTTCCTCTGTTTTAAGCCAAGATCCATGAAGCATATTTTCCCCACAGTTGACATTTTCTTTTCATGATCCCTTGAAATGGAATGTAAGTGAATTTCACCATGGCAGTTGTAAGTTATGTACTGATTTGTCAGTAATAAACATTTCTTACAAAGTTTTAAAGTGTAGTTTTAGAGTGGTGATCATCTGGAATTGCACACATTTACCAGATGTTTTGGAAGGAGTTAGTGAGTGCTTTCTGCTCATACACTTTTCACCTCTGTATCCAAATTTATGCAACAGTTCAGAGCCCATGTAAAAAAACCTAAACTGAGCAAAAGAATGTTTGTGCTCTTAGTGTCGTGGCTGCACAGTCTTGACTAGGAAGGAGTGGTGAGTAGTCACCTTGTTCGTCCTTCTACCTCCAGGCAGAGGTGCAATTAAACTTGTCCCAGAATGTTCATGGTTTTCCTCTGGTGAAAAACTCTGAATAATATCCCTTGCTTCCTCATCTCCAGTTCATGTTGGGGGGGTGGGGGATGCTCAGGCGAAGGAGGGCAGACATGTTGGTACTGCTGCTGTCAGATGCAAGTAACTTGTTTATATTGTTCTTGTTGCCTTCCTAATTCTCTAGAGAGTTACCGAATTCTCTGTAGGATTTTGCAATGGATATATAGTCTTAATAGAAATTCAGACTGCCGGAGCTTTGAAATGTGTAGTCTTTTCTCTAGGGTGTGCTGGGGGTGGGGGAAGGAGGGGCTCATGGAAGCTTGGCTATTTGTTTCACATTTCTGAAACTCTTCAATTCATTTTTCCTAATTAAAATAAAAATCCAAACCTATACTAATCTAATGTTGAGATCCCAGGTTTAAACTAACAAGAGGATATGATTCCAAAGTTCATGTTCTCACAGTACCAGTGAGCCCCTGTATCACAGCCTCTGCCTGTTCGTAGGTGCTTCAGGTAGGTTAATTGAAGACCTCAAATGCTCAGATATGTGGCTGTATTGCGCTGCGAGGACAGAGAGCCACAGTAACGTCTAGTAATCAAGTTTTTAGTAAGACATGGCATGTGCTGTGATCTACAATTACAAATTCATTCAATTTGGGATTTCTAGTCTGATTTTCAAATTTATACCTTCACATTGCATTAATATCATATTCTTACATTAATATTAATTACCTTTATAAATTTCTGAGGAGATGAGAAGGGAGGACAGGGCACAGTCTTCAAAGCCATTCATATTTGTGGATGGAACAACTGATTTTCTCGGGCACTATTTCCTTAAGTTGCTTCCTTAAGTAAGATTATCATTCAACTCATATTGAATCATTGCCCTGCTAAAACCCCCAATTCGTGGGACACAGGCCCATGTTAACTCAAAAACGTGTTAGTGATCCATCCATAACTTAGCAGACATATTTTTGCCACTGCTCTAGGTCAGGCACTGTGCTGGCTGCTTCCCTCCTCTCATGGGCTTGTCAGCTAAGCTTTCCCAGTCAGCTCGGGACCAGTAGTAACTGAGGGGCCTTGATCCAAATGTAAATAGAGGCATTTGTGGATTCTGACATACTTAGCTAGACCAAATCTTCTCTGAGTGAATCAGTAGGGGTGACATTTGTGGGAGCAAGCAGCATGCTAAATCTGGAAACACATACTACAGAGATGGGAGTGAGCTTGGCCTTGGTGGCTAAATAAAGATCACTCGTTCTCCCTTCATCTTGCTAGAGGGAAGTTCAAGTGTGCCTTTGAGCAGAGAAGATCTTCCTGGAGATGGCAGAATTGCAGCCTGCACACTCAGCCCATCGGCTTCTTTGTTACCTTTGTACTGGAAACAATAACCTCAGTCGCAGGGAGGCTGAGCGAATTGAGCGTGTTTTGCTGCGCGCCTGTGCCAGTGCGCTGGCTGCCCTCTCTGACGCCAAGTGTGATGTTCCGTTTGTAATGAGCACTTGCAGTTTCTGTAAACTGTGTAATACCATATAATAAGTAGTAATTTCCCACTTATCCTTGATAACAGGAGTTTTCCGCTTGGCTTTTAGTGATAGCCAAAATGTGAGTGGTTTTTTTCCCCCTCACCATATGATGAATTTCCAGAGGCATCTTTTTTTCACAAGCTAGATTGACAAGTTGTTTTCCAAGTGTGTCCAAAATGTGTAATAGCTAATCTTGCCTTTAAAAAGTCAAAGTCAAATAAAATGGTTCTGAAGTAGCCATTTATAATAAAATGACTATATACATTCTTAAGCTTGTTGTAGCTGTCTCCTGGCTGTGCTCTTCCTCAAGGGATTAGTAGCTTGAAGCTTAGCCCAGTAGCTTGGATGATAAAACTGCCATGTCTCAAGTTATTGTTTTAAATTTCCTGTGAGAGATTATGTCTTAAGTATAAGGTGAACTCGCCCTAGATAACTTTGGTGCCCTTCCTGGAGAGAGGAAGGAAGGCCGTTATGCTGTGTACTCTTCTCCCCCGAGTCACACACTGTCCAGATTGGTTGGAGTTCTTGCTCTGATTTCTCTTTTTAATCATTGGGAAATACTTTCAGAAAAGAAATGGACACAGCTTTACATTGTAAACCTTCTTATCTCCATTTAAAGTCATCCCTGACTTTTCCCTTGATGCTCAGAACACCATAAAATTCAGTGTTTTTCTGTAATAAATTAAGACTGCTTTTTCATCAGACTGTCTTCTCCCTTTCTGAGATACAGCTGGCATTATCTATTCATTCATTTATTTCTGTAGGCCTCTTGGTAACCACTTACCCCTATCAGATGGCTTGAGCAAGACCAGCAGCTGTTGATTTTGTGATATCAGGGAAGTCTTATGAATCATGTTGATGGGAGCCTTGGTACTTCCATGATCACTGGGTACTACCTTTTATCTGTCACAGAGCTGGCCTTCCTGCAGATTTCTTGCCTGGGACTTCGGTGTGTCTGACTTGCTAAAACTAAGATATCAGTGAACAGTGGCAGCTAAGATGCAGAATTTGCTTGAGCTGACCTCACTTAAAAGATGATTGTGCCTTTTTGGCACAAAAAGTTGGATTTGTTCATCAGAATGACTGATCCTCTGTGTGCAGAGCTCTGTGTGGGGTTATAAAGAAAAGAGAAGATAGACCACTTGCCTGTGGTCTAGTTCAGAAACAACATACACATCAAAAAAGACTCTCCTGGGCTTCCCTGGTGGCGCAGTGGTTGAGAGTCTGCCTGCCAATGCAGGGGACATGGGTTCGAGCCCTGGTCCGGGAAGATCCCACATGCCGCGGAGCAACTAAGCCCGTGTGCCACAGCTACTGAGCCTGCGCATCTGGAGCCTGTGCTCCGCAACAAGAGAGGCCGCGACAGTGAGAGGCCCGCGCACCGCGATGACGAGTGGCCCCTGCTCGCCGCAACTAGAGAAAGCCCTCGCACAGAAACGAAGACCCAACACAGCCAAAAATAAATAAATAAATAAATAAATGAAGAAGCTTTAAAAAAAAAAAAAAAACTCTCCTATCAGGTGACTCTTTCGAAGTGTCACCTAAAAAGCAAACTGAGGTTGAATAATTCTTTGTTTCCCACGTCTGCTTAAAAATTAATTCAAATCACAGAAGAATTAGTGTGCAGTTTATGAAGAAAGTTTATTAGAACTGAAAAGCAAGCAAGTCACACTTTTACAGAGTTAGGATGGTGATCGGCGAGTTGTGGGAGACGTGTACTTGGGCAGGGACCTGGCTTCTACAGACGCCAGCATTTCCAGCGGCGCTCAGAAAAAGTGCCTCTCTCCCATTTGGTACATCTATACTCTCGTAGCCCTTTGCTTCTCAGATCTGAATCCAGATGCACCATCTCAATGGCTCTCGAGTCTGGGGAGCTATTGTTTTGTGTTCTTCCTCCCTTGGGGCCTTCCACTGAAAGGCTACCCTGCATGTGGACCTGAATCGACTCTGCACATAAATGCTTGGACTCAGGTGGAAGCAGACTTTTAATCAAACACCAATAGAACAAACCATTCTCTACTGAAATCTCTGGAGTTGTGGTATCACTGGTGCCCACATTTTCCAGTTGTTTCCTGGGATTTGATATCTAGCCCAGCAGGTTGTCTTTGGGGTTTACTTAGATCGGTGTAATTAAATTAGAATTTATAGTCTTGTGATCCTTCTACTTAGGAATTTTACACGGAGACCCCCCCCCGCTGCAGATTGAACATTGTGTGTTGGCAGTCAGTCGTGATCAGAATGAGGGTCTTTACTTCAAAGCAGGAGTGGTTTGCCCTACATTTGATTTGAATGTTATTGTTTAGCTTCTGTTAGGATGTTGGGTATTTGACTTTCAGGTTTGGGCATAGCTTCCCAAGTTGTTTGAAATGATGTCACAGACCAGTGTTCTCCTTTAGAAATGTATACATCACATGATTTGTTAATTTTAGTACAGTGAAAAGTAAAGTAACAGGGGGAAAGCTATGGAAAACTCAGGATTGTATTTTCAAAGAGAGAGCCTAAAATTTGTACCACTGTTGCCAATTCCTGGTCTCTGTGCTGTTTGGAAAGGGAGCTGAGGAGGAAAAGCACATAATGGAGAGCGAATGAGGAAAAGGGTGTAGGGAAGCAATGTGAAAGCCGTTGTCATAGTTATTATTTCTTAAATGAGGCACGCCTTTCCTTTAAGAACGTCTAACTTACGTCTTCTTGAGAAATGAGAATTCTGGCTTATAAAGAGATCCAGAGTCTCGGGCCCCATGCAGCACCCTTATGCCAAGTGCTGGGGCCTGCCTGCCCTTTTCCCTCAGGGCAGGGATCTTTCAGTGTCATTTTGCCCAAGGGGTCTGTGGGCAGCACTGCATATCAGTATCATTGGTTTCCTTGTGTGGTTTGTTTTATGCATTTGAAACCATTCTGAGAAGGGGTTCATAAGCTTCGCCAGACTGCCAGAGAGATCCGAGGCACAAAAAAAAAGGGAAGGTCTAAGTGTCAAATGAATACTCACATATGAAAACCTTTGGATAAAGCAGGCATTTTGAAAAAATAGGAAGCACGGGTTTACAAACATCTTTGTTATCGTGTTTTTTTCCTTACCTGATTTCTATTTGATCTCCCATGACCTTGTCCATCTGGGGCGCACCATAGGTCTGGGGCCATTTGCTGCTAAGATGAGCACGTCAAGCTCATCTTTGTCACTGACCTCTTCATCTTAAACCTTGAAGTGTAGTGACCTCAGTTGTTACACTTCAGCCAGTGTTCCTGGGAACCAAACGAAGTTCTTTGCAGTGGAACCTGAGCCCTCCTCCCCAGGCTCAGATTTCAGAAGCAATTCTCTCTTTGGAGCTGCATTTGCATTTGCACAGAAATCCTGAAGGTTTGTTCTAAGAGATCAGGGGTGGGGAAATGCGGCCACGCCTGGCTTCACTTCAGCCCTGGCTCTGATCCTCCAGGCCCGCCTGCCTTCTTTCAGGACTCCTCCTTTACTGACAGGAGAATACAGTATCTACCTGCTGGAAGCTTGTGCAGACCTTTATCATTCAACCCATTTTATGAAGTGCAGTTGACCCTTGAACAACATGGGGGTTGATGCACAAATAACTTATAGTCAGCCCTCTGTACCCACAGTTCGTACACATCCGTGGATTCAACGAACCCCGGACTGTGTCATGCTATGGTATTTACTATTGAAAAATATCCACGTATAAGTGGACCCTTGCAGGTCACACCCACATTGTTCAAAGGTCAACTGTTCCTACTGTGAGGTTGGTGCTATGCCAGACAAAAGTCCACCTGACCACAAAGTTCAAGAGCCCGTAGGAGTGGGCTGACGCTTGCAGTGTGGCTGCCCCAGGTGACTGCCCCACCCCCAAGGAAAGGTGACCCTGGTGGAGGAAATAACGCAGGCATGGATGTGAAAGCCTGTGTTGGAATTGTTTGTTTTAAATGTAAAGTGGTTTCAAGCTCAGCCTTTCTATTAGTGATTATGTTCTTGAAATATTTACCAGTATCTTGCCAGTATCTTGCCATGTTCTTGAAATATTTACCAGTATCTTGCCATTCTTGAAATATTTACCAGTATCTTGTTGGATGCAATATTTACCAGTATCTTGAAGAAAAGTGTGTAGTATGGCAACATTAACTGCACATGAGTGAAGTAAAACAGGCAAAATTTAAATCCCTGGACTAGAAACCAGGAAGCCTGGCTCTCAGCCCTGGTTCTGTCACTGATTGGCTGAGCATCCTTCAGCAAGCCCTTCACTCTCCCTGTACCTCTGTCTCTACAGCTGTAAAACACCACTCCTAAAACGAGGCTCAGTGCTGGCCTCCCAGGGCTGTTTTTATTAAAATAGTACAGTTTATTGTTATATTATCAATAAAATCGTGAAACAGTTATGTAAAACATAAAATCCATCATACTTTTCTAAAGCTCCTTCTAATATTTATGTACCATTGTTCTAAAGTTCTACCTGGATAGTGTATTGTTTGGACAGATATAGAGATACCGACATACATGTGTGCTATACATATAAAACATATGTGGGTGAGCTTTTAACTCTTACATATGAGGTAGAATCAACGCCTGTAGCTGCTTCTCTGCATCTCCTTAGGCATGGACTCCAGGATTTACTGTCATATACCTGGGCCTAGATGGCCATAACAACCTCCATCTCTAGAGAAAAGCTTAAAATCTCACATAGTCTTATTGGAAAGTGGAAAAATGATAATAACAACAAACTGAAATGTATTAAATACTTTTGAGCTTCCTGGAGATGGAGACTGTAACATGTATAGTTAAATTATATTTGAAAGAAATATAGTCATGTGGAACAACAAATAAAGGTGCTGAAGCACAGGTCAGATGAGTTGGTGTTGAAAGAAGGGTCAGGAAGTTCACCTTTTACTCCAAAAATCACTGAGAACATATCTGCCTGGAAGCCTTTTCCTAATGAAACGTTAACATCCATTAAATGTTGGGTGTGCATTAAAAATGCCCTAATATTTGTATTTTTAGCATGGATACAGTGGTATCAGTTAAAATAATCAGCCCTTGCCTGTAATCTAAAAGTCTTATCCTTACTCTTACGTTTTTAGAAGGCAGATGTTTTAAAACTGATTTGAAAATCAAATTTGCCCTTCAGTGATTTCATTTGGAAGAAACATAGAAGTAAACATTATAAAGAAGGCTTTTCAGTACATTATGCATGCAAATGTGGCAGCCAAATTCAGGTTCACAGCGAAGGTGGATGACTGCTCTGGCTGAGAAAGGTTGAGTTGTCTAAATGAATACAAAGGTCATCGACCCTCGGATTGTGCTTTTTTTGTCATTTAGTAGCAAGGATGTTGCTTTGTGTTTAACTCTACCTGCCAAAGGTAAGATTTGAAAGGCTGGGGCAGGCAAAGTGAGGCCTGTTGAAACAGTCTGTAGTGTGCTCTTATCTAGCCCTTGCTCTCTGCCTAGCGCTGTGCTGGATGCAACAGGATCGGGTTAAGGGAGGTTTGGGGTCTTCCCAGAATACCCCACTGCTGATGTGGAGAATCTGGAGGCTGTGGGCATAGAAATTCAATACGTGCTGCAAAGACGATTTCTGATACATTTATAGGTTTGTCTGACCCCTCAAGAGTCAGGGACTATGTCCTTGAATCACCAAAACAGCGGAGAGCGTGACATGTGGTAGCAGCTTAGAAATGATCCATATACAAATGAATGAATGAACTTACGGATGAATGAGTGGTTATATTTGGGGGGCAATTTATTATTTTTTAATGGAATTGTAACAGATTGTTCAGACTTAACAGTGAATTAGTTAAAGGTTATCACTATGGTAGAACGGAAAAAGAGATTTAGGCTAATCCAAACCAAATTCTTGCTCTCTGTCCTGAAGATCAAAAACTTGAGCCCTCCTGCAGGTCTGGAGAGAAGAGGTCTCCCATCTAAGGAAGTGTGACCACCCTGCCTAAAATTTGAATTAAAAACCCAGTTGGCCCAGCTCCTCAGTGGGTGGATTCAGGAAGAGGCTGGTTTCCCAGGGTGAGCAGAGCATCCCCTGGGAAGGGCTAGCTAGAATGGGCGGGGCTCAGCCTGAGCTTTAGGAGGAAGCCTGACCTCTTTATGTGATTCTAATCCATGCTCCAGAGAGACACATTTAAAAAGGCCTCATTAGCCACCATCATCCTGACACCAAAACCAGATAAAGATACTACAAAAAAAGAAAATTACAGACCAATATCACTGATGAATATAGATACAAAAATCCTCAACAAAATACTAGCAAACAGAATCCAACAACACATTAAAAGGATCATACACCATGATCAAGTGGGATTTATCCCAGGGATGCAAGGATTCTTCAATATACACAAATCAATGAATGTGATACACCATATTAACAAATTGAAGAAGAAAAACCATATGATCATCTCAATAGATGCAGAAAAAGCTTTTGACAAAATTCAACACCCATTTATGATAAAAACTCTCCAGAAAGTGGTCATAGAGGGAACTTACCTCAACATAATAAAGGCCACGTACGACAAACCCACAGCAAACATCGTTCTCAACGGTGAAAAACTGAAAGCATTTCCTCTAAGATCAGGAATAAGACAAGGATGTCCACTCTCACCATTATTATTCAACATAGTTTTGGAAGTCCTAGCCATGGCAATCAGAGAAGAAAAAGAAATAAAAGGAATACAAATTGGAAAAGAAGAAGTAAAGCTGTCAGTATTTGCAGGTGACATGATACTATACATAGAGAATCCTAAAGATGCCACCAGAAAACTACTAGAGCTCATCAATGAATTTGGTAAAGTTGCAGGATACAAAATTAATGCACAGAAATCTCTTGCATTCCTATACACTAATGATGAAGAATCTGAAAGAGAAATTAAGGAAACACTCCCATTTACCATTGCAAGAAAAAGAATAAAATACCTAGGAATAAACCTACCTAGGGAGACAAAAGACCTATATGCAGAAAACTGTAAGACACTGATGAAAGAAATTAAAGATGATACAAACATATGGAGAGATATACCATGTTCTTGGATTGGAAGAATCAATACTGTGAAAAAGACTCTACTACCCAAAGCAATGTACAGATTCAGTGCAACCCCTATCAAATTACCAATGGCATTTTTTACAGAACTAGAACAATAAATCTTAGAATTTGTATGGAGACACAAAAGACCCCAAATAGCCAAAGCAGTCTTGAGGGGAAAAAAATGGAGCTGGAGGAATCAGACTCCCTGACTTCAGACTATACTACAAAGCTACAGTAATCAAGACAATATGTTACTGGCACAAAAACAAACATAGATCAGTGGAACAGGATAGAAAGCCCAGAGATAAACCCACACACCTATGGTCAACTAATCTATGACAAAGGAGGCAAAGATATACAATGGAGAAAAGACAGTCTCTTCAATAAGTGGTGCTGGGAAAACTGGACAGCGACATGCAAAAGAATGAAATTAGAGCACTCCCTAACACCATACACAAAAATAAACTCAAAATGGATTTGAGACCTAAATATAAGACTGGACACTATAAAACTCGTAGAGGAAAACGTAGGAAGAATACTCTGACATAAATCACAGCAAGATCTTTTTTGATCCACCTCCTAGAGTAATGGAAATAAAAACAAAAATAAACAAATGGGACCTAATGAAACTTAAAAGCTTTTGCCAAGCAAAGGAAACTACAAACAAGATGAAAAGACAACCCTCAGAATGGGAGAAAATATTTGCAAACGAATCAAGGGACAAAGGCTTTATCTCCAAAATATATAAACAGCTCATGCAGCTCAATATTAAAAAAACAAACAACCCAATCCAAAAATGGGCAGAAGACCTAAATAGACATTTCTCCAAGGAAGACATACAGGTGGCCAAGAAGCACGTGAAAAGCTGCTCAACATCACTAATTATTAGAGAAATGCAAATCAAAACTACAATGAGGTTATCACCTCACACCAATTAGAATGGGCATCATCAGAAAATCTACAAACAACAAATGCTGGATAGGGTGTGGAGAAAATGGAACCCTCTTGCACTGTTGGTGGGAATGTAAATTGATACAGCCACTATGGAGAACAGTATGGAGGTGCCTTAAAAAAACTAAAAATAGAATTACCATATGACCCAGCGATCCCACTACTGGGCATATACCCAGAGAAAACCATAATTCAAAAAGACACATGCACCCCAATGTTCATGGCAGCACTATTTACAATAGCCAGGTCATGGAAGCAACCTAAATGCCCATCGACAGGCGAATGGATAAAGAAGTTGTGGTATATATATACAATGGAATATTACTCAGCCATAAAAAGGAACAAAATTGGGTCATTTGTAGAGACGTGGATGGATCTAGAGACTGTTGAAGTAAGTCAGAAAGAGAAAAACAGATATCGTATATTAACGCATATATGTGGAACCTAGAAAAATGGTACAGGTGAACCGGTTTGCAGGGCAGAAATAGAGACACAGCTGTAGAGAACAAACGTGTGGACACCAGGGGGGGAAAGCGGCGGGGGTGTGGTGGTGTGATGAATTTGCAAGATTGGGTTTGACATGTATACACTGATATGTATAAAATGGATAACTAATAAGAACCTGCTGTATAAAAAAATAAGTAAAATTCAAAAATCCAAAAAAAGTTAATTAAAAAAAAAAGTTAATTAAAAAAAAATGAAAAGGCCTCATTAAATGAACTGTAGCTCGAAAGTCCAGTGACAGTCAGGACCCTTCTGCAAAGAGCTTTATGCTACACTACGTCTTTATCGTATCTTTTACCTCATTTCTGTTGAATCTTTATTTATCTCTGGTTTCTTGGGGAATATGATGAAAACTTTTGGAGGCTGTTCTCCTCTAGTTTCCACCCTCCTTTCCTGCTAGGAGGATTCAGATTGGGCGAGAGGACTGTTCTATTCATGGTCCCTTGCTGCTTGCTCCTTCTAGCATTCTCCTTAGCCCAGGCAGGCAAGACTGCGGTTGCCTCTTGTTTTGAACTGCTGCTGATGGCTCCCAGAATTTTCTGAATACATCTAGCTGAAACTATTTATGTGTCTCTAATCATTGGAAATTATAAAAGGACCTTTTTTCAACAAATAATGTGAGCACCCACTGCACTGAGGCACAGAGTCAGTGCTACATTCCTACTCATTGTCCTGTTTCCAGGCTCAGGTTGAGAATTCACTGCACTCTTTCCTGCATCCTGGAAAGTTGGATTTCTTACATCATAGGCCTTCCCAGGAAGCTCTTGGGAGGCAAGACTCTCAGCAGCCTCTTAACAAACAAATAAGAAAGTCAGATTTCACAGAAACAATAAGAAAGGTTAGGTTCTCTGGCTTAAGAACTTAGTCAGTTGGTGGATAAAAAAGATGTACATATACATAATGGAATATTATTCAATCATGAGAAAGGAGGATATTCTGCCAGTTGTGACAAAGTGGTTGGATGTTGAACACATTATGCTAAGTGAGATAAGTCAGACAGAGAAAGACAAGTACTGTGTGATTCACTCAGACATGGAATCTAAAAAAGTAAAACCTGTAAAAAAACAAACAAACAGAAAAAACAGATAGTAAAATGGTGGCTACCAGGGGATGGGGATGGGGGGGGAGATGAGATTAATGGTGTTTAAGGGTATAAACTTGTAACAAGTAGTAAATAAGCCATAGAGATCCAATGCACTGTATAATGAATATAGACAATAATATACTATAGTTATGTAATATAAATATTGCCATAAAGGCAATCATATTATAATATATAAATGCATCAAAGTAACATGCTGTATACCTTAAACTTATACAATGTTACATGTCATATTTATTCAATTAAAAAATATATTGTTAAAAAAAAGAACTTCATCGTTCAGGGAAAAAAAGGGTGGGGGGGGGAGAGATAGGGGGTATGCCTGCCAGATGCATGGATGACTGGTGGTAGGAAGGAGAGACTCTGCCAGCCCCACTAATGTGTCTCTGTGTCTCTCAGGGATGGTGAAGGAAAATATCTCTTTGGTTTCCTCTAGGATTGAGGCGCTCTGGTAGAAACGAGTCAGGAGAGCTAGCACTGGTGCTTTCCACTTTACTCTTGCCCATGAAGAGAGCCTCCATCACCAAGGGACAGGGCAGCCTCTGGGGCTCTGTACTTCCGGCGAGAGGGGATGGGGAATCCTGCATGGCCAGCTTCACACAATGACCCACACAATCTAATGCCTTTTTCTGTATTCACATCCATCTGTTCCCCCACCTGGAAACATCTAGTCATACTCAACTCCATGCTCTCCATTGTCTAAGTCGATTCTGTCTGCTTCTGTCCTCTCACTGACTCTCAGGTGGTCTCTCCTCAGTCTTCTCCCTCCACCTCCAGTCTGTCTTCCAGTCTACCTCTAGAGTTACCACTGTGAAACAGAGCTTTCATACACCCACTTTCTCACAATCCAGATGCCTCAGCCTGACATGCAGGATCTTGCAGTCTGACCCCAAACTTTATATCCACCTCCTCTCATTGCTTCTGTATACCCACTCTGCTTTCACTGCTGTGGGCTACTACTTGTTCTCTGGACATGGTCTGTGCTTTCTCATCTTTGTGACGTTTCCATATGCCACTGCCACTACCTGGAATGCTGGTCTTTATTGTCCCTCCCCACCCCCTGCCCCTTCTCTGACTGGTGAATTCTAGGTCATTCTTTATGTC
The DNA here is from genome assembly GCF_949987535.1 of Balaenoptera acutorostrata. Taxonomy (NCBI): domain Eukaryota; kingdom Metazoa; phylum Chordata; class Mammalia; order Artiodactyla; family Balaenopteridae; genus Balaenoptera; species Balaenoptera acutorostrata. The sequence continues at coordinate 70,651,319 of NC_080073.1, read as the reverse complement.
CAGCTCAGTGGCACCCCCTCTTTGAATCTTATCCTGACCTCTCCAGACTAAACTTGGAAGAGCTAGAATCCCCAACTCAGGCTAAATGTGGAAAAGCCCTTCCGCTCTTCCTTGATCGATCCTGAAACTAGACTCACAGACTTGACAAGGGAGGGGAGGATTTTAGGCCTGGTTAGATGGTAAAACCATTTAAATGATTCAAAAGAAACCATTTTAATTGCACACCTCTTCTTAAGTGATGAGGGAGAAGCTGAATCTGGTCTGTTCACTACTACACTCCTGCCACTTGGTCGAAGCTCAGTACATGTTAATGTGCATGAATGATCCCGATCATCTGTTTCCTAATCTAGAACTTAAAAATCACAACTGGAACTCAAGAAACTCATGGATAGGGCTTCCCTGGTGGCACAGTGGTTAAGAATCCGCCTGCCAATGCAGGCGACACGGGTTCGAGCCCTGGTCCGGGAAGATCCCACATGCTGCGGAGCAACTAAGCCCGTGCACCACAACTACTGAGCCTGTGCTCTATAGCCTGCAAGCCACAACTTCTGAGCCCACATGCCACAGTTACTGAAGCCTGCATGCCTAGAGCCCATGCTCCGCAACAAGAGAAGCCACCACAATGAGAAGCCCACGCACTGCAATGAAGAGTAGCCCCTGCTCGCCACAACTAGAGAAAGCCCATGTGCAGCAACAAAGACCCAATGCAGCCAAAATAAATAAAAATAAAATAAAATTAATAAAACATTTTTTTAAAACTTATTTTAAAAAAAAAAGAAACTCATGGACAACATAATCTTTAAAAAGAAATTATGGGACCCAGAAACTCCACTCCCAGGTATCTACCCAAGAGAAATGAAAACATATGTCCACTTGAAAACTTGTACATGAGTATTCCTAACAGCATTAGTCATAATAGCCCCAAATTGGAAACAATGCAAATGTCGATGAACTGATGGATAGGTAAGCAAAATGTGGTATATCCATGGAATATTATTTAGCAATAAAAAGGAATGAATTACTGATCCATGCTACAACATGGGTGAACTTTGAACAATTTTGTTACATGAAGGAAGCCAGTCACAAAAGACCATATTTGTATGATCCATGTATATGCAATGTCCAGAATTGGCAAATCCCTAGAAAGAGAAAGTAGATTATTGGTTTCCAGGGGCTGGGGGTGTTGGGGGAATAAGGGATGACTGTTAAAGGGTAAGGGGTTTCTTTTCGGGATGATGAAAATGTCCTAAAATTGATTGTGGTGATGGTTGCACAATTCTGTGACTAGACTAAAAACCATTGAATTGTACACTTTAAAAGGGTGAATTTTCTGGTGTGTGAATTATGTCACAGTAAAGTTGTGTTTTGTTTTTGGTTTTTCCCAAAGAAAAAGAGAGTCTGGGGCACATTTCCTGACCACAGCTAAAACTGCCCTACAAGGAGGACTCTCCATGTCGGGCAGCAGGGACGGCTCTGGGCAGTAGGAAGTCCCTTCTTTGTCCAGATTTGATAACTCTGGGTTACAGACCCCTGCAGCTTTCAACTCATGGAAGGACCACACTGCTATTGGTGGGGTTCTTAGCTGTGGAAGGAAGCTGGACAAAAACTGCGGCAGGGAAACAGAACTTTCCTGTCCATGACATCTTCTCTGCCTTTTCCTTGAGATTCCTCTGAGAAGGAAGGAGAGCGGCGTGGGGTATCGATTCTCTTTTCCCTTCTCTCCTGGTTCCCTGACCTGCCCCACCTCTTCCCTGTCTCTTAAGGCTCTCTCCCCACAGATCTGTGGCTAGACCAGGAATTACTGCTTTAACACATTTTTAATTTACATGCAAATCCAGAGAGTTCATTCTGGGGTTTTTGGGTGTGAAGAGGGCAAAGCACAGACCAGAGGGCATTGCTGTCACAGTGAAAAGAATGATCCTACCTTCCTGACGTGTGACTGGGCCACAGAAGCCACTGGGAGCTAGTGCAGGCTTCAGTGGCTCTTGATGGGTCGTCCAGTCCCTTTTATAGCCGGCTTCAGTGTGTTGGCCACTGGGTCAACAGTAGGAGTTCCTACTGTAAATCAAGTCTCACACTGGCATTGTAATGGGATTCTAAGTCAGTAAAATTCAGATTTTGAAGTCAGAATGATCCCTGCCCCTAATGTTATATTGGAATATGTATAAGTATATATAAATACAGGAGTCAGAGACATTTGACCTGACTGAGCCAGAGCCCTCCTCATAAATGGCTCTTTTGATGATGAAAACAATCTAATCCTGTAACCACAAAGCTACATACGAGATGTTAATTCTCTACCAACATCAGAGAGGTCTCTCATAGTACATGGTTTTTGAGTAGCTTGTCTGTGTTATCTTACATAATGCATTTTTACTACCAATTATTGTCTGACCTAACTCAATGCTAGTAATGCAGTTTGATTATTTGGTGACATCATAAAATATTAATTACAAAGTTGATGATAATAATGGTGAAAGAATGGAACCAAGGACCATTTTTATTAATGCAAGTGAAGTGATAGCAAATATATTTGACTTATCCTGATTCTGTGAATCTCACTATTTTTCATTCATCCAAGAAATAAACAAATTGAGCACCTACTAAGTGTTAAGCACTGAACAAGGCAGACAACATCCCTACTTCATCAAGTTTACATCCTAGTAGGGGGAAACAGGCAGTAACAGATAAATAAGTTTTCACTACTGATAAATGCTATGAAGCAAATGATACAAGGTAGTATGTAGATAGTGACAAGACTGTGGTAGGCAAGAAACAGCTACTGGAGGTCAGAACAGCCTTTCTGAAAAAGTGACATTTGAGATAAGTGATACAGGAGCCAACCTCACAAAAGCTGGGGGGAAGAGAATTTAAGGAGGAGTTAAGGCCACGAAGAAGGAATGAATTTGGTGTGTATGCAGAACAGAAAGATGGCTAGGGCAGCTGAAGCTTGGAGAAGGAGTCAGAGAGCAGTACAAGAGGAGATGGGGAGGCCTATGCATCTAGATTGTATATGACCTTTAGGTCTTGGTAAGGAAGATGAATTTGATTCTAAGAGCAATGGGAGCTATTGGAGGGTTGTAAGCAAGGGAGTGGTATGAACTGATTTCTGCTTTTTATTTTTTTAATTTTTTTAAAATTTATTTCTTTATTTATTTTTGGCTGCGTTGGGTCTTTGTTACTGCACATCAGCTTTCTCCAGTTGCGGCAAGTGGGGGCTACTCTTCGCTGCAGTGTGCGGGCTTCTCGTTGCAGTGGCTTCTGTTGTTGCGGAGCACAGGCTCTAGACACACGGGCTTCAGCAGTTGTGGTTCGCGGGCTCCAGAGCACATGCTCAGTAGTTGTGGCACATGGGCTTAGTTGCTCCGCGGCGTGTGGGATCTTCCTGGACCAGGGCTCGAATCCGCATCCCCTGCCATTGGCAGGTGGATTCTTAACCACTGCACCACCAGGGAAGCCCCTCTCCTTTTTAAAGATCACTCTGGTTGCTTTGTGGAGAATGAATTGTAGGGAGATAAATACGGAACCGGGAGACCAGTAAGGAGTCTGATGCTATAACCCTGATAAAGAGAATACAGGGTCTTGGACTAGGATGGTGACACTGGAGATGGTGAGAAGTGGTTTGCTGTGGAAAACATATTGCTGATGGACTGGACTGGAGACCAGGATGGGGACGGGGGAGAGGAGAGAAAGAGGTCTTGATATGCACCTTCTGGCTCTGTCCTTGGTCCTGGACATTTCAACATTTCGCTGTTTTTATCAGTGCCCTAAAAAAAGACAGAAGGCGTGCTTCCTGGGTTTATAGATGAGACAAAGCTAGGAGGGATGACTACTGTGATAGATGACAGACATGAGATTCAAAATGATCTCTCCAGCCTCTAATGTGGGACCAAACCAACAGGATGGGACTTAATGGGGATAAATGTGATGCCCTCCACTTAGGTTCTGAAAATCAATTGTATAAGTACAGTATGGGGGCAGTCAAGCTTGAGAGAAGTTCATGTGAAAAAGAGCTGTGGCTTTAATTGGCCACAAACTCAGTACGAGGTAATGGTTAGGATGAGGCTGCCGCAGACCTTGGGCAGTCTCAGTGTGCCTGACTGTGCAGTGTCCATATGCCCATGCAACCTTCCTGTTGTGCTCCGTGCTGGTCAGGACAGATGTGTCCGTGCTTAAAGAGGTACATTGAAGGCGACCAGGTGATGAGAGTTCAGGAAGCTGAAGCTGTTTCATGGGGAGGGGGGATCAACTGAAGGAACTAGGGATAAAACAAGACCAGGTAAGACAAGACTGAGGGAGTTGTGAGGTCATGATAATTATCTTTAAATGTGTACAGAGCTATTTTGTGGAAAAGAGAATTTGGCACTCAAATTTTTTATTCACACTTTGAACACACATTTAGTGAGCATCTACTCTGAGCCAGTTACTATCAAAAAAAAAAAGCCTCTGAACTTATGGAGTTCAAATATGGTCCAGAGAGAGGGATACATAAACAAATAAGTGCAATAAAGTATTCCTGATGCCACCATAGAAGTGTGGGACACAGTGGGGAGAGTGACCATTCTACCTGAGAAGGGTTGAGAACAGTCTCTGGGTGGAAGTACCACTTATGCCGAACCCTGACAGATGAGTGGGTGCTGGGCGGGGTACCAGCTAGGGTGGGGAAGGGCATTTGGAGGCCCTTCAGGCAGAAGGAAGAGCGTGTACAAAGGCATGAGGTGTGAAGTAGCTTGGCACATTCAGGTGATAAGCACGGTTTGGCATGATCGGAGAGCAGATGGAAGGTCCAGGGACTGCCCTTTCTCGGTTAGAGGATGAGGAGGGCTTGTCCAGCAGTGTGCTCCAGGCTGCCCCTGAAGTCTAGTGTGCCAACAGGAAACAAGCTGGAGAGAAGACTGGAGGGACAAACTGGAACCAGACTGTGGAAATCCCTGGATTCCATGTCAGAGAGTTTAACCTTATTCTTTGGGCAGAAGAGAGGAGTGATTAAAGGGTGCTTTATCCAGGTAGATTGTTCTTGTAACAATAAGTAGAGTGAATTGGTAGTAAGAGAGAGCAGAGACAGGAAAGCCAGGGAACAGCAGTTAGAGATGAGAGGTCATGGGAGTCTGAGCTAGAGCCATTGCAGTGGGGACATGAAGTCTTCCAGGTGAGAAGCTGAAGTGGGGTGGCCCCCTTCAGGGAGGGCAGGGAAAAAACTCTTTGTAACTCTGTGCCCTGGTGCCCACAGGCAGACAGTGGAGCAGAGTTGGGCAACCATTCAGCAGGCTGGACAGCCAAGGGCCAGAGGGTGAGGCAGAGGGACTTCTTCTGAGGAAAGTACCACACATCATTCCAGAAGTGCCAATTGCAACAGAACCCACTGTTCTCAAGTCTGTCCACTCATCAGACTCGAGGGGCCTGGGTTCTCAGCATGGACAGACTGCCAGCCCCACGCCACCTGTTCCCTTACACTCTCACCCCCAGCTCCATCAACAGGAGGAGCTGCAAGCATGAGGGAAAGCGAGCACTCGTTTTTCATAGACACGGAGCTGTGACCTTCTGCAGATGTGTTTGTGGCCTCTTCTGAAGCTCTCAAACCTATTCCTCAAGCAGCTAACTCAGCCTGCCCCTGGGGCCAGCCAGCCGTGCTGTTCTGGCAACTTTCTGCTGTTGGATTATGTTCCTTCCCTCCTGCCCATCAGAGCAGAGGGGACGAGGACAGTAACCGAAGCAGGGGTGGGGGGAGCGGGGGCGGCTCCTGAGCATTCAGCCAGGCTTCATTGTGTGGCTCTTTATTCTTTAGCTATTTTTGAGAGGCTCATTGTTTAGGCCTTCAAGAATCTTTGGATTAAACATCTGAGGAATTTGAAGCCAGGAGGTAGGAGAATATGACTGTGAACCAGATAATAAATATGTGCTCTTAAAACAACATTAAATGGCAACACTAATGACTTCAGCCAGGACTTCAAAGCACAAACCCCAGAATTGGTCTCCTTTGGAGAGCAATCAGAATCCCAGAACTCTGAAAACTTGAAGAAAGGAAATATCTGACCGCCTCTCTAGACGATGCTCTGCGTCTCCTTGCAGTACAGCATTTGGTCTCCCTGGGAGGTGACTTTGCACTGGGGGAGCCTGAGGCGCATGCTGAATGAGAAGGCCACTCCAGGACACACTTGTTAAGTGGTAACACTCACACTGCCCAACCTCTGCTTGTTTCAGCTGTAAAATCCTGGGTCAAATTGTGGTTAGAGAGTCGATTGCTTGCAAGGCAACCCTGCCGTCTTTAGGTCTTTGTTTTATTCAGGGCTGCTCTGTCAGCTGTAGGCTTGCCTTTGATGGGCCACAGCAGTTTTTCATGTCTAACTAGTGTTCTGATGTTTGTGAGAGACTGTGGTTAATTGGATCCCCATGGTACCACAAATGGCTTTAGAAGCCTCTTCGGTCCGGGGGTTGGGGGGGGGATAATTCTGGGACTGCGTGTGCTTGCATGCGTACCCATGTGCCCTCACACCTGAGCAAGCACCCTGAGATTTTAAGTGTTCTTTGACCCACATCTCAGGTTTGAGAGTTTTTAATACTTGTTTTTCCAAAGCAGAAGTCATGGCATCGCCCCTAGATTCTTAACCTTTCTCGTCTCACCCTTTTTTGTTGTGTGTATTTTTCTGGGGCCAGTGGGAGCTGCCCAGCCAGACTCATCTTGATCACGTCTCACCCCCACTCACGGATCTGTTACGCACATCCACCACCTTGCGGTGGATTAGGGTTAGGGTTAGGGTGTGCTGTGTGCCATCAGCCCCCGTTTGCTGACTTCCCTTTCACAGGGTTGCAGCGGAAGCAAGGCCCCCCACTCACTCATCTCCGTGGTGCTCTGCTCAGTTGGTGTGAAAGCGTCCAAGGGCCTGCCTGTTGCTCCGTCTTGAGAAGGGCGGCCACAGGCAGTTCCTTATGCACAGATCACCATTCTTTGGATTGTGCAGTCCGACTGCCTAGGTAGGGATCGGCATCTTATCACTTCTCCGCAAGAGAGAGGGTCTTGCCCTCTCATCCCCTCTCTGAAACCTGAGGTGACCTCTTTCTCGTAACCTGAACAAGCCTAACATTCCTTTGGACGGAGCAGAGAGCGCAGGTTAGAGCAGGTGCTTTTGTAAGGGAGCAGGCAGGCACAGGAATAGCTCAGTACCTTGGGGCAAGACAGTCTGTTGTGCCTTAGGATTTGGGACTCCTGGGAAGTGGAGAAGCTAATCCACCTCTTGTCTTTAGCCTTGTATTCTGTCCCAGCCAGTGGACTGTGCTCGCTGATTGAGCTGTGCTTGTATCTTGTTAGTCTTCTCTTGTTATCTATGCGTCATCTGCCTCAGGTGAATTGGTGTACTGGAGGTGATCTCTAAGTGGTAAAACTCTAAACAAAGAGAAGATGTCATTAGGGACTTCCCTGGCAGTCCAGTGGTTAAGACTCTGCGCTTCCACTGCAGGGGGTGCAGGTTTGATCCTGGTCGGGGAGCTAAGATCCCGCACGTTAGATCTCTTCAACTAGATCATAAGCTCCTTGAAGCCAAGCTTGCCCTGAGGCTTCTTTGCATTCTCATAGGTAGTCCCTAATCTCTCTGCTCTTTGCCTGGCTGGTTAAATGACCATTTCCAGCCAAGCTGGAGTTGGCCTCCTCTGCTATTCTCTCATAGCACCAATTTCTTTTCCTTCCTAATACGTGTCACAACTTATAATTTTATGTTATTTGTAATTTACTTATTTATGTATGTCTTTCGCAGTAGGCTTTAAGTTCCATAACAGTAGGGGTCTGCTTTGTTCCTATCTACATTCCTAGCATGCATGTGATGCCTGGCACATACAATATTTTTTGAGTTACTAAAAGAATGGTTCCCCAGGAGGACATCAGCAACTTTAGGGCCAGAGAATGTCTCTGTTTTCATAGATCTTACCAAATGGGGACGTCCTTGGCCTTCACCTTCAGGTTCTGCCAGGCTAGCTTCCTAATGTACCCTGAGCATTCTGCCTCTTCATATTACCTCTGAATGTGACTGCCGGTGACTTAATTCAAATGGATCTTAGAGATGCTAGGGCACACCACTGGGCAAGAGATGGCAGCTACCTTAGCTGATTTGTTCTTGTTCCATTTGTCCGTGGGAGGAGGGATGGGTGACTTTAGGGCTCCAGATGCAGAGAAGTGAGTAAATGGACTTCTGACCAAGTGTGTAGGGACAAATGCAGAGGCTGCCCTGGGGGCACACGTAGAGGAAGCATGTGCTTTCCTGTCTTCTGTCCATGGTGGTGGTATGTGCCCATCTCATAAGGGAGCTCATTAAGACAGTCACAGTGTACCAGCAGGAATTCCATCAGAAGTTAGTTACCTTAAACTAAATGTGACTTTCTGACCCACATTTATGGATTTACACTAATTAGATTGTAGAATTGCAGCATCACATCTCATTATTACCTTGAAATTACAATTTCATTCTGAACGACCAAGCCTTGTAAGCAGTGTAAGCACCACCTGACACATACTCTGAAACAAGCCCCATATTAAGCTACAAGTGTGTAGTGGACAATATTTGAATAACTCTGATTAAATATATAAATCATGAAAATCAGAAATGGAAGAAAAAGTTAGCTTTATATTTGAACCCGCTACCTATTGGTCTTTGGCTCAATGATGGATCATTCTCTCTCCTGTACATCTTTGTCTTAGACAAGCTCTTTCTGTTACATTTTTACCTTTCGTTCATTGGCATTCCCTTACCCCTGTTCGGATCTTCCGGTACAGAGTCTCTCCATTGCTACTGTTTATACGTTGTATGAACTTTGGCTGGTAATCTCTAAAAGGCTTTGTGTTTCATCCAACATTGGTTTTGCCCCAAGGCTCCTTTTTCCCTAAGCAGTGGCACTGGTTTTGACAGTCCTTTTTCCCCTCATCGTTATGAGATGGCCCTCATCCAGAAGTGTGCTCATGGCCATATCCAAGATTAGGAACACTTGGCCAGGGGCCTGCCAGCTGGGCCAGGCAGACAGATGAAATCCCAGAAGAGGAATGACAACGTAGAAAAGGAGGTTGTGCGGCCATGAGACTCGAATCTTATTACTGAATTATTCATACCTCAGAATCGTTAAGAACTCCCATAGGGAGAAGTAAGACCAAGACAGGGATTTCCAGAGCAAGATGAGAAATTGGGAACGTTTGGCAAAGATGTTGGGGCTGGGTGTGACAGATTAAAAAAAGGAAAGGAGCAAAGGGGACAAAGAAAATGTTTGGCTGAAATGGTAAAAGTGAGCAGGAGGAGGGTGACAGGGTGAGGGCAGACCTGTGGTTGGTGAGGAACTGGGTAGGAAGAAAGGTGACTGAGTATCTAAATTCAGAATTCCTCTGCAGGCATACCTTCCCCTTCTTAGAAGGGTGATGACTTAGCACTGTAGTTTGGTGGGCTCAGTTGTTAGAGTGCTTTAAAATCGTTGTGATAATCTACATATCTTCCCCCAAACTCAGGATTAGAACCTCATTTCTTTTGGCTTGCCCACATCAGATCTATTTTTTTAAAAGACAAAGAGGTAAAGAATAAGTGAATAAAGCAGTAGGAGGAAAACTAGAATGGGATGCCAGAAAGAACACATGTGGCCATATGACCTGCTTACGTGTGTGTAACACATCTAGCTTTAAATGTATGTTTTACTTATCTGTTAACATTTGCTAGGTGTGGTTTTTCCTATGAGAGACAGAGATGAGTGTGATCTGTTCTTCAGTTAGAGCCTTTTCAGTTCATGGTGCCCCCACGGGATTATATACTACATCTCATTTTGTCCATGATTAAAATCAGAGCTCTTTTGTTAAGTAAATAAACTGAATGAATTATCAGTGCTAATTTAGTCCTTTCTCCCTTCATCAGTGTGATATTTAAGCATTTTTATTAATACTTTTAAGTGTTATATTTGAGTGGCAACGAGCCCTGTTTTTAAGACAAATCTTACATTTCAATGTCAAATGTATCTGATTCACGGTAACTGCTGAGACCAGTCTCTTACCTTCTCTGGGCTTCATTTCTTCTGAACAATGAGTAATTATTCCAGCTCCTCCCTGCACTGTGGAGATATTTGGAAGGTAAATGAGATCACATCTCTGACAGCACTGCCTACTCTTCAGAGGAAGTCTGCACCATTGTTGTTAGTCGTTAATATTGTTCTTTTCCAGAGTACACCCCACCTAATACTTGTGGTGCCGCTGTCCCGCTGGGCTTTCACTGGCAAAATGATTTCAGTGCAGTGGCTTGTTGGGCGCTGAGCTCGGGGTTCACTGTGACATTCTGTAGGCAGGACTCTATGGTGCTCCTGGCCTGAGTTTGTGCATTGAGCTGTTGGATGTCTGAGACTGAAGGAAAGACGGTGCCAGTGGCCTCTTAGGGGAGGCTTTGGACTGGGGGTGGCTGGGTGACGACAGGAAGGCAGGTGCTGATTTACCTGTTTGCCAGTTTATTTTCTTTGGGGAGGAAGCGTTTCAATTTACTGCACTCCTTGGAGGTTTGACATGTCAATTAGATGTTATCGACAGTAATAGAGGGGCAGTTGCTGTAAATGTGAAGTTTTTACTGGTAGGCCGTGAAATGACACCCCAAGGGACTGTAAGAGAGGGCGTGATAAATATTGCATTACCTGCACACAGGCAGAGGGACTGATTAATAGGGGAGGATGATTCTGTCTCCTGCACTAAAATGTTATTTATTCATTTGTTGTCCATCAAACCTTCTGTTCTAATTGGCTGAAAGGTTAAATCATCAAGATCTGCTCATAAACCAAGTTAAGGTAGGAAGAAAAGCAGCATTAAATCATAATCAGAAGCTTGTTTATTTACTGCATTATTGCATCTGTGTGACCTTGGGGAGCCTTCCTCTCTCTCTGGTTACAGTAACAGCCCTGAGCTGGGGACTCGTGCGTGGGTAGGGGTTGCAGGGAAGGAGGAGATGTTTGCTGTGCCTGGTGGTGTCCCCGGAATCTGAAGAAGACAGCAGTAGTGCCCCATGCAAGGCTGCCTTGGCGTAATTAGACCACGGCGACCCTTTCCACTGCAACTTTAATGTATGCCCTTGTATTGCACGACACTTGTAAAAGGAAGAATTATTTGTCGAAAAGACAAATATATTTCCACACTAACAGTTTTATAAAGATGTCAGTGAATAAGTATAGGCATCATTAAATCACATTTTAAAGGCAGGCTTCTCATTGTGATAAATCTGCATTATCAAGTCTCATTTCTGAAATGAATCATACATTGTAAAACTTTCTGAGAGTTGAGTAAAGCGTCCCTTGTTGGCCAGTACAAGTGTATATTGTCAAACCGTGCAGAAGGATAGCTTCAAGTCCCAGTGAGAACGCGGATGGTGTGCCACCCCTTTCTTAGCAGTATTTCCAGTACAAGCTACTTCTGGGTGGTAAGGAGCTTTTCTCACTGCCAAAATAGCTTATTCAGAGAAAGCCAAGAGTATGCTCCCATTCAAAGGATCTTTCTCCTCAGCTTGGCGCTGGACACAGCGTGCTCTTCAGTGGGGCTGGAAAGCTCACTCTCCCAGAACCGCAGTGCCAGGCAAGGTGGGGCCACTTTTTTTTTTTTTCTTTTCTGCTTTTTTATAAGCAGTTGCCTTGCAGGCTCACTGTTAACATTTTCCACCAAACATAAAACTGGTGTCTCTTGAAAACAGGGCGTCTGGCGAAAATGTCTCTCCCCAGCTGCCCAGAGGCAAGGTTCCCATGTAAATGACAGTGGAAACGGGTTCCTTCACCAACCAACGGCTAACATCCACGGATGGTGCTGGTGGCGGACATTCGGGGGTTTCATCCTCAGCTGCCCATCAGTTTCAATTTTTCTCCGATTTACCCCAAACCCTCCCTCGCAGAGAACATGAATGCTGCAGGTGTGGAATTATCTAGGAGCAAGCAAAGTACCCCGTAGAATACTTAGACCACCCGCCAGTGCACCTGGCCCAGAGAGCCAGACACTGCAGCCTTCAACACGGACCGCCTTTCCTTCATCTAGATGTTTAACAAATTCATGACCACAGTTGTTGACTTCAGTATTTCAAGCACAGAGAGCCATGATAATTCGTGTATCTGACATACCATACTACTGTATCAAATACCATTGATATGCCGTATTAAAAATAAATTAGCCAAAGAGGGTCTAATTGTCAGCTCTTTGGAGAGCGTCTCTGAGATGACAGGGATAGCTGAATGCCTTCCTCAGTTTGGGGATTATTTGTATTTGTGTATGTATTTTAGGTTATCATGTTTGTGGAAAGTATAGCAAATGTATAATGGTGGCTCATATGGCAAAAACGGCCAACATTATCTGCTTCTTCATCTTGTGTGACTGCTGAGTTAATTTTCCAGTAAGAACGCTCACCCATCTCAAGACCGCCTGGCCTGTGTTATTCTCAGTAAATAACACAACTTTGTGGTTGTGTTGCTCCACAGTCTGGTCGCATGTGAGATGCATGACAGACTCCTAGTTGGTCTGACAAAATTGGAACAATTTCAAGTAGTAGAATTAATCAGAAAAATGAACTTTGAGAAGGTGGACTTAGGTGGCTAATTTAGTAAGGAGAGAACATTTAGTTTAAGGAAGAGAAAGTAATAAAGTAATGCCCTCATTTTCCTTCTGAAGGAACAGACTGAACAGCACTTGGATGTGTGTTGCTTTTTACTAGACCTACACAAAGAGCCAGTTAGTCATCAGTAGCTGTCGGTATTGCCAAACTTTGTCACAGTCTGGGTGGGCACTCACAAAAAACCCTATGAGAGAGGAGGGTCTATCTAGACAGCCAGACTCAACAAGTGGATTGTTTTTCCCCAATTAGATAAAATACTGTATAGAACTAGAAATTACATTTCATATACATAGAAATTAAATGTCATACGTACCTACTCATTAAATGTTTGTGTCGGGCTTCCCTGGTGGTGCAGTGGTTGAGAATCCGCCTGCCAATGCAGGGGAACACGGGTTTGAGCCCTGGTCCAGGAGGATCCCACGTGCTGTGGAGCAACTAAGCCCGTGAGCCACAATCACTGAGCCCTCGTGCCACAACTACTGAAGCCTGCGTGCCTAGAGCCCGTGCTCCGCCAACAAGAGAAGCCACCGCAATGAGAAGCCCGTGCACCACAACGAAGAGTAGCCCCCGCTCGCCGCAACTAGAGAAAGACCGTGTGCAGCAACAAAGACCCAATGCAGCCAAAAATAAATAAATAAAATAAATAAATTTGTAAAAGAAAAAATTAAGTCAAGATGATGTCAAGATCACAGTGAGTGTTTCCTTTATAAAGTTGCCCAGGCATAGCTTCAGCATGGCTGTCCTTTTAGTGAGCTTCTCTCCGTGGTCACACTCAATCTAAGGGTTAGAGCCCAGGCAATTGCTGGTAGACAATTTAGACCAGGAACTTCCAGACGTGGACATGGGCCCAACGTACTTCGATGGAACAGAATATTTGGGAAGGTCTCTGTAATAGGAGGGGGTGAAAGTAAGGATAAGCAATCCTCGGGGAAGTCAGCAGGTCCAGGGGGTTGTTCTAGACCAAAGGCAAATAGCACAGCTTAGAGAGTGTCTAGGCAAGTGGCAGCAGGGACCCAGCCTTGGAAACTGGGGTTCAGAAACAGACTGTGGCCCTAGGAAGGCTGGAAAAGTTAGGGCATGACCGTAGGAATTTAGGGAGTGAAAGGTTTGGATAGAGCAGCAGTGGGGGCCAAATTCAGCCCATAGCCTGTTTTTATATGGCCGCTAAGTTAACAGTTTTTACATTTTAAAAGGGTTGTAAAGAATAAAGAAGAATATGTGACAGGGAGCTGTGTGGTCTAAAATATTTACTATCTGCCCCTTTACAGTAAAAGTTTGCTGACCCTGGAGGGGGTAGGCATAGACTTGAGTATAGAATAATTTCTGGAACCAGGGGTATGACATGGTTTTTGAATGACCAGGAATGAAGTGAGAGCCGGCTTCTAGGATCCAGGTACACGAGAGCAGGACCTATAGCAGGGCTCACCTAACAACTGAGTGACTTCCTGTGTCCCCGCTCACTGGGAGTAAGATTGGGCCAGGGCCTGGGTAGAGTCCACAGGTAAGGGAGGGTCAGGGAGCTGCTGCAGCAGGCAGGAAATTGGTCATGGACACAGCTAGTGACAGCGGAGGATATCTGACACTTAAAGTGACAGTTTATAGAGTGTTCTTCCAGCCTCTGCCTTGTTTAACTTTCCTGACTACCTGCAGGATAGGTGTTCTCCAGGTGTGACAGCAAAGACTCCAGAGAGCAGGTGATTCACCCAAGGCCGTACAGCTAGTGAGTGGCAGAACCCGGACCCAGACCCTGACACTGTGGCTGCTCTCTGGTGGAGTTCCTGCTTCACCCCAGCTCCTCTCCCATAGGTAATCCCTGGCCAGCAGACCTCTCCACCTAACCAGGGTATCTATGGAGTACTTTTGAAAGCTGAATTTGGAACCCTCCTGCCCACAGTATCGCCTCCATTTCAATCCCCCATCCTCACTGCCACTAAAATTATCTTCCTAAGTCTTCCTGGTTCCCTTATTCTAAAACCTCCCTAGACTTTTCCAACTTGCTGCTTCCTACCTGGTGGAAGAACATAAGATCATCCTCTTTGTTATAGAGTAGAACAGTGGGTCTCAAAGTGTGGTGCCCAGGCCGTAAGCATCACCAGGGAATGTGTTAGAAATGAAGATTCTGAGGCCTCACCCCAGACCTACTGAATCAGGAACTTGGGGGGTGGGTGCCAGTGGTCTGTGCCAGCACACCCTCCGGGTGATGCTGAGGAGCTCAGGTCGGAGACCCCGGGACAGCACATCAGAATCACTAGGGACACGCCTCTTATGGACTAGAACATGACCTTTGTTCTCTCCAGAAGGTAGTTGCTCTATTCTTCACTGACCGTGAAGGTGCTAGTGACAGCTACAGCACAGGTCATTGTGTGCTGGTTCTGTTATGAGGACCAGTGAGAATTTCACTGCCGTGGAATATTCTTCAGAATTTGCCAGCTGCTAAGCACTCCTGTGCTGGAGGGAAATAATAGAGTTTAGGAATATGGCACATAAACCAGTGACTATACATGTGGACCCAGACTTGGGAGTCCCAACATCTAGATCTTCAGAGGGAACCTATGTTTCCCAAATCCTGCATTTCTGTGGAATGCACACTAGTGCATCTAACCAGACTCACTTGCTATGAAAAGGAGTCCCAGCCAGGGGCTCTCAGAAGCATTCTGCAGAGCCTGTACCAGTCTTCTGGGTCCCAGATCCCCTTACTGACAGGACATTTTCACTCAAAGTTGGGAGTCATGATCTTTCCAACAGAGGTTATGAAATTGAAGATAAGAAAATCACAGAAGCGAAGATGGATCTCCCAGAGGTACAGCTATCACCCATCACGTGCACTGAGTCCACAGGTGGTGCAGTGTCACAGTTGCATTCTTAATTTAGTATGGGTCCCTCTCTTGATGTTTTGTCACATACAGAAGAAATGGTTCCACAAGGACATTTGTCATCTTCAGTTATAGAATAGAGCAATGGTCCTTCAAGGAGTGAAGGGTGAAAATATAGGTATCCTTCCCAAAGCCTTAAAATTGATACTGAGGGGTCTTCTCCTCAGATCAGTATCTAGGCAAGGGCTGGAATTGTTATTAGTGGCAGTGGTATTAGGAGGGTTTTTGGTTGTTGTTAATCTCTAGTTTAAAGGCTTCTCAGTTCAGATCTAGAGTTCTGCTGACTTGATGGAAAAAAAAAAAAAACAGCTGAATGACAAAACAGCTGAAATTTCATCCATTTCAGTGTCTCACACCCCACAGCCCTTCAGGACTGCTCAGCAGGACACCAGTGAGATCCTGATGGGGGCAGAGCCGTAACAAAGCAGGGAGATGAGCAAAAATCATCTAGCAACTTTAGGAAAATCCACTTTGTGCTTTCACACACTTGGCTGAACTTTTCAAAAATATTGACTAAACCACTTGCCAGCTGTGATTACCAACAGCTCTATTTGGCAGTCTTTGACAGAAAGCCAATGGGCGTGTGCGACGTCATCCAGCACTAACAGGGCCTTCGTTAGCAGCTGTTGGGGGGCGAGTGTGCTCCTGGGCCTGGACGAGTGATTCCTGTCCCGGGTGCTGGTCACTCGAGCATCACTAAACTGTTTGCCTAGCAAGCCCAGGGGCAGACATGAAGCCTGCCTGTACATCTCCATCACTCAGAGGGCTTTTTATGTTCCAATCTCCAGGAACACAAGTAATATTCTTTCTAAGCTGCTCCAAAATACAAGGGATAGAAAATATCATGGAAAAGGTGAACTGCCAGGCAGTAAGCCCTCATGACCAAGAATTTATACATAAAATGATGACAGATTTATTACACACATTCACTGCCGGCTTTCTGAGATTAATAGCTGATCTATCTGATTTTAAAGCCTGACAATGGAATCAGAAAGAGTTACTGGTTAGTTTTCTCACCCATCGCCTTCACCCAGCAGCCTTCCTTCCCAGGAAATAATACAGAAAAATAAGCTGATTTAGCTTCAGCAATGGTCTTCCAGTATTTTATGGCAGGAGATTTCCACGTGCCAAGGATAACTTTTAATCTCGTTGAATGCAGTTTGACTTCTTGGCATCTGCCTTCAACTCTGCAAAACCCTCAGGGCAGGAGACTAGCACGGTGAATAACTAGGGGTAGATTGAAACACAACCTGAAAGGAAGCCATATTTTTGTGTCTCATGGTTGCTTGTTTACTATGAAGTAGTAAAGAAGTTATTGTTTGATGTCTTAGCCTTGGGGGCATGAACAGAATTCAAAGCAGATGTTAAGAAAAACACTGCATCAAATCTTAAGCATGCAGGGGGCTTCCCTGTTGGCGCAGTGGTTGAGAATCTGCCTGGCAATGCAGGGGACACGGGTTCGAGCCCTGGTCTGGGAAGATCCCACATGCCGCGGAGCAACTGGGCCCGTGAGCCACAATTACTGAGCCTGCGCGTCTGGAGCCTGTGCTCCGCAACAAGAGAGGCCGCGATAGTGAGAGTCCCGCACACCGTGATGAAGAATGGCCCCCGCTTGCCACAACAAGAGAAAGTCCTCGCACAGAAACGAAGACCCAACACAGCCATAAATAAATAAAATAAAAAATTAAAAAAAAAAATCTTAAGCATGCAAACACACACACACACACACACACACACACACACACACACAGCCTAGGTTCAGAAAATATAGGGAGGGGGCTTCCCTGGTGGCACAGTGGTTAAGAATCCGCCTGCCAATGCAGGGGACACAGGTTTGAACCCTGGTCCGGGAAGATCCCACATGCCACAGAGCAAGTAAGCCCGTGCGCCACAACTACTGAGCCTGCGCTTTAGAGCCCGCAAGCCACAACTTCTGAGCCTGCAAGCCACAACTACTGAAGCCCACGCACCTAGAGCCTGTGCTCCGCAGCAAGAGAAGCCACCGCAATGAGAAGCCTGCACACCGCAACGAAGAGTAGCCCCTGCTCGCCACAACTAGAGAAAACCTGCGCTCAGCAACAAAGACCCAATGCAGCCAAAAATAAATAAATAAATAAAATTTATTTAAAACAAAAAAGAAAATAGGAGGGAATCTCTGAGGTTGCTGGCTCGAGGGGAGTCAGGATTCGTCACAAAGAGGGAGGTGCCTCCCGTGCAGCTTCTTTCTGCCTGATTTTGTTCCTGTGCCTAATTGAAAGGATCTGAAGATAACCCCTGGCCTGGCATACCTCCAGCCTCTCTCCTTACCCAGCTGAATCCTCCTACCTGTCTTGGTATCTGACTGTTGTGTCATAAATTATCTAAATTATTCCATTTATGTGTTTAGCACATGCCCCGGTCATCTCCTGTCCTGTCTCCTTGTCCACCGTGCTTTGTGAGTTCACGGGAGCCAGCGGCTGCCTCTTTCTAAGATGGCACTAGTATGATGCCGGCCGGAGGCCTGGCTGACGGTGCTGAGAGGGGCAGAGCAAGGTCGCGGAGGAAGTTCATTCTTGCCTGGGTCTAGGCCAGCGTACAGCAAGAATCCGGGGAAGGGGTCAGAGAATGACTTGGAACCAGCCCTGGAGAGCAAGGGGCCTGCAAGAGAACATGTGCCTCTTCTAA
The DNA here is from genome assembly GCF_949987535.1 of Balaenoptera acutorostrata. NCBI lineage: Eukaryota > Metazoa > Chordata > Mammalia > Artiodactyla > Balaenopteridae > Balaenoptera > Balaenoptera acutorostrata. The sequence continues at coordinate 70,633,198 of NC_080073.1, read as the reverse complement.
GTCTTAAGAGAGGTCTAGGCCAACAAAGGCTGGATCCAGAAAGTCACCAACAGGTGAAGGTGGCGGTGATTTTTTAATCAAGAAAGTGCTGGAAAAGAGGAAGAGATGATTTTTTTCTTTTTTAATTCAACTTTTTTACCATCAGAAAATGTCCCAGAAGAAAGGCTGTCACATGCACGTACTGCCTTACATCTGCTTGCGGGTCATTCACTGTCTTGCTTTAATTGTGTTGACTGTGGCAGCCTATGCAAATTCCAGAAAAGGCCTTTATGGGGCCTGCCACGAACACCTGTCACCTCTTCATTACAGAACTCACAGAGATTTCAGTGCATTAAATGTCTCTAGGCTAATCTTGGGCGGTTCCGTGCTAAGAGTGATAGTTTTCATCATAAAGAAACATTTTTTTTGTATGCTGGAGATTTTTAAAGCTCTCCCCAGTGCCCCTAATATCTTACCTGTTCAGTTGCAAATATCAGGCCCTTAATGGCTGGAGAGGGAGAGTCTATTTTTAAGTTTTTACTGAATATCTCCCCAGTGTGAGGTGCTGAACAAATTTGGCATGTCATCAGATCTGGACTCCCTGCCGGGGCTTAGTGTAATTTTTAGGTATGAAATTGGTCAGGTTTGATTCAGAGAATGCCTGGTGGTCCTTCTGGAGGCCGCTGGCTGGCTTAGCCGTGTGTACTGTTGTGGGCTGCTGAGGTCAGGGCTGGGCTTTGTTCTGCACAGGCTTTTGGCATGGATTTCCATAAAAGCAGCCTTTTTTATTAAACCTGAAATTCTGGGGGCATTTAGTCCTCATTGTGTTCTAAGTCCTTTTGGTATTTAAAACACTAGGAAATGAAATTGCCAAATTCTTAACATTTGAGAATTGGCTCCTGCCCACGCCTGGTCCTCACGTTTTCAGCGTGCACATCAGGGAGGGAGGGTTCTGGGGGAGATGTGGAGGCGGCGCTGCCCTGGAGGAAGCAAGCCTCTCGGAGCGAGAGCCACTCACGTCATTGAGTCAACACTTCCGTTGAGCCTTGTGCGTGCCGGGGAAAGCCAACCAAATCTGCCCTCCCCACCAGCCTCCAGAGCTACCTGCTGGCAGAAAGTGCGGCCGAGCCGCCAGCTCCTCCATCCTTTCGGTGGAGACGTAGACCCAGGTGGTGATTGTATTCCATGAAAATTTCAGCAAAATTTCCAAGCGCCTGAGCTGGACACTGAGAGATCAAACGAAGGAATATCCCTAACGAACAACGTGGAGCAAATCAAGGTATTTGGAGCCTGTTCAGGGCCACGAGGGAAGAGAGGCGAGTCCTCCCTCAACCCTTCTCAAGCCCCCTGAGCCCCACCAGAGGCCTGGCTCAGCTTGGCCCAGTCTGTTACGGAAAGGAACGTCACAACATGTGAAACCTCAAGTGCATGAAGAGCCCTTGCTCTTCTGCTCTCCTCACCTCCAAGGGAGGGCCACATCTGTGCACCTCTTTACCACCACCAAGGACAGCACTCCACAACCTCTCCTGGTTACCACGTTGACTGGCTTCTCATTCGCCTGTGTGCCGGGAGTTACTACTCAGGGGCCAGAATGGGCAGCTTGCTGATTTCCCGTCTCCTCATCAGCCACTAGCGGACCATGTCACACCAGAGGGGCGGTTGGTGGACTCAGCCCAAGGATGGCAAAAGGTTGGTCTAGACACTGCCTGGCTCCTGACGTCTGGTCCAAGTGTTTATTTCCAGGGACAGCGAGGACTTTTGGCCTCTCGCAAGTGGCAGCAAGAGTCCCCTTGTTAACTCACAGACACAGCCCTGTTCAGCCTCTTCCCGCCCGTCCCCCCAGTGTAGGGACAACCTGGTGGTTCTTCAGAGGAAGAAAAAGATGTTTGTTTGTGATGTGGACCTAGAACCATATGAGTAATGAGTTTTGTCTGAAGAAGATGATGGATGATCCTTCAATATCAGACAAAGTTGAGCCAGAGTGAATTTTTTATACAAAATCCTTATTTTTGGAGCCTTCTAGAACTCCAAAGAAATGGACAGAACGTGGAGAATTTGTGGGTGAGGACCTCCCAATCTCCACACTGTGTCTTGTGAATTGGTTTGTTGAAATTCTTTCAGGCTCTAGATCTCTACATTTTGAGCAAGGTTATCTTGGGTAGTAGCTATTTCTGAACCTATTTCTTATTCCCTTTATATGTTCATAAATCTCCTTAGAGGTGTGAACTTTGTAGCATAAAATCTTTGTACCTAAAAAGCTCAGCCGTATTGGTCAGCTTCATCAGAAAAACCAGTGAACAAAGGCTGCTGAAGAATACCTTTTGCCCTGAGGGGGAAGAGGAGGGGCGCTGTTAGGCCAGGAACTTGGATGGCAGGTGACCCAGCTGGTGTTTGGGAGGGTCTGTAGGGACTCCTCACTCTGTGGAGCAGTAAGCTTAAGACACACACACGTTCCCTTGGAAGAGCCCCAGCTTTCTTTCTCCTCCTGACCATCTCCTGGAGAAGGCAGATAATAGGCAAGGGTAAGGGTCATTAATTATAAGATCCAAGTGTGACAGAAACCCTATTAGAAAGAATGCATCTCTTCAAAAGACTTACCAGACATTTAAAAGTTTCAACAGAGTTTAAATTTGCGAGGGAAACCATTAAACCTTGTAAGAAAGAAATGCCAGACCAAGAGGGTGCTTTATAGACACTAATTGGATTGACAAGGCCTCCCGGGTTTCTACACCACACAAAAGCTCTTGCCCAGATGCAGATGTGTGTGTGTGTGTGTGTGTGTGTGTGTGCACGCGCACATACACACAAACACACAGCAACTCCCACCACCAGCTGTGTACAAACATGAATACAGAGGCAGAAGGAAACATGAATTTTCTTTTTTTCTGCATGATACTCAAAACCATTGTGTTTCTAGAACAGCTGCTTGTGAGAGAGAGAAAAACACTTGGCCCCAGAGTCTGTTTATGTGTTTGAGCCGAGAAAGCGATTTTTGTTGCAGGAGCTCTAAGTGAGACAGACAGAGTCAGAGAATAAGAGAGAGAGAGATAATTATCTAAATTATGTTCGTGCTATTATCGAAGACGAATATAGTTAAAATGTAATTAAATATGACGGGCTAGCAGGATGTAAGCCAAGCTTTGGAATGCTAATCATCAATTACTGCATCCCCTTAGGGGAATCAAGGAGAGCTCTATGGCAGAGAGTGGGAGCGGGGAGCTTGGGGCTGGGGGGCTGAGCGAAATGTGGAGTATGGAAACAGCCCCCTCTCATCTGTCTCCCCCGCACTCTCGTTCAAACACTCCACAGAGGTCCCAGGACACATACCTTTCTGTAGGTGTCACAGAGTTAGAAGCGTTCAGCTCAACTCTTAGGAGGAGCTGACAGGAGGGTCCCGACCTTCTTTTTGAAAGGAAACTTCTCTAAAAGGGAAAATTAGGCTATGAGCAGGGAAGGTAAAGCCAAGACTGGCTCAGGTTGGAGCAGTAAATGCAAGTGCATTCACCAGAGAGGCCTGAAATCCCTCTTGGTCAGAAAGTATAAAAAGCCCCCACTAGGTCCAGAAATCCCAGGGGTGGGAGGAAGCTAGGGGAAGGCTGATCTGGACTATAATTAGGACAGAAGATGACATGCGTCGTCCTAGCAAACTGCTCCCCACCAGCCACCCCAGCCTGAGGAGGGGCTCCACCAAGGCTGAAAACTGACCATGACCTGAGGAGTTCAGATGAGACTCATGCAGGGCCCACCCCCGGAGAGTCTGAGTTTTAATTGGTCTGGGGTGTGGCCTGGAAGGTGGAAGGTTTAGAAGCTCCATAGGTTACTCTGATCTGCAACCAGGATTGAGAACCCGCTGGTCCAGCTAGGACCCGACTTCCATTAAGCTAGTCACAGGAAGCAGGCAGCAGCTGCTGGGGACTGTATCAGCTGCAGCGTCTCTCCATGAACGCCGGTTCTGCCTGTCTCGAGGCAAAGAAGAGATCAGTGTAAGATGATAGATAGATTTTTTTTTTTTAATTGAAACATAATTTGTGTATCAGTTCTGTTGCTAGATCTCCAAAGTGTTGAGTTTTCTGGGATTCCTATGTAAGAGTTAGAAATTTAATTCCCTCCATTTAACACTGCCTGAGCTCTGTCTAAGGCTGGGGTAGAAACCTGGCCACCTCCTGGGCCAGGTGGGTGATGTGTGAGGCACGCTAGGGCAGGCTCCTGGGCATGAGGGAGACGCCACAGGCTGGAGGGGCTGAGTCCATCACCTTTACTTCAGAACTAGCCAGTGTCCTCTCAAGATGATCCCAGGATGCCAGATCATCTCGTTTTCAAGAGAAACCAGAAATTTGTATTTTTATGTGAAATCTTCTAATTTGTAAGTGGCAGCTAACTTAAGTTTTTAAAAAATACTCAGTAAACCAGCAAAGTATGTGTGTGAGCCTTCCCTGCATGACCTTTGATCTCAGTAAGCATTTGGCTGATCAGCATATGACTAAATGATCACTAATCCCGGTGGCTCCTGACAAGCTGTTTCCCTGCCACCTCAGGGCTGCAGTCAGGTTAGACAAACTTGGCACCGTTTTTCCTAAGCCTGGCACATAGAAGGCTCTCAATAAATAGCTGTTGAATGGAGGGACAGACAGAGTGAATGGCACGAGCCCAGAATTCCCTGTAAGTCGGGGCAGTGAGTTGGCTATAAAATCCAGTTAAGCATCCCGCTAGACAAAAGAATTAACTCCCAGGTGCCAGATTGGCCGCTGAGGCCTGCGCCAAGAAAGGCTTCAGTGTAGCCGGGCGCCAGAGATCTGACCAAGTGAGCGGGTTGCAGGACATGCTAGGCTGGGAGCCAGCGGGAGTGCGTGCAGGGCCCAGTTTTAAGGCTGTTACAATGCAAGGGTTCCCACCTCGCCACGTCATGGAAGATGCACTCTCCCTCACGTGCCCGGTCCACGGAGCGTCTTCAGATGTGATTAAAGAGATGAGTGTGGTCCTTGGCCCATGGCAGCGGCAAGGTAGACGAAGAACAGCTCTGAGGGACAGAGGGGCGGCAGGCAGCTGGGGGGCCAGCACGAGAGGTGAGTTCATAAAGATGCGTCAGAGGGTCTTCAGGCCAGGCAGGCCTGGAGGCTCACTCAAGACCTTCAGCACCCGGCCCTGCTCAGTGCCACACGGCTGGGAGTAGGCACCACCGCCACTGCGTACGCTCAGTTGACAGCAGACCGCCTTTAATATTTCCTCCCTTTTCGAGAATCTTTTCTGAAGGTTCACGTTTGCCTTCTAGCCCTGCACCCAAAGGTTGTAAATAAAACGCTCCCCACGTAACCTTGCCATTCCTCGTCACCACAGGCTTCTCTCCCTTTCTTGGCTCTGTTTTTTGGGTTTTTTTTTTTTAAAGTTTTGAACTTTTAAATTTTTATCAAAGATATGCATGTTCAGCTTTCAAAGTCAAGTAGGAGCACAAGGCTTATAACAAAAAAGCAACAACCCCCTGCTTCACCCTTTTTCACCCCAGACCCTGCTCTCCAGAGGCAACTGCTTTCCTTTTTTCTCTTTAAAATTTTAAAAAATATTTTGAAAAGACAATACATTCAAAGAAAGTATATTTAATACGGTTTAAAAATGTAAAACTATAGACAGTGAAATGTCTCCTTCCCACCCACCCCTTCTTCCAGAGATGATAGTTAATGCGTAAACATATAAAAATGTGTGTATTTTCCCCATTTTCTAACACAACTTTTTCTACACCTTGGATATCTCTAGAAATTCTCCCTCCCTGTCTCTCCAGCTGCACAGTCTTTCATGGTAGGGATAGAGACATACCACAATTTACTTAACCAGTCCCAAGTGATGAGCGTTTAGGTGGTTTCTGTTCTCGTGCTGTTCAGACGATGCTCCTGCCTTGTTCCCGCGCTCAGAGCACATCTAAGCTAAAGCTTTTGAAAAATCTCATGTGATTCTGGTTCCCACATCTTTGTGCTGACCTTCTGTCTTCCCCTCCAGAAGCATTTAGATCTTCTAAAGTTTCTCAATAATATGCTTTGCTTTCTCATTCATTGTGGTGGCCACTCAGTGGCCTCTAACTTAGAAACTTATGTCCTTCATATCTGGGAAAATTCCTTGTGTTATTTTTACATTTTATAGCTCATGTCTTTTCTGCTCTTTTTTTCTGGAACATCTGCTAATTGGATAGTGGACCTCTTGGTTTGATCATCTCATTCTCTTATCCTTTTATCCTCTTATCCTCTTATTTTCTATCTTTGTCATTTTGTTTGACCTTCTAGGAAATTTCCTCAACTTAAGCTTCTAACTATATTGTTGAATTACTTATTTCAATTCATAGTTTTTTTTAATATATAAATTTATTTTATTTATTTATTTTTGGCTGTGTTGGGTCTTTGTTGCTGTGCACGGGCTTTCTCTAGTTGCAGCGAGCAGGGGCTACTCTTTGTTGCGGTGCGTGGACTTCTCATTGCTGTGGCTTCCCTTGTTGCGGAGCACGGGCTCTAGGTGCACGGGCTTCAGTAGTTGTGGCTCACAGCTCTAGAGCGCAGTCTCAGTAGTTGTGGCACACGGGCTTAGTTGCTCCGTGGCATGTGGGATCTTCCCAGACCAGGGCTCGAACCCATGTCCCCTGCATTGGCAGGAGGATTCTTAACCACTGCGCCACCAGGGAAGCCCCATAGTTTTAATTTACAAGAGCGTTTTCTTGTTCTCCAAATATTTCTTTTTCACGTATTTTATTCTTATTTCAAGGGTGTGATACTGTTTTCTTTTATCTTGCTGGTGGTAATATAAGTTTCCCTGAAGTTTTATTCTGCTTACTGAACTATATCTATATCCTTTGAGATATTTTTCTTTTCTATTTGCGTTTGGTCTCTATCTTTCATGTTAGAGTCTTTGGTGATCTTTGACTGGTTGTTTACCATTAAGCGTTAGGCACTGAGAAAGCAGGCAAAAAGCTTTTTGAGTGTGGGTGGGTTTGTGGACTTCATTCAAGGTTATCAGACAGGGCTTAGGCGTTTCATTGGGAGATTCCTGCCCACTCATTCAGATCCAGCACACTGGCCACCTTCGGTTCCTTCTCATGAAAATGCTCTTCAGATCTGCATGGCCATTTCTTCCATTGTGTAGGTCTTAGCTCAGTTGTTACTTTACCGGAGAACTTCCTTAAATACATTATATAAAGAGGTGTGACCCTCTCAGTTTACTTACACTGCTTTATTTTTCTGCATAGCCCTTCTTTAACTCTGATATATTTGTTTCTTTTATTTGTCTCTCTCTCCTACTAGAAGGTAAGCTACTTGAGGGCAGAGTCTGAAATAGGGCCTTCTTCATTAAGCACTTGATAAATATTTACAGAAGGAAGAATGGAAGGACAGAGAGGAGGAAGGTGGATCACTATCTCTAGGTCTTTCCTCTTGGGCTGGTCAGAGTCTCAGAGGGATCGTCCAGTCCCCTGCCTGGGGGTTAAGCCTGGATCATGGCGGCCTGAAAGCCGAGGGAGGCAAGGGGGCTGGAAGTCTTGCCATCTTTCACTTCCGTGTATTCCTCGCCCTCAGCCCCTGCAGGGTCCCACCCTCTGCTGTGCATGGTGTCCCAGAGTCTAGACCCTCTCTGTTCAAAGACTCCAGAGTGAAATCCCTGTCTCTGCCGAGGTGGAAAAGGGCTCATCCCCGCTGTGCAGGAAGAAGGAGAGGGGGTTGAGGAGTCCATCTGCTCCTTTTACCTGTTTTCAGCCAGCCCCCTGCCTGCCCCCCACCTTCAGAAGTAGCTGGTGGCTCAAGGGTCTGCAGTGTGAACTCACTTGCTTCCTGTGTGTTTCTCTCTGAGGTGTTGGCAGAGAAAGATGGTGACATCTCCTCATGCTTTCTTTGTGCTTGTTTTGTGTTTGTGTATTGTAACACATATATTTGATATGAAACATACATTAAATTTTCTTACTGCCCTTTTAGTGGAGGGAGCAAAGCTTATTAACCCATGTGTTCAATTTGCTGTGTTTAACTGCCAGCCTGGCGCTGGCCAGACACTCCTGGCCATCTCCCTGGTGTCCACCACGTGTGCTGCAGAAAAAGTCTGACATTTGCTTTCCCTTTATAGCGTAGGCAGCAAAGTCACGTAATTTTTCAGAGCTGAAAAGACCAGGCACCCTTGCCATAGGATCTGCAGGATCCCCAGAGAAGGCAGGATGAGACTTAGGATGGGAAGCCCTTCTCAGCCGAGCCCTTAGGGCCTGTGTGGTGCTCTCATCACCCAGAGCCACTCTCACAAGCCCTGCGCTCACCGAGGGCAGCCGCACCCTCCCACCCCCAGCCAGGCAGCTCTGTGGTCCTCTGCTTGCTTCGGACAAAGACTCCGCTGTCCTGGGACTTGGCGCCACCCGGCAAACCCCCAGCCCCACCGAGGGACTGACTCCACCTTGCCCCTGACATAAACACAGATACCATTTTAATCCCTTTCTTCTCTTTCTTTCTTTTTATTTATTTTAAGAACTGTTTAAAATGCAGAAAAGAATGAAAAGTATTATCATCCCCAGAATTGACCGTAGTTAATATTTTTCACATACACTTTGTCTTTTTATTTTAATCAAAGAAATAAAACATTCCAGTTGGTGTTGAAGTATCCTTTGTTCCCCATCAGCAAACCCCATTCCTCACCCTCTCCTGAGAGACAACCACTATCATGAATTCAGCATCTCTCCTTCCAGAATAGTAAAAAAACATTTTACAAGCATGTATGTTTTCATGAGTAGCATGTTCACAGCGATTGTGAAGCACTCTGTAAACCACGCAGTGGTCTGCAGGCCGAATAGGCCTTTAGGAGGACAGTTCTTGGCCCACTTTTTCACTTTCCTTATTAACAGACCACCTACCATATTTCAGCTGCAGCAGTAGGATTTTATATGCATTACAGTATTTAATCCTCATTCCTCAAGCAGTAGCTTTAGAGAGATTGTTTTAAATCACTTGTTTTTCTGGCTTTTTTAATTACTACTATGGCAACAACAACATTTTTTCCTTCCTTTTTTAAACTTCATATACATAGTATTTCAGCCTCATTATGGGTTAAATTGAGTTTTATGGGTGGGCCGTGTAACTCAATCGAAATGTATAGCTTTATTTCTCTGGAAAAATTGCTTCCAAGCTTCAAATAGCCAATTACCAGGGAAGTTTTGGAACACCACCAGTTTATGAGTTGGGACCATAGTACCGTTTGCATTGTTCTCTGACTAGTTCATGGAAGGATAGCTAATCTCCCCAGAGAGATCCTAAGCTTCTTTAGGGCAAGCACTACATCTTGCATGTTTCCCATAACACCCAGCAGGTACCAACCTCAAAAATGTATTCAACAAATGCTTGTTTAATTCCTTCAAAACCCAGCTACCTTGTCTGCCTCCAGGAAATGGGTGCTGATGGGAGGGTGGTGGGAACCTCTGCAGTAGTCACTAAATCATACACCATCAAACTCAGTGACTCACAGATGGGGCCCAGGGAAACAGTATGTTTCGTCCAGGTTCACGTGGCTGGCTGGTAATTACAGTAGTAATAACAATACCAGCTATTTTTCTTAGAGCATAGTGTATGCCAGCACTGTTCTAGGTGTTTTACATTTGTTAATGTATTTAATCTTCACACACAAAAAATTTAGATAGGTATTTTTATTATCCTCATTTTACAGAGAGGAGACTAAAGCCCAGAAAGGTTAAGCAGCTTGCCTAAGGTCACAGAGCTGGTAAAAATTCAAACCCAGGAGCCTGGCTTCAGAGCCCATGCTGTCAACCACTTTGCCATCCTACCTCTAGTTCATGAAAGGCCATGATTAAAACCTGCTGTCTTGACTGTCCCCCAGTGATCCTCTCAACTGGAAATATTTTACATAATAATACAGGGCTGGCATTTTCACTTGCTTCACGTCACACAATCTGTGTTAAAGCCTTGGGCGGTAGGCAAGATAGGTACTTTTTTCTAATGCTTTCATATACATTCTACCAAACTCAAACAATACAGAAAAGTACAAAAGTACAATTAATGTCTCTTGAAATTCTTCCATCCAAACATTTTGGCAAACATTCTTGTAGACATCCCTCTTTGAATGCGTGTGTGTATAGATATTTACGGTTTAACATAATCAGGACCTCATTCTAGATGCACTTTTGTATCCAAGGGAGTGGTATTATTTCTGTCAGCATTGGACAAATGAAGAAACTACAGCTCAGGAAGCGGGCGTGATTTGTCAGCTGGAGAGATGGCAAGTGCCAGAGTTGGGACTTCAGTCCCGTGTGGGTTTTTCTGTTTGGGGTAGGTGCTCAGAGTAAAGACCCGCACGTATTTTTTGACACCCATTGTTCCTGTTCAGACACTTCCTCCCGGCACCCAGTCTCGGCTCTGAACTGAGTGGTGCTACACCCCTGTTGTTCTGTTGTCTTCCTGGGAGTGTTGCCTACTAAAGAGATTCCGAGGCCTGGGCGAGTAGGAATATTTATACAGCTCTCCGTAAGCTCAATAAAAATGGCAGTCGAGCTTTTGTGTACACTAAGTGGTGGTGATGGTGTCCTGGCCCTGTGAAGCGTGAACCCTCCTCAAGGTTGCACCCTGATTACAAATGCGGCTCTGATGTGACAATGTCCTGATGCCGCCTTATCCTTTCCCCACTGGGCAGCACTGAAAGTTGTTTTGAAAAAGTTCAGGGGAAATGGAATCTGATATTTTGGAGGGAGAGATGCTCATTATCTCATCCTAACCAGCTTCCCTTCCTACTCGTATTTTGGTCCTGGGGTTGTCATCCAGTTTGCTGAAAATGAAATCATCTGTTCAACTCTCGGGCTGTGTTAGTGAAAATGAACTCTAATGTGATTAGATATTAATGCAGGGTAATGGAGGATTGGCATTAGATTGAAGCCTTCTGATCTTATTACTCCACAAATGCTCCCTCCTTCTCAGGCTGCTGCCCTGCCAGCTCTGCTTCCCCCAGCAGAGGTGGGGGCCGGTGGTGCCAGAGCCCAGGCCCGCCGCGGAGGCTGGGGCAGGAGACGGGAGCCGAGGGGGCCATGGTGAGGAAAGGGAGACCGGGGTTCAGGCCCGGCTCTGCCCAGGATGACTCACAGTGAACCCTCACTTCCTTCAGGGCCTTGGCCTCCACTCCACACTGCGGAGGCAGGAGGGGTCTTCCACAGAGGGCATGATTAGGGGCCTGTCTGCACTCTCAGAGCCCTGAGCATGTTGTCGAGGACCGTGAGCTTACGAGAGTCAAGTTACACGTTCACGTCCAGAAGCACTGGACGATTTTTTGGATTAGCATAGGACTAGAAATCTAAGAAGAAAAGTCTTTACTCTGTCTGCTCCACTCCCGCCCCCTTCTCTACCCCAGTCCTTTTTGTGAAACTGGCTGAACCTAATAGCTGTCACTGGCTGAGGTCACTTGCCCTAGTTCTGTTTCCCTTTCCTGGAGGGGTGGTCTGAGAAGCAGGGTGGACCAGCTTTGGTGTGTGCTGCCTCTTGCATTAGCAGCAGGGATGGGACTCTGATGCCCTCGCAGCGTGGACCCGAGCTTCCCCTGACCTGCTGGAGGAAGGATGCGGATCTGTGCTCAGTCACCCTGCTTAGCTCAGAAGTGACCCCGAGGCCTGTGGGAGCGAGCCCAGGCCCAGAGTTGAAGCCCCACAGGGCCTTCCTCATAGGCCCACCCTGGCCCACAGGCTTTCCAAGGGAGCTGCATGGGTCTGGGAGCAAAACACTGAGAAAATGGGCCAGGAGTGCAGGCCCTGGGGATGGTCAGATGGCATCACCTTCATGTATGAATAATAGCCTTTTTACAAAGAGAGTGATTTTTCTTATGCTGTTCCAGAAACATGCTTCCAGAGGCACAGACTTTGCCCACAGGATGGTATGGACTTTTTAATGACCTTAAGGGGCCTGGTGTCCAGGCAGCAGTGAATCAGTCTCAGTGGGAAGCTCACAGGGAGAGAGAAGATGGAACACCTGAAAGCAAAGGGGGAAAAACAAACCGCAAATACGTGTATTTTCTTTAGTAGCATTACTTGGTAATTAGACAATTACAGGAAACAGCTTCCCAGCAGCTGGCACTTCCACTGTGTGGACAGAGGAGGGATGCAACAACTGGGAACTCCTCACATTTCTTATGGAAGTATTACTGGCGTTTGCAGCTGTGGATGCTGAGCTCCCCGTGCGTTCTGATGAACTGGACGGTAAATCGGGAGCAGACTGCCTCCTCTCAGGGGCGGCTTGGGACCCGCTCGGCCGGGCTTTAAATGAACTGGCCCAGCCCCTGCTGATCCTTGAGGAATGGCTTTTAAAATAGTGGGGCTGCTTTTGAGCCCGCCCGGAGACTGGCTGGTCCAGAGAATAAACTGTTTGGGGGACATATTTGGAAGTGGGAAAAGGAGGGCTGGAGGGAGGCCTGTGGAGAAACTGCCTCTTCTTCCCCAGGTGCCACCACTCGCAGGGGGTGGGATGAGGGGTTCAGACAGGAGCCTGGGGCTCACACTGCAGCGAGTGCCGCCCAGCCCCGTCCTCCCCTTGCCCTGCCTCAGCTCCTCCTCCTCCCAGGGCCCTCCAGCGGAGTCACTGCGCCCACCTGGACGCATCCATTCAGCCCACAGCCCTCTGAGGGCAGACCCATCGCGGCCCTGTTACTTCATGAACTCCACCAGCCTTGCTCACTCCTCTGTTTGGCCACACTCTTGTCACTGCGTGCACGCAGTCTGCCCTTCACGCTTATGTCGAGCTTTATGAGAATCCCGTCGCCTTCGCAGAAGGGCAGGGCGCCTTCTTTGGTGAGATTGTAGGGGAACACCGTGTGCTCCTGCCCCCTCTCCACACAGTGGGTGGAGCCCCGTCCCCGCCCCCTACGGCGCAGGAGGCCCTCCCCGTCCACGTACTGGGCTCTGCTGGCCCCGTGCTGTCAGCAGGGTCAGCTGGGTGGTCTAACCAGGCAATGCTTGTGCTTCTCCTCACAGGTCCTGGCAATCAGTAACTTTTGAAAGACGGCCGGCCTCCTTCATTCGAATCGTTGGAACACACAACACAGCAAATGAGGTAAGGGTCCCCTTTCGTGAAAGACACGGTGATATTTCCTGGTGTACAGGTAAATGCCGCATCCTGAGTTAAGTGGAGCTGTTTGTTCTACCCGCTAATGGCCTGTTGTTCAGACAGCTTGGGACAGAAGAAAGTCCTGCTCTTGCACAGTGGGGACATCATTACCATTTCTGGGTATCTCTTCACCAGCGAATGGAAACCAGCTCCTGCGGCTTTGCTTCCGCCTACCAGCCACTCTGCAGAGACTTGGAGAGGTCAAACGCCCTGTCCTCAGAGTCCTCCGCCCTCCCAGACGTCAGCTGTCTCAGTGGTCCCTGGGCCCTCTGAGCATGGTGTGCAAGGAGCCCTAGCCCCGCGGGGCAGCTGAGGCACACAGTTGCTGGTTTCTTCTGTCCGGCCACCCGGTCCTGTGCCAGCCTGCACCTAAGTGTTCTTGGGTGAGCCTCTTCCTCCCTGGCCTGTGCCTCACCTGGGCCCAGGCCTGGATCCCGGGGCAGCAGCCATTCCATTGGGCTGCAGTGTTTGTGGATGTTCCGTCACCTTTGGATTTCACGAGGGAAGAGCGGGCAGGTTATTCTCCCCACTTTGGGCTCCTGCGGTCAGGTCAGCAGGCAGGTGAGGTTCCTGGGCCTCAAACATGCTGTTTTTCTCTGGAGAAGTGCACTGGGTTCCTCCAGATCAGAGAGGAGAGGACAGTGCCCGCAGTGAGTCGAGAGCGTGAGAGAGGGCGCTTTGAGCACTTGCACCAGGGCCGCGCCAGGCACGCCGGGACTGGCCCCCCTCAGCAGGTGGATCCCCGCTGGGCTCACAGAGGCACCTCAGGGTCCACTCACACCATTTAAGGTGAGAAGAACATCTGTTTCCATCTTGAGCGCAAAATAATCAATCCGTAAGTTAATTATTACTTAGCCTTTCTGTTTCTCAGGTGGGTGTAGAGTAAGCGCTGGTGCTGGTGGGTTGGAGTCTGGCAGGTGACCGTGCTGTGGGCTCCATGTGCTCCTCAAGCTCGTGCTTTTACAGTCAGATGTGCTTAGCATGCACCCCTGAAGACCTGACCGCTGGTTAAAGACCGCAGTCATAAGGAACAGTAAGGTTGAAACTCGAGGCAATAAATGAAAGGCATAAAAATAGTAACCGTCTTGCAATTTCATCTTAACATGAACTTTCTCAGATCTGTACAGGACCGGCTTCCTGGGCGTGTGACCAGGGCCGTTGCGTGGGGCTCCGCACCCAGAAGGGGGCTCAGAGCTTAGGGTTTAATGCTCTCCAGCACCCTCTTGATAGTCTTGGCAATTTTACCTTTGAATTTTCTTTTACAAGGGAAGCCCCCATGGGACAGTGGAGCGCCCAGCAGGGCTCGGAGCCTCGGCTGACCTGCAGGCCAGCCCCGCCCCTCCTCACCTTCCTGGGACAGGTTCTCGGCCACCCACCCCCTGACCCCTGGTGCATGGACTTGCCCAGCCTCCCCCTCCTCAGCCTGCCCTGTGGCCAATGCCACCCGCCACTCCCAGTGGGGGCCTCCGCACACTTGTGGGGAGAGTCGGGATCTGGTGCGAGTCCCAGGATAGGGCCCTGGGTGCCGTGAGCGTCTGCCCTGACCTAAGGCTCTCCCCCAAGCCTGAGCCTGAGCGAGCACAGCATCAAAAAAGCAAATGAAAACCCCAGGACACGTCAGGAGAGACACCGTGGGAGCAAAGGAGAAGCTTTTTTCCTGCCTTGTTGAACAAGAGGCTCTACGTTTTCATTTTGCACTGAGCCCCACACATCATGCAGCTGGCCCTGGACTCATGCATTATGTTTGTCAAGTCTGAATTCTCCAGGGCACATCAAGGTGCTTCTGTACTTCCAAAAGCATTTTAAGAAGTGCAAATATTGTGATAATTTATATTCATTTTGCCTTTTTATTTATTTAGAATAAAAATGATACACGCCCACAATGTGCTTCTTGCAGAGAAGAGCTTATAAACAGAAGCCTGAAACTTTTTCTTACCTCTTCATTTCAAAACAAACCTGAAAATTATAAAAGTAAAGCAACTGATATTTTTTAAAGCATAAAATTAAAGAACTCTAAACATCAGGTCATAAAAACACTTTTTTCTTTTTTTTGATGATGGAACAAAAGTAAATTTGAATCTGCATTTTAATATATATTTGAGCCCCAAACCAAACATCATAGTTGTTAAATTTTGCCAATAAATCTCGATTTTTCTTACCACTTAATTATGTATGTATTACTTACTAAATTGGAAAACAATTTGAACTTATCTTTACATAATAGTATATGAAGCTAAAATTAAATATTTTTATTTACAGTCACTTGTTTCTTATATAATGCATTAAAAAAAAAGACAAATTTTTTCCTTTAATTCCTAAATGGGACTCTGTAATTATCACTTACAACAGAAGGAATTCTTAAGTCAGAGAAGGCTGAGAAGCACTGGAGCAAGTCTGGTCAGAGTCTTTTTTCCAGCCCTCAGCCCCAAGCCCATCACCTCAGAGACCAGATGAAAAATAACTTCCCCTTACAGAACTCTAAAGCTGGAGTGCAAGATCCCCTCTCCCTGATGAGTTTACAAAAATATCTGTGCACGGAGCCCCAGCTACTTTGGACCTGCCAGTTTGCATGGGTTGACTTAGGTCGCTAATTAACG
This sequence comes from Balaenoptera acutorostrata, assembly GCF_949987535.1. NCBI lineage: Eukaryota > Metazoa > Chordata > Mammalia > Artiodactyla > Balaenopteridae > Balaenoptera > Balaenoptera acutorostrata. The sequence continues at coordinate 70,617,528 of NC_080073.1, read as the reverse complement.
GGTGACCCGTCATATTTGGCTGATGAGCAACTTGCTCAGCTGCCTTATTGAGTGGGTTATTGATCAAGAAAAAAAGCCTCAGTGTAGTGTTGCCAACCTGGGAACATCTCAAATCATAAAATAAACAATGACCAGGATCATAAGGCAAGATCCATAAACTGTCATTCTCAGAGCAAACAAGAAGGCACAAGAGTTGAATTTCACAGAGCACCAAGGATATAGTAAACCCTCAAAGAGAACGTTCTTTACTGCAGCACACTGGGTTCTGGGCGTCATATCCCCATTCTTAGAGAAGGGCAAGGATGTGGGGCAAAAGTCAGAGGTGTGAGGGAAGGAGGGTGACTGCGGTCGGTCGGGCAGGACTCCTGGGGAGGCCAGGCCTGGGAACATTGATGGCACCGACGGCCGGGGAAGGCAGGCGGGGGTCCAGGACAACCCTGGTCCCGAGTCCCATGGAGCCAGAACCGTGTCATGGGAAGACAGCGGTCAGGGAGCCTCTTCCTCACAGTGGAGCGGAGGCAGGGGTTCCTCAGTCTGGCCCTGCTTGTTTGCTGAGTGACATCAGTGGCCTTGGTTTAGTCAGAGCCAGGACCTCTTTCCCTTTAGATGCCGAATGTTACGAGCCCAAAGACTGTGTGCGAATTTCAAGAAGCATAGATGGAATTGGTTTCTAGCATGGGAAGGTTAGATGGTCTGTGTGGATAGCAGAAAGAGAAATGTGCCACATCTCCCAGGTAAGACTGGTATCTGCAGGCACTGCCCCGCCCGAGAGGGGGGTCAGCGCAGGGCGCGGTGGGGAAGCGCAGCTTGAAGCTCCTGAGAGTTGAGAGCGTTCAGCAGAGACGGGAGGCTGTTTGGGCAGCAGGTGGAAAGTGGCCTGTGTATGTGGCCAGAGCTGCCGGTGGCTCAGGAACTGCCCCCACCTGCAGACATCCCAGCTGCTAGTGGGATAGCAGAGGTGTCCAGAGCTAAAACTGATGGGGATTTCTTGCCCGATGCGGGCACGTGTCTGTCTTGCCATAGCCGGCCAGGCGTTCCCGCGTCAGGCTCGGCCTCTGCGCTGCACGCTGATCCCCACCCCACCCCGGGTCAGGGCCAGCTCTCAGGTGACACAGCCGAGGAGGGCTGCGGACGTTCAGATTTCTTGATCACCTGTTTGGGCACGCTTCTGATTTCCTCAGCATTTCATCCCTCTCCTCTGGGAAGTGCGTGTCTGCTCCTGGCATCTGTCTCTCATTTTCCTTTGTGAGCACCACGGCGATGAATTCATTTAATTTTTTAGCTACGTTTACGACTTCTGTCAATAAATTCCCCTAATGTTTACCTCCCAAAGACTCCACCACTTGCTTCAGTGACCTCCTGCTCCTTGTGTACTCAGCATTTCCTTGTCATTTATCTTAACTTCTCAGAACATTTTCCTTTCACTGCCTACCAGCGAGTTTGTCATCCTGCCCCTCCTCTCTGCTCTGTAATCCTCCCTGGGGCGTGCTTCTCACGTTTCTCTGCTCTGCCCTTGGATACGATCCTCCCGCTGCCCTTTCGCAGGCTGCTTTCCTCTGTCTTCCTCTCACGCTTAGCACTAGATGGCAGGCACATGTCAGTTTGTCTTTCAGCGAGTGCCCCCTCCGTCCTGCTCTCCTTCAGTTGTTTTCATTCATCTGAATCTTCCCAGTGCCTGTAGCCAAAAAGGCCTCCTTGGCTGTTTCCTCCATCACTTTCTCTTGGTCTCAGTCACCAGTGCAACCACATGGTCATTCCAGCCCACCTGCCTCAACTGCTACTTGACTCTGAGCTACTCGAGAGGCAGGCATTGCTTCCCTTTCGAAGGCTCTCCTGTCTGAAGGACGTTGGACATGGCCTTGTCAATAGGACCACCTTCAGGTCCCCGTGGATCTGAAGTTTCCACTCGTGCCGTGCAGCGGCCGTGCTAGTTCTGATGCAGCTCCTCTCACACACCCTTCATTTTCATTTCACTAGTTACCACAGCAAAGCCGCAAAGGCACACTGCTTTGTCCTTAAGGAGGTCAGGCTGGGTCCAAATGAGGTCTGTCTGTGGACCTATGCCAATCCGTCAGTCTATTAAAAGAAATAGAAGTTACGCCTGTTTCTTCTTATGGCTTTGATGAAACCTGGGTTGGAGAGCGGGTTCTGGAATGATTTTTCAGGAGGCAGAGACCTCAGGGGCACAAGCAGCCCCGGGGGTTAGAAAGGACTTGTAGGAAAAGCTAACTTTCTGCAATATGGAAAGACCCGCGGGAAAGCCTTTGCCGAGTCAGTAATAGAGAGTGAGGATGGGGTTGACAGTCTGTAGGCAGCTCTCAGGTCTCCATTTACGTATTGAATTTATGTAGCTGAGGAGACAGGCTATGTGGTATTTGTCTTGTGTCCTAGCCTTAGCCTGGGCCTGGCACACGTGAGCAGAGAGTACCTGCCGCCTGAGTGAGCAGATGAATCGTTCGGTCTGTCCGTCCATCTCCCCCTCTCCCCATCAGGCAGCCAAATAAAGGAAAAGATTTAGTGAAACAACTTCTCATCCCTGCGATCCACGGGGATGAACATTACAGTATGTTGAAGGACAGAAGCCAGTACAGAAGAATCCATGTAGTAGGATTATGTTCATACAGTCGTCAAAAACAGGCAAAACTAAGCTGTAACATCTAAGGATGTGTACACAGAAAAGAAATGATTATTATTAAAGCCAGACTGTGGTCTGCAGGGGGGAGGCTCCGATCAGGAAGGGACCACAGGGCGCCAGCGATTTTTCTGGTTCTCGACCTGCGTGTGGTTTACACGGCTGGTGTTGACTATATAGTTATTTAGCAAGCTATACATTTGAATTTCATGCACCTTTTAGTGCATGGTTTTCACAATAAAAATGTTCTGGTTTAAGCAAAAGGGATAAATTGACGAGGAAACCAAAGCTGAGCGATGTTAAGTGACTCGCACACAGTCATGCCTGGTGAGTGGCAGAGCCAGGGTTTGAATCCAGGCAGTTGGCACTTAACATCCAGGCTGCTCTGTCTCCCCAAAAGGCATAATAAATGGTAAAGCTTCAGAAATGAGCCCAGCTCTGCCCGGGCCAGGTCGTCGAGTCAGGCGCTGGTGAGCAGACGGTCCCTGCGGGCAGGCTTCGTGCACCAGCCCGGGCTGGAACCAGGAGAGAAACCCAGGCAGGGCCCTTCCCTGGGGGGATTGCAGCTGCAGCACCTGACAGAAGTCAACCCACGAGAAGACCGCCTTCACCTGGAGTGGGGGTGGGGGGATGCTGCTAGGAGCCGCGCTGGCGGAGGCCGAGTGATGGAGTGAGCGGAGCAGGGGCGGCTGACGGGGATGGTCCTGAGGAGGGGTTTCGGCATCTGAAAAGTGGATCAGGTCATCTTGGCCCGGGATGGGCAGACAGGGATGAGGCTGTGCTGTGGCGGGCTTGGGAGGGCAGGGAGTGCAGACCCTCCATGAGCTCCAGGGGGCTTGCCGCTGGAGGGTCTGCACCGCCGGCACGAGCAGGCTGGAGAGTCTGTAAGTGGCTGCTTGAGCTGCCCTCCAGGACCACTCAGCGCCGAGCCTGGAGTGAGGCAGAATTTATTTACAGGCTCTGTCAGGCCGGTGAGTGGCTCTGGGCTCCCTGTGCCATCCTTGTTCCCATAGCAACATGTAGCTCTAGTGAAGAAAAAACAAAAAAAAGGAAACAGACTCTGCTTAAAAAATAAAAATAAAAAAAAGCTCCTTCCTGGCCCGGTGACCGTTATTTCCCAGGCCCCACCCCCCCCCAGGTCTGGTCACTCCCTGTCTGAGTCCCCAAGGATTCCCTCCCCGGCAGTGTCCTCCAGAGGCTGTCGTCTGAGACACAGCCATAATGCACAGGGCAGGGAGGTAGGGAATGAGCCGAGGAGGAGAGAGAGTGGGTGGAAGGAAGGGGGAGGGGCCTTGTCCAGTGTGGACCAGGAGACCTTGCCACTGGTGCCAGCCTCACCCCCAACCAGCTGTGTGACCCCCAGGAAGTCATTTCACCTCCCTGGCTCTCAGGACCCTTGTCTTTAAAATAAGGAGAGTGAACTAGATCTTAAAGGTTCCTTCCCAGTGAGACAGAAAAAAAGCAGAAAAATATTTAATTTATAGCACAATTACAAAAAGGCATCTTTTATAGACATCTTTATACTTAAATGTCTATTAGGAAGGATTTTTTTGGAAAAAGAGAGGGAAAGTGACACAACAGGGAGCACGTCCTTGTTGCAGACACTCCACAAGCCTCATGCCTGTTGTAGTGGAGCAGCAGCAATTCTGCACCAGACAACCGGCCTGCGAGGAGGTGCACACGGCACCTGAGCAGGTGAGGCCTGGGGGCTGCCGGGCAGCGGGATGGATAGAGGCGCCAGCTGGTGAGGATGATGTCCAGCCATGTCCTGCTGCGGAGCCAGCGGTGAGTCAGGCCTGCAGTCTCCCTGCAGCCGGAAGCCTTCGAGACACAGCAGACACGTCGCCTGGATGAAGTGGAAAGCTGCCCAGGGCAGTGGGGCCACCCACGCGGCCTTGCGGGGAGAGCAGGAGCCCTGGTGAGGCCATGTCTCCCGGTTCTACCTGGGAACTAGAATATTTCTCCTTTTTTGTTTTAGTTTTTCAAAAATAAAAAGATACCTCTACCACTCTAGGGCCAAATTAATTAAGACAAGAGAGTGAATCACTCCCTGGAACTCTTGAGTGTGCACACATAAAAATCGGTGGTCGGGAGTTCTGGGACTGCCTGGGGTGATGTGTTTTCTTTCTTTCTTTTTTTCCTTTGGCCGTATGGCATGTGGGATTTTATGATCTTAGTTCCCCAGCCAGGGATTGAACCTGCGCTCCGTGTAGTGGAAGCACAGAGTCTTAACCACTGGGCCACCAGGGAAGTCTCTGTGATATGTTTTGGAAAGGCTGTTTTCCAGAACCTTCCAAGCAGTGGAGTTCCAGTTATTTGTGAGTGCCCTGGCCTATGTGAAGATGGGAAAGTGACATTGGAAAGTTAAAAAAACTGTTGCCATATATAAGCAGTGTCACCAAGAAGCTTACTCCCATACCTAGTAGGAATAAATACTTGAGCAAAACTATTGGGTTATTACCCTATCACCCCTAAGCAATGCTGAAAAGTTGTTGCTCACAAACTGGAAGTGTCTCCCTATGAAATGGGTTCCTTAACTGAAAACCATGTTTTGGGCTGTTCAGATGTACATACGTGAAACTTTGGTTTTAAATTGCAATGTTTTGTTAGAAACACTTGGTCTTCATTTTTTTTTTTTAATTATTAGCACCTTTTAATTATTATTTATTTATTTATTTATTTATTTGGCTGTGTTGGGTCTTTGTTTCTGTGCGAGGGCTTCCTCTAGCTGCAGCAAGCGGGGGCCACTCTTCATCGTGGTGCACGGGCCTCTCACTATCATGGCCTCTCTTGTTGCGGAACACAGGCTCCAGACACACAGGCTCAGCAGTTGTGGCTCACGGGCCCAGCTGCTCCGTGGCATGTGGGATCTTCCCAGACCAGGGCTCGAACCCGTGTCCCCTGCATCAGCAGGCAGATTCTCAACCACTGCGCCACCAGGGAAGCCCTTGGTCTTCATTTTTAAAGGAACAAAAATAAAACATCTCTACAGTCTAAAGATGGACTCGTGACTTGTTCCTGAGATGAGTGTAAGAAGGTGTAATTGTCATTGTCATCAGGCGCAGTTAATGTTTGCTGAGTGCTGAGTGTGTGTGTGAGGCTGCCATACCACACATTGCGAAAGGAGAGAGGAAGTCTTCAGGGTGTATAATTCAGAAGCCACGTCTCTGTGTCTGACTTCTGGGCAGATACCATTGAGAGGTAGGTATCTATTTTATAAAGATGTAAATGTAAGTTGAAAGCTTGGCTCAAATCCTATTTGTATTGGTTGGCATGAAAGCAATCTGTGAAAATTACTCAGGAGAAACCAGAAGGGCAAGGTAGAGTCATTGATCAACATTTATTAAATTTTCCTGATTTCTGCTACAGTTCACGGTGGACTCTTAGCCCAACTTGGGAAAATTAGCAGAGGCTTCTCTGCTTTTAAAAACCTTGAAGACACGTTGAACAAAGAGTGCTCAGGGAATCCCTCTAATGAAAGGCGGCAAACAGTGTTAGCCGAGGAATTCGCCTGTTCGCCAAGAAGGGACCAGCACATTTGTGTACATCCTTTCCAGGGTTCACCCCAGACTATCTCAAACATGTCAAGAATTATGGCTCCCAGAGAGGAAAGGCAAAGTGATAATAAACAGCAGCTACAAAAAAGGACACAAGGATGTGACTCAGGCTGCGTCGGATTCATACACACGACTACATTCCAATTTAACTGGCTCCTCTCGGAAGACAGATCCAGAGGCCACTGAAGCTGGTTCAGCGAAGGTGCCCCTTCGTGAGCAGCAGCAATCAAACAGGCTAATGGGATACATGATTGCCGAGAAGGGAAGGGAAAATGATGCGGCGAATGGGGTAATGGTTTTGCATAAATCAGTAGTGTGACTCTGCCCTGTATGCCTCATTCACTTTTGGTCACATCCTTTCCAGGGGGTGTTGCAGTCTTGGGGAGGTTTGGAGGAAAGAAATTGAATCACACAAGCGTCTGAGCGAAGAGAAACTCAGGACCTGGCTGTTCCACCGAGAGGGAGGCCTGAGGTGCTCGGTGGGGAGAGGAGCTTGGGAGTGCGAGGGACAAGTGGCAGTTTCCACATGGCACCCGGTACCGCCCCTCGTGGCAGTGACGACTCCTCCAGGCAACAGCGTCCTCCAGTGTCTGTGTGAAAAGAGCAGAGGCATCCCAGCCTCTCTTCCCTACGCACCTCTGCAGGGGCGGCAGGCATCTCGGGCCAGCCCCGGCCACTTGGCCACCAGAGAAGGTGCCAGTTTCTCCAGGACAGGCTCACTTTCCACCCCTGCTCCCATGAACAGAGTCAGGACCGCCCACAGGCCCCCTCTCTGGATGGCCGTTTGCAACGGGTGCACATCCGAAGGGGTCTAGGGTCCTAAGGGAAGAACCCCAGCCTTGCACAAGATGATGATGGTGAGGTACAGACACCATGATGTTCATCCTCGTCTGCAGTGGTCCAGGACCTGGCTGGGTGTTGACTTCGCACTGTTGTCATGTTAGGTTCAAGGCCAGTGGGTTGGATTATCGACTGAGACAGCTGAGCTGGCACGTTGTTGTACAGAAGGCGAGAGCGAGGCCCCCAGCCTTTATCTGGAAGTCCTCCCTGTCCCTTCTGCCTGGAAGGCCACTCCCACCCTGTCTTCAAGGCCTAGTTTATGCACACCTTCCTCCCTGATCTTCCCTTCCAGGTGAAATGAATTTCTCACACGGTCGTATTCCTTCTCACTTGCCATTATGTTGTCTGTGTGAGGAGGCATCCTGATATGGAGAGAGCACAGATTCTGGAGCTGCTCCACCCTGAGGTTGAATCCCACTCACCACTCTGGGGCTGAGTTCCATCTGGTAGAGGCCCTGACAGCAGGGACTGTGTGATCTAGCCTCAGGCCAGTGTTCATGCTCAGGGAGGTCGTTGACGTTTAAAAAACAAAAGCAGTGAAAGGAAGGCTCTGAGGATGAGTCCAGGTGCCCGGTGCTTGGCTGGGCCTGGGGCCCCCTCGCACCCCCCAGCTGTGCCCGCTGCAGCACCGTAGTCCCCCAGCCTCTGTCCTCCCGGAGGGTCCTTGGAGGCTGTGAAGAATCCTTTCCTCTCCTGTGTCAGTCTTAACAAGCCTGTTATCAGGTTCTGTTGTTTATCCTTTAAAAATGATTCTTTCCTGTTTATCCCAAATTGCTATGTTCTGTTTCAGGGGATGTCAAGTTTAAGGGTTTGTTGTCATCTACTTTCTTTCTTCAGGCACTTGTATTATTTGTCACCACAAATGTATTATTTTTGTAATATTTTTAATTCAAGAAATACTTAATTTTTTAAGACTCTCCTCTGTCCGGCGACCTTGGCTCCCTTCCCAGGTCCAGACCGGGCCCTCGCCCAGTCCTCTGAGCCACGGCCTCTTGCCTCTGCCGCCCTGCTCCCCACCTCCCCCGCTCCCGCCTTTCCTTGTCATCACGCTGGCTGGGGAGTCCACAGTGGTCACCCTCCTCTTGCGTCAGACCTCCCTCCTCTGGCCAGTCCTGCTTGACTGCCTCATCTTCCCCGACTCAGCTCCGGCGGCATTCCGTGCTCCACTGGCTGACTGGGGGCCCCTCCTCTACACCCTCATGGCTCCCTTGGTGGCCAGAGCCTGTCCACTCACGTGTCTCTATCCTTACTGGGTGGTTCACCCTTTGAGGGGGCCAGGACTCACAGGAGGGGGTGCGGGAGGTGTCTCGTGTTTTGGAATGAATGAATGAGCGAGTGAATGAAAGAATGCGCTTGGACCTCCTGACCTCCAAACCCTCCTCACGTGTTTGGCTCCTCTGGCCACGCCTACTGTGTGGTGTCACCTTGTCCTGCCCCCCAGCCTGAGCGTGGAACGTGGAGGCGCCAGTCCTTTCCCAACTTGCCGCCCTTAGCCTGCTCGCTCTGTCCCCGCTGCACGCTCTACCTCCGCACCCATCTTTCCATTTGTAAAACACCCTTTTTCACTTGGAATCTTCACCACATGGTTTGTGACTTAACAAAGTTAACTGTTTCCTGTGCGTTGCCTTTGACTTGGCAGAGCCCGCTTGGCTCTGGAGATGCTCAGGGAACCCGCATCAAAGTTAGTTGGTCCCTTAGTGACACCCCTGGGACTCCGGGGTCACAGCCTGAAGCGCAGCCCTGACACAGCCCTGGTTCCTCACGTCCGGCCGTGGAGGCTCAGCCAGGCTGCCGGCAGCCAGGGCTTCCCGGGGCTCCCAGAGGCTCCCAGTTTCCCCCAGCTTAGAGGGCAGAGCCTACGCTGAGCTCTGCAGGGTCAGGGAGAGGCATGGCTATGATTTCTCCAAGGAGGAGCATCCGCAGGAGGACACCAAAACAGTACCGTAGGTATGTTGGGAATAATGGCCATTTGAGTTACTATTTTAAAACAGGTTGGTTAAGTTGGCTAGAGACAGTCGTGCAGTTAAGTCACCCAAGTTAGAGGAATGGGGGGAACGGTGGGAACGGGGCGACAGCAGGGCTCCGGCTCCCAGCAGTACTGAGTGCTTGCTGTAGTCGCGTCCTCCAGGCTCTTTACGGGTACAGTGTGGAGCAGAAGCCCACCCTGCCTCCCTGGACTGCGTCACCCATGGGGACCCTTCCTTAGGTGAGAGCCAGACGTTAGTTAGCGGCCGGCTGCACTGAGATCTTTTTTAACTTTATTTTTCAATCCAGGGTTTTTATTGATTTGTTTATTCTTGTGCGAGGTCCTGAGTGGGAGAAAGGATGGCCACGCCTCAGTCCTTGAGTCAGATGGGAACTGACAGGTCAGGACACAGGCAGGAGGAGGGGCTGGGCCTTGGGCCCTGGAGCCTCACAGGCTGGCCTAGAAATTAAGAGACCCGAAGGGAGGTTCGTGAGAGCACAAGGAGAGAAAACCCATTCACTGGGAAAGGTAATACGCAGCAGGACAGTGTTAAATCAGTTGAAGGATCAGCATCAGCCTAGGGCTCTGAGGAGCAGCCTCGGAGATACTGACGGGGAACACGGGAGCGGGGTGACATAACCGACTGAGGGCATGATGGGGCAGGATAAGGAGGTCAGGTCAGAATAGGGAAGGTGCCGTAAAGTGCATCGTTCAGAGCAGATGGAGACACAGGCGCCGGGGACGAAAGATGACTCTGGGTGGTGTTGAGAAAGGGAAGGATGTTTGTTCACTTACAAGGAGGTCTAGGGAGAGGATCCACTGGGAGTGCGGCGGGGGGTGTGCGGAAACCAAGGTGTGTTCTGGGGGGTTGTCTCCATGGCCCCACCCCGTGCTTGGAAAGACGGGTGCTCCTAAAGCAAGAGACTGTCGAAAACCCCCCAGAAGGTGGTCCTGTCACTTCAGAAGCTCAAAGAATGTGGAGCTGATGGAGAAAAGGTGATTAATAGCTGCTACTTAAAAGAGGATTTTCAAATTTACCCTGAGTAGCCCAGGTGAGAGCTGACAGCCCAAACAGGTTTTAAATCCCCAGAAAAGGCCCCCCCATATGGCTGTTGACAGGTAAGCACCTGCAGGTGGGCCCAAGGGGCGAGATTCGATATAAAAGGAAGGGAGAAAGGAAAGGAAAGAAAAGGAAGGAGAGACTGGGGGCTGACTCGGGTCCACAGGAGGCAGCACCAACCTGAGCTTTAAGGAAAGAAATCGGCTCACTCTAAGAGAAAATAGACTCTGCCCCACTCTAAGAGTAAATAGGCTCTGCCCATACAAAGAGGACGCATGGTCTCGGGCTTCATATTAGAGTTTGAAAGGTGAAATTTGAAACAGTGGTAGATAAATGAATTGAAGTGGGAATATGGAAGAAAGAGTGATGCAGGAAGGTAAGCATGGAATTTATATTTTAAGTATAATTTCACAGTTGCTATTACATTTGTCTTCTCCTCCGTGAACCTGATTCTGCGGAAGAAGGGTGCATGTGTATGCGTGCATAGTGCACGTGTGCCTGTGTGCGTGGTGTGGGTGTGCACGGTGCGTGTGCTCGAGCTGTGGAGGCTGCAGAGTTCCCAAGAGGAAGCAGGGGCAGCCGCGTCCCCCTGGCTCTCTGCACTTCCTGAGCCCCCTGCGGTCTCCTCCGCCTGGTCCTTTCTCAGGGAGAGTGGCAGGTGTCCAGCCCTGGCTGCATCCTGCCCACTCCCGGGGTACCAGTGCCTTATCCTCTAAAGACAGGCCCTTATGCGGGACTCAGGAAACATGGGCAGATCCAAGTTCAGTGGGTCCTCTGAGCTAGCAGGCCACTCAGAAGGAAAGGGTGGGCCCAACCCAAGGAGAGTGAGGGTTGAGCTCTCCTGGGAGCAGTGGGTGGCCAGGGCTCAGAGCCTGGCCCTGGCCCTGTGCCACATGGCTTGCCTCTCACAGCTGTCCACGCAGGCCCAGGCACCCACCAGTCCTTTCCAAGCACATCACTACACGCCAGTTACATGCTTACAGTTTAGCCTCAGCATTTGCGCCTAAGTTCGATGACAGCTTTACAACAACTTGCATCATCTTACTTATCTAGGGCTGGTTTAGAAATCTGGAGGCCAAAGGGAGAAAACCCTTGGGATACGGTAGCACTGGTAGGAGAGCCGGGGCCCTACCAGGTGTTTGTCCAGGGTGCTGGTTCTGCCTCCTGGTCCCCCAGCCACTGGTGGCCTCCGGCTCCCTCAGCCTCAGTTCCTGTCATGTTACTGGCCTACCACACCAGTGTCTCTAAGACTGTCTTGTGCCATCAGGCCCCTCAGGAACTGGCACTCACCCCTAAATCCTATTCCAGCAGATCATAGAATGCTTCTGCTCCAAAGCTCTCACTGGCCCTGCAGCCGATTTTCCCCTCTCCTCACAGTTTGCCACTCAGATCTTCTCAGACATCACTTGGCTCTTTCCTCCCAAGGTCTTCACCCATATTATTCCCCTTGCCTGGAACACTTCTAACCCTAAAATGTCCTCGCCTTCCCTCCAGGTCCTGCCTATTAACTTTTCTTTTAATTTTATTGAAGTATAGTTGATTTACAATGTGTGTTTATTTCTTCTGTTCAGCAAAATGACTCAGTTATACATTATATTCTTTTTCATATTCTTTTCCATTATGGTTTATCACAGGATATTAAATACAGTTCCCTGTGCTATACAGTAGAATCCTGTTGTTATCCATCCTATACGTAATAGTTTGCATCTGCTAATCCCAAACTCCCAATGCTTCCCTCTGCCATACCCCCCCCTCACCTTGGCAACCACAAGTCTGTTCTCTATGTCTGTGAGCCTGTTTTTGTTTCATAGATATGTTGATTTGTATTGTATTTTAGATTCCACATATAAGTGATATCATATGGTAATTATCTTTCTGATTTACTTCGCTTAGTATGATAATCTCTAGATCTATCCATGTGGCTGCAAGTCTGCCTATTAACATTTTTTTTTTTTTTTTGGCCGCACCGCACGGCTTGCAGGATCTTAGTTCCCCAACCAGGGATCGAACCCACACTCTTGGCAGTGAAAGCGCACAGTCCTAACCACTGGACCGCCAGGGAATTCCTGCCTATTAACTTTTTTTTTTTTTTTTTAATTATTATTTATTTATTTATTTATTTATTTTTGGCTGTGTTGGGTCCTCGTTTCTGCGCAAGGGCTTCCTCCAGCTGCGGCAAGCGGGGGCCACTCTTCATCGCGGTGCGCGGGCCTCACTATCGTGGCCTTTCGTTGCGGAGCACAGGCTCCAGACGCGCAGGCTCAGTAGTCGTGGCGCACGGGCCCAGCCGCTCCGCGGCATGCGGGACCCCCCCAGACCAGGGCCCGAACCCATGTCCCCTGCATTAGCAGGCAGACTCCCAACCACTGCGCCACCAGGGAAGCCCCCTATTAACTTTTAAAAGGACTCTATTGAGGGCTTAGAGTCTTCTAAGCGCTATGAGCAATGGCCTTCAAACATTTTGTTTGCATATCCCCTAAAAGAGCTTTGGGAAAAAAAGCGTAATTTTTTGAACATTTTAAGGTTGAGAAGTAAAAATTTCTTCATAAGTTTAAATACAATTATTTTTGTTAATATGAGATAGAAAAAAATAAACATTTTAAAAGACGGAAGATAAGGACTAATTATTAGGAATACATATTTGATGACATGATTTGGTAAAATAGATATTTTTTTTTAAATTTTATTTATTTGTTTACTTTTGGCTGTGTTGGGTCTTTGTTTCTGTGCGAGGGCTTTTCTCCAGTTGCGGCAAGCGGGGGCCACTCTTCATCGCAGTGCGCGGGCCTCTCACTATCGCGGCCTCTCTTGTTGCGGAGCACAGGCTCCAGACGCGCAGGCTCAGCAATTGTGGCTCACGGGCCTAGTCGCTCCACGGCATGTGGGATCTTCCCAGACCAGGGCTCGAACCCGTGTCCCCTGCATTGGCAGGCAGATTCTCAACCACTGCGCCACCAGGGAAGTCCCCAGTAAAATAGATTTTAACCAACTCGTTGAATAAGGCACACCAAATCTGAAAGTAATTGTGGAATTATTCATGGGATTTAGCCAGTGTATTTTGAAAATGTTTTTATAATTCTGGGAAAATTGCAGTTATGTTTAAAAGAACTACATGAGTCACATATACAGTTCGGTTCTGAATTCAGAACATCTCACTCAGGCCAAATTTCACTCTCATGGGGACCCGGAAGGCATCAGGGCCCATGACTCATGGGAGGGTGCTCCCCATCCAGGGCTTGGCATGCGTGTGAGGGAGGTCGGTGTGCCCCAGTGCGTACTGTAGCACGGGCAGGCGAGGGCTGTGCTTTCCTTCTGTGAGGTGGGGAAGGGTGTTGTGAATTCAGTCATGTTCTCAGGCAGTTTTAGAAAACACTGAATTTGAGGATCTGGAAATTGATTCCCTTAAAACTGCCAGCATGCTCCTTGGAAAGTCGATCTGTGTGCTTCAGACTGAAGACCCCCACAGCAGAGGATGTGATCCTCCTGTGCAAAGAGCTCAGGACAGGCACCAGAGGGCAGGGACCCCAGGAGGACTTGGCTGGTAGTGGAGAGAGGAATTTCTGTGGGGGGGAGGTCATCCCTAAAGACCCTCCTCTGACGTGGGCTTCCTCTGGCTGCCCCCGCGCCCCCGGCTCACACACCAGCAGTTACCTCCTGCTCCGGGCATGGCAGGCTCACCCCCAACCCCCAGCCGTGCTGTGTGTTCTCAAGGTCAGGGCGGAGGCTCACCCTTGTTTGCCGAGCTCTGAGTGGTGCCCTGTCTGCTCAGTGGTGCTTCCTGAGTGAGTCACGGTGGAAGGCAGGCTTTTTTTCCTGGTTCCTGCGGGGGGCCATTCCTCCACATGAGGGTGTTTGTTCCCGGTTCGCCCAGGTCACCTCAGGTTGAAGTTCCCTCCCCAGCGCTGCTGCCCAGAGGATGATTACACACCAAGAACTTGTTCCCTTCTGGAGGGCACAGGAGGAGGTGAGCAACAGCTCTTTGGATCCTTGGAGATAAGCCTGGGTCCTCCCCTGGGGTAATGCCCTATAGGCTTTTTTTAGAAAATAACCTTATTGTAGTATAATTCACATGTCATACAACTCACCCATTTAAAGCATAGTGGTTTTTAGTATATTGACAGAATCATGCAGCCATTGCCACCATCAACCCCACTGACTTTTAACCCAACTGCCAGATGTAAGAATTAATTAATTAATTAAAAAAGAAAGAAAAGCTCATGAGACAAAAGTAACCCAAACTGGAGAAATCCAGTGGGAACATTTTATAGGAATCCGTGCTGTGCTGCCTGCAACTCTTAGACTCATCGGTCCACTCACTTTTATCCTGATTGAAAAGCGCTTACCACCCTCTAGTTGCTGCCTGTCCGTGCCAGCGGCGGGTGGGGGGGGGGAGCGGAAGGACCTGCCGTCACTCCCGTGGGGACAATGTCCCGACTCATGGCAGCTCTGGGGTGCGACACTGCCCCATCGCTCACCGGGTCTCTCCTTTCTCTCACCAGGTGTTCCACTGCGTCCACTTTGAGTGTCCCGAGCAGCAGAGCAACCAGAAGGAGGAAAACAGCGAGGAATCGGGGGCGGGGGACACCAGCCCGGCCAGTCAGCAGCTCGACCCCCACGCGCTGCAGGCCCCCAGCGGCAACTCGCTGCACTCCAGCCCAGGCTCCAGCTCATACTCAGCCAACCGGCAGCACCAATGAAGGAGGCGCACGTGTGGAGGGACTCGGCTGGGCCCAGGTGGCACAGGAGCCGTGTCCTCCCCAAGCAGGGGTCCCTGTGGACGCCTCCCCCCGCCACCCCCGCCCCACGAGGAACAGACCTGGCTGCAGAAACACACAGGACAGGTTTCCTCCCAAGGACACAAAGGGGCTGCTTTGTTCTCCTCAGTTTGTTCAAATCAGGCTGGTCTCCAGGGGGAGAAAGTGGGTCTTCAATCTTCATCAAGTCCACTAACACCCTACCTCTCTAATCTAACCCCGCAAAGACCACAGAAGGAAGTAACAGGCCTGAGTCGGAGTACAAAGATGGCACGTGAACACAGGAATGGAAGAGAATGTATTAGGCCTTCGTTACCTGGAGGCACCCTGTAGGAAATGGGTTTCCTTAGAGTGTTTACTTTTATGGAACACATTGCCCTGGCAACTAAATGATTTTTTATTTCTTTTAGTTATTCTCCATTTGCTGAATCATAGGTGTTCCAGATCTTTATGAAAGGTTCAAACAGCAAATCACTGGTTTTAATCCCTTTTGACGCTGTAATTTTCCTTCCTTAGTTGTGAACGGTTGGGCGTGGGGTGGAGCTGAGAACTATCATGCGCGTCTCCTAAATGAGGCTCAGATGCAGCTCATCGTGGCACCTGGTCTGACAAGGAGAATCCTTTGAGGAAGATCAACAAAATACACAAGGAGCAAATTAATCTGTGGACACTGGAGTTAATAATCACTCGAATTGCCAAGTTATTAACCTGTCATTCCTGAAACGTATCCAGCCTTTAAGCTTGGGAGGCTGACAAGGAAACAGTGATTATGCCCCACAGGTTAGTGGAGCCGTGTGGAGGCAGCCGTCCTGCCAGTCGGTGTCGGGAATGCAGAAGTGGGCCTTTCCCGCGTGGTGGTGATCGGTGGTTGCTGTTTTTCCCCCAGACCATAATACTCAGCCAGGGACTGAAAAGAAAAAATCAGTTCTAAGAAGCGTTCCTTTTAATCCTCATTGAAACGATCTCATCTGACAGTTGTCGCTTGATCTGGCTCTGTGTGTCTGAGTAATTTCCATCCCAGTGCTAACTGCCCTGTGTAACTTGATCAGCTTGTGTCCGGTTTTTGCTCATCCCCCGATTCTTCAGTTGGCTGGCTGTCATGATCAGGTCCTCTGTGCATCCTGCTTGGAGGAGGGGTGGGGCCGACGGGGGGTCCTTTCTGTCTTAAAGACACATTGGTCGTGGTTGTACAAAGAGCCAGTGGGTCAGCTGTTTCCTCCTAGTGTGATGTAGTTGTGATTTATCAGTATTGGAATAGTAGGGTAGCTTCAAGCTGCATGATTAAACGGGAAGGTTGTCTTTCTGCTAGTCTCCCTCGGTGCCCTCGACTCTGATCTCCGTCTGCGTCCCCCTGCGTGGGGTGGGTGGAACCCCCTGAGGGGGACAGCTTTTCACAATGGGAGGGGCTCCGGTAACGAATGGCGGTGCCGCTCCCTTGCTCGCCACGGGTGGCTGGCCGCGCGCTGTGGCTGGCGCTGCCTCCCTCAGCATCCAGCCCCGTCTCCAGTTAGAGCTGAGGATTCCTGACAACTCAGCACTTCCTCCAGCAGTGCGTTCACTGCCCACAGGGGAGCAGGAGGAGCAGGGAAGTCAGAAGAGGGCAGGGTTCATATGTTTTGCAAGTATCATCTATTCAAGGGCTTCTTTTCAAACTCTGAAGTCACCTGTCCAGAGAGGAATCCTGGCTTGGAGGCCAGCACTGCTGACCCGGGGAAGTGGGGGGTGGGCTGGGGGAGGGTCTGGAGCCCTTCAGCACCCTTCTCCATCCAGGCACAGGTAACTAAATGCTCAGCTTCACACCTGAAGAGGCACGAACTGTGCCCTGCGTGGCCAGTGGCTCACCCTCTGCTTCCTGTCCTCTGTGAATTCTCTTCGGTGTTCGTTCCTTCCAGGTCTCTGCCCTGAGGTCTGTCTGGAGAGAATAAAGCTTGTCTCTCTCCTGCTCCTCCAGCACTTCAGACACCCCTTGTTATCAGATAAAGGGAAGGAAGGGGACTGAGAGGCAGTGCTGAGACGGGGAGGACTGAAGCCAGCTCTGTGCAGCGGCATCGCCGTCCCCTACCCACGCAGCTGCCTCCCCTGAGGCCCCCTGATGGTCTAGAGGCCTTGCTTGGATGCAAGCCTGCTCTGGACCCCAGCAGACACTGATGTAGCTCAGCAAAGCCTGCTCTGGTCGGCCTCCTGTTACCAGGCAGGGGCTCTGCCTTCCTTGATGAGCCTTGTGGTTTGGGGAATGGGGGCTCTTTCTGTAGGCCTGGCTGGAGGGGCCTGGACACCCCAGTCGAGGTGCGACACACCAGACGCATTGCCAGGGAATGAGGGATGAGTGGGCAGCCAAGAAAAAGTCCCCAGGTGCCTGGCATTCTCCAGAGCCCTGGCTAGTCCCGCAGGGGACTTCCCCCCCATGAGCCAGCTGGACCAAGATGGCCTCAAAACTTGGGGACAGACCAATAGAGCTAAACGGGAGTGCTGATGAGACCCAGCTCCAAGGAGCCCCAGATGCCCGCGGAGCCCTCAGCCCAGCACAGGGTGGAGGCTGATTCCCTGGGAGCTGTGGGACGCCAGGCAGCAAGCTTGGCCAAGCTGTGAGGGGGGCAGCGGCAGATGAGGGCCCGTGGCTCCGCCCCCAACCCCATGAGGATGCAGCTCCACAGCGTCTGCTTTGAGGAGGTCTGGTGAGGTGGACAGAGGGGTGCTTGTGGCCTCTGGCCCTTTATTGTGAAACAACACCTGTGTAACCACTACCCAGGTCTAGAGATTGAACGTGCAGGACCTCCTGCCCTTCATTCTAGGTCATGCTTTGCGGGGGAGTAAAATGCACATTTTGTTGGGGCTTTTGGCGAAAGCCTTCAACGTCACCTTCTGGTAGCTCCTTGGCGGGCTGGTGCTGAGCACCGCAAGCAGGGCGGGGTGTGTGCCTCGTGGCACCCCAGTCAAGGCGGGCTTAAAGGCGGGGGCTGCTGCCAAGCACTCTGAACTTGAAACAGGTGTAACAGTATCACACACGCAAACACATGTTTTCCCATATTCTCAGTGCTTTTTCCGTTTTTCTTCTGAGTTTAGTTAGAACCATGAGCCCACGATGGATGTGGGACTCTTCTCAATTGCTCTTTAAATTGTCACTTCTTTAATCTTAGTAAATGAAGTGTTGATTCCTGACAAATACATTAAAAGTGTTTTATTCCTAGAAGAGTTGGGAAAAGAAAATTATTTTCAGCAAGAGTGGGATGTGTTTGTTAGACTAATTCCTTGGCCAAGAAAAAAGTAGCTTTTGAATTGTGCAAAAAATCGCTCAGTAGTTATGCTGTCGCCCCAACTGTCAAACTGCTGTGCAGACAGTGCTGACCCAGTCAACTTCACCTTGTTTTAATTCAGGAGGAAACAAAATTGTAATCACTTATCCTTTCTAGAGCCGCGGGGGAAAAAGGAAGGTCTAATCTGTGACAAAAAGCAGAGCATCCTGTGTGCTGAGGCCATTTGATAAGAAAGAAAGAGAGCGTTCCCCATTGTGGGCTTCAATTAAGAACCTCCCTTTGGACAGAGAAGAAAGGTGTCAAAGGAGGAAAAGAAAATTAAATGTCTCCCCTTCTAGGAGTTTTTCCTCATTAGTGAGTTTTTGTTTTGTTTTGTTTTCTGGTGCTATCGTGTCACTCCTGCATTCCACATGGGCGGCCAGCTCCTCTGGGTGCAGCTGAGGTGGTGAGGGTGGCGGCCGGACAGGCGGCAGCTGTGGCTGCAGTGGTGCAGGCCACGCTCCACTTCCTTTTGTGGCTGCAGCCCTCCTCCTGCACGTTTGTCCTGACAACAGCTCCAGTGGGAGTTCAGTGCTCATTAGTGGCCCTAGGAATTTAAAATGCAGTTCGTGGTTCTGTGCCACCATGGTTTTTATTATTCTAATATTAAATAAGAAGTCGTCCTGGGGCCTGGTGTTTGCACAGGAGTTTTTGGAGGAGGGGGAGGGATGTGCAGGGCAACTAGGACGCGCCCGTTTCTCCTCCTGGAAGCTGACCTGGTCATACCTGGTTACTGGACAGGATCCTGAGGCCCTGGTGTTTTGCAGAAAATGAGTGGAAACGGAGCTGGGAGGGTTTGGTCGGAGAGTAAACCAGCTTCCAATACACCCCAGCCCCGCCCCTGTATTGAGGTGTGGGGAGAGAGGACCTGGGGGTTCTGCTGGTTTCCATCAGACTGGCCGCAGGAGCCGTCGCACCTCAGCAGGCGCGGGGAGCTGCGTGTCCCCCACCAAACACCCCACGTGCCTTCAGGCAGGACTTTCTGCTGGACTGACACGGGCCAGGACCTGCCTCCTCTGCAGAGGTGAGGACAGGCGCACACTTTTGAAAATCACTGTTCTCTTTTTTAAAAATTACTGAAGTAATAATGCTCATGGAATAACCTAGCAGAGGGGTGAGGGTGCCCTCCCTTTCATCTGGCTGAGCCACTCTTGACCTGGGCCTGGTCCTTTGCTTCCTCTGTGACTGACTGTCCAGACGGGCAGCAGAGCCCCTGGCCCCCAGCCGTCCTTCCCTACACGCTGTCCTCTCCCAGCCAGAAGGCAGACTCTGAAAGGGGCCCTCCAAACCCACCAAGTTAGCTTCTGCTTTTTCTCCCCCACCCCTTAAAGAATTCAAATATTCCCCCAGAGGCCTGAGGGCCTAAAGACTCACAATCATCCACCTGTAATTTATGATAAATGTCTCGCGCATTTACCACGTGCATCCTGAGTATTTATAGCCCTGAGCCCAGAGCAGGAGGCGGCGGCTGCCTACACCTGCCTCCACTATTGTCTCCTCTTGGCTGTCCCTGCGGCTGGGACAGCTGGAGGCCGCCACCTTTGAGAGCCAGCGGCAGGAGGAGCTGAGAGGCCTGTAAGGCGGGATCTGGGGCCCGGGGCTTGGGTTCCCATGGATGCCCTGGGAACACTGGTGACACTGCTACAGCCTGTCCATCTGTTGCCAGACAGCCTCCTCCGAGGGCTTGTGGCTCAGGACAGGGACGGTACTTGAGCAGCAGTGGGGTAGAGAAGACCAGGCTGTCCAAGGTCACTGTGCCCCTCGGCCTCTGCTTTCCACCCGGCGTGTAGGGGGCAGGCTGTCCTCCCCGATGGCCGCTTCTAGCGCCACGTTCCTGGTTTACTCCCAGCTGCTACGGCAGTTTCCCCTCCCAGACCTGCCCCGGCAGTGGGTCCCCATCAGTGGCCCTGGGTGCTGACAGTGAGATCCAGAAGCCTGTGGGCAGGGATGGCAGGGAGCACAGAGCCGCTGACCAGCCCAGGCCAGCTCAGAGCTCCCCAGGCTTTGGGGTCCAGCTTCTCCCGGCCTCCTTCTGCAAAGGGCAGCTCCAGTTCTCAGAGCTCCCTTCCAGAAGGGACCCGAGAGGCAGCACCAGCTCTGAGGAACAGCCAGGAATCTCCCGTCAGGCTCTCCCAGCACTAAGGTTCCGAGGCCACCCCACCCGTACCCTCACACCTAGAAAAGCCAGAGGAGGTGAGGACCGGACTCCGCCTCTGGACTGCGGTGTGGGGAGGGAGGGGTGGCAGGAGCACCTCAGGGTGGCCGTGGGGCTTGGCCCACGAGCTACTCTTGCCAAACGTGTATAACCTGAACTCACCCAAGAACGCAGGTGTCCTCTATCTATCTATCTATCATCATCTTTGGTTTCTGGGTCTGTAAAGGTTGGTGAGGGCCTCTGATGTGGGAGGGTAGGGGCCATGCTGGGCTGGGGCTGGGGAACAGCTCTTCTGAGCCATCTGTAAAGGAGGGCTGCGTCCAGAAGCCCAAAGGGCAGTGTTGCTGTTTGGAATACGTGTTCATTTGTGGGCAAGATGCAGCTTCATTTTGCATAGCAGCCTAGGTGAGCAAACATACAAATTGTGTGTTCACAACACCTGAGTTGACAGCTGTGAGACTGCGGTGTGGCTTCCCTTCAGAAATCATGCGAAGACTCGTGTGCGTCGTGGTCCCTGCCCCACGGCTCCACGCTTTCTCTGCCTCTGGGCAGGAGGCAGACAGCATCCAAACAAGCCAGTCTCCTGTGATCTCAGCTAGCCCTCTGTGGGGCCTGAGTATCACGCCCTGTACATGTGTGGATGGTGAGGTGTGGCTGACTTGCTCTAGGACGGTAAGAAAGAGGCATGTGGGCCCACGCTGTGACCACAGCTCTACAGCATCTTCTCAGAACTCCTTTCCAGGCCCTGAGTACTGCAGACCCCAGTCACAACCTCTCCATCCTGAGATAGATAGATAGCCTAGTCTGTCTTAAGGCGTATTAGGTGATCCTCTACACAGCATTTACATCATTCTGATCGTCCCTTCCGGGAATCTTTCTCCTCCAGGCCTGTCCTTGGTTAAGTCGGGTCTTGGGTGTGCCAGGACCCAGGCACACCCAACCCTCGCACAGCTGGGGGCCCTCTGGGCTGGTGCTCATTCTTCCCATCTCCCCCAGGTACGTAACCTCCCTGCTGCCAGAGAAGGCTGGGCCCAGCAGACACACCTCTACCCCAGGGTCTCCCGAGGCGGAACCACACAAGAGAAACCAGAGGAGCAACTGTGGAGCCTGGACACTTACAGGACAAGTGAGCCCCAGACAGTGCACACAAGAGCCCTCCACCTCTTCCAACCTCTGGCTGGGGAGACCGTTTATTATTTTTCTGGTCGTCCAGGTGGCACTTAGGAGAACCAGCAAAACAGAGAAATCCAAACTTTCATACGATTGGTTTAATTTTTTTTTTTTCAGCAGGAGAAAAAAGAATAAAGTTACAAGATTCTTTTAATATTTTCACAATGTTAAAACTAAAACTGAGCTCTAGGCTATGTGTGTAAGTAAATCTAGAACACAAAAGGGTTAAATAAGATTTTCTCTTTTAAAGATACAAGAATTTAAGCTTTCCTTACATTTAACAAACTTCACAGAACAGATACTGCCGGGGAACAAGCCCTCCCACCCCACCCCCAGCTCTACCATCAGGAAGTGAGCATGGGCTGCGAGCCCTGTGTGCGGCCGGGCTCCCCAGGGAGCCTGCTTCCCATCGCTGCCGGGAAGCAGCAGCCGGTGGGGCCTGAGGAGGGCCGGAAGGGCGCCTGGTGGCCTCTTCATGATCAGAGCTTGGTGGGGGGGCCGAGGTGGGCCGCATCACTGAGGATAGCCAGGTACTGGCCAGAGGGCCGTGGCTTGGTAACAGTGGTAAACGTGGGCAGACCTGGCCCCTCTGCCCTGGGCTGCCCTAGAGCAAGACGCCGGTCTGGGTCCTGAAGCAAGAATTAAGGCTGGAGATTTTGCAGCGGATTCCACTCTGGTGGGGGTGGCGTGGGAGAGGAGGTTGGGAAGAGCATTATTTCCAATTTCAGTATTCCGGACCAAAAACATTTGTAGTTGCAGGTATTAACTGTTAATTTGCAGAGCGAGTTGAGCAAACATTTGCTGTGGTATAAAAGGGTAAGTTGCTGGGTTAAACTATTCCAGTAGCCTGTGTGTGGGCAGATCCAAACTGCCTCTGCAGGAGCCTCTGACCCTCACCGGCCTGGATCAGATGGGGCTCTGGGGCCATTCACCCCCGCTCAGGCTTTCAAGGGCATCGTTCGCCTGTCTACCCCCCCACCACCACCTGATCGGTGATGATCTCCTAACACGGGCAAACAGGCCCATCCCCACCGGGCCTGAGCTCCTGCCTCCACTCAACTCCTCTCTGAAGAGAAACACGCTGAGAAACAGGCCCTTCCCCCACCTGCCCAAGCGAGTGTCTGTCTCAAGCTGGGCCACGGCCACGAACCACTGTTCTAGACAGGTCAACCTCTGCCCCTGTGACATATGCTGCCCCCCTTACTAAACTTGCTATGTGGTAGAAGTGGACTGGCTGCCCTGGACTACGGGGCTGCACAGACATGAGAGGCGAGGCCAAGGCATCGTCCTCTGGGCCGTGGAGGGGCTGGGTAGGCTCCTGCTGGAAGGGACGGAGCCGCAGGCAGCTCCCAGCTCTTCTACTGATTCCTGTTGGCTATGAAACATCTTTTAAAAAAACTTCCAATATAGAAATCTAGCTGCAGAGGCCAGTGTGTAGGCCACAGTTGCGGTGCTGCAATTAGCCTTATTTGATCAACTGCCAGATCCCTGCACTCGGCAAATGGCAAACCAGAGCCAGTGGGGTCAGGGCGCGCCCGCGGTCGCTTCTCATGACCAAGGGTCCTGTGTAGAAAAGGTGGTTCTCATTCGTGGACTAGTCTTGAGTGGAGCCGATTTTCAAAGTGAGGTTACTGTTTCTCTTCTCGTGTGATCAGAGAGTTTCTTCATAGCAAGTCAGGTAAGTTTTCTTAACCTGTCCCCACCCCCCATTTCCTGCTCAGTGGGAGAGCGAGGCCACCACCCAGCCCAGCCACGGGGCCAGTCTCAACAGCCTCCCGTGGCCCGGGCACACGTGGCCATCAGGTATCCTGGCTACTGGGACTAAGGATAGTGAAGAGGTGAAGGCCGAACACTAACCAGAGCTTCCGGCAAAGCCACGTGCGTCGTGGGGACTTGAACACCAGCTTCTCCTCCTCTACTGACTCAGAGTCTCCGTCTGGAACACTTTCCACTTAAGGCTTTTTGTAAGTTTGACTCCAGCAGTGACAGGTATGTGTTGTTTTAAATCCACTAGCCATGCTCAAAAAAAAATATTCTTCATGTTTTAATTTTATACAATGGCTAGCAGGCACCTTAGTAACCAGCCAGAAATCAATTTCAACCACCATCAACCCCTAAACTACAGTACCAGGATGGCTGGCTAAGGAAAGGAAACGGACTGGCTGTAGTCTGACGCGTGCCCAGTACAAGGTGTCTGGCTGACTTTGTCCTAAATAAGGCTAACATTAGTGAACTAAGAACAGCGTCACGTAGCGGCCAAGCCGGCCTTCAGGAGCACCCTTCCCCGATGCGCTGGCAAGAGCGCCCCACTTTCCGGTCCAGTTTCACCATTTTCATGATGGCTTCCTCTCGGCCGCGGCCCATGTGGTCAAACGTACAGTCATGCTGCTCGGGGAGGCGATGCAACATACAGAACACGTAACCTGCAGCAGTGGGGGAAGCAGAGAAGACAGACCGTTAGGGTGGCCTCCACGTGCCCAGTGCCCAGCTCTCCCTCGGGTCCAGAGAGCGGGAGGGCGGTCCAGTGAGTGGACAGTGGTTGCAGCAGGGGCTCCGGCTGCTAAAGAGCCTATTACAACATCCCCCCTCTAACAAGACGGCCAGCACTTTCACGCAAGTCCAGCGACGTCCTCAGAACGTCCAAGGGGCACATCTGCCTTCAATGCTGTTCCTGCCTGGACCCCGAGGGTGGAACCCCAAGGTGACTCTGCAGCGCCTGCCTCAGAAATGAGTGGGCTCTGAGCCCCTTTCCTCCCAGCCCCACGCAGGCGGGAGAGCCCAGAGCTGGCAGCTCAGCGCTTCCCCGGCCTGGACAAACCTCAGTGTCTACCACAAGACACACACTGCTTCTAGGAGAAATGATTACGGGGACGGTGGGTGTGATCAAACCGAAACTCACACGTGAATGGGGGCTCTCAGAGGAAAATGGGTTATTTCAAGCACTGGACAAGGTATTACATTTAAAGAGAGGAAAGAACAGAAATGTCGAGCTCTGACTGGCATCTTAATGGAGGCTGATGCTTCCAACCCCACCTGGTGGGCAGGAGGTGAGGCCCACACACTCAGGCCTCCTGGGAGTGGAGGAGGCTGCAGGGCGGCCTCTGGAGCACAACACTGGAGAACCAAGAGTTGAGAGAACAAAGAGTTGAGAGGCCGGCAGAGCAGGTAGAGGCACAGATGAAACCCCTCTGGTAGGAAACAATGAGAGGAGGCCCTCAGGGTGTCAGCAGAGAGGCTCCGAGGACAAAGGGAACACAGAACTGTGTCAGGATGTGGCCCATTCTCCCCTTCTGGTCAAATTCTAGGAGTGCTGATGGGGGGTGTGTGGACGTGTGCGAGGACAGTCATCCAATGTTCCCTGGGTCTGTGCGGCCCTTTCTTTCAGGGAAGGGGGCATGAGATCTGGGCTGGCTCCTCCCCATCACCTCATCCCACCAGTTGCATCTGGTCATACCTCCAGGTCCCATGGGCCTAGACCAGGTCCACAGGACTGACCTATAGTGGGCTGGAATCCTTTCCTAAACCACCTCTCCCTGTGCACTTGGGGCAGGCATCCCAGAGCAGCGCCCCCCGGCCAATGCTCTCCTCACTTATTCTCCAAGCAAACATCATCCCTTCTCAGGGATTTCTCTCTTTAAGCCCAGACCGCAGCAGCCAGAGAGAATGGACAGCCACCACTTGCAAACTGTGACTCATCCCTCTCCCCATCCTCAATTCTTTTCAGAGAAGAGGGGTGGAGGCAGTGATTTTAGAAGGATATCAGAAGTTGAAGCAAAGACTGGCCATGATGGACAACAATTTCAAAAGCCTTAACTTTTAAGATCAACTTTACCCAGAGACTATTCCTCAGCTGACACTCACAGCCCTGCTCTGATGCCTTCAGCTCATGCTGAGTACGGACAGGTGCCCACGGCGGCCTGAGCGACCAGGCCGAGCCTGGACCATCCACTGTGCAGGAAAAAAAACACGTTATTAACTGCTTCCCAGGGAGAGCAGGGCAATATGTTTGACTCTAAATTAGGACTAGGTTTAAGGAAAGGAACAGAGATGAAATTTTTGTCTCCTGAGAAGCTGAGCTCCCACTTGGCTCAAAAGCGAAGTTAAAATTAATGAGCTCGTGTGTTATATTTACTGATAAGTTCATTACTTGAAGATATTGGATACCAGTTGTCTTTCTCCTGAAGGATTTCACAGCAGAAGCGTGGATGGCCTCAATATGCATCCTGCATCTAACAAGCACAATCATCTTTTTGGAACAAAGCCCACCTGGTCGGGGAGAACCTGCTGTCAGGTCAGGGTTTGGGGTAGGGGTACCAGCTGTGTGGCAGCAGGAAGTGTGTGGAGGCATTTCTGTCGCCAAGTCCTGACATACTTCTATACCTTCAGCATCTATAATTAGGGCTGGGAAGACCCCTGCTAGCCTTCCTTCAAGATATTGGGATGATGCAGAAGAGGGTCCCAAGGGCTCTCCTCTCCTGATGAATGGTGCTGGCTGAATAAAAGTAGCAGGAAATGGATTACCCCTGAAATTAACTCAGCCCTGGCTCAGTCTAACACCTCATTAGTCAAAGATAGACTAGGATGGAGGGAAGAGGCTCCAGTCTTGCCCTCACTACGCCCCTGACAACTCTGCTTTAGCTTGCCTTCCGCCAACTCCTGGGGACCACCAACTCGGTGGGTGGACCTGAGAGCCCCAGGTTCTGTCTGGAAAAGGAAACAGGGCATGACAACCACAGGAACTCTACCCACCCAAGGATTTTCCATTCAGCCAAAAACACCTTATTTCTCTACTCAAGTTCTGTGTAGCTCTGTCAGACACACCTTGACACTTGCCTTTGATTTTTGAAAGGTGAAAATCACTGAACAGCAGGTAAACTTTCAGCAGTTCAGCAGGGAGCAGAGCTGGTAAAAATTACAATATATGGCATTGTAATTCACTGGGGAAAAGTCTGGGGGAAATTTTGGAAGGCTAACTTCCCAAGTTGCTGCACTGAGGTTATTAGATGATATAAATTAAGCTCAATTCCCTCTCCTGTCAAGTTCACTCACCAAGTGGAAGTTACATGCTGGAACTTGTCCCAAATGCTGAGTAGGTATTATCCACTGACAGCAGCCAATTGGCTAAATGTACTTTGGTGTCAGTAGCTGGGGTGGGCTGTTCTGGATACAGGAACGCATTCGGGGGTGACTGGCGGGGTGTGTGTGTGTGTGTGTGTGTGAATCTTTATTCTCTTCTCTCGATACCCACAGACCTGTTTCCAGAAACCACTCAAGTGTCATGAACGTTCAATTATTCTCTGAAATCTGGAGACCAAGCTGGGCATATGGAGAGAAGTGAGTTAGGCTGCTGGGGAAGCAGATTGTTCTCATTTCAGTGATGAACACAGTTTTAGAGCACAAGGGGATTTACAGCCTCAGCCTCAACACTTCCTCACGCCGTTTATTAGAAACCAAGTGGGGCCCTTCCAGGGTGAGTCAGCCAAGGCAGTGTCCAGAGGGAAAGAAAAGAGAAAGGACACTGAACTGATCAGCAGAGCTGCGACAGGGGCTTTGGTACTATTACCCAGGGTATCATGAAATTCTTTCTCCCCGATTTTAAAAAGTTATATATCATTACCAAACTCACTCACATATGTACAATTCATATCTACACCCTCCTTATGGTCCCATAGTTCAGCATCACGTAGTATTAAAAACAATTTCAATATACTTTTGCTTATGATAGCTATATACATACAGTGCTTTGGAGAGAGAAGCAGTAGGATAATGATTAAAAGGATGCCAACCCTCTAAAAGCGAGGAAAACACCCAAGGCAAAAGTTTTTGAAAAAAGATCAGCCTATAATACTAAATGTGGTTTAACCTCAGCCCTTTCCGCTGCCATATCACACAACTGCTGCCCGCTCCTGGGAGCCCCGGATCACTGGTTTTCCATGAAATACTGGCTAGGAGGAAGCCGCAGAGCTCCGTTAAGGCTGCGGAGCTGTTTTCAGTAAATTTCACAAAACGCTCAAGAACTTGTGTGGGTGTTTCTTTGTTTGTCAGCGCAGAAGAGCAATTTGGGATGAGCCCTTGATTAAAAGGCGAGGGTGCAGAAGAGCTGTCTAAGCACTGGGTCCCACGGCCCACCTTCCAGGCCCCTTTCCACCTGCCACTGCCTGGCTCCTGACAGGCTGACAGGCCATCCTGGGCATGCGGAGAGGAGAGGAGGCCCGACCAGCACAGGTGAGACCAGTCGGCCGTCCTGCCCCCGTCCTGCGAGCTACGCTGCAAGGTCTCCGGCAGCTACACCTTCATTTCGAACAAACCTTCAACTGAGCAGGCAGCCTCAGGGCTGGACGAAGAAGAGGCCTGCCCAGGGAGCCACAGCGGCTGAACCGTGGTGGGCTCCTCCCAGGGTGCTGGGGCTGTGGACAGCAACAGAGGGGGTAGAGCAGGCAAAAGGCAAAAAGTACAGTTCAAGACCTATCTTAACCCCCTGTCCTGAAAGGATCGCATGTGAATGAGAAACGCAGAGGCAGCACACTCAGCTCACCCTCACCCTGAGCAGAGAGGCCGGGGGATTCCTGTGGGAGGACAAGCATTTCAGTGCAGGCCGCTCACGGTTATAAACAAGCACACCTGGACTCAGCCCTCCTGGTGTAGAGCCACAGGCCACACCGACCTGGAGATGCTCGACACCTAAGTCCCTAAAAACACGTTCCCAGCAGAAAATGGATCCAACGTTCACTCTTCCAAGACTCATAAAGGTCTGACATGCAGGTTTCTAAAAATGCTCATCTGGTGGGAACCAAACTTCAGCTTTTAAAGCTAACATCTGAAAGTCATCCATTTCATTCAGACACCCTCATCCATAGCTAAATCTCACCTCTGCTCACACAGAGACAGGTGTGGGTATTTTGAGACTATACAGCAGGATTGAGAACAGTCTGACAAATGCCATCATTAAGCAAAGATGATATAACTAACACCCAATACCTGACTGTAAGTGCTATAAAGTTGTAACAATATTTCCCGTTTCACTTACTTGTTGACAAAAATCATTGACAATCACTGCCCAAGAGGAACACCCAGGGCCTGAGGAGGAAGGGTCACTACCTCTCAGCCATGCTGGCAGGCAGGGGCCCTGAGGGCAGCTGAACCAGATAATTGGCCCCATTGGCCAGTTCCCTTTCCCCCCACTCCTCCCCCCATCCTCAGGCACCACTATGGTGTTGGGGGTGGGGAAGGTGTGTGGAGGAGGAGCTGGAGGACCGAGGGCGGAGCCAACCTGTCATCCCGCAGGCAGTACAGCCCCTACCCTTGGCTGAGGCCCCGGATCCCCAGGCCAGTGCTTCCCTCTGAACCTTAAGAACTGAGCAGGGGTTGGAACTGTCTTTTTTCCATGGAATTTCTTAAAGGAGACAAAGAAAGTGATGCCAAAATTCACAAAGTCTGAGCCCTTGACATTTTTATTCAGTCCCTGCCAGACAGAAATGTTGCTTATTGGCTTTATCTTGGAGTAAAAAAGCACCACTTAAAAGCTGACAGAACTGGGCAGCTCTGGATACTTGTGGACTTTAATTAATTAAACATTTGTTTTCCTGCAGATCCCCCCACTCGGGGGCTCTCCCAAAATGGCCATTTCAGTGAAGCCTCAGACCAGGGGGGGGCCTCGACTCCAGCTGCTCCGGTGTTTTTACCTCACTCACAACAAATGTTTTACACTTTCTTGCTCATTTGAATTTCAGATTGTCAAAGGTTCAAGCAGAACCTAAAAATACTGACAAGCCTTGGGGACCGAGGCACTGTAAAATGATCTCCAGGTGTGCAGCCTCAGGCGGCACCGTGCGTGTACGTGCTATCCACACTGACACGTCTGTTCCCGGTGCCTGCCCACCAGCAACAAGCCCCAGGCAGGTATGTCCAGGTAGGAGGTAAATCGGAGACTGCACCTTGACATTTTTATCCAAACAGCAAACAGAGCCTACCCAAGACCTCCCGAAGCTCCCTGAGAAACCTGGGTAACAGAGCCTCCAAATCTCAGCTCAATAAGTACCATTTGCTATCTGAAGTGTCTATTTCAAACATAAACAACAAACATACCTGACTCGTGTCTGAAGTGACCGGGCAAGCACATTAGAAGAAAAGAATCACATTTTTCCAACAACATAAAAGTTTCTTAAAACTCAGGACAGCTAACTGACCTCATAGCTCATTTGTAAGTACATGTTGGGAACAGCAGGTGGCTACAGGAAAGCTTGTTGCAAAGCGTTAACCATTTATACTCCCACCAGCAGCAATCCCTGGGTTACACCACATCCGCTGACCCAATCAATGCCCAAGGCAGAATTTGTAGCACAGAAATGCATTAAAGGATCTTAATGCATTTTATTTCATCAGGCCCATGGTACAGGCAAAGCAGCTGCAGGTGTTTCAGGAATGGAACGCGTCTGTTTTACATTCTCCTCCATCCCTGACTTTGCATGGAGGAGGGAAAAGCAATCACACTCCAAGAAAAAGAACTGGATCGCGGCTCACTGAGTTAGCTGACACAGTGCTCGGCTGGGCTGGGGGAGAGAATGGGTGGATGGACAGAGTCAGCTGCCCAAGGAGCTGGAACCAAAGCCACAGTGAACCACCAAGCAGGCATCAGTCTGTTTTCCAAGGGGAAGGAGAACCTGCAATTCAGAAGAGCCCCATGTACTCAACAATTTAGTAAAAACCACAGAACAATACCAAGACAGCTCTAAAACAGAAGCAATCATTTGTTTTCCCCAAATCAACTAAAACATCAGTTAGATACAAGCTAAACCCGGCAACAAAAAGCACTGCGACAGAGGCAAAGGTCCACAAGCCCGTGCAAAGAGCACTCGCGGAGGCCCTGGGAGCGGCCGGTGGTGAGGGGGAGCCGCGCCGCCACGGCCCAGCTTCACGAAGCTCCCGACACGGTGCGTGCACACGTCAGTTCCCAAGTATAGAAAAATCCACCATTCTTGGTGTCCTTTATTGCCGTCTCTTCAGACTGCCCCATTCTTGCAAAAACTCTGACCTCTTTCCTTTCGTCCGTGGGGAATGTTCACCCTGTCCCAGGAACATCTCCTTCTACCACCCGACGTCCAGAGAACAAGTCTTCCACCCTTCATTCCTGCCTCCACCCAGGAAAAGGCTACCCTATTTTTGCCAAAGGGTGCGTGTGGGAGGTACGGGTGGGCCGGGCCTGGGGGCCAGGTGCCCGCACCAGGAAGGAAACTGCACCCTCAGCTTTGACCTGAGAACCCTCCCCCAGCAAGCTCTGTAACCCCTCGGTGCACGAGGAGAAGGGGGCTGGCTGCAGGTTCACATTGTGCTAGGCTGTTTTATCTAGAGATGAACATATATTTAAAAACTGAGAGAAAATGGCTCAAGGCAGCTTCTGCCACAGGAATAATGACTTGCTCTTTCAAACATTTCCTTTCAGTAGCTGAAAGCAGGCAGCCAGCGTCAGCCTCTTAGGAGCTGGGGCACTTTTTAGCATCCAAAAAAGCCCTAGAAGGTGCTTGCATTCCTGGCCTCCTGTTTCCTCCGCCCACCCCCACCTCTCTGGGGCCTCAGGAGAATAGTGAGGTACTCGCAGGAAACTTCTTTTTTGGGGGAGACCTTATCCTCCTCTCCGCAGGCTCCTGATTTGTTGGCCTTCTCTTTCAATATTTCCTTGTCCTGTAAAAGATTATCCTCTCAGAGAGGTCTCCTAGAAAACCAACTCCAAAGCTGCAGTGGAGGCAAAAAAAGGGCCAAACCCATCCTACCCAAGAGCCGCCGAGGGCAAAGCTTGGGCCCACGGGGGCAACTTAGTTAAAGACAGGCTCCTGACACACGGCTCACCAGAGAACTGTGGCCTGTTTCGCCACCCCTGAAGGCTACACTGGCAAGAGCCAGTTCATCCAAGTCCAGAATGTCCAAGTGGCAATGCCGTCAGGGGACACCAGACTACAGATGCCATGTGTCTCTCTAGAACAACACCTGGGAAAGAGAGGAATACTTACCCTATTTTTCTCTGCTGGTCTTTCAACAATCCACATGCTGGGGTCACAGGGGAGGACAGAAATGACAGACCAGCAATGGGAGAAACCTCTGGCTTAGTCCCACCCCTGCTGCTATGGCATGTCCCTTAGGGGAACCTCAAGTTCTCTTTCTGGATAATTCAATGAGGATCTTGTGCTGCGGAGCCCAAGTACTGGATTCGTGTTCCAGCTGCACTGCTTTGACAGTCGTGTGGCTGCCGCTAAGCCATTGAGCCTTTCGGACCTTCAGGTGCGTCTCCTATAAACGGGGTTGTTACGGGCATTAAAGACTAGAGCCGCTGAAGCCTCGACTCAAGGAAGGTTGGCTGTTACCAGGATAGCTCTTCCAGCTGTTGTCACCCCTCTCACCTTACACAGTACAACTCACTCACCTGGTTTCAAGGCTGGGCACCCCCTCCTTCCCTGCTCCTTCCCCCTACTCACATGGCTTTCTTTCTGCTACACAACATTTTACACAAAGAAAATTTCTTTACGCAAAGAAAATCTGCCTTCCAATGCAGGTTCAATCCCTGGTGGGGAAACTAAGATCCCACATGCCATGGGGCAACTAAGCCCACGTGCTGCAACTACTGAGCTCACGTGCCTCAAGGAGCCCACGTGCCATGAACTACAGAGCCCATCCATGTACCCTGGAGCCTGCGGCCAAAGCTAGAGAGAGAACCCACACGCCACAACTAGAGAGAAGCCCATGTGCCACAACGAAAGATCCTGCGTGCCACAACTAAGACCCGACACAGCCAAAGAAAGAGAAAGAGAGAGAAGGGAGGAAGGGAGGGAAAGAAGAAAGTAAATTTTAAAATATATAAAAAATAAAAATAAAAGAACATTTACTGCTGGTAACTGTGCCCTCGCCCCCTCTCCTGGAGAGGACCACCACCACACAGTTTACTTCCAACCACCTGGGTGAACAGGGTACAGCGAGCACAATGTAAAGATGATTATTGTCTGGCTTTGGCTTTGGATGTACTTTTTTTTTTTTTTTTTTTAAAGATTTTTTTTTTTTGATGTGGACCATTTTTTTTTTTTTTTTTTAATGAGGATCTTGAATCAGATGCGTATGTTTGATTGATTGATTGATTGATTGATTTTGGCTGTGTTGGGTCTTCGTTTCTGTGCGAGGGCTTTCTCCAGTTGTGGCAAGCGGGGGCCACTCTTCATCGCGATGCGCGGGCCTCTCTCGTTGCGGAGCACAGGCTCCAGACGCGCAGGCTCAGCAGTTGTGGCTCACGGGCCCAGCCGCTCTGCGGCATGTGGGATCTTCCCAGGCCAGGGCTCGAACCCATGTCCCCTGCATTAGCAGGCAGATTCTCAACCACTGCGCCACCAGGGAAGCCCTGGATGTACTTTAAAAATTTTTTTTTGCAGTAGCAAGTTTACTTCCCTAATTATGCTTTTCTATTGCCATTATTAATATGAGCCTATATTTGCTGAGCTCACTCTGAGAGGCAACCCAGAAAGGTCCAAGATGGCATTAGATGCTTTCCTGGAATTAAAATTTTGCTGTAACTCATAATCACAATGTGCTGAGTACAGATAATGAAGAACTGAACGTAAACACACAGGTTCCCACTGCATTCATCTCCTATTCTACCCTAGTATTTTGGTCAATTACTCCAGATTCCAAGGAAAATTAATCCTGGGGTAGCAGTTCAGTTCAAGGGAAGAGCAATTTAATTGATGCAAGGGAATTAACACAAAGCTGGCCCTTTAATCTGTGAGTCTGGAACTTTCCCCCTTCCTGGGTGAATCTGTAACCGAGGTGCACAGCTCTAAAGAACACATGTCATCTTATGTATTAATCACAAGGACGCACAAACTCCATCACGTGCTGACTCAGAGCTTCTGTCTCCCACTGGAGGGCAACAGTCTGCTGCTGCCCGGCGGGCATCCTCGCGATGGTCCAGGGAGGGAGGGGCCCGCTCAGCTCCCTGAGGAGCAAATGGGCTGTCACTAGATTAAGCCTCCTTGACCCACAGCAAATGTCTTCAACGGCCGCAGCCACTGCCTGCCACCTCCCACTCTACGGCCTAAGAACAACCCATCTCCTGCATTACAAGCAGTATCTTGACCGATACCTAACAGAACATTTGGCTAGAGAAAAGCATCTGACACCTGCATGAACACTTCCCCCAGCTCCCCGCAGCCCCGGAGTACTTTTCTGGAGGACTCACTGGAATAACTACAGCAGGCCTGGCTGCCTGCTGCTGAAGAGAGCCACTGGGGGAGGTCCCCACAGGCCAGGGCCACCTGTCTCCCAGGTATCCACCAGGCACTGTACATTTTACACGTACAGCAGCTGGTGAGGTCCCCAAAGCAAAGAGTGGCACTTCTTGTCGTCCCCTCTGTCCAACCATGTCCCAGGCACTGTTCTGGGGTAGAAAATAAACTAGACAGTTCGGTGGCCCAACCTCTCAACTCCACAGGGGACAACAGAGAAAGAGAACACCTTTCAAATCACAGGAGGAAATAAGCAGCGGCCCCTCCCAAGCTCACACCACCCCATGAGTCAATGCAGGGGTTCTCCAATACCACCGCACCTCAACTTCTGCTCTCTTCCCTTTTCTTCTTTGTGCCTCAGTAACTATGGTTGCCTTAACTCCTGATCTGACAGCAGAGGGTGTTTTCTGGACTGCAGGCTCGAGGGCAGGTCAAATTTGGTGATGTTGAGTATCCACACCAAGCAGGTTCTCTCTATATGCTGCTGCCCTCACCTCTCTGCAAAGCCTGCAGTAGATGCCTTCATTCCCTGCTGAGTTCTGCCTAACTCCGAACAGGGATGGGAATAACGTCTTAACAAACAAGGAGACGTGGAAAGGTGAGAAATTTCCTAGACAAGCCAGCTGATCCAATTACTTTAGGCACTTCTCCAATAAATGATAGGGCGGACTCACTTACCCTTTTCAGTTTGTGGCCTCTGAACTCCGCTCCAGTATCTCACGGTCAGTCTTGACCACCCACATCTGCAGTGTGACAGCTCCTCTGCCACCAGCTCTCAGCACTTCCTCCCTGCCTCCCCAGCACTTGTTTCTTTTCAGTCTCTGGGTCTCATGCCCTTCGTGGGTCCGTCCCAGGGACCTAGCCTCCTGGCGGGGTGACTTGGAGTCTCAGAGGCTGAACAGTTCTAGCAACACCAGGCACTGTGTGAGAGCCAACAACCCTCCACCACTGTGCCTGGGGCTCTGGCTAGGGGGCGGCCTTCTCCGTATCTGCCTTCCAAAAGACAGCAGCGCCCCGCCCCCCAAATGCAAGTTCTCTTTTGGTAACGCTGGCTACAAAGTCAACCAACACTGCAGAGCTGTGCTGCTATTTGCCACAGTCTTATTCAGGCTCATTTCCGACAACAAAGCAGCAAAACTTGAAGCAGCAAGGCTTTTCCTGGAGCCTGCATCTTCAGGGGCCAAGAGTTGAGGAGTAAGGACTATCATGTGATCTTGTCAGAACCTCAGTGTGCTTAGCTAAAAGCACTTTCCAGAAGCAAAAACAAACTTCACCGATATTGATCTCTTCAGAGGAAAGCTGCTATAGAAATCTCATCTAATAAATAAAGGATTCAAGCTCCAGTGTTGGGCTGTCAGTCCAGGAAGGGAAAGAAGCTATCAGACTCAAGGAGTCAAGAGTATTTATTGGTCATCTGTGCACTGTTTACAGAGCTCTATTCTAGGGCCTAGGTGGAGGAGAAGGGGGAAAAAAAAATCACTAGTTCCCAGCTTTTAAGACATCTGGAGACACACAGAGAGGAAAATGCTGAAGGACACAAGAAGCAAAGCAAGAAATCAACTGCAAATAAAATCAATACAATCCAGCTATGTGTAATAAATCGGGGGCACTGAGGAGAGGTCAACTGCATAAGGTATCCTGGAGGAGGTAAGTTTTCAAGGAAAATGAGGACATGAATTAGCACTCAGGAGAAAATGGAACACGTCAATGAGAATTAAGTGCCACTGTGCCTCTCATTACCCAGGCACAGTGGGGGACAAAAAAGGGGCAATGCCATGGACCCTGTCCTCCAGAAGCATCGCATCTAGATGGAGCAACAAGTGGCACATGGAACAGTGGTCCTCAGAGAGTAGGTTGCATAAATTGTTACCAATGAATGTTTCCTTGAGACGGGGAAGTGCTCAAGGAACAGCTAAGAACTGTACAGCTGAAAACAGAGAAAACTCATGCTGCAGCCATACCCTCCCTGTTTAGGGCACCCCATGGGCCAGTGTGGGAATATGGAGAAGTGGTGGGATTCTGGCAGCTCAACGGACCTGGGTTCAAGTGCTCCCTAGTAATTCTGAGTTACTTAACTTCAAAGCTTGAGTTTCCACCTCTGTAAAAAGGGAGTACCATCTGTCCAACCATGCTTTTGTAAGGGGTCAACTGATATAACACAGTTGCAGGCATCCAGCACATAGCTGGTGCTCAATAAAGCTGTTCTTCAAAGATTATTGTTTTGTTTTTTGTAATAAATTTATTTTATTTATTTATTTTTGGCTGCGTTGGGTCTTTGTTGCTGCGCGCAGGCTTTCTCTAGTTGTGGTGAGTGGGGGCTACTCTTCGTTGCGGTGCTCGGGCTTCTCTTTGCAGTGGCTTCTCTTATTGCAGAGCACGGGCTCTAAGCACACGGGCTTCAGTAGTTGCAGCACGCGGGCTCAGTAGTTGTGGCTCACAGGCTCTAGAGCACAGCCTCAGTAGTTGTGGCGCACGGGCTTAGTTGCTCTGAGGCATGTGGGATCTTCTCGGACCAGGGCTCAAACCCTTGTTCCCTGCAGTGGCAGGCAGATTCTTAACCACTGCGCCACCAGGGAAGCCCTAAAGCTGTTCTTCTTCCTTCACCCAGAGGATCGCTGCAGTGGTACAGGGTTTACCCATTCACTCATTCAGGCAACACTGCAAACTAGGTACCATATAGCAGCGGCGGAGAGCTATTGAAGAACACAATATGGTCCCTGTCCTCCAGTGCTTATGGTCTGGGAGGAAGGACAGACATGCAGTCAATTTCAGTATGTTCTGAGAACTACAGCAACAGAGGACAACCATGGACTCCACAGAAGACTTTTGAGCAGTCCCACAAGGAGATCTGCAGGTGAAAGTTTTTATTAAAAAGACTCCCAGATTTTGTGACGGCCTCTGATGAGGAAAACTATGGAGACAAGCACTGAGCCCAGTCTGGCATTCCTGTACCCCACCCTGCCCTTGATATCCCCACACTATTCTTCAGTCCCTGTGAATGAACTTGCTACTGGAGGAAATGGGGTACTGGAAAGCCAAAGCCACTGTGTTCAAATATCTGAAGAGAAGCCTTGCAGGAGAGGAAGATGATTTGTGACAGGTCTCTCCAGACGGCAGAGTGAGGAGGAATGAGGACATGTCATATACGGAGGCTGGTTTTAGTTCAACGGAGGAAGCACCTCGTCAGTCTAAGCTGCCTGCAACAAGACAGGCCTCACTCCCTCCAGGCTGGAGATGTACGTGGTGGCTGGATTACCTGCCAGGGCAGGGCACTGCTGATGTAGTTTCTGCAGCGTCAGTTCAGGGAGTTGGACTGGCACCAGATGGATAACTTCTCAGTCCCTTAAGTGCTTGGACTCTGTGTCAGAGAGTGATGGGTTTGCTAGGCAGGAGTGAGAGACTGCTGTGGTTATACACAGTAGGTCTGTGACCTGGCAGTCTCTGTGCCGCCCAAAGAGCCCATCTTATTCACGTGCAAGATGAATCACAGGTTTTATTTAGGCAAATACACCCATCCCCAAAGTTGAGTATTTAATTAAACCAAAAGCATATCAAATAATTTAAATCAGACCAAGCAAGCAATGCTGCTCTGATAGCATACCTGTCTCGCCTGATTTTTCCCCCTCTACCAATAAAAATTCAAGGCGGATAAAAGTATGTAAAAATAAATAACGCTAAGGTTTTCTCTCTAAACCTTATTCCTTAAGTCAATTATTCCATTGGGAAACCCTCAGGTTGTACATGTACGCTGGCATCAAGAATTTCCATGGAGGGCTTCCCTGGTGGCGCAGTGGTTAAGAATCCTCCTGCCAATGCAGGGGACACGGGTTCGAGCCCTGGTCTGGGAAGATCCCACATGCTGCGGAGCAACTAAGCCCGTGCGCCACAACTACTGAGCCTGCGCGTCTGGAGCCTGTGCTCCGCAACAGGAGAGGCCACGACAATGAGAAGCCCGCGCACTGTGATGAAGAGTGGCCCCCGCTCGCCGCAACTAGAGAAAGCCCTCGCACAGAAACGAAGACCCAACACAGCCAAAAATAAATAAATACATTTATTTTTTAAAAAAAGAAGAAGAATTTCCATGGAGACTGGGCCAGACATTCTCCCATTCACCTGCTTAGGCCTGCCTTCAAACACTACCACAAAAGGACGTTCCCCTAAAGAAAACCAGCAGGCTCACCAGAACACCACATTTCCTTGACTTCTAACTTTTTTCTTGTATGTTATTACAAGAAATAATAACAGATGGGGTACCTACTATAGGCCACGTAACTCTAACAGGGGCAGTGGGAAGCTATAGAACAACACATGGTCCTGCTCTCTGAGTATTTTAGAATCTAGCAGGAGAGAGGAGACCAGTGGAGGAAGGCATGTGTTAGACACTCAGAAGATGTAAATCTCTGAGTGAAAAGAGAATGGAGTTGCCTAGATCTGACATAAAACCTCTGATGTGCATGACCTCATTGGAAATTTCCAGTAACTCGATTTTGTCTTAAATTACCTTTACATTTCCTATGAAGAAATGAGCTATTAAGTGTATAGGCAGTATATCAAACTTTGGGGTATATTAGAATTGTCTGAGCAACTGCATTTTTGCTTTCCAAAGACGCATCCCCACCTACTCAGGGACTCTGAAATGCTGGTCTGAGGCCCGCACTTTTTAAGAAGTTCTACTCAAGAGGGAGTCACATAAGAATCTAGCATGAAGACAGAGAGTGTTTACTAGCATATATCTGCATACAATGTACTAAACACAAATTAGTTTTAACTACACACATAAAAGGCACAAGAAAGGACATTTCTTTAGCAACACTTTGTGAACAATTTGATATCAATTTTGAAAGAAATAATATTTTAATCCTGTTATTTTGACTAAATACTACTTTTACCACAACTGGTCTAATTTGGTGACATTTTGCTGTGAAGGGTCCATGTAAGAGTCCCAAGTCCTGAACAAGGTTCTGGAGGCTGAACTAAGAAGAGGTTAAGAGAGTCAGGTGTATTAATCTGGAGGAAAGACCAAGAAATCTTCTGGGTACTTCAGAGGAGATAAGAGCAGAAGTCCCCCAGGGATGGACAAGAATATGTGACAAGAAGCTGTAGTCAGTGGGGGATGAAAGCTATGCTCGAGGGAGGGAGAGTGGGCAGTGCTGTGAGCAGTCATGTTGGTCAGAAACTCTTCAGCAGTCCTTGAGTTTCAGATCAAAGCCTGCGTGAAATAGCAACATTTAGCACACAGGTGTGATACGAGGCTAGTGGCAACTTTTCTGGCCTTAGTTTCCTCGTTTACAACAAACAAACAAACAAAAAATAGGGGGGGGGCCGTTGGACTAAATGATTGCTAAGGCTCCCTCTCATCTTGGTGGTATGTGATTCTATTACCTATCTACCCACAATTTTTTTGTGATTTTGTATTGTAGTAAAAGCATTTAATTCAAACAAAGCATTTCTCAGTGTGGTTTGCTTTCATTATCTCAAGTGAGAATAACCCAGAACAGCATCTTGGGTGTCTGTTTTGATTTTGGTTTTGAAAAAAGAGGAGTGCCCTCAGGTCACAGGCTTTCCCCACTATGGCTGGACAGACACGTTATGACTCTGAACAAAGGGCATGTGTTTCAACCGTAAGCATGGGACAGGAGAAGTCTTTAAAACACGTCTTTGTTCACCTTTTTTAGGTCACATGGTAGCTCACCATGAGCTGTATCAGCTGTTTTGGGAGAATGTATTTGAACATTTCCAATGTTTTCCTACAATGTATTCCACAGGTAACAACTATTAAACTTTGTCAGGATGGGGAACAGCTATGCACAATCTACAGCCAAATCATATATAAATGGTAAAAAACTGAATGCTTTCTACGTAAGATCAAGGAAAAGGCAAGGAAGTTGATTCTCAACACTTCTATTCAACATTATGCCAGAGGTCCTAGCCAGTGCAGTAACACAAGAAAAAGAAGTTAACAGGCATACAGATTGGAAAGGGGTAAAACTGCCCTTATTTGCAGATGGCATGATCATGGATACAGAAAACCCTAAGGGAATCTAGTGAATTTAGTAAGGTTGCAAGATAAAAGATCATATACAAAAACCGGCTGCACTTCAAAGTGGCAGCAAAGAACAATCTGAAAATAAAATTTTAAAATTCTATTTACAATAGCATCAAAAAACTAAATACTTATAAATAAATTTAACAAAGAATGGAAACTGAAAAATATAAAACACTGCTATGAAATTAAAGAAGACTTAAGTAAGAGGAGAGACATATATTCATAGGTTAGAATATTGTTAAAATGGCAATTCTGTAAATCTTTTTAAAATGGGCAAGATATCTGAAGTATAAACAGACTCTTCAGAAAAGAAGATATATGAGTGGCCAAAAGGCATATGAAAAAGATGCTTAACGTCACTGGTCATTAGAGAAATGAAAATTAACATACGACAGTGAGATGGTACCACACAACCACTAGAATAGCTAAAGTTAAAAAGAATGACAACATTAAATGTTGGCCAATTATGGAGAAATTGGAACCCTAATACACTGCTGATGGGATTTTCTTAGAAAATGACCATTCAACCTGGCAATTCTACCTCTATGTATTTACCCAAGAAATTAAAACATATGTCCATACAAAGACTTCTGCATGAATATTTATAGCAGCTCTACTCATAATATCCCAAACTGGCAACAACCCAAACGTATGTAAAATGGTAAATGGATAAACAAATGTGGTATTATCCATACAATGAAATAATACTCAACATTAAAGAGGAATGAACTACTGATATGTAACAACATGGATGAATCTCAAAAACAACATATTATGGTGGACACACAAGACTGTATATATATACTATTTGAATCCACTGATGCTAAAATTCTAGAAAAGGCAAAATTATACCAACAGAGGCAGATCAGTGGTTGCCTGGGGCTAGGGTAGGAGAGTGTAGTGACTGACTGAAAATGAGGCACGTGGGAACTTTCTGGGGTAATGGAGTATTCTAAAATTTGAATTTGGTGAGGGCTGTACAACTTAAAGTTACTAAAACTCACTGAACTATAAAACAGGTGAATTTTATGGTATGTAAATTATATATCAAAAAATCCAAAAAACACGCACATATACACACACCTGGCTAGGCAAAGAACTAACTGAAATTATTTACTCTTAGAATTTAAAAAACTCATTTCCTTTTACAATAAGCCATTTTTTTCTCTCCATAAAGAAATATCCTAAACAGGGTAATCTATCCAAACAGTTTTGATTAAATTATTATTGTGTTGTTATTGCTAAGACTGGACTACAGAAATAGTTGCAAATTTGCTATCCAGACGGAAAATATTCACTTCATGGGACAAGGGTCTGCTGGTTTGCCTGTCAGTAGGGTATGAGTGGGGAAGTGACACAGGCTTCAGTAAATGTGCTCTGCACATTTTGTATTTTAAAAGCTTGGTCTTTGATGCTCCTTTGCTGGGAAGGGGAGCTCTTCATGTTTCTAATCTCTCTCTACAGCCTTGTTAAAGGACATATGGTAGCTTGGATCTCTGGGACGTGGTAAACTCATGGGCCAAATATGTGGAGCTAGTGTTCAGTAAAGGTTTGATTTGTTTTGCTCTAACATCTCAACTTGCAATTTAGAGGGACTAATCTGTTTGGTTTTAGACCAGAACTCTTACACATTAAAGATTAAATGGGGACTACAAATAAGCATACTCTTGTTTAGGTGAAAGTACAGTGAGAGTGAAAGGAAGAGAGTAGCAAAGGGAGAAAATTTTCTCAATTTGCCTCAAGATTTTCAATTACTCTTAGCTCTCATATATACAGTAACTGTCATCAAAGGTTTTCTGTTGCTGCTGTTGTTTTTGTTTTTGCTTTTGGGAGGGTGGGCAGGCACCTCCACTTCTCTTGAGCCATAAGGTAACATAACACCCAGCTGCTGTCTCGGAAGTGCTGCAAAAACTTTAGCCTTTCACTGCCAGACTCAGCATAAAACAACAGGAGATCCTAAAGGGCTGGGATCTTGGTCACCACACTCTCTATATAACACACTGCAGAGCATGGACTCAATACTCAAAGGCAGTAATGATAACACCTAACTGGCGAAACCAATTTGTTCATGATAAAGGATCTCAGGTGTTTCCATGGATAGTAGGGTTTTCTGACAGATCCAGGCTAGAACTCTGTACACAGAATTAAGACCTTTTATAAGAAAATATAGCCTCGCTTTCTTTGAGACATAGGACAGAATGCCAAATGTCCCTGACAGGTTTAAATCACACTTGGAAGAGACTTAAAATAAAGGCCTAGACGTGGGCTTATTTGTGGTGGTTTCTGAAGCTGGTGGAATGGACCAGCCTGGTAGTTTCACGTCACCCACATGCTTCATAATCACCACAGCTCCTTGCCCCACACTCGACCTCAGAATATCACTATCTGTTCACCGTTCAGTCAGTCCCCTGTAGTGGATGGGGACGGCTATGACACGTGCACATTCCTTTCCACTTTGTGAATCAGTTCACATTCTCCCTAGATTGCTCCTCTAAGAAGATTCAACAGCCTCCTGGGCTTTCCTGTGTGCTTAATTTAAAAAAAAAAAGTCAAATTAGATTGTGTTGACCACATTCAAACCACTGATAGCTTTTCACTGCAAACCCATGTCCAAACCCTACAGCCTGGAATCTGGAATCCCTTCCCTCCTTTTCGAGCAGCCTCTCCTCAGTCAACCCCAAGGCTCCACAGGGCTGCACAGAGGTCACCTGCAGAACACCAGCTTGGTCCAAGCATCCCCTCTTTCTGCACTTCTAAGTCCCACCCTTCCTTTAATGCCCCTATTGTGGAAGCCTGTCCAGAGTCTTCCAGTTGGAATTAATCTCTCCCTCCCCATATTCCTATAACATATGTCTTGTACCTTGGTTAAAACTCTTATGGTAGGCTGCCCTGGATGCCACTTATTTCATGCATGTGCCTGCCTTCCACTCAGGACCAGCAAATTCCTACTCTGAATGCATATTTAAATCAGCTTGGGGATCCTTGGAAAAGTGGCTGAATACAGGACTAATCAAGTACAAGATACGTCCAGAACACATCATGTTAGGCCAGAGAGTAAGAAAATGCTTTTTAAAAAACGGGAGGCAGGCACTTCCCTGGTGGCACAGTGGTTAAGAATCCACCTGCCAATGCAGAGGACACGGGTTCGATCCCTGGCCCAGGATGATCCCACATGCCATGGAGCAGCTAAGCCCATGTGCCACAACTGTTGAGGCCCGCATACCTAGGGCCTGTGCTCCGCAACAAGAGAAGCCATTGCAGTGAGAAGCCCGCACACCGCAACGAAGACCCAACACAGCCAAAAATAAATAAATAAATAAATAAATAAAATTTTTTAAAAAAACAACAAAACAGGAGGTATGTCACAAAAATACAGAATTCAGCTTGAAGGAACTTCCACTGGACAAATCTGAGACAATTTGAGCAACAAAATAATTAAGTATAGTAATGAATTATAAACCACTGAAAAATATAAGGCCCAATGAGTCCAAACCAATGAGATAAATAAATGGGGGAGGAGAATGCTCCGTGCAAATGGTAAATGCAAGAGAAGGACTGGAGTTAGCAAAGCATCATTTTGCAACCATCATAGTAAAGATTGGTTCAGGCAAGAATCATCAATGGATGCTGAATCTAGGAGACCTTTTTGATGATGATCAGGACATTTTTATAGTCCAAGTGTTTCCCACAGATTGCTTACTAGTTGCAAGGGCAAAAATACTATTTTTAGAGACATCAGACAACACCTAGACTGGGTGAATGAAGCAAAATTAACATCAATAATGAGAGGCAGATAAACATCCGTGCCTCCCAATGAAGAACCCTGAGGGGGACACAACATCACCCATGTAGCATTCTGGCTGGGAATACATAACCTGAATCTAATCATGAAGAAACACCAGACAACCTCCAAACAAGGAGTGCTCTATTTAAAAAAGT
The DNA here is from genome assembly GCF_949987535.1 of Balaenoptera acutorostrata. Classification (NCBI taxonomy): domain Eukaryota; kingdom Metazoa; phylum Chordata; class Mammalia; order Artiodactyla; family Balaenopteridae; genus Balaenoptera; species Balaenoptera acutorostrata. The sequence goes on along the minus strand of NC_080073.1, from coordinate 70,573,856 downwards.
GGGGGGTTGGGAAGGGTAAGCAGAGGAGGGTGGAGAAATGTAGCCTTCAAGATGTCAATATCATTAAAAACAAAGAAAGGCAATGAAAATGTTCCAGCTTAAGAGTCTAAAGAGACATGACAACTAAATTCAACACTTGATCATGGACTGGATTCTGTACTAGAGGGGGGAAAATGCTTTTATGAAGTATATTACTGGATCAACTAGCAAAGCTAGAATATGGACAACAGATTTGATAAAAATATTTATCAGTATCAATTTACTGAAGCTGATAAGTGTGCTGCGGTTATATAAAATAACTATTCTCAGGAAACATTCATTGAATTTTATAGGGATAAAGGGTCACAATGTTTGCAACTTACTTTCAAATGGTCCAGGACAAACTTTTAATTTCCAAAATGTTAAAAAAAAACAATGCCCAGAAACCTTTTCTGATTTAATTGTTAAGTGTGAGGCCCAGATATTCTATATTTTAGAGGCTTCCCAGGTTGGGAAGCGCCTAGAGCAGTGGTTCTCAAAGCACGGTCCTCAGGCCAGCAGCATCAGCATCTCCCACTGAGTCAGAAGCTCTGGGGGTGGGCCCAGCAGACTGTGTTTTAACAGCCCTCTGTGCAATTCTGAGGCCCACTTAAGGCTGAAATCACTGACCTAAACTATGAGCTCCTACATTCTGTATGCTACCTCCTATATTCCCCACAAAACCTAGCAAAATGCTTTATGCAAAATCACATCTCAATAAATGCTAGCTGAATTTAGCTTGACAGTGAATGAAAAGGCAGAAATGACCACTGAGGCACTTTAAGTCAATAAACTAAAGGTCCCAGCTAAAGCATCACTCTGAGTTTCTAAAGGGAATATAAAATTTATTTTGAAAGCAGTAAACGAAGTCAGATTACTCAAGAGGTTAGTAAAAGCACTGTTGTCCCAAAAGGGAGCATATCAGCTTACAGTTTAAGTCACTGTCAACTGAAAACATGCCATAACTTATGCAAGCTCTTAGACAGGTATTTAAAAATTAATTCTGTGGTTCTGGGAAGCAATGCATAGCGATTAAAAAGCCATGTGGTATGCATCATGCAAGATCTGATTAGAAAACACAGCATCCACATGGCTGTGCTGTGGCCCACATCGGATGAGGATGGCCAGATTTCAGAAGAACACCCTCCAGGTGGCATTTGGAGAGACAAGACCCCTGTAAAGACAACGAGATGATCAATTTGCCTACTAAGTAGAAAATGAAACAAATAAATCCATTTTTATGCAATTGTTTTCCATCTTGAGAAGTTAAACTGCTGAAGATACACTAGGATGCAGGGTGTCATCCCAGCCTCACCACATGCTTTTTCTGATTGGCACCCAGAAAGATTTCACAGGAAAAGGGTGTTACTATGGTATTGTTGATTTAAAGGTTATCTAGTCACAGCGAGGCAGAGGAGAATTCATCTTCAAAATTCACCTCCTTATTGAAAGCCCATGGAGTGTCTTGGCAATTAACAATTCCTATCACCTCTAGCTGTTCCCTATGTGAGAAGACTCAGAACTCGCCTTACAAATTGCTCTTTTGAAGATCAAAGGGGAGCTGAATGTGTCTGTGTGCTCTCGATGAGACTGTGATTTAATGGAATTTTTAGAGAAGGCTTGCTGGCAGTGTTTGGATGAGAGCCCCAGGCGGAGGATTCAGGGGAGCTTGGCCACTCTACCCTTTGGAGCGTCTTCCCTGTCTTTAATTGGCACCTCATTAGAAATTAATGAAAATGACATCCTCTGTTCTTCCTGCTCTAGGCATCGAATGCTACAAAAAGGTCCATCACAATTCGTAACACATTCAATTTATACAGCAACGGCTCTTAAGCATTATTTATGAGATGTGAATTTCTTGTCAGCAGTTAATAACCTGTACAGAGTGGAAGGGGAATGGAAAAAAAGATTGTGAATATATATTAAAAAAAAGATTTTCTGCAGTGGAAAAGTGTTCTGTTTGAGTTCAAACCGCCTTCCTGAGTCTTCACTTACAGTAGTAAATTACTGTGTTTCCCGTCTTCCAAAACCTTTCAGGGCAGTTAAACGTCTCCCTAGCACTCCATGCAGCCTCAAGGAAATAACTGTACAACTCACCTTTTCCTAGAGATGCAAGCAGACAGGCAGGAGGAACACAAGAGCTATTTGTCAGGGACAGTCCCAGAGGTGTGTGTTCCCATTACTGTCCTTCATCTTTTAAAATGTGGCAGTTGACTCAGTCATTTTTCTGGGGACATAAGTGTAATGCTCTCAGTGGGCCCAACTGAACTCCCAGCTCTCTCTAGGAAGGCTACATCTGGTGGGACTGCAGAAAGCTCAGGGCTCTCTTCTCCAGCAGAAAAATCAAATCTCTCTATAAGACGACCCTCAGAATTGGGCATAAGCCAAGGGACCACGTGTTAGATCATTTAAAGAGAAAACACATCTATGGCAAACCCAATAGGCACTTACTTTAGAAACCCAGCCTCCTGCCTGAGAGGTGAAGAGCACAGCAGAGTAATCTGCACTTACCAGAGCCAGTCAAGTTGGCTTCACTTTAGGAGCACATGAAGTCATCCAACATGTATTTCTAGATATTTTCAGCTTGGTGCTTAAGACCTTAGGAAATTAGGTGGTTTGCATCAAAGCTGAAGGGTAAACTGGGAGACTCGGTTACCACACCTCTGGATCTCTCAGCGCTAAATTGTGAATTCTCACTGCTTGCCTGACAAGGAGAGGAGGTTATTAGCCACTGCCAGAGGCGAGACAGCACACTTGATGGACCAACTGCTTGATCCACTAGGGCAAATGCTGTGTAATACCCAGGATTCAGTTACTTTCAAGAAGGAAACAAGAATGTAAGGTACAGGAAAATCCCATGATTCTAATTTAGGAATCACCAAAGGCCTGTGTTACAAAAGCAACAGGCAAATGGTCAGGGAAGCTGCACAACACTGGTAACAGACTGAACTGCTGAAGCCCCAAGGGGTCCACGTGAAGACCAAAGCAAGAATTTGCAGACCACAAAAGATCAGACAAACCACTATGGGCAAAGCTGGTTAGCCATGAGACCCCAGAGTTTCCTTGGCTAACCACAGTATTCCTTCACTACCTCGTTAAGAATTTTACATTACCTGGCAGGGTTGATCAAGACACAGCCTAAGAACAAGGTTCTGGGCTCACCTGGACCACATCACATTGCAGGAACAAAAGTGAGGTTTGAAAATTCTGCTGACAGCCTCTGCACCCATGTCTTATCCTACCTCTCTCCTTACACTTTCACACAAGCATTTAATAGGATAAATAAATGCCAGGCTAAAGAATAAAAACTTGTCCAGTGATACCTGGACTCCACATGCTAGTCACCGTTTCTGCAGTTGAATATAAATATGTTTCTGATACTGCCGAGTACCACACACCAGACTGTGTAACAAACAGATTTCTACTCATGACAGGAAAGGAGTTCCAACTCAGTTTCCACGAGAGGCTGGAACTCCCTTCTGTCCTTCTCATTTCCAACAGGGCAGATAACTGAGGGACAGGAGCAGCAACGGCGATCTCTTCAGAAGATGAAGAGCTTTGAGCAACTGTAACTTCCTAACTGCTGGGAGAACCACCTAGTCCTGACTACCAGCATCAGTACTTACAGGATATCTAAGGCCATCCCAGAGGTAAAAGGAGGCTTCTAAAAGCTCACTCCTAAGGACAAAGGATACAGGATTCTCAGAGGCTAGAGCCAGTGTGCCTGATGACAGCTCTGTCCCAAAGAACAATTTCACAATACTATGCTCTAAAGTCAAGAAATAAAAACAGGGACAGGAAAACTGTAAGTCAGCCTAAATAATGCAGCTACACAATTTCGCTTCCACGTGACACGATGTATGTGGTCAAAGGGAGAGGAAGGATTGTTCTAAGTTTTGTTCCACCGTGGGTAGGCATAAAGTTTTTAAAAAGTACATCTCACCAAAAATTCCAAGAGTTGGTATTACACTGGATAATACAGAAGGAAAAGGTTACTTTAAAGCTATTTCAAGGGGTTAACTGACAATGAATTATGGTTCAAAGAAAATAATTTTCTAATCAAACTTTAATTTAAAAGGGATACGGGGGAGAAATCTTCCATTTATTATATATAGTAAGAAGCTCATTCAAAATTAATTTAATATCTGAGTTTTACGGTACATATCTCAGAATTTCACTGGTTTGGTTAACTTCTAAATAAGTCATCAATGAGAAGGAACCACAGTAATATGCAGTGGCGAGAAGCTGAGAGCAGTAAGCAGTGACAATGCAACTCTAATGAAATATGTTTAAGAGTAGTTGGGGAGGTTTTTTGCCTTTTCTGTATGTGTGAGAGGAAATAAAGGGTGTTTAGAAATAAGAATCCTCTACTCTGATTTCCCAAGCTCCAAACCTATAGCTCGCAGGGAGGTACTCGGGAGAAGAATGAAGGAGCTCAGCCTCTCAGGGCGCCAAGGACACAGCCTCTACCACGCTGTGTCCTCCACTGGGGGGACGCTTACCGCAGCGGCACGATCCCAGTTCCTGCTGCACCAGCTCCAGTTTGGTTTGGCACTGGAAGCACCGACGTCGGCTTTTCTGTTTAGATCGGCTGGTTTCCTCGGATCGTTCAGTATTCTCCAGTAGTCGTGGCCGTTTCACTGGCGAAGCCTCATTCTCAGACTGTGAATCTGAGCAAAACAACACATTTGGGGGTCAGGGTTAGTGCTTGGCCTGGCAAGCACAGCTGATTAATGTGCAGCCAAGGCATTCTTCTGACCAGGCTACTGCCCTTTTCCAGGAACTGGATCAGTATAAGCAAGAGCCAGTTCTTCTAACTGGCCTGGTTTATGTCCCAAATTGTGACAAGCATGCACCTTTAGAGCTGACTTCTAACAAGCCAGGCCCAAGCTAGGAGAGGAGGGTGGGGTGGCTCAACAAACATCTGTTCTATGTTGTCTTTAAAAAATAGCTATCTCTCAGAGGAGACCATTCGAGCTGGAAATGGGATCCTCTCTTTGTACCCCTTCTTTGGGTCCTAGTTGTCTACTGCTTGTATTGGTTATTTATCTCTTCTTGGATCTTTGTCCTTAAGTGGACTGTAATTCGCCAGAGAAGGGACTGTGTCTACTATTTCTGTATGTCACCATGCTTAGCACAATTCTATACCTGAAGTCAGTGTTTCATGGGTGATCCATGCTCTTTTCTAGTAAAAAGACATTTCTATTCCTATGCACAACTAAACGCACAAGAATCAGGTTCTAATACTGAAAACGATTCCAACTTTATTCAGAGTGAAGAAGTGTCCTCGTTTGTTCACAAATAAGCTGTCCCATGGCCTCCAGCGTGGGGTGGTACAGAGGCAGCACTTGGCACCACAACCCTAGGGCTGGTGCCAAATTAGCAGGTGAAGGGAGATGCAGTGTGCAACAAGTGTTTTGTATAACCTTAAAAAAGTAAAATGCAATAAAGTTCATGTCACAGGCAGACTGTAAATAACTCTTGCTTTCAAAAAAAAAGAAAAGAAAAGAAAAGAAAAGAGCCAGCACTTGGGGGGCTCTGTACTCCTGGAATTACTGACACTACATACTGACGATGCACCTCTCGCCAAGGTTCCAAAGTGATTTGTGCTAAACCACCTCTGGAAGAGAGTCTCCTAACACAGTAGCTTCTTACTGGTCTCCCTGCCCTTCCCCTTGTCCTACAGTCTATTCTCCACACAGCAGCCAAGCGACCCTGTTAAAAATCAAGTTAGAATCACTTCACACTCCTGCTCAAAATCCTCTAATAGCTCCCCTTCTTGGAGGAAAAGTTCAGATACTTCCTATGACCCTCAGAAAGGCCCTGCCTTTCTTATGTGCCCTCCTCCCATCTCTCTCCCCTCATCCCCTGCTACTCTCTCCCTCTGCTCCATCCACACTAGCCTCTTGATTGTCTCCTACCTCAGGGCCTTTGCACCTTCTGGTCCCTTTGTCTGGAACACTCTTCACCCAGAACTACCCGGAATTCCCTCTTTTAAGTCTTTTAAGCTACATTTTCAATGAGGTCTTCTTCCCTGAAAACCCTGTCTAGACCACTCTTGCCCCCTTCAGCAGCACTTCCCTTCCTCCCTTTTCCTGCCTTTTATTCCTCCACAGCACTTATCTTTTGACATTATCCTCCAGGAGAATGTAAACTCCTGGAGGGCAGGAAGTTTCACCAGCTTTGTTCACTAATGTGCCCTCTATGCCTACAACTCAGTATTTCTTACATGAATAAATCTTCTCCTAAGGCAGTCCTGATTTTCTATTTACTGTGTCTCTAGTGAGAAGCAGTAAACTGTTGGCTGTTTTTCTTTCTTTCTTTCTTTCTTTTTTTTTGGCCGTGCTGTGAAGCATGCGGGATCTTAGTTCCCCCGACCAGGGATCGAACCGAACCACGCCCCCTGCAGTGGAAGCACGGAGTCTCAACCACTGGACCACCAGGGAAGTCCGGCTGTATTTCAAGGAAGGCTGTCTGTATCCCCTTCCCAGCCTCCTTCTGTGTGGAGAGGATGCTGCATTTCGCCCGAGCACTCGCTGGCCCTGACAGTGACAATGGTAACAGTTTGCTCACAGCCCTCCGGCCCACCGCACCGTGCACTGACTTTCAGAAGGTACGCACCATTCTTAGCAATTGTAAACTTCATTTTTCATTTCATTTAGTTCTTGCACCCTACATGACATTTTCCCCCAATACAAACCAACTAAACAAGGCCTTTGATGAAAACAATTGAAAGCAAGTTCAGCCTATTTCCCAGCTCTGCTGAGCAAAGCTGTCCAAACCTAGTCAGTGTGATGACTGAGGCAGCCAGATGCACCAGGCCCCTCCCCTTCCCCTATAAGAGCAACAAGCAACAATCTAAATGTAAATGATTACAAGGCAGCCAGACAAAAGGAATTCACCTGGTATGGGCCGCACTGTTCTGGGGGGGGGGGGGTCCTTTTTTACAAACCAGAAATGGCACTATTTGTATTAATAACCCTATTTCGACTTTTTTTTTCCCATTGGGTAATGAGAAGAGAAAATTCTAGAGTAAAAACTGAAACAAAAAAATGGTGTTTGTTCTGAGACAAGGTCCTAAATCTGGAGCATCCACATAAGAAATTATCCCCCAACCCTGGGGGGTGAGGTGGGGAGAGGAGAGAGATTAGGGTGCACACAAGAAGGTGGCTGAAGCCTTTGCATTTTTAAATTGTTAAAATCCAGAGGGTCTTGACACAAGGCCAGCACACCTCAAATATAAAAGAGGACCACTCGGACCCTCTTTTATTTGCACTGGGACCTCATAGAACTGAGCTTGTGTCTGGAAATGCAATGTTCACATTCAAAGCTGTTTCCCAAGTGAGTCTGCTCCAAACTGTCAAATGTGCTGTCTACCTTCGTAGCACCTATTTCCATTTCTAAAGCAAGCCTCTGCTACAAGAAGACAATTTACTTTCAGTAAATGTCAATGTTATCCATGGCTAACTATTTTCAAACAAGCAAGAGAGTGGTATGTGAAGACAATATTTTTTAACATACGATTCCTAAGATTGAGAAACAGAATTCATATTGATATAATCATAATCATCATTGGTCATCACCAAACAACCCAGCTGATGGAACGCCCCCAAATTAGGAGGCCTGTCCAGGCCTGATCTCTTTTCTTCTAATTCTCCACCTTGTCTGACCAATGAGCACTCAATAATAACAAAACTAAGAAACAGGTCTGCATGGTCTCATCCTGAAATTTTCCTTTATCCATTCCACACTATATATAAAGACAACTGCATTATTTGTTCTGGAAGGCAGGAAGCATGGGATGTTCCTGAAACAGTGGGTCCTTAGGGAGGTCTTTCATGCTGCCAACAGCTTCTGGCGGCACTGCACTGGCCATCCTAAAGGAACACCACTCAGCCCTAGTCAGTCCTCTGAGAGTCAATGTCTCGGCATCTGTGCAAGTCCAAGACCTAAGGCATCCATGTATAGAAAGCCTGAGCCATGAGAAGCAGTCCTCAATGAGTCTGAACCAAGACAGGTGAAATGTTTACCAGAATGTGTTATTTTTCAGAATCAAGGAACTGCTCCTAGACATTAAGAGATTCGTACTTTAGCATTCTGGAATACGCCCACTTATCCTTCACTCAGTCAATGGTCTATTAAGTGGAAAGGAATCCTTGTGCCCTCTAATGCTCTCTACCACAAGGAGGGAGGAGAAAAAACTCCCTAAACTGTTTACCACCTTCCACATGCTGCCATCCAATTATGTGTTATCTGTAACTTCTTGGCAAAGCAAACCATTCCTTGGCATTTCCTCACAAGTCAACTTAGTATTTTAATTATAAGCTGATGAAATAAATAGCGGTCTACAGGATCATCATCATGTCTGCATAAGAAATTTACATCTCCTCTCCTAATTACTTAATGAAACCTGTGCCATGTGGGGAGTTGCCTAAATAAGAGAAACAGATGTCCAGGACAAGAATTCTAATTACATAATAATGAACTAAATAATTCAACTGTTCAATTACAAATTTAATGGCAATTTTAAAAGGACCACCAGAAAGAAAAGATCCAATTACGGTCAACACTAAAGGAACCCTCATCTACTGTCCGTATTTGAATAAATTAAAGTTTGATTATTTACTTTTTGCTCACAAATAGTAAATAGTTCTTGTTACCCTGAAGCATTTTCAACTCCTCAACAATGATGGAAAACACCTACCAGTCTACTTGCATAATCTGAACTTGGGCAGTAAGGGTTTAATGCAGAGAAAAAGGTGAACAGAAATAACTCTCATATGCAGCTTCTTTAACTGTCAGAAGAAACGCATCCTTGCAAGGAGCATGCTCATTAGCAGCAGGAGGAGTGCAGCGGCGAGCTAGAAACTGTTCCCACCCCAGGAGTTAGGAGTGACTTCTAATTAAGGTCCTTCATAAAGGGCCAACAAAGCACCTTCTCCCAGTATGCTTTTTCTTGAGAACATAATCTAGTCTGTATGTACCCACACAAGAGCTGCCCACATGCCTATGCCAGGCTCACAGTTCTTGATATCCAACCAGACCCCCTCTTCCTCTGCCTACGTTTAATAGCCTGAGGAAGATACCACATCAGACCTTCTAGTCAAAGGAAAGTCTGATCAAGAATCATAAGGTGATTAAACGAGAAAGGAAAATCTTAAGAAAAAGTAGTTTATCTCTCAGTTTCCTAGATTTAAAGTAACCATTGCTTTATTTGTGACAGAGAAATAAGTACAGTGATTTTTAAAATATATAATCCTCTGAAGAGAGAAAGTCTTCTAATTGTACTTTCCTAGCCAATAGCAGAAAAGTAGTGGTAAGACATTCAATTTAGGAACACAGTTTAACTGGAAAACTTGACTGGAGACGACAACAGACCTACTTCTTTTAAAATTCTGTTTTATCTCTGACAGAAATTCACATTTGTTCCTTACTGTCACTGTTCTTGTCTTTACAACTCATGTTCTCTCCTGAAAATTTCCAAATAAATTGTGTCAGCCCTGTCAGAGCTGAATCCCAATCTCCCTGAATCTCCCATCGCTGTGCAGCTGGCAGCCCGCACACAACTGAGACTGCTAACCATGACCATGTCCCTCTGACACCTCAGGCAGGCTCCTGACCCTCTGCACAAGCCAACACTCATGGTTTTGAACAGGAGAGTGGAAATAGCAAAGTGCCAACAAAGAGAAGGAAGCTTCTTCTATTCACTTCACCCATACCTTCCCTCACTTCTAAGAAAGAAAGATGAATCTGTTTAATCTCAGGTTTTATGACAGCTTTTGAGGTACTCAATCAGTTTTTTTAGAATCTATCACAGTCTCTTGACAGACTGACATTTATGATCCCAACAGTCTGTGCAAACATCAGTAAGAGCAATAATTAATGAACCCTCACACATCACTGCCATCTCTACTTCGACCATTTAAAAGAAGCTTAAGAGCGCTTCCCTGGTGGTGCAGTGGTTAAGAATCCGCCTGCCAATGCAGGGGACACGGGTTCGATCCCTGGTTCGGAAAGATCCCACATGCCTCAGAGCAACTAAGCCTGTGCGCCACAACTACTGAGCCTGCACTCTAGAGCCCGCGAGCCACAACTACTGAGCTCACGTGGCACAATTACTGAAGCCTGCGTGCCTACAGCCCATGCTCCGCAACAAGAGAAGCCACCGCAATGAGAAGCCCGCGCACCACAACAAAGAGTAGCCCCTGCTCGCCGCAACTAGAGAAAGCCCGCGCACAGCAACGAAGACCCAATGCAACCAAAAATAAAAAATAAAAGAATCTTAAGCTGCTAAAACCTCTGTCCATGAAAAACACCACACTCTCACTGGAAAAACTGATAAAAGACACTTAAAAAAGAAAATCTGTTTTATAGGTACTTTCTCTCTTTCTCCTCAGGCTTCCTTTCAGTGTATGCAAGGATTAGATCCATCCTCTCTGGCTTCTTACTCTGTATGCCATAAAAGACTTCAGGAGAGAAAACTCCCTCATTATCCATTAAAGTTTTGTTTCCACTTTATTTGGCTGGAATTTCCCCCTTCTTTCTTATTTTCCTAATGGTCCTAGAACTATTTTGGAATATCACACCTGTTAAAAAGCTGTTACACAGAGAAAGAAGTTCAACTCTTTGGAAGAGGCCGATTATTAAAATTTTGTGGAAAAACCCTTCATTTTCATTTGATATGTAATACAAAGATGAATCTAGTTTGAAATACTCCTAGGATGCCACATCTTAGATCATAACCATTTTAAAGGTCAGGTGTTCTCAAACTGTCAGGCAGTACTGTTGTGAAGCCCAAATCCCTCTCTTCTCCTTCCATCTCCACCCCCATCCCTCCAGGTTATTTCCTCTGGCTTGCTCCTTATCTTGAGGGTGGTCTCCTCCATCACAACCTCAAGACAGCAGACCTGACTCTTCCTCCCTGCTGAGAACACAAGATCGGGAGACCTGGGGTAGCCAATCAGTAGAACCAATTATCTTGGGAGCACACCTGAACTTTTGGGGTCTCTGTCCTTCTCAGTATGCTCAAAAGACATAAAGCATCAGAAATCTTGAGGGTAATTTTATCATCTAACTGTCTGACTTTGATCTTCACGACAGCAATTCAAAGCTGCTTCTGTAGGGACATTTTTTGATTGGAAGACAGCTTAAAGAGTAGCAGAAAATGCAGAAGTCATGAGCCATAATTTGTACCCTTCATGAAATGAGCACCCATACGTCCCAAAGACATGTTTTAAAGACTGGGATCAGATTTCTCACTTCCTCATAGCCCATCTCTCCCTCTGATTCCCGCTGGACAAGAAACTGAAAGCTGATTTTGGTGGTACACACTGACACCAAAAAAAAAAAGCAATTATGAATTCATCAAAGGATCAAGTAAGAGAAGCTAATGGGCTGTGGGGAGAACAGCTCTCCATTAAATAAAATCATCTTAAATGAAATCACGGCATCAGAGTCCAACAATTCTAAAGGAAGGAGTTTCTCTCAATTTTTCTTTCTAATCTGTGTGCCTTTTATTTCTTTTTCTTGCCTATTGTATTAGCTAGGCTTTCTAGTATGATACTGAATAGGAGAGTTGAGAGAGGACATTTTTGCCTTGTTCTCAACCCCAAGAGGAAAGTATTCAGTCTTCACCCAACTTTTTATTTTGAAAAATTTCAAAAATATAGAAAAGTTCAAAGAATAGTACAATTAATACCTGTGTACACTCCAGTCAGATTCAACAAGTGTTAATGAACGATCTGTCACACTGCTTTATCTCTCCCACCCCAATACCAAACCATCTGAAAATAAGTTGCAAACATCAAAATACTTCATATATACACATTTAACAATAAGGGCATTTCCTTACATGACTAAAATATCATACCTAAGAAAATTAAGAATAATGCTCCAATGTCATCTAACATTCAGTCCATATCCAAATTATCTCCATTGTTTTCAGTGTTTACCTTCATTGTTTCAAAGGCATGTCCAATCAAGTTGCATGTGTTACATACATCTGGATCTTACGTCTAAATCTCTTTTTAATCTAGAACAGCATACTCTCGAATCGTATATTCATTCATTCATTCAAATGACATGGACTTCTGGATAGTCCTGGTTAGTTTTCCTGTGGAATATACCACCATCCGGGATTGACTGATTCTTTCTCCCTCTCTTTTCTATTTCTCTCTCTATTTTTAATGACATCATTTACTTGTAAGGAAGGAGATGTTTTAACTGTACACCTCCTCTGCTTCATATTCAAGACCAGCAATTAAACTTCCAGCAAGCCCCTGACAAACCCACATGGTCGGAGGGCTGGCACAAGTAAGGGCAGGTGAAGAAGGGCAAAGCACTGTGTAATCAGCCCAGTTCCCATTACACCTTGGCAGTGGGGGAAGGAATGTTCTTCTCTAACTTCCTCCACTGCACACCTGCCGTACAGGACATCAGGATATAGTTCATCTGTGCCTTGGCAAGGAAAGGATACTTAGGTGAACGTTAGGAGAGGAGCTAGCTGTCAGTGTTTTAGCCCATGATTTCTTAAAGTCTGACAGCACTGTCTGTGACTGAAGTTGGTTCCAGAAGGCCACAAGTCACTTCTCTAAATATCTCCTTTCCAATAGCTTCCTGGCCTTTTTCTGATTGCCCCTCCCCTCCTGATGGACTCTACACTGTTGCTAATTGTTCCTATAAGATATCCCTTTCATTGCTGATCGCTCAACTCTCTAAACCTAAGGAAAATTTTCATCAGAATAAAAAACATAAAGCAAAAGCCCAGGAAAGTTCACTTGCAATAATAATCACAATCTCATTAAGTAAAATAAGACTCTCAGTTTATTTGATCTAATTTATGTAGGCCTCCAGATTAATGACCACTCTGTTCAGGGCCCAGACAAGTCAATATTTTATTAATTATTTATCAAGTGCCTACTGTGTGCCAGGCACTGGGCTTTAAACTAGCAAATCAGAACTACATATGGCAATGATCTCTCCTCTCAAGGAGGCCACATTCCAGGAAAGATATAAATAAATAAACCTACAGCATATTAATGTATGAAGAGACTATGAACATAAAATGTGGAAGTGATAAATTCTGTTAAGGGGGTGATTAAGAAGCAGAAGAGGGAAAGGTCGAAAAGGTACCTCTTGGGGCTTCCCTGGTAGCACAGTGGTTAAGAATCCACCTGCCAAGGCAGGGGACACGGGTTCGAGCCCTGGTCCGGGAAGATCCCACACGCCATGGAGCAACTAAGCCCGTGTGCCACAACTACTGAGCCTGCGCTCTAGAGCCCGTGAGCCACAACTACTGAAGCCCACGCACCTAGAGCCCGTGCTCCACAACAAGAAAAGTCACCGCAATGAGAAGCCCGCACACCACAACGAAGAGTAGCCCCCACTCACCACAACTAGAGAAAGCCCACACACAGCAATGAAGACCCAACGCAGCCAAAAATAAAATAAATAAATTTATTTTTTTTAAAAAAAGGTACCTCTTGAACTTAAGAACTATACTGTATACATATAAACAGGTGATTTTTAGCTCACATCTGTCATCCTCGCATTGTTTTCTGTTAGCCCTGCTTTTCAAAATACCATTTGTATAAAAGTTGTTGCTCATCTACCTTCTACCTCATCTCTTTACCAAAAATCGTATCTATTAGTAGATCCTTTCACAGTCTGGAGAGCAAAGGTACATGGAGAACACCTGATTGATGGGTTTTCAGGGAAATAAAGCTGTTTTATATCTTTCTCCTCTCTTTGACGCCAACTGGTTCAATTTGCGGGTGGGGGGGGGTGTTCATGAACATCTCACTAAAATGTCAATGGCCAGGTTAGTTCTCCTTCCATCACGTTTATTAATCTTAATACTGGTCTGTCGGTCTGAACAGACACATACATGGCATTAACTGCCAATTTTTCTCTATCAGGAATCTTTCAAGCCCATTTTCCTCTTATTATTAAATGATTTACTCTGAGATAATTGTAGGTTCAAATGTAGCTATAAGAAATAATACAGAGAAATCCCACGTACCCTTCACTCAGTTTTCCCCAATGGTAACATCTTCCGAAAGTCTAGTACAATATCACAACCAGGATGTTAATGTTGATACAGTTAAGCTACAGAACATTTCCATCACCACAAGGATCCCTCATGTTGCCCTTTTACAGCCATGCCTACTTCCCTCTCCCCCTCCCCCACCTTGCTCCCTGGCAAACCCTGGCAAACAGTAATCTGTCCCCAATTTCTAAAATTTTGTCATTTCCAGAATGTCATTTATACAGTCATACATGAACTTATAGATGAAATCATATGGTATGTAATCTTTTGTCCAAGCTTATTTTTAAGGTCACTTATCACAATAGGTAGATATGCCACAAGAGATTCCTTAAGTTACGCTTCAGTAATAATTACAATAATAACCACTAACACAAAGCACTTATCCTGTACCAGCACTTTTTAAATGCTTTTACAAATATTAACTCATTTTGCTTTTATAACAAGGTTATGTATGAGGTAGGTACTATTATTACCCACATTTTAAGATGAGGAAACTGAGTTATGGGGTAAGTGAATTGCTGAAAATCACACAACTAGTAAGTAGAAGAGTTGGACTGTGAACCCAGGCACCATGGCCTGGAGTCCTTGCTCTTAACCACCACGCTATCCTGTTTCCAACTGTTACTACACTTCAAGACTCTACTTCTGCTCTTCCATGAGGGTACCTTACTGTGAAGATGAATTTCTGCTACTTCGTATGTATCCAAAGACCTCACTGCCTCTGGGATGAGGGTGAGGGCAGATACTGGGTCAAGTGTGGGGATGAAAAGCAGCACCCCTCTCACTTATGATCTCCTTATCCAAACATGGTGGTGCAATTTCTCTAAACTACAACTCTGTTGAATAACCCTATTTGTCCTCTGCTCTTAGAATATGATTTATAAGACTTACTCCTCATACCATTTTCTTCCTATCCCTGTTAACTCTCTGAATATCTCTGGATTGTAGTCACAGTATTTTATTTATATGAAATCAGCTTTATTTTTTTCTCTCATGTTATTTTTATAAATCTGTCCACAGAAGTTTCTTTATTGCTTATTTGTAGGATGATAAAAACTTTTCCCCCAGTAGCAAAGGAAAAGGTCTCTTTAAAAAGGCACAGATGAGGGTGACTACCCCATAAACCACTCCTGGGTTCATCTGAAAAACTGTGGCCACCATCCCTGTTTGTTAAGTGCCATTGCTACTGCACTGTTTATTTAAAAGGTATCACCAGGAGCTAAATTCTATAGAGGGGTGGCTGGTCAGCAGAACGTGTCAGACTAGCAATACAGTAGTCATCCTTTGTAGCTGGTACTGGCCTGGCACCACTTCCTTGTTTTAGCTTCTTCATTAGCAAGACCTGTCCTGCCTGCCCAACTAAACCATATTACTTTCCCCATAGATTTTTCAGTTACTCATTGTAACCAACAAATTACCCTCAATAGATAATCTTTCCTTTTTATAACCTGTTTGGGTATTTTAGAGTTCAACAACATTACAATGCATTGATTTTTAAAATATTACATTTATAGCATCAGTAGCGTACAGGATAAGGTAGTAGCACTATTGAGGTGAGACAAACAGAGAGCAAGATGAAGAAACCCAAGAGAAATATGTACTTCTCAAAGGCCACATGCCTTCGTGTTTGGTGACCACAAAACACGCTCTATGACCACAAGGATTCCAAGACTCTCAGTGCTAAGACTGGTCTTGAACTTCTGTTCTACTACCTTTTCCAGTATTTCCAGAAAACTAATAAGATCAGCCACGCTTTATTTTCATTTACCCAAAGAAAGGGAAATTTGAGAGAATCCATGAAGTATCTATATAACCAGACTTATTTTCATATAACTGGGTCTAAGGCAGGCAATACTATTTTCATTTAGTTTCTTAGAACACTCATTTAGACGTTACACTGACTAAAAAATATGTAATAAGTCTACTTTGTAGTTACATGAAACCTAGATTTTTCAAATTATGCCTTACAAAATTATACAACTGTTTTGGGCAGCTGGGCAGTACATGTGACTATAGTCACTTCTTCCTACTGGTGACATATTTAAAGAAGCCAGGAGGAAGGAACAGGCCAGAAGTCTTCAAATAATGTTGTACCCTCATATCTTGGTCTCCAAAGCCAATGACTTGCCCAAGGGTTAATCTGATTTGACCCTGGGTCTTTTGCCAGGATGACTGAAATATAGGTGTCCTTTATGGAAAACACTTGAGTATGGGGGTAGGGTGAGGACATGGGTAAAGAAGAATGAGACATTAATTCAATTTTTCTGACTTTGTGTTAAAAACATACAGACAAAAAGTCAAATATTCCCACACAAATCATCTCACCCCTATGAAGCTTATAACTGTTTTGTCTGCCTGACTTATAATGCAAGCCTCTAGGGGCAGGGACAGAATTGGCCGCGTTTAGTACTCCACTGGTACTCAACAACAAAATAATAATAATGATGATGAAAAAGAATATAACAGAGGACAAATTCCTAATGACGGTAATTTTGCAATGAGAGATTGTCATCCTGTGGGCTGTGCTCCAGGTTTAATGTAAGGGGGGAAAAATGTTTGAACATTTATATTTTGCTATTTTTAAAAAAATCAGCTTGAATGCATAACTAAATAGATGCTAAAATTAAATAGCTGATTTGTTTTTAAACTATTTTTGTTTCTAATTTAGCATCAACTTAATTCAGTTCCTCTCTCTACCTATCACTTAGTTTCTTCCACCCAAGATTTAGTCTTTTGACTCATTACTCCCAGGGTAAATCCTTAAGCTTATAAATAAATACATCTGTGCCTCATTTTAACTCTTTCCAATGTGAGGCTAAATGAACCTAAAGTTAGAACTTAACATGATGATAAAGAGTGCCCAGTGAAAGCCTTGTCCCAGCCCCCCCCACCGCCCCCAAATGAGTACCTTAGGCGTTCATTACTCAGGGGTGTATCAGTGTTGACGTAGATACTACTAAGTGTGTAGGGGGTTGAGGAAAGCTGCCTTAAGAAAATGGCTTATGAAGGAAAGAGAAATAACCCCATTTGTAAAATGAGCTGCTGGAAAATCAGAGGCGAGAAACTCTACATAAAATTATTATGAATATTTATCTTTAGTCCATATTTGAAACATGAGAGGAACAAGCATCTAGCATTTCAACCTCAATTCAACCAACTTTGCTCAACACTTAACAGAATTATGATTTACCAAGATGTCCACACTATGAACCATACTAAAAAAAATCAACTATATATTTTATCAATGTTAACTTCCCAACTTTGAAAACTGTACTGCAGCTATATGAGACAATACCTTGATTTTAAGAATTACACACTGAAGTTTTAGTATAAAAAGGTCATTACTGAAATGGTTAGAGATGTGGCTATAACACACACACACACACAAACACACATGCACGGAGGGGGTGAATAGAGAGGAGAATAAAGAAAGCCAATGTGGTAAAATGTTAACGTTTGGGGAATCTGGGTGGGGGAGTTCCTGAGAATTATCTTCTCGTAAAATTTCTGTAAGTCCGAAACTGTTAAAAAAAGCAACAACCACTATATCCCAGTAGTGGGAGTAACCATACTGTCTTTTCTTAAGGCAGCTTTCTTCATACTTGGAGATGACTGGCTAGAGTGCCTGCTGAATTCCTTCCCAGAAATGTTGATACTGCTTAGGTCTGATGGGAAAGTGCATGACCAAACAGTTGTAGCAGGTAATCAACAGTAAGGTCAAAGCTCATACTTCTCCAGGTTTGTAGTTAAGTCAACACTTATCTGTAAGTACACTTTAATGATTAGTCACAGACTTGTACCTGTCACTCTCTTAGTCTATACTTCCTCCAATTCTAATAAGGACCCATTTTAAATTGCATCAATTACTGCAACAGCTGTTCCAGGAAGGATGATGACCAAGACCTTAAGACATGATTTTAATCTTTTAGAAATGGATTTATCAACAGGAAGCCAAAGAAAAAGTAGTTCTGAACCCTTGTCAGTTACAGGAACTATCAGTTAATGCCAAGCTGGAAAACAGACTGCTGCAGCTAACACTTCCCCTTCAAATCAGTACTACACAAACCGCGCCGCCCCCCCAGCACAACTTTCTTTTAAAAGCGACCCTGCATATTTGAACACATAATTCAAGCTGTAATGTGATAACATCTTTGGAGAAGAGGTCTTCAACTTTCTCTAGAAACAAAGAAGCAGTGCCCAAAATACTTTTTTTGCAAGTAAAGTCTGGCCCACATTCAAGGTAAAAATCTTAAAGACTGTGTCTCCTGTATTCCTTCTTTATCCCTCGCTAAAGTAACAGAAAAGTTAACAATCTGAGTTAAACGCCCTGTTTTCTTGCTTATATATGTATACATTTTTAATAGGTTTTGAAAGGGTGGATGGATGTGGGAAATGCATAGCATGTAACTAATTCCTCTGTCCATTAAGCTAATAGAGATGTGGTTTATTTAAAATTCTGAGTTGTGGTTCTGCTATTTGGGAATGGCTTTCTGAAACTCTGTGGGTGGATACTGGTAATGAAACAGAATTCAGAACGGCGGGGAGCATAGGGCCAAATAAGCTTTTATAGCAGAGTGTGTGTATGCACTAAAAATAATTATACATATGTAGTGGGAGGCTGGTTAACTGAGCCCACAGAGGCACTTGGCTGTTCAGATAACTAATCACAATATGAAGTCCCCCATGACAGGAATGTTTCCAAGGTTAAACTGTCTGATTTTTAATCATAAAGAAGTAAATTTATTGGCTAAAGTTCTCTCATGTTGTTAGGATGCAACAGCCAGTCTTTTTATCAAGATTTTAACTACAAGAAAACTATCAACCCTCCACGGCTCCTAAATTGTGATTTGCCTCAGAAGGAAGGAGTTCTCAATTATAAGTATAAAAACTTAGAGAAGAGCTCAGAAAATAAGAGTATTTATTGTTTTTTTGGAAAGCAAGCTTGTGAAATTTCTGTAAGAATTACTTTATACCAACACATACAGTAAAATTTTACTTTTAAAACAAGGCCTAGAAACAAAACAGAACAAAATAGAAGTTTGATTTACCTGTTCTGATGCCCAGTTTTCTTAAGAAGGGGTTTTCTGGGCTTTCTGTCATTACCGCCCTCATCTGCTGAAACAGGGCTGCTAACTGCCCCTGACTCCACTATCCTTCACTTCTTCCTTTCCAGGTCTGCACTCTCCAATCTGCTTGGCCTCGGGCCCTCATTACCAGTTTCTGATTCCACCTCTTTGTCCAACCAGATCATGTGAGTTATGTGAGTTCTTTCTTACTTTCCTCCACCCTCCCTCAAACTCCTCTTTACCTTCCCTTCATTCAGACCATCAGGTACATTCTGTCCACATCTCTATTACCTACTGAGCATTTATCAGCACTACGTACTTTAAATAGATTATTTCATTTCCCTCAATAACAACTCAGTAGCTGGGTCTGTTATTGTACAGAAGAGAAAATCAAGGCTCATAGAGAGATACAATTCTTCCAGTTATATGGTTGGTAAAAGGGGGCACTGGAATGTGAACCCAGGTGGTCTGCCTCTAGAGGCCCCCATTCTCAACCATGAACACATATATCTCCCTTCCCTTCAGGATTAGGGGCTTTACCTTGGGTACGATCCTATCCCCTACATTTCCAAAGAACCACATACTACTGAGGCTACCCTTTCCTTCTGTCTTCCACCAATGATTAAATCAGGAAGCACAGTCCTGACTTTGTCCCAGATAACTTTTAGTTCAAGAGGATTAAACACATTTTCCTCTGATCCCAACCCCCAGACCCAACTGAAATAAAAGCGCAAAAATAACAAGAATGAACCCACTGCAATAAATATAATTGTGTATGTTTAACATAATCAGCAAGAGATTTTAAACAAATCTCTAGACGGTGGTAGCAATGGGAGTGGGTTAAGGCCGAAACTTGGTGACTGCAGAGGTGGTAGCTGCTGCATGCAAAGGAAAAGTCTTAAGAGAAGCAGAATGAGAAGCAGGGCAGAAAGCAGGGGATGCACTGAAAACACTTTTATTTGTTTCTCTCTTTCTTTTTTGTAAAACAACTATACTGGTTTTGGCAGCAGGCCATATTTACCTGGCAGAAATCTGGACAGCTCCTGTCTAGAGAAACTGAAAGGCCTGCCTAGGCAAAGCCATTTCTATGGTTCCTCATAGTCCAGTCTTCCTCCTCCATCAGGTTCTTAACTTCCTCACAACGACCCTGCCAGTTAACACCTCGTCCCCACTCCATTCCACACAGAGCCCCAGTAAAAATTCCCATTCAAGAAAGAGGCATGGTAGAAACCCTGCCCACCCATGTAGGCCTTTTCTCTTAAAAGTCAACAAAGGGACTTCCCTGGTGGCACAGTGGTTGAGAATCCGCCTGCCAATGCAGGGGACATGGGTTCGAGCCCTGGTCCAGGAAGATCCCATATGCTGCAGAACAACTAAGCCCGTGTGCCACAACTACTGAGCCTGCGCTCTAGAGCCTGCGAGCCACAACTACTGAAGCCTGCATGCCACAACTACTGAAGCCTGCGTGCCTAGAGCCCGTGCTCCCAACAAGAGAAGCCACCGCACCGCAACAAAGAATAGCCCCCGCTCACCACAACTAGAGAAAGCCCGCGCACAGCAACAAAGACCCAACACAGCCAAAAATAAGTGTGTGTGTGTCTGTGTGTGTGTGTTTGTGTGTGTGTGTGTGTATATATATATATATATAATATATATATATAAAGTCAACAGAAAACCAAGCTTCACCAGGCAGATAAGGAGAACCTGAAGCATGAAGTAAAAGACAAAGATAAATAGGAAAACTGGCCTCAAAGCAATCACAGAGAATTCAGCAAACAGAAGAGCACAAGTCTAACCACTAATTAATACAGTCAGAAGATACTACTATATGGGACTTCCCTGGCAGTCCAGTGGTTAAGACTCCGCGCTCCCACTGCAGGGGGCTCAGGTTTGATCCCTGGTCAGGGAATTAAAATCCCACATGCCGCGTGGTGCAGCGCAGCCACAACAGATAGATAGACAGACAGACAGACAGACACATAGATAGATAGATAGATAGATAGATAGATAGATAGATAGATAGATAGATAGAGACAGACAGACAGACAGACAGACAGGGCTTTAAAAAAGAAGATATTACTATATGATAGTAATTCTTATTATATCCATAAGCAAGAATAGGATACTATGAAAAAGAAACCTTCAGAGAACCAGAGCAAGCGCATTGAAAGCTTGATTGTTGAAATACAATCAAAAGAAAAGCTGAGAGATAAAGTCAACAGAATCACCCAGAACACAGAGAGGAGATGGAGACTATAAGAAAGGAGGTTAAGATCACCAATCTAGCAGGTCCAACATCTATATTATGAGTCCCAAAAGAGAAGAGAACATTGGGTTGGGGAATGTCAAAGACAGTCTGCAGCTCCATGAAGGAGTACGTCAGTCTTCAGATCTTAGGGCCTAGCAAGTATCCAGCATCTTGAATGAGGAAAAAAAAGGACAACCACCAGATACTTACTACAAATTTTAGAACACCAAGAATAAAAACATGGTCCTAACAGCTCTTGAGGTGGAAAAATCCTAGCTATACTACTTAGTATCAGTGTCATCTGACTTCTCAGCAATAACATGAAATGTGAGAAGACAAGGGAGCAATGATTTTCATCCAAGAATTCTAAGCTTAATCAAACTTTCCAACAAGCTGGGGACAGAAGAGACATTTTCAGATATGCAAGAATCCCAACACTCTTTCTCTTAGGAACTTACTTCGGGGCTGTATTTCAAAAAATGAGGGAATAAAAGAGAGAACAGTAAAGGGAAACTCTGAGGTGACAAAATAGGCTTATAAAACATCTAGTCTAGATTGAGGCAGAAAGATGGTGGGCTCCAGGAGGGAGGTCTTGAGTGAAAGGTATAAATACAGGTTAGAAAAAAAGAAAGGCAAGTACAAGTTCCAAGAAAAAAAAACTGTATTAAAAAAATTACGATCCAAATATAAAGCAAACTAAAATGTGGCATGATTTTTGAGCAACTGATGGAATACAACAACAACAAAACCTGATTTGGCTTTGATGTAAGAACATTCTCCTTACAGGCCCAGGCACTGTGACATCAGACCCACAGAAAAAGCAATCTATTCCTAGCATATAACTTGGCCTCCTGGCAGGGAACAACATTTACAGAGTCATAATAATATAAATGTCATTTATTGGCTTTCAGTTTAAAAAAAACAACCTATGGACATAATAAGGAAGATTTGCTTGTGGCTATAGGCCAAAAATAAATAGTTAACAACTGTGACAATATAAAAAGTATAAGTATAGCTGACAGGAGGTATGATAAGGTAGTACCTCTTATCACAGGTACTAATATCCTCATTAAGAGATGGTGCTGAAAATTGATGGATCAAGAAAGAAAAGGGGCTTTCCTGGTGGCGCAGTGGTTGAGAATCTGCCTGCCAATGCAGGGGACACGGGTTCGAGCCCTGGTCTGGGAAGATCCCATATGCCGCGGAGCAACTGGGCCCGTGAGCCACAACTGCTGAGCCTGCGCGTCTGGAGCCTGTGCTCCGCAACAAGAGAGGCCGCGATAGTGAGAGGCCCGCGCACCGTGATGAAGAGTGGCCCCCGCTCGCCGCAACTGGAGAAAGCCCTCGCACAGAAATGAAGACCCAACACAGCCAATAAATAAATAAATAAATAAATTTATAAAAAAAAGAAACCTATTAAGTGTACCTATTTTAAAAAAAAAAAGAAAGAAAGAAAAGGATGAAAACAAATAACATAAATTTCAAATGCTGGGATGAGGAACTGTGTGAGCTAAATCTTTGTGTTTCAAACCAGTTGACATCTCAAAAATCATGAATATAAGCATTTTTTCTTTCTTCCACAGTTAGTAAAAAGGTAACATAAAGAGTGAAACTACTAAAACAGAAACTGTCAAGAGAGAGATGCTGTTCAGTTTTGTGGGGTGGGACCATCTCTACGCTATCTTTCTCTTATAAACTATTCTGGGTTATGATGTGCTACCATGTGTTACTTTTGTAAAAATGAAAACATATAATTAAAAAAAGAAATGAGTACCACTTATTCTCCCTTCGTGCTTTTCTTCTGGGTTAAATATAGTAGCCAGAGAAAGTCTCACTTTGGCCCACTATAAATTTAAACTATTTAATGACAGTTTGGATTAGCTACTATTTAGAAATCCTATTTTCCCCCCTCAGTCCATAGTAGTTCTCTCAGTTCTCTACTGCTACTGATAGCTGTATGATCTATTTATTCAGAAAATGATGACCTTCAAGGATGAACTCCGTAGTGCATCTTGTCTCAGCTGTCTATATATTAAAAGAGAAAACCTATTTATCTATATCTGTATCTCTTCGCTTATACTCTAGGAGGGAACTAATGCTTCTGGGTTTCTGCCTCTAAAGAATCTTGCTTGTGCACCTTTTCTATTCCTCCTCTAATATTTTCCACTTCTTTCTCTTCTTTTTGTACTTTCCCTTTGTATCTTAACAAGGGTAAAATATTTCCCTATCTTAACCACCTCTGCATCAAGAAATGCCTGATCCTGATTCTCCCTCCAACCACCACTATTTATTGGTTTTTAATGGCCCAACTAACTCCTTAACTGAATGACTTGTCTGCTGCCTTTATTTCCTTGTTATCAAATGCCTCTTTAATGACTTCCCATCAGGCTTTGGTTTCCCACCATATGACACTAACTTCTTTCAGGTTTTCCAATGATCTTCTGCTACCCATAGGCAACAGCTTTCCTTAGTCCTCATATTTCCTGGCCCCTCTTCTCATGCATCTTTCATGATGCTGTATGAAGTTTTCTCCCTTCTTTAGCTTCCTTAACTGACTGGCTCCTCTTCTCTTTCCCAGCCCCCTAAGTACAACCCTTAGCCCCTTTTTCTTCTGTATTTGCTCCCTTACCCACTTGCACACCTTTCATCACTGCTTCAAGATCAATGATTTCCAAACTAGGTCTATATTTTTAACTTTCTACAGGACAATCTACAACAATCTACAATCTACAATCTAGCTCATCAAAAACTGAAAATACATTCAATGAGTTTTTCTGCCCATTCCCTCCCTGCCATCAGTCACATCTTTCTTCCCTCAGTTCCCCAAGTTTATAAACTTTGCATGCTTTCTTCAGCCAACTCTAATCAGTCATCAAAATCCTGTTATTATTATTTTAAAACATTTTTCTCAGTTATCTTTATTCCTCCATTCCACTGGCCACTACCCACAGGGCACTCTGAATGAACTGGTTCTTTGGTAAGTCAAATATTAATTTGCAAAAGGAAAAAAACCTATCCATATAACCCAGTGGCCAGACATTTTACACAATGTAGGACTCTCCTATCACATTAATTCTTGGTTTATCTGGTTTCTAATGTTGAGATTATAATCTATCAGGCTTCTTTAAAATAACTTAAGGCATCAAAGAACTCCATAGAAAAACTACAATTTCTCTAACGGCAGGAGGTCTCCTGGTAGATCAGTTTTGAAGGTACTGCATAAAGAGGTGTATTCACTTAAAGGCACAAGTGACAAACAACAAATCCAGAATGCTCATAAACTCCTGGGATCAAACTGGTAAACCCTTTTAAAAGCATTCCTCTGTGGCTCTGCAAAGATTTCTCCTATCGCAAAGGTCTAATCACTGTGATTTAGTGAAGTTGAGTGATCAAAGTTGAACAGAGTTGTATCTCAATTTTCCCAAGTATTAGGTGCTTATCTGCTACTCAAAAGCACTGCCAGGTTTTTATTTGCAGTTTTCTGTTCACTGGAAAACACAATCCCCACTGCTGGACTTTCCCTCCACATTCCAGTAGCCCTTCATCACTTTAGGTTAGTCTAACCCTAACCCTAACTCTAACTCTAACTCTAAATCTAACCCTAACCCTCATACTAAGGCACTAAATTCTAAGCATTTCACCAAGAAGATAATTCTTTAAAAGAAAAAAAAAAAATCCACATTTGTATATTTGCTCTTAATAATTAGCATAATTTATCCTCCCTGTCCTCACTTTTAAAAATAAACATTAGTTACATTTCTTGCTCTCTAAAGCTGGAATTAGTTGTATTTATGCTTCTGTACTTATTCTGTCTCTTTATGGTATAAGCTCCCAGGGGCAAGATGCATGTTTATCACTTCTTTTGCATGTTCCTACAGAATCTACTACAGGACTTTGTCACAGTAGTCTTTTAATAAAGTACTAGACTGGCTGACTAACTACAGTGTCTCCTCTTGTCCTATATTCCAGGTAAGCAACCACTTCTGAAGGTGTGATCTATAACCACAACAGCAGGCAATACAATAAGATCACGGCTTTAATTGGCCATGATTATGAAATATTTCTGAAACTCTTCTCAACGGGGGTGCCTTAGAAGCAGACACAGGTATGAGGAATAAATGCCAGCCCACCTGCTGGCAGGAGAGGCAATGGGACTGCTTCGGCAGATAGATGAGCAAGCAGGAAAATGGATAACACAACTTGTCTTGGAAGCAAGCAGCACGATGAGGCAGTAAAAACCCATCAGCATACATCATCCTATCACAGCCTAGTGTCATTCCCAGCCTCTATTAGCCCTCGCTGCATCAGCGCAAGTCCCAGACACTTTATCCTGTTTATAATTGCTGATGAGCAGTAATAAGGGCTCCATGCCTCAGCTCCGTCCGTTCCACTTCAGCACACACCTATTAGGTAATAACTTTTATTTACAGCCTTGCTTGATGTGCTGTTCTATTAGTACAGCCAAGAACTGAGGAGGGTAGGAAAAAAAAAAGTCTCCTTAATGGGCAGTATCATTGTGAGGCTCGGATGATTTATAATGCAGCCCTGTGGTTGTTCTATCCAGCTCCTGGTAAGACTGCTTCAGGAAAGCCACATTTCTAACACGCTGCCCTCCAGCAGGCACACAAGTGCTATGGAGCAGAACCTGAAAGGTACCCCCCAGATCCACCCCCCAAAAAGTCCAAAAGTTTCAAAGGAGGAGAGGGGTATTAAATTCCCTTGATATCCTTTTTAAATAGTGTTGGTTCAGGCATTTTGCCCCAGTGGAGCAATAGAACAACTAATTAATGGAAATTCAGGGCTTTTCTCCTTGGTAAGAGTACAAGCTGTGATAAAATAAATGACCATAAAGGCAAAAAAAAAAACAGTTGTAACTGCATTCAAGGATCCAAGCAACCTGAATTTGCACAAAGCATGTGAACAAGCAGCTCAACACCAAAGCCTAGGACGGACTGACGGACACACAAACACACACACACACACACACACAAAATAGCAACAAAGCTCATCACACTGCCTTTTCCTCTTTATACTGGAGTGCATTTTTATCCTTCAAGTGCAAAAATTCCTCTTGACAAGACTGGCGCCCTGGCTTGATATTCACTTGTATCAGCCTTTTCTCAGAGGCGGAGCCACTGCTTCTCACAAGAAAAACCCAACCAAGGCCTCTGAAACAAGCCTCTGACTTCAAGCTCAGCTAACTTACACATACATGTCTAGCTGGCCTGTAACACAAACACAGCAATTGGTGGCAATGGGGCCTAACTCATTTAGGGGTACAAATGAAAAACAGTAAGCTTTCCTTAAGCTTTTCTGAAATCTATACATCGTGTGAGGTGCTTTTAAACTTACCTGCTATTATTTACACATTGAGTATCAAATCATCGTATTATAATGAGCCTTGTTACCTCATTCTATTCTTTAACATGTGCAACAAATCAAGCAGATTAAACTTTTACCAAAAAAACAAAACAAAAAAACCCAAAAAAACCCACAAGAAAAAGCATTTAGCAGATTATCTCCCTTCCCAGTTATCCACTCAATGGCCAAAAACCACTGTCAGTAAACAATCACTGTGGCATACCATGATAACCTGTGGCTTTTTTCCTATGTTAAACATAGCAAGATGACACCTTCTAGATTAGAGAAATTTTTGCAGTCTTGCCTAATATTTGGAATTCATTTCGTTCCCCACCCCAGGACTCAAGATGATGAGTGCACAAGGTAAAACATTTTTTAAAATACTTTTTCCCTTGCCATGACAGTTTTAGTATGTTGATCTTTCTTCAATGGTTACATTAAATACTAATAAAAATGACCACCTAGAGGGGTGGGATAGGGAGGGTGGGAGGGAGACGCAAGGGGGAGGAGATATGGAGATATATGTATATGTATAGCTGATTCACTGTGTTATAAAGCAGAAACTAACACACCATTGTAATGCAATTATACTCCAATAAAGATGTTTTTTAAAATGCTAATAAAAAAATGAAAGGTTTGTATCTTCCCTAATATTCTCCTGACGGAAACTTGCATATTACATAAGTAGGTCAAATTTCTAATTTTCTATCTCAAATGCTGATATTGCAGACCTGAGAGAAAAGCTATACCTGAAGGACCAAGAAAAAAAAGAATGAAGAAAGAACTGAATTACATAGTTGCACTCACACCCAAAGCCACCTTCCTTCCTTTAAAGCTTCACAGAGTCCTTCTGAGAAGAGTTACCTACAGTGTATGATATTGACCAATACAGTCTGTAGTCATAGACTCAACTCTCTGGGATTAAATGCACTGTTTCCATGAATATTGAATCTACCAGGAGATAAAACACACAACTGTAGGTATTTCTAAGATTTATAGGGCCACCTCTGATTTAACACTACCACCTTTTAGCTTCTGGATCAATTTAAAAGATCTTATATAAACCTCTTGGTAACATAATGACAATGAGACATTTCCCTTTAACTGGCATCTGAACACTGATGTGGAAAGTGTTTAGCACATCAATCTTCTCTGAACTCCCAGGTGAAAAGGAGTTTCTACTCTTGTCTTTGTAAGAACAGACAATAATATCATGAGCAGGCTGCCTGAGAGAAGTGAGTCAAGAAAAGGTTTTTGGGGAAAAAAAGGAAACAATGAACAATACCAGGCTATCTAGTTCATGTCACTGTTCATCACACTGAAATAGGTGGCCCAAAAGGATAAACATGTGCTTTAGGAAAGAAAAGAAGAAAGAGGAGAGGGGAGGGGAGGAGAGATCAGGCAAGGGATAGACAGTTAAAATGAATTAGCATGCTTCTTATAGAGTGGAAAGATGATACTTTCTGGGAAAACCTGCCTTGATGTTTAATGGGACAGTTTCTAGTCCCATCTGCTTTCATCTTAGGCAATACTGCAGCTCCCTTATGGCCCCACAAATGGTTATTTTACTTGCTATTCTACTAATTATAATCACATTTTTAACATACACACAGCATTTTAAAACCATCATTTTTCAAGTCTATCAGAGAGAATATTATTTACTCAACATACTTGCTGGAAGAAGAGTAAAAGTGAATATAAGATATAGTGGAGCAAAGGTCTGTTGACAGGACCACCTAGTCTGTAAACTTGTAACTTTTTTCTTATTTTAACTTCAGAAATGAAAGGACTATAAAATGAAAAAACAAACAAAAAAGCCATATAAGAGTGGTGAACTAGGGAAGGAGCAAATTCCTTTTTTTCATGTGCTAAAAAGTCAACCTTGATAAACTCAACCTAGGGCCTAGAGCTAAGAACTGGTTAATGCCCACTTGGAAGGAGTAGGGTTCTTGGGTTGGTCACTGTTAAGGATTCTACTGGAGGGAGACTAAATTCTCCAAGGAAATTTAAGACAAGGAAGGCATGGTTCTATCTGCCTATTATAGCTTAAATTTTAAGGTTCATCAATGGCAAACGCCAACAAATAAAATACAAAATAACATTTCTTTTGCTGTAACTCTACAAATTAAGTCTTACCAAAAAAAAAAGATTACATAACATGTCTTTAAATAAGAAATCCTAAGAAAAGGCAACAAACCTCTTCCCCACAAGACACTTTAAACATAAAAATATGACCTCATGAAGGTATTCACCTAAGTATCCAAATACATTCCCAAAAAAGTTGACTAAAGGAGATGACTGAAGCTCAGATTACAAGTTTTGTTTAAGGTATAACTTGATAGTTAGAAAAGATGAAGGACAAAAGGGAATCTTCTGGTAGTTTGTTGCCAAGGAAAGCGAACTCTTTCCTTCACAATATACGTGTTCTTGGCAGGAATGTTGTGAGAATTAACAAGGGAACATGTGCAAAACATTCTGAGCTCTTTGAAGAAATGTAAGCGTTCTCTAGTAATCTGAAGGTGTGATATACTTTAACTCTCACATTCTAACCAAAAGCAACCTGGGACTTGGCAGTCTTTGCTGACTGTAGATATCCCAGAGCGCTACAAAGCCACACACACCTGCACTTAATTTTTCTCTCTTAAATACCAAAAATGATCAAGGTGCCGTTATTTTTTTCCATGTAAAGATCACCGAGTTTAACTGTTAATGCTATGTGACTAAAAGCCAGCATCTAAAGAAAAGCCTTTCTCACCAAGCTCACAAACACGAACTGATCTTTAATTTGCCACTACTGCTGCCTTTTGCAATCTGCTTCTTAAGACTCACAGCTACCACAGAACAATTTCTTAAAGGGTCCCCTCCCCTCTCTCACTTTTGATGGCTACAGACCCACCACTCTGGACTGCTGTCCACCTCTCTAAATTACAATACCCTCTGATCAAACAGTAGTCACCTGAGATACAAATAGAGACACTTATCAACCACTCAGGCTACATTCGTTCCTTGACTTCTTAATAATGGATCTAATGCTAACCTTTAGATCTAATTTGCAAAGTACTAAAAAGAAAATGACCTGTGTACTGAGGAGGTCACTAACGTTTTTTAAGTGCACACTCCCATCTAAGACACTTGGCCGTGTACCTTTAATATGTATATATTTGTATGTGTATTTGCTGATTTTAAACTATACACATGGGCTAATACATAACTACGAAATTAATCTGCGAAACAGAAATTTTAAAGGGCTGAGATAAAGAGCTTTTATGATTTTCTCTCCATACCTCACAGACTGTACATTGTGTGCCCTTCTTCAGAGATCGGTGACTCAAAGAACTTTATTCTAGCCTAAGTATCCTTTTTCTAGCACACATCATTATTAAGCTGGAGGCTGCTTTAGGTCCAAACTTAATACGGATACATTGGCTGGGAGGGGGTCAGTAAGATCTAATTCAGAGGGCTTTACTCTATGGCTCCTAAAAAATGACACCACTGTAATTTTTTTTTTAACATCTTTATTGGAGTATAATTGCTTTACAATGGTGTGTTAAAGTAATTATTTACTATCAGCTGTGCCTGAAGCCCTGTGCTCTGGAAGATCTCTAGGAGCGCTATTGTCACTGTGTCCCTTGAGGTAGAAGCACCAGAGCATGTGTTAGAGGCATGAGTCCTATTCTTGAAGAATCTAGACACCAAGAATACAGGAACACTCCAGCAATGTAACACTAAAAAAGCGTTGATTCATAAGAAAAATGTTCAGAATCCCCACCATGGGCAACCTGCTGATTTTAGGACAGAGAGAAAGATGGAGACAAAGACAGTCAGCTTGTGGTTCTCAAATCAAATCATTTAATTTACCTCTGAAAATCAGGAAGCTCTGTCCTCTAGAGTCAGGGCCATTATTTCAGGCTAACTGGGGGAGCCTGAGGGGGCCAGTGACCGGCTACTTGAGAAGAAGTACAGCAAGCTGAACCTGATGACCTTTAATGTCCACAGTGAGAAATCTCAACTTTCCTTCAGGCTTTCTGGGAGATGACCTGCACATTGCATTAATTTCCTTCCAAGCCAGAAACTCTCAAACTTTTTCTAGTTAAGAGGGATGTATTCACCTAAAAGAAGGCCTGGAAATGTGTGACTGAGAGCTCTATGTCTCACTTATCATTTCATGTAAGGAGACTTTAAAACATTACCTTCAGTTCCTACTATAATACTGACATGCAACAAAGAATGTGATCAACATAAAGCCAATTAATGAAACTAGGCATGGCAATGCATTCTGGTACTTCTAATCTAACTCCTTTCTGCCTAAAATACCGATTGATGTGTTACCAACACTATCTAATGACTGGCCACTGTATACACATAATCTTTAATGGTAAGACAATATAATAGCAGCTACCATTACTGAAGATCTATTATGCAAGCTTTATGTGTATCATTTCTTTTCTTACATCAAGCTATGAGATTTATCACCTCATTTTACAGATGAAGAACAAATTTTGAGATATTTACTTAAAATCATATTTTGTAAGGGGCTAGGCTAGGATCTGAAACAAGATCTGCTTCTAGAATTCTGTTTCAAAAACTATGTCACTACCTGCTATAATTCCAAATCTGTGTTTCTCTTTCTCCATATTTCATTCAATGATATGCTTTGTACTGTCTGGTTAGGAGCATAAATAAGTACAATAAAATATGATAAGCAGTAATATGATGTAGTGAAAAGCAGGCTTTAGGATCTGAAGGATCTGTGTTCAAATCTTGACTCTATTACTTACTAGTAATATTACCCTAGGAAATATACTTAAATTTCTGAGTGCCTGTCTTGGTTAACTGTAAAAGAGGAATAACTATCTTGCAGAATTGTTCTGAAGATTAAATATGCATGTATGTAAAGTATACTGAGTGGTGCCTGGTAATGTAGTAAGCATGCAATACATGGTATCAGTATTTTTAGATACACAAGATAGTATGGGAACAGAAAGGATGAAACAGATCTGCCTAGAAGATGAAGGACACAAGTACATGATATTCAGGAGGGTTTCCTACTAGTTTCAGTGTCTAAGCTGAGCACACAAGTCTCTTTCCTAAATCTCTCAGGATGACTCAATGCGCTCGAGGCTCACGCCTTGATGACACCTGAACATGTCGGTAGTGCTAACCATAAACCCTGTCCTGAGGGCTAAAACTGGAAGGAAAAAAGAAAGACCAAAGTAACCTGTGTGTGTGTGAAGCGCTGGACCTGTAATCAAAGGGCTCGAGTGTTTTTTTAGGCTTCTGGCTGGAGTGGGTAGGAAGATGGCTCTCGGACTTCCCTCTGGCTAAGCAGGACGGTCTGTCTCACCCCAGGGCACAGTTCTCTTCTGTCTCAATCAGGAACTACCCAGTGGAGCTTGGGTACTGAGCACAGGAGGGATGGGAGCATGTCAGGACTATCTCACACAGTCCTGCCTCAAAACCGGTCATTTTGAACAAAAGAGTAAAATTAAAGTTCCTCAGAGTTCAATGCCTGGTTATTACTCTGAAACTGTGCACGGACAGGCCTGTTTGAGGTTAACATCAAAACTATGAGCATTTAAAGGGGTTGAGGTTTCAGTGTAAGTCTGTACACAGAGGTAGTTTGTGCTATTTCTGCTGGGGAGTTAAAAGGACTTTTTAAGTTATGAAAAATACTTTGCGACCTTTAGAAAAACAAAATAATTATTTTGATTCTTTCAAATATAATCCTTAAGATACTCTAAATAGCAGGCAGCATTACTTAAAAAGGCAAATACTGTCGAAAATAAATTAAGCTACAGGGTAAGGGAGCAATGGGCATTCTGAGTGCTCTTTAGAGAGCTACAAGATTCATGGCTTCACGCTTAATAAAAATGTCACAGATGCACAAAGGTTTTTTGGGGACTCCATGTATCTGAAAAGAATGATTTCAGCACACCCCATGGCTTTAGCACAAATGAAAGGAAATAATTTTCTAAAACTATTAGGACACTATACTAGTCAGTTAACCTGATTATCTGTACTACAACTTCTTTTACCCTCACCCTCCAGCCATCGTTATTTAAATAATGTTTTTTTTAGTAGGTCCACGACTTATACAAATTAGCCACATGCTAGAAACCGGGCAATGATTTGCATTTTCTGTATGGTTTAGGTCTTAATAACATTCTTCAGACACTGGGAAGTAGGTAAATTTTGAGGTCCACCCTCTTGGTTCTAGCTGCCAGCATTAACTCCGTGAATCTGACCTCCAAGAGCATCACTCCGACCTCTGCTCACACTCCACTCCCCATACTAAGCACATGATACATCACTTCACAAATCACGGAAGAAATCAGAGCGTACTCCGGCAAGGACACCGCATTAAAACCAGTAGCTAGTGCCTGTGAGTAATTCAGGTAAGAATGAATCCAGATAAGAATGATGTACGTACCTGTACCACAGGATCTTTTGGTTGGTGTGATTAACGAGACATGAGCTGTACCTGTGCATGGCCCACCTGGAAACAGAAAGGCAGGCACATCAGTTAGGACATATCCTCCACATACCCAGAGCTCCTATACTGGATAAAGAGAAATCTAAAAAGGAAGGGATCAACCTGTAAATATGCATGAGGAGGGGTTATTAGGAAAGATGAAGGTGGTAATGGTAGTGGTAGGTTAATTCTTAGTTCAGTCATTGAGTCTACAGGTCCATATTCTTTCTACATTATAACATGCTTTTCATAAAAAATAATCAAGTCTCACATAATGTTAAGACATTAAAGAAAAAAATTTTAATTAGAATTCTGATCTGGGTAAGAGTAAATTACCTGTAAGTTTGGGGAAATGAGTTTTTCCCCAGAGAAATAAGCAGGAGTACTCCTTCTCAGGTTTATCTCAGTGGTCACCCTACCTTTGAATTTATTCCAACACTGGCCTTATTTAAAGTGGGGGGGACTCCCTAAAGAACAAACAGCTTGTCAGAAGAAATAAGGATCATTGTAACATTTAAAGACAGCACTGCTGACTAAGGAAGAATATCTAGTTTAATTATAAAAATATGATGCAAAGAGAGCCTTCATGCAATCTTTGTGGGCCCAGGGATCTGATGGATAGGTGTAATTCAAGAATATGCAAAAGATATAGTCAGTCAGTGGGTGAAGGCTTGAAAAGCAGTAATTTCATTCTACAGAATCAGGACCACCAACAAATTCTTAAGCTGATATTGATATATACTCCAACACATCCAATCAACTATGCCCTACCTACTGAAATAGGAAGTTACTGTGTAAACATGGAGACCTGTGGTTTTTGACATGCCCTGGGAGGGGCAGTAGTGATGATCATCAAGAAATGGGACACACAGGCAAATGTTACAAATATATTTTGAAAAAGCTCCCCAGGTGACTATAGCAAAGGGAACATGATTACTTAGCATAGTTTTATGTCACTTATGACAAGACCTCATATCACTGAAGTTACTCATCAGAAAGGAAGGAAAGACGAAAGAGCTCAGAGACCTGTTCCTAGAGTTTATGCCACCAAGATCCATGGGTTTTGGAACCTGGAGATCCCACCTAAGAAGTTTATCATTAGTCTACTCTTTCCTATACCAAGGCCGTAACAGCAGCAAACCTTAGTGGGTGTAAAAAGACACAGAGGAGAAATAGGAAAAGGGAGGAAAACCAAGTAAGTGTGTTGTTAATGTCAAAGAGCACTTAGCAAATACCTACTATGTGCCACCACAGGTTAGTCTCATGCTCTGGGGCTTATAATCTTGTTAGAAAGATAAAATCTGTTTACTTAAACACAGAACAATACGTGATAGCAAAAAAGAGCTGGATGCAAAATGATCCACTGCCAAAGAATATGGAACGAGTAATAAATGCTAAATGTAATCAGGAGGAAGGATTATTCATCGCTGGCCAGCATCACATGGAAACACTTCTCAAGGATTTGAAAATGAGGCAAGAATAAATTAAAAATTAGAAAGACCACAAGAACAGGGCATTTCAATTGAAACATTTTCTACAAATGTCACATTCACCAGAGAAAGCTTAACATACTAAAATTCCAGAGGAGGCCCAAATGGGCACTGGTGACATAAAAATAAGTAACATGGAGAGACAATGAGCTGCAAGAAAACCTAATACAGACCCTACATCCTCGAAACCCTCTGGGCACTGGCTCTGTGGCTCCACAGAACGCTACAGCTTCTGCCTCCACGTGTGACTTTTTTGGCTTTTGTTTTTTTGTTGTTAAATGAATCATTCTTATTTCTGGGAACATAAGTACTTAAGTCCTGCAACTGTTCTTTATTTAGTGAGTAATCCTGGGTAAGTGATCCTTAGTTTCTTTAACAAAAAAATGGGGATAGTTAAAATTGCCCATAAGCCCCAGTGTTAATGAGATCTGTACAAAAAGACTTCATAAACTATAAAGCCTTATGTTATGTAGCTTCACTTTCTCTCCCATGAGGTTTTATGCACCCAAGGGTCAAGACTCACTTTGTCATCTACTCTTGGGTCATGACTGTATGCACAAAGGGCCCTTAATAGTGTTCAAGAAGTGACCACCGCAAGCCACTTGACTGAATCAGTAGAGTAATGTACATTTTTTAAAAACCCTTTTTTACTGAGGTTTAACATAAAGAGAATGAAATACTAGAATGAAGTGCACAAATCTTAAGTATATACCTTGAAGGATTTTAACATATATATAATTGTGTAACAACCACCAGATAAAACTACTGGAACATTTCTGGAATCCAGAAAGTTCAAGGGTACATTTTTAAAAAGAGTCCCAAATCTTGACTCTGGAAATTTGGATGCAATTGGCTGGGGTGGGCATAGGAAGAGATGAGTGTACATTTTTAAACCAGCTGAGCACGATGTACGTATTAACAGCCCAGTTAGTTCCAATCTCTGGTAACACTAACTCCCAGCTCAATATATGGCGAAGGTCACTGAGTTCACACAACATCGTGAGCCACACAAAACACAAGCATCAATAACAGCTTAACTAGCAGAATATTTTTTTAAAGGACATAAAATAATTCATTCAGTAAAATTATAAGAGCAGAGAGAAACTGGTTAAATCAAAACCCCTAAAGATATTTGGCTGGGACTCATGAATTAACACTCCCGCAATCTTTACCTCATTTGTAGGTTGAAAGTTTATCTTTTTGAAAATTCCTAATGAATGAATTTCTGTAGGTTTTGGCAAATACGCAAATAACTTCAAGGCTACCTAGCATATCTCAACATGCATCATCATGAAAGTGTTCTCCAGAGAGCTTGTTAAACTAACAACCCAATCCAAAGTATTCACTACATTATAGTAAAGTACAAATAGAACCATAATTGAGCCAAAACAAACTGACAGCAAGAGTAACTGGCAATGATAATATATCCCAGCTTTGATAATTGGACAATATTATAAACAGAGAGCTTGGAATTAAATTTGGTCTGGTAGACTATAACCTATGAAACTCTTTAAACTCCAGAACAGATGCACATGAGCACTGTACATATATTCTATATACTAACTGTGCTGTCATATAAAATTCCTATACTCTCAAATAAAAGGAGTAACCACAGGAGATTAAGATATCTATTCTTACACAATTAATTGCAAATCAACTCTGTTCAAATGAATGCAGGAGATTAAGGGCCACTCAAGGGGAACCTTTTCAGGTTTGAGTCCACAACAATAAAAATATAACATGAGTCCCATGTGGGTATAGCAAACAAAGTAATTTTGAGAGTTGATGTTAAGGGTCAAACTCAGGGCATCTGTTCCATCAAGGAATGGAGTTGGCTAATGTCTGAGAGGGGGGCTGGAGTATGGTCTCATAAATCATTGTAAATTCTGCTCCTATTTTTGGCCTTTCTTCCTCTTCTTTCCAAACAGAAGGGTAGACAGAGCTAATACCTGAAGAGTAAGATGAAGAAGTCTTTTCATGCCTGGGTCCTACAGGTTAATGTAGTGATGTTGTGTGTGTGTATGTGTGTGTGTTGGGATCAAGATTGGAAGGTTGGGAAAATAAATGCATTTCTAAGCACAGAATGATTCACACCATTACCCTCTATCCTATATTAGTAGCAAGTGAGTCTGGAACAGTAAGTTTGGGGTTGTTAAATATTAAAAATAAAACCATAGTTAAGGTACCTTGCTTAACATGACAGACTCTCTGGGAATTCTGAACCAGACAATATCAAGACTAACTCATCTAAACTTTTAGCCGATCACCATGAGTGTTTTTTGCTTTCTTTTGCTAAAGCAAAATTAAACATGTCAAATTTTTTCAAGTTTCTTCATTATCTGAAGATACTTAATACTACCATTTTTCATTTGATATTACATTCAGAACTTTTTCCTAAGTTTCAACAATTCAGAATCTGGAATCTGCAAGTAAATAATGTGTGTGGTAGCTTGTGGTTTGTATTCTGTAAGTCTGAACACTCTATCTTGTCTTTTAGGGATGTTTCTATTCTTGTATTAAAGGTGTCATACATAATGCAGCACTATGGATCACATTTGCAATTCCACCTGAGAGCCATGGAATGAAATTCTTCAGCTGTATTCCCAACAACTAGAAATCTTTACAGCCTTTGCAACAGGGTAGTGGATTTTCTTAGGGAACCAGTACTGATTTCAGCCCTGTAAAGTTGAAGACAGGGGTCAAATATGCATACTAAAAGTCACTGTAACCTGCAAAACCAGAAGGACTGAATAAAGGTATCCCGTCAACTATCAACATTCACATTTCAAGCCAAAGTGGCAGGAACCTTTTTCAGCCTCCTATAGAGTTACTGAGCATGTCAAAAAACACTGAGCTACCATAGTAGTCAATCCAACTGACTGGTTGAAGACTATGACTCAGGAGAAAGACAAAAACACAGGCATGGAGGGCGGCTGCATTTATGCTGGTTATCATCTTAGGCACTCAAAATCTAAGGCTGAGTAAATATAGAAAAACAGTATTTCTCCTTAACCTTGAAAACAGAGATCAACAATCTACCCAGAAAGGTTTTGTTAAAAGAGCTGTGATGAGTAGCTATTTTTGGATCCTGATTCCACTAGCCCTCATTGGCTGCAGTTATACCATGTGCTAAACCACATCAATTAGGAAAAATGGACTGTCAAGAAGTCAGTCAGCTAAAAATTGCCAGAAGCTCAATAATCAAATATTCTACTATCAGCTCTTTCATGATAACTGCAAAGCATTAATACACAAAAATAGCTATTCTTTTTGTTGATTTATAACACTTCAATATTCTTGCTTAATTAGCATGACATTTACATAACAGTATCTAATTAATTTCTAACTAAAGACACTGTGGGCTAATTAGAAATGCATCATCCTTTTTTAACCAGCTTGTCAATTCCACTCTATCATTATCTGTACATTGTTTACCCTTGCAACATCTCACTTTTCCAGGCTTGCTATTCAAAAGGTGATTTCAGACAACAGATTCATGAGCTACAATTCTCCCTCCACTCTAGAGATTCATAATATCTTACGGGAGTGTTTTTTGATGAGCCATCCTTAAAAAAAAAAAAAATCTATACAATGGAGATAGTGAAATAAACTCAACACTGTCTCCTGATATGGCCATATTAAGAATGCAAAGCTATCTTTTAAAAATATTCAAAGAATGTATATTCCTTCAGCAGTAAAACATTCTTTCTTTAAAAGCCTTCAAAATACACATGGATACTTAAAATAGTAAATGGTCATAAATATTAAGGACAGACCAGAACACAGGAGAAAATAAGCCATCTCTTCAGAAAAGAAAACCCTATACTCCAACTTTACCCTAAACCTGCAATTCATGAACTGTTTAAATCAGAAAGGACACACCTAATCTGTCTACATAATTGAGTTTGAAAAGCACCATCTATTATAAACAAGGATACATAAAGATATAATGAGTGGGAATCTAAGTTTACAGAAAATCTTCAGCCCTGATAACAGCCCTCCCATTTCTCCAAATGAAACTTCCAAATTAAACCATTTACGAAGCTTGTTACAGAATCTAAGTGTTAATCTCTCAGAAATTCTAATCCTAACTCACTGCATGATTTTTCACACCATTTAGCTCTAAATCAGGGATTCATGAGAAGGGGATTTCCAAAGTGGGTAAGAAATTGCTACTGGTAAGCTCTCTGTTTTGTTCATAAAAAGGGCCTCTCAACAAAATTTCATGACCATTCCACCCCGACTCCCCTAAATAACTGTAGCTGGTGAGCTCTGCAAATATTAGTGTGTGTGTTTGTGCGTGTGTGAGTATGCCTATTAGTCTATCTGCACAACAGAAATAAAGTTTAAAATTCTCCCACACCGCCTTCCTCAGGGAACAACACTACAAGCAAAATGAAATCAGGAATGCTTTCCATTTGCCCAGTACTGACAGACTCTTTTACAGTAGCGTGGACATCCCTACTGGGGCCAGGGTATGTGTTTTGGAA
Source organism: Balaenoptera acutorostrata (assembly GCF_949987535.1). Taxonomy (NCBI): domain Eukaryota; kingdom Metazoa; phylum Chordata; class Mammalia; order Artiodactyla; family Balaenopteridae; genus Balaenoptera; species Balaenoptera acutorostrata. The sequence goes on along the minus strand of NC_080073.1, from coordinate 70,534,664 downwards.
GAAATGCTCTCTCTTGACCCAGTAATGGCCTTAATGGCATGATCTTTAGGGGTAGTGGCAAAGTCTTACTTATCTTGGTACCCTAGCATATGAGGTGTTCAAAATATGTTTTTCACTATTGAATGAAAATGATCCAGGCCAAAATCAATTATTGAACATACATATCTATTCAGAAGGGAAATGGAACTATTAATAAACGGTTGATTTTCACCATATTTACATGTTAATCTAGCACAGCAGTTCTCAAACATTTGCATCTTAGGACCTTTTTACACTTAAAAATTATTAAGAACACAAAAGAGCTTTTGTTTATGTGGGTTATATCTATTGATATTTACCTTATCTGAAATAAAAACTGAAAAAAAACTTATAATTTTCATTTAAAATTCACAAAATAATGTCAACATAAAAACATATTTTTATGAAAAATAACTACAAATTTTAAAAAAAATGAGAGCAGCCTGGCTTAAAGAAGAAACCTGGATTTTCACATCTGCATTCAATCTGTTACAATGGATTGCTTATATGAAGCATATGAAGAAAAACCACCCTCACACGGATATATAGTTGGAAAAGGAAGGACCTCATGGACCCTGTGAATGGGTCCTGAGGACCTCTATAAGTCTCTGGACCACACTTTGAGAAAGACTGGTATAGAACAAAACAGGTTAATATAATTTCCATCTTCTCCACACTCTGCTCACATGCCAACTGACTTGTTCTAGTCCTGCAGAGACCCATCAATGCACTAGTACAAAAAGTAGTAAAACGTTTGCCCATTCTCAACAAAACATTAATATTTAAATAAATGAAGAAAAGAATAGTGGAATAAACTCTAGAATTATAATTTCAACCCAGAACATTCTATTTCTGCTACTTATGTAGGAAGAGTAAAACCATGTTTCATGTAACTCAAAGGATTCTGAGCACTTAAATTTGTTTGTTTTTCAGATGTGATCTCTCACCTAGAACCCTTATAACCAAAAAAGAGCATCCCATATATTAAGATACCAACAAACACTCACCACTAATACTCCGAAATGTGATAAAGTCCAACAGCAATTAACACTGAATTTCTAAGACACCACTATCTTGCGGTTCAAAACTCGAAAGAAACCTTTTTTGAGAGGTCAAAATATCACCTGGCGAACGAAGTCAGTTCTATTTTTAGACACTTGTTTCTGTGACAAAGCATACTTAATATGAATATGAAATCGGGAGCTGTCACTTCTCCAATTTAGACTTCAGTTCTATTTACAGGCTTAACTAAGGCCCAACTCAGGTTTCTATATTTGCATTTTACCATCAACACAAGCATGAATCTCATAACATTAATGAAGAAACCACTCAGTATTACAAGAGCTTTTATTTTTTTGACATAGTTTAGCTACCAAGAGTGTTTTCATAAATCTTGTCCTGCGTCTGCAATTGAAAGAATGCACTGCCTTCCTCAGAAAAGGAAGTGACCTGTGCATGTTCTCTATAAGAGGCTTCACAGAAAATTAAAAAATACATCTATTTAGGCCATAGGTACTGCCCCGTGGACATTTAAAAAGAATTCTGAACATAGGTGCCCTTCTTCCCTAACCCTGTGCTGAGCCTCTCCTGTAAGTAGCTGTACCACAGCTGGCAATGTGTTCAAAGTGACAATGATTGAAAGGAAACTTAGCCAAACCTCCTTGCTTTACAGAAGTGAACACTAGCAGGTCTTACTAACAGGACCTTTCTTTGCAAATAATAGTTGAAAATGTCACAATTTGAATTATGTAAAGAAGTGTTTATATTGGTATTTGGGAATTTTAAAAATTCCTTACCAACATGGCATCCTATTGTTTATTAAATCTAAAGAATCCTCCTTTTGACAGATCAAAAAGTGAAATGGTTTATGAAGCAACAGAACATAAGAACACAAAACATAAAGTTACATGCAGTCATTTTTTGGCATGGGCAGCTCTAAATTTTCAGAGAGAAGTTCACAAACACCATTAAAACATATTCACGCAAGTTTAAAATAACTACTTCTAACACGCAAATAGATAACCCTATTACATGATTTTTTTTCAGCCAAACACTTCTGTCATAACAAAACTTAGATTTAATTTAAAATCAGCACAGTGTCACCTATTAACCTGTATCTAGACAAAATAAAAACAGTATGACAACTGCAAAGGGCTAAAGCTATGTGATGTGTGGTTGTTCACTGTGACCTTTACTTTCACAGCCCAGTGTAGAGCATTTCATTTAATAAGAACATAAAAAAAATCTGCATTTGCAAAGAGGGGGCAGTGATGATGCTGCTTCAAAACCTAGTATGAATATCAATAACTGTATAATCTCATTAAGTGCCTGAGGAAACCTTTATGGGAAACTAACCTTTCAGATTTGCAGACTCCTTAAGGGATCCTTGAAAAATGGGTGTTTAAAGTTTGCTAGTCTCTCTTGCAAAGGGGAATCTTGAAGAGGGAAATTCAGGTGATAAAAGAAATACCCATAAGCAGAAACTGGCTGTTTCACAACAGGCAGGTGGCTATTTGCAGTTAAAACAACAACAGAAAAGACAGTCTCTCATTATGCTAAAAGCTCTGTTAAAAGAGATGAACTGTCACCACAAGACAACCAAATTTCAAAATTAGGTAGGGCAACTGCCTTTTTGAGTTACTTCACCTTGAGGTTACTGAATGGCACAGAAAACAATAAAAATATTAAGTAGCTGCTCAAAATCAGGTTCAGGCAATGAGAAGCCTCTCTTTAGTGTATCAAAACACATGAGCACATGAAGGTTCCCAAAAGTATGAAAAACTAGTAAACTTTTCTAAATATTTAAATCATTTACTGAGTATTGCCTTGCTGGGTGTTATGGGGCAGAGCAAAGCAGAATAAAATTAAGCCTCTGCTAATTTGGGGTATAACCTCTAAATTGGTACAGAGAGATGAGATTCTCATGTCAAAGAGGTGACCAACACAATATGTGATTAGATGTTACAGGGAGGAAGTTAGGAATTCCTTGGAGGAAGCAAGTGTGGAGGAAATGGTTCTGAGGTAGGCTTCCAAGAGCATGAATAAAAATGGTAATATGAGTTGCCATGGTGTCTTTTGGGGACAACAAGGATCTGGTTCATTTCAGAGCTGAGTATCGGTGCTGGGAAAGGTAGGGAGGTCAGATACAATGAGGTTCCAGATTACGTAGGGGAAGGATGTCTGATACAAGATTAAGAATCTGGATGATCAAATAGGCAGTGACGAGTCAATGAAAGAATTCCCTTTTTTGTTTAACATGATATCAATGGGGATTCATCTGACTAGTTTATTGACTAGGACAAGATTAGAAGCAAGAACAGTCTAAAGATTATGGCTGTAATCCTATGAAAACACAATGGTGGCAATAACTTCCCAGACCTTTAATATTTCTCCATTGAGCTAACACTAGAAGATCATAAACAAAGACAAATTAGGAAATATAAACAATATTAGAGTAATTAAGAATAAGATTTAGTTTGTGTACTTGGTACAATACATATTCTAAAATTAAGAGCACCTTTAATAGAAAAAAATTTTTAAATAAGAACAATATGTATAACTTCATTCCAATAAATTTAGAAATGTAGATGAAATAGATATTTTTATAATAATACTAATTGCCAAAACTGACTTTAAATGAGGTCAAAAATATAAATAGTCCAATATCAGATATCAGGCCAATCAGTTTTACGAATAAATTCTTCAAGCTTTCAAAGAATAGATACATTACACAATGTCAGAACATAAGACAAAAAGCAGTGTTAGGGCACTGGAAAAGATGACAAGCTTTCTATGAGATTAATGTAACTAGTATCTAAACTAGACAGGAATAGCATGCCCACCATATATAAGCACACACGTACACAAAATTAACTCACTTATTAAAAAGGCACAAAATTTAAAATAAAATTAGCATTTTGAATCCATCAGTACACTGAAAGAACTACCAGAGTTTATTCAAGGAATGCAAAGATGGTTTAACACTGGAAGTCTATTAAATTAAGAGATTACATATTAAAGGAGAAATGTATATGATCATCTCAACAGATGCTGAAAAGCATTTTATAAACATTCCTCTCTGATTTAAAAAAATTAACAAGCTAAAAATAGAAGTTTCTTAACCTGATAAATAATATCTACCAAAAAACCTGTAGCAAATACTACATTTATGTGTGAAATACTAATATATTTCACATACATTAGTAATAAGAAGTAGTATCAGAGTTAGGAACAGGAAATACATATATAAAGCTATAAAGAAGAATTTCTAACAAGAAATGTATAAGGCTTACACTAAGAAAATAATAAATCTTTACTCAAGAATATTTAAGAAGGTTTGAACAAAAGAAGACAAATGATATTACTGTATGAGAAGGCCCAATAATGTATTAAAATGCCAATTATTCCCAAATAAACCTATATTTTCAGTGTAAACCCAATTAAAAATCACACTGTAATTTTTAATAGAATTTGACAAAGTTCATCGAGAAGAAAAAATGCAAAAAAATAGCCAACAAAATTTAGAAAAAGATTAAGGGGGAACTAGCTCTATCAAGATACCAATACACACCACAAAGTTATTTTCCAGTCTCAGGAATATACAATTAGACCAATGGAACAAAATAAAAGAGTAAAATAAAATAAAATAAAAATAAAATAAAAACAGATTTACGTTTATAAAATAATAACGGAATTTCAAACCAGGCCTAATTGATAAGTGGTTCTGACATAATTGGTTATCCATTTGAAAAAATAATAAAGGTAAATCCCTATACCTCATATCATATACAAAATAAATTTCAGATGGAATCAAGAGCTAAATATAATTCTAAACTGTAAAATATAAAGAAAAATATTTTTATAAGCCTGTGATGGGGAAAGCCTTCTAAGAAACACACAAACCTAGAAGACAAACTAACAGACTTGAATTTTAAAATCTGTGAATTTTCTAATGGAATACAAGGCACCCAAATCAAAATTAAAAGTCAAATGACATACCAGAAGAAAATATTTACATGATATGTAACAAATATATAAGAATACATAACAAATATCCAGAATATATAAGGGGCTCCTACAAATCAGTCAGAAAAAAAGGCTAACAAAAAAATAAGCAAAGAATACAGATAGGCAAATCAATGGAGACACAAATAGCTAATAAACATATGAAACAGTGCTCAATCTCACTATCAGGAGATGTCAGGGAAATGCAAGTTAAGATAAGCTTTTCTTTTGCCTGTTGCCCCAAAAAAAAGAACACCTAACATTGGTAAAAGTATGGGAAAAATTGCTCACTCAAATAAAGTAGCATATAGGAATAAAGTAGTAATGTCATTTTGGAAATTAATTTGGTGGTATATATAAAAATTTTGATACATATTCTTTGACTTGTTAGTTCCTCTTCCATGTATTTATCATGGAAAAATGACACATGCACCATTACTTATGTTTAAAAATGTTTACATCATATGGTTTATAGCAGTGAAATATCAGAAACAGTCTCAAAAGAAAAGAGAAAATAATAACACAGAATACTACAGAGCAGTTTAAAAAGAATTAGGCTGACCTGGAAAGATCTCTAAAATATATTGTTAAGTAAAAAAGCAAGATACAAAACAATACGTATAGTATGTTCTCATTTGTATAAAGAAAACCTTATATTTATGTAGACATGTATATATACTGCATAGAAAAAGAACATATATAATCCAAAATAAATAAACAGTGGTTATCTCTGGAAAGAGTGGGAATTTGGGGGCTGGAGAATGGGGTGGAGGCATTAAAAGAATATTTTCACCTTCTAACATACATAAACCTGTATGTCTTTGCTTTACTTGTATACTTAAAAAATAAAATAACTTAAGACAAAAAAGAGGGCGGCAAGTAAGTAATTTAAAAGTCATGGTTTTGCTTTAATTTTGACTCTATTTTTAGACTACAAAAAAGGTCAGATGACACTCTAAGTGCTTGAACAAGTTCTCATCCAGCCAACAATGTGGAATAGAAGTAATTTCCATAAGAAAACACTGCTCAACTGGTCAAGTCCTTTTGCATTTTGACCGGGATTCATTTAATGATCCCATACATTGATTCCTGGTGAATTACAACCATTCAATTCAATACAGCATATAACTGTACGTTATCAAACTGTACTGCAAAGTACCAATCTTTTTAGAACACAAGCCCTAATAAAAGCAACATGCTTCACAGAATCAGCTTCAAGGTAAATAAATGCACTGGAAAAAAAAGTACCTTTAAATTAAAATCAGAAGAGACATTTAAAATTTTGGCATTCTTCATTATGGGAAAGAATCTCCCACTTTGATACTATTATATATCAGAAAAGCTCCATCTGTTGTATAATTATCTCTGATAAATGGCCTGATGCTCCAAGCTTCATTAGAGAAAAAGAAAGAGAAAGACACATACAGAGAGAACTGTAAATAAATCTCCTCACCATATTTCACTTAAAACCAGCCCAGCAGGAAGTCATAAAATATTTTTAATAGGTAATATTTTCTGAATGTTCTACTAGAATGAGTCAGCCTGTTTTGCACATTATCTGGTCTTCAAGTAGGCATAGTCCAAAAAGGGAAAACTAGTTTCACTTAGAGATTATTATAAATTTAATTGGTAAAAACAGACGAACATGAAGTTCAGCCACTCAGTGGCAGTGATATTAATTTTCCAAGGGACACATCTGTCAGACAGGAATGAAGACTAGCAGCCAATGAAGCCCAATGCATGTTCAAAGACCCAAGGGCAGTTTAGCTAGGAAATCTGTTAAAACATGCCACCATTTTATTTTTTAAATGCCTGGGGAAGTTAGGCTATGACCAGGAACCAGTTTCCAAGGAAACAATGGAAATCTCTTTGTTCAAAAAAATTAATTTAACCACGGATAAAGAATGCTCTCAAATTCCTGTTTTGGGAATCACTGTCATATTAAAGGAAAATCCAGCCAGCACTTGGAAATGAAGCTTTATTCATTAAAAGTCTTCACTAACATTCCAGTTAGTATGGTTCTCACTTTTTCTGTATATTTTCTTTTGGTTACAACAAAATCATCTCTTGGGTATATGTAGTAGAGAAGAACAGGAAAAATTTTCAGCATTATGGATGAAAAAAGGCCGAGAGCTGAGTTCTAGCCCTGTCATGTGACTCAAGGCAGGTCACCATTCAAACCTTTCCCTCATCTGTAGGATAAGGAGGAGACTATCTGCCCTGCCTATGTTGCACACTGTTAGGATGATCCCAGAAAAATAACGTTTGTCAGAGGGCTTTGTAAAACAGGGGTTGACGAACTTTCTCTGCAAAGGATCACTGGGTCTGTGTAGTAACTACCCAATTCTGCTGTTAGAGTGCAGACGCAGCCACAGGCAATACATACATGAATGAGCATGGCTGTGTTCCAATAAAAATTTTTTTGTGAACACTGGAATCTGAATTTCATATAATTTTCACATGTTGTAAAATTACTGTCCTTTTGATCTTTTTCATTTAAAATCATTCTTAGCTCGTGGGCCATACAAAAACAGGTGATGGGCCAATCTGGCCTGTGGGTTATACTTTGCCAACTTCTCTTAAAAACTATTGTTTTATATATGTGTTGGTTGCTGTTTATTGCTTAGTATGTGCCTCTACACAGTTTACAAACGTGTTCTGTACGAGGTGGGCCCTCTCTAACTGTTAGAATGTCAGAATATTTTAAAACAAGCCCATTTCTTGCCATTACTCTTCCCTAGTAGCAGGTATCAGCTATCTTCCTCTCCTGCCTAGAAAGAAACAGACCAGCTAACTCTCCACCAACACCTCAATTTCCCTCCAGTACATAGTGGGACTGGCTAACCCCTGCCCCCGCCACCAAAAACCCCACAAAACCTAGCTCTGTAGGCATGTACACCATAAGGTCCCCCAGAGGGCACAAGCAAGGATGTCCAGGCCTGTAAAAGCATAACAATAGGAAATCTAATTTATAGGAGAAATAGAGAGAAGGGTCTTTTAAAAAATCTTTTAAGTCCAATCTTATAAGACTCTGACTTAAGGTGACCAGTCATCTGCTCATCTTGTTAAGGCTATCAGGGCAGATGCATTGTCTAAGTCAAGAGTAAATAACTAAAGTGATTGCTAAGTAGCAATGAAGACCCAGGTGATCCACTGACACCCTGCAAATTTCTTCAACTGTGACCCACCTAGGAGAAGAAAGGTGGAGGAATAGGTAGCAGGGGATTACTCATATTAATCTTTTAGTACCCTCAAAGAGACCAGAATTTCATATAATGCATCCGCCCTGACAGCTTTAACAACCAGTTCCAGCGTTCTACCCACAACCTGACATTATTTCAAAAGTTGGCTCAAGAAACAAAGTACAGGGCTTCCCTGGTGGCGCAGTGGTTAAGAATCCGCCTGCCAATGCAGGGGACACAGGTTCGAGCCCTGGTCCGGGAAGATCCCACATGCCACGGAACAACTAAGCCTGTGCGCCACAACTACTGAGCCTGCACTCTAGAGCCTGCAAGCCACAACTACTGAGCCCATGTGCTACAACTACTGAAGCCCATGCACCTAGAGCCCATGCTCCACAATAAGAGAAGCCACTGCAATGAGAAGCCCGCGCACCACAACAAAGAGTAGCCCCCGCTCGCCGCAACTAGAGAAAGCCCACGCGCCGCAACACCCAAGTAGCCAAAAATAAATAAATTTATTTAAAAAAAAAAAAAAAGATCAATGTCTCCTAGACTAGATTTGAATCTTCTAGGAAAGAGTTCTATGCCTGTTTGAGGTCATAGGTATCCTTAAAAAAAAAAAAGAAAAAGGAAAAAAGAAACAAAGTACAGTAGCTGATTCAATTTGTTGTAAGGCAGAAACAAACACAACATTGTAAAGCAATTATATGCCAATAAAGATGCGGGAGGAAAAAAAAAAAAAGGAAACAAAATAAACCACAATTTATCTCCTCTATGAAAAACCTGGAAATTGAAAGAACAATAAATTGGTAGTAGCAAAAGCATTAAGAAATGTATGTTATTTTGTTCTTTTTACGTGTTTGCGCAACATTCCTTCCTCTGTAGTTTACTTGCAAGCAACGGCCTTTACACTACAAATCACTACGGAGACAGGCAGCAATGGGGTGGTGCTGGAAAGCCAGGCTGCTCTGTGATGTTGGGCAAGATACAGAATCATCCTGTGCCTCCATTTTCACATCTGCAAAATAGATACGGTAATACCACCCGCTTTACAGGGTATTATGAATATGAGGTAGGTTAATACAAATAAAAATTTGGAACAGTACCTGGTACTTAGTAAGTACTCTGGTGATAGCTGTTACCATTTTTATAGCATTTAAGTGTTATGACAAGTCCTTTGGTCACTATTAGAATTTTGTTTACAACTGCTTTTTGAAAATGCTTCCAATGGCTAAAGTTCCATGGACTCTTCTGCGGACACACATAAGATGCGATAGGAAGAGACACATGTGTGTTTAGACAAAGAAATATCCCTTTGAGCTTTTGGACACCTGTTTTATTTGACCTCCAGTCAAGGTGTTTTAAGAAATTCTTTTGGATAAAAAATCTGTCCTGTTCTCTGCTTTACACATTCTTGTCAATAGTTCTTACTCTATCTGCAGTCTTTTCGAAACAGCATTAATGTACCCAGACTCTCACCAACCTTTCTGTTCTTATATTCATTTAACTTTGAGAAGCGGAAAGCAGATGTAAGCAATACTCATTCTCTTGATTATTAGGAAGAAAAGTAAAACCTTTCACAAGCCCCAAAGAAGACTCAGCACTTCCAGTTCTACACTAACGCTTCCAGTTCTACAATAACAATGGATCCATAACTACTACAGAGTTTACAGATTATGTAGTACTTGGATTTGGAATCCCAAACCCATTTCCCAGCAACTCCCACACCTTACTTCTCCATAACTCTCTAGGGGAAGCTAAGGACCAACAGATGAAATTCTGGTCTCTTGAGGATACTAAAACATTAATATAAGTAATCCCCTGCTGCCTCTTCCTCCACCTTTCTTCTCCTGGGTAGGTCACAGTTGAAGAAATGTACAAGGTGTCAATGGATCAGGCTGTCTACTCTCACCTGGGTCTTCACCGCTACTTGGCAATCACTTTAATTACCTCCTGTTGACTTACAATGCATCTGCCCTGACAGCTTTCACAAACCTTCCTTACTTTTCTTATCTCTATATCCGCCCCATCCACAAACCAGGCACGTATCTCCTCACTCTAGCATAGTTTTCAACCTAGGCGAGATGGCAAAACTCGCCTGAGAAAGCTTTTGCAAATGACATGCTTATTAACCACTATTCCTGCTACTGCCTCCCTTTCACCCTAAAATTCTCATGCACCTGTTAGGGAGAACAAACCAGAAACTCAAGGAGAGATGTATGTATTTGAAAAGGTGACCTCCTTGTGGATAGAGACCTAATCTTATTCATTTCTGTACCCAGCACTTAACCTAGTGCCATTTAGCAAAGACTGCTAGCTAAATGAATATACAAACCACTGAAACAGTTTATTAAATAGTTTATTTAGAGAATTAATCACATGATCACCAAATCCAAATTTTTCTTGTCAGCTTACAGTTTCCTGAAGCATTTTCACAATGTTGAGGCAATATACTATAGTGGTTGAAAGCACAGGCTCTGGAGCTGAATCAGTGGGTTGGAGCATGAGCTACACTGGGCAGCAAGAGCTCTGAATTTTGGGTGGAAGTTACTGAACCACTCTATGCTTCAACTTCCTCATTTGTAAAAACAGGGATAATAAAAGCACCTACCTTATAGGGTACTGTGAGAATTAAATGTTAGTATGTGTAAAGAGCTTAGAAGAGGGCTTAGAAGATAGCCAAACACTTCATAAATATGAGTGAATATTTTCATTATTATTAATAATATTAATTATTATTATTTCATTATTAATATTTCATTATTATTAATTATTAGTATTGTGAGAATTAAATGTTAGTATGTGTAAAGAGCTTAGAAGATAGCCGAACACTTTATAAATATGAGTGAATATTTTCATTATTATTAATAAAGCTTACACCATACGTTGAAATTTGTTCCTTGCCTTTTGTGACCTTGCCCACTATCATTTGCCTCCTCTCTGACTTCTTCAGTTGCCTCCTCTGTTTCGGTTTCCCTCTAAGTTCTATTCTCACTGCTTTTCTTTCTTCTCACCTTTGGCAATCTCACTTAACCCCTAAGGCGTCACTTATCATCTGCATGTGGATGAAGCCAACCTTGACTTCTCTCTCCTGAGCTCCAACTCAAACTGCCCAGTTGAACACTTAAGTCATCATTAAACCTCATATTAGCAAATCTCCTCCTCTCTCCAGATCTATGAAAATCCAATGTTTACAATAATGAGCTCTACAAGAATTAGGAAATGAGATTAGATTCTGAGTTTCACTTGAAGAGTTAAACACACAATGGTTTAAAGCAGTGATGTCACCAGAAAGAGAGAATGGATCTGAAACTGGTAGAACTACACATCCTTAATCAGATTGAAGGTATTTACGTATATATCGAAAGGAAAAATGTGGCAGTCTACAGCAGCCTAGAGTGGCAAGTTATGGAAACACAGGAAGTGCTGTGTCCTAGGGGCTCCAGAGCTCAGGGTAGGTCTAATCCCAAGCAGAGGAGGGGGAAAAGGGCATAAAGATGGAATCTTGTACTGAACGTAAGACTTTCCCTATATGTCCTCAGAGTGCATCTGACAATCAGCGTGACTCAAACTTTCACTTCGTCTAACTCCACTTGTTCTGAGTCCACACTTTGCCATTTGCTATGTAAATCCTTGTTATGGGTCTGCTTCCCATAAAGATCTGACTCCACAGAAAATGTTTTAGTCATACAGTCATATGGATATAGTGTTTTTATTTTCAATCCCTGTTATAAGGATATTTCATGATGAATTAATCAAGTAACTTTTGGTTACCATGTGAGTTTCCACAAACCTTAATTTCACAGAAAGAAAGTGTTGATCTTACCAACATGAATATTTCTATTCTCTGTGGCAGTTATATTTCACATTGTGAATTAACTAATTAAAAGCATGAGTTCTAAAGCCAAATGCCTGAATTTGAATGCTATTCTGGTTACTAGTTTGCTACCACAGGCAAATTACTTGATCTCTTTGTGCCTGTTTCCTTCTATACAATGGGGAAACTGAGTATTTACACCTCAATGAGTTGTCATGAGGAATAAAAGAAAAAATATGCAAAACATATAGAACAGCGTCTTGGACATAAAGTGCTCAATTAAAGGTAGCTGTTGTTATCTCAGAGCACTTGGGTTGCTCAAGTTGTTTTGATCCTGGCGTGATCCTGGTGTGTGTGGATCCAGTCAGATGCCATTCCATAAGATGAGATTCTGATCAGCTCCAACCTTTCCCTTAGACAAGGAGTTCTTAACCTAAAGGCCATAGTGAGCTTTAGAAAACTTTTATTCAAAATTGAGTATAAATGGTTGGTGTGTATTCTTCTGAGACAAGGGGCCAGAGCTTTCATCAGCCTCTCAATAAGTACACAACCCTCAACAGATTTTTAAAAACAAAACAAAACCTACTGCCTTAACATTATCACTACCATTTTCATCTTTTTTTCTCCTCTTACATAATTTCAACATCTTTGCCTAGGCCTCTATTCAATAGGTTACAATAATTTAAAAATTTTCTCTGTGCAATGTTATCTAGTATAATCCTTCCCATTTTCAATACTGCCATTCTACTTCTGCAAAATAATTGTAGTAATATTACTTCCTTTGCTCAAAAACATGACTACCGTCTAACATCCAAATATCTTCGCTGAGCAGTCAAGCCTCTATGGCACGGCCACAATCTACCTGTCCAGCCTTGTCCTCCACAAATGGCCCTAAAGAAGTCACTTGCCATTGCAGAACTCCATGCAGCTTTCCTCCATATTGTGTCTATCTTCAACACCACCTTCTCCAGTAAACCAACACCCTTCTTCAACAGTCGATGTCTTCAATACGTAAGAAAGACCATTAAAATAGGTGCATACAACCATGTATCAGAGTTTCTCAACCTTGGCATTACTAACACGTCAGGCTGGATAATTCCTTGCTGTGGAGGGCTGTCCGATACAGTGTCAGATTTTACAGTGTTGGGGGGAGGGGGAGGGGCAAACTCACTCCTGGTTGAGAACTACTGATATAAGAAATATATTTAATTTCCACTGCTAAACAGTAAGTTCTTTGAGGACAGGGACTATGGCCTTTTTTACCTTTATATTTTCAACTTTACCTAGTACAGTGGCTTATGATAGGGGTTTAGATAAACATTTGTTCTCTGCTAATCTTTCCAAAGTTAGTAGATAGAACATTCTAACCTACCATATTCCAAGGATTTCTAGATATTCATTAAATTTGAAACAACAGATTTCAACCTGTTAAGTAAAGCTTTTAAAAGGTAAAAAGCTGCTATGTCATAACATCACTACAATTTTCAACAAACCCTGTCAGTTACAGTTGTGCCCTAAAGGAAATGGTTAGAGCATTATAAAGCTTAAGTGGACAATGGACTTCCATATCACATATATGATAATAGTATTCTGTCACTGAGAACTTACAGAAGAGCAAAAGAAAATACTTCCTCCTCCCTTCAAATATCCTATGTTCTATGAAGTATATAGTATTATCTCGTTAACTGCCTAGAAACACTCGAGGCCCACTTAGTGACAGAGGCAAGGCTTCAACCAAAGGTTCCTAAATCAGGGTAAGTTCCCTAGACCAGTGGTCCTCAATTCTTGCTGCATATTTGAATCCTCTGAAGAATTAAAAAGAACAGATCACTGAGCCTCACTCCAGACCAGTTAAATTACAGATTCAGGGAATGGTGCTAAAGATTAAAATTGTTCTAAAAATCCCCAGTGGATTCTAATTTACAGCCAGGGCTGAGAACAACTGCCCTAAACTGGTTCAAAACCTCGTGTACCCTGACAGTTAACATAAAAGGCGATCCTTTAAGAAAACCTTAAGTGGGCTTCCCTGGTGGCGCAGTGGTTAAGAATCCGCCTGCCAATGCAGGGGACACAGGTTCGAGCCCTGGTCCGGGAATATCCCACATGCCACGGAGCAGCTAAGCCTGTGCGCCACAACTACTGAGCCTGCGCTCTAGAGCCCACAAACCACAACTACTGAGCCTGAGTGCCACAACTACTGAAGCCCGTGCGCCTAGAGCCTGTGCTCCACAATAAGAGAAGCCACTGTAATGAGAAGCCCGCGCACCACAACGAAGAGTAGCCCCCGCTCACCACAACTAGAGAAAGCCCGTGCACAGCAACGAAGACCCAACAAAGCCAAAAATAATAAATAAATTAAATAAATAAATTTAAAAACACACACACACACAAAAAAACCTTAAGCTCAATGGAAGGCTGAAACTTAACTCTCTACCTTGCTGACTTGGGCCTATACGTTAACACTTAATCTTGAATTGAAAGAGCTGCTATCATTTTTTCTGGAAGAGGCATTACCAAGAAACTCATGATATGATTCTTAGGCTGCTTTCTCTACCACTTCACAGGATCTGAGACTTACACTCCTCTTTACTTGGTGAAGTTACATTCAGTTCTGTCGGAAGCGGCTGCTGGCTGGGACTAAGAGTTGGCGTGGTTATCGAGGTATTGCTGTTGTCACTGGTGGTCTCTTCGGAAAACAAATCTGACTGGCTGTTACTTGTACTTGGAGCGGAATCATCGTCTGGTTGTTTCTTTTGAAAATCTGAAGAGAAAGAGTGAGAAAACCAGTTTAATAAGGAGTTCACAATCGTCTTGGGTATTAGAAAATAATGCAAGTTAGTATAAAAATTAAAACTAATTTGGGTGATAAAAAGAATTGAAGTAAAATACTGGTCAAAAGCATAGAAGAGGGCTTCCCTGGTGGCGCAGTGGTTGAGAATCTGCCTGCCAATGCAGGGGACACAGGTTAGAGCCCTGGTCTGGGAACATCCCACGTGCCGCGGAGCAGCTGGGCCCGAGAGCCACAATTGCTGAGCCTGCGCGTCTGGAGCCTGTGCTCCGCAACAAGAGAGGCCACGATAGTGAGAGGCCCGCGCACCGCGATGAAGAGTGGCCCCCGCTCGCCGCAACTAGAGAAAGCCCTCGCACAGAAACGAAGACCCAACCATAAATAAATAAATAAATAATTTAAAAAAAAAAAACATAGAAGATTGGTGGAGGGTAAGTGAGTTAAAGATTTCCAAGATGAGTGGTAGACATACTGATTTTAATGTAAGACTCTGCAAAGCCAAATACATGTTAAAATTTTAGGGTAGGGGTAATCAAGGATAAAACAAATAAAGAAAAGTTGTTCAAACCAATAAAGGACAGGTTAAGAAGGAGAAAAACAGCAGAGGAAAAAAGGGGAAATATAAGACACATAATAATGTGGCAGAAATAAGTACAGATTTATCAGTGGTGGTAATAAATGTAAACAGACTATACTTAGCAGTTAAAAGATAGAAAATTCAGACTGAATAAACAAAGTCCTGTTTTATGTAGTTCCTAAGAGACATACTAAAAACATTAACATGAGAGAAAACTTTCAAAGTATATAAACAAAATACCAGCAAATACAAATGATTAAAAAGCCAGTAATAGCTCTAGTACTGTTAGGAAATGTAGACTTTAAGGCAAAAGCATTATTAGAGATAAAGAGGATCATTATATAAGAGTGAAAAAAATTAGCAGAAATATAAAACAACTCTTAATCTGTATGCACCCGATAACAAAGCCTCAAAATATCTAAAGCAAAAATGATTGTATCTATGGGAAACTGACAATTAGGTAATGAATTATTTTCAAACACATTTGGAATATTTATAAAAACTGCCTAAAACCTGGATAAACCTTGACCACACATTAGGTTATAAAGCAAAAGTCTCAACAGATACCAAAGAATTAGTAAGATATAGGCATTATTAATTGACCACAGAGCAATTAAGTTAAAAATTGGTAACAAAAATCCTATATATTTGGAAGTTTCTAAAATACACTTTAAACTCATGGGTCAAATTAGAAATTAGAAAATATGTATAATTAAATGATAATGTAATTACTACTTATCACTATCCAGTAAAGATAAAGATGCACATACATTACCTATACCCCATTTTTATTACTAGGTATATGCCTGACAGAAATTCAACACACAGGTACAAGGATGTTGATTACATACTGTTTGTAATAGTAAAAAGTCAGACCTAAAGGACCATAAATTATATTATATTCAAATAATGGAATAATGTACACAGTGAAAATAACTATTGCCACACACATCAACATGAATAAATCTCAAAATTATAATGTTAAACAAAAAAGCAAGTCACTAAATAACATAGTAAGACTGTACTGCACAAACCTTAAAAACAGGCAGAACTTCAAATAATATATTGTTTAGGAATATGTATCTATAAACACTAAAAAAATTAACACAATTCAGGAGGGTGGTTACCTCTGAGATTTGGGGGGTTGGGGGGTGTGAAGTGAGAGCTATGCAGAAATATTCAACATTATAGGTAATGTCCATTGACAGAGAATAGATTAAAATGATACATTCATTCATATGATGAAATACTCTATGGCAGTTAACATAAATGAATAGAGCTATAAGTACAACAGAAAAATCTCAAAAACAATGTTGAGAGAGACAAGCAAGCTACAGAAAGGTATGTATCTAATAATATTTATATAAAAATTTAAAATATGTAAAAATATATTGTTTACTGGTACATAATTACAATATAAAAACATGTGGAAATGATACACCAAATTTAGGATAATAGTTATCTGGGGGTGGGAGGGAGGGAGGAACCGGGATCTTCAATTCTATCTGTAATTTTTTTTACTTCTTAAAGTTAGTGGTCAGCGTATGACTGTTTAAATTATTATGTTTAGTCTCGGTATGTTTCATTTTAAAAAATCTTATGCTAGTCTATGAAGTACAGATTATACTTCACTGCATCAATTCAGAAAAGGAACAGAAGATCCTGACAACTCCATTTTGCCTTATCTTTTGAACCAGAGAAGCTGTTGCTATTATGCTCTATAACCTCATCAGAATCACTATTCTGACATATTCTGAGAATAATAATAGCTAGCTAGCATTTATGTTGCATTTACCATGTGCCAGGCACTGAACTAAATGTTTTATATATTTAACTCATTTACTTTAATCCTCTGAACAACTCTAACAAGGGAGTTATAATTACCACCACTTTACTGATGAAGAAACTGAGGCTCAGAAAATTTAGGTAATTTGTTCCAATAGCTAGTAAGTAGCAGGATCAGGATTTAAATACAGATCCATCTGACACAAAAACTCATGGTCTTCAATCTCAACCACAGGATGTAGAACGGTGTGCATTAGACTGGCCCAAGGAAAAGGCCTCCATGTCAAGCCCCCACCCATTTACAGCACCAATGGTGAATGCAATGGATTTAGCCAAAGAATTGCTAACCTGCTGTGCATGCCCATTAGTGATCTAAAGCCTCTACTGCTTCTGTGTATTTATTTCTCTTAGCCACTTTCTTATTTTCAGTGTTTTGACATTTCAAAATGGGTTATTATCTCAATGTTATTTGTACAGCACCCTCAGAGAAAAAGGTACTGTATAAGTGGAAAAAAATATTGCAAATGATGCTTCTTTTTTATATCATATCATCTCATTAGCTCTCCTATGTCAATAATCATTGTGTCCCTCCTACAGCCACCTTTCTCCCATTTAATTGGAAATGTTATAAGACCCTAAAAGAATTGAAACTGAGTCATCATTGTACTATTTAACAGAATCTCCATTGCCTCAAGACAGACAAACACATAGAATCAGTCACTGAGGCACAATAACCCTTTGAAGTTAAATGATGCTGGTGTCTAAAGACAATTACCAGGTCCCACCTACAACAATCTCCAGCCCATGTTTGCCATGCTCCTTGCTTGATGTTCAGGTACTTTTCTTTAAGTTTTCTTCTGTAAATCTGCAGCTGTCATAAGGCACCTTCCTTTAACCCATCCTCCCACTGATGCCTTCTTCTGCACCTCCACTGGACGATGGTGTGAAAAAATCATCGGGCTAAAAGTAAAGATTACAAACCAAACTGGCTGCAAACAAGAGAACTAAGTAGAAGCTTTACACATTCTCCATTTCAATTCAATAAAGAAACCAGAAATAACAGAATTTTACAACCAGAATTAACTTTAAAGATCTAGCTCAATCCTCTCATTTTACAGATGAAGAAAGCAAGAGCCAAGAAAGTTAATGCAACCCACCAGAAATTCACAGTTAATTATAAGAGTTTTCTAACTCTTAGGCCAAAGTTAGCAGCTTATACAATACAAAGAGCTTTAGAGTTGGACCTGGATTCAAATTCTGACTTGCCTATTTTTTGGGCATATGGCTAAAAGCAAACTGTTTACTCCTTTGGGCCTTGTCTGTAAAACGAAGGGAGGGAGTTATTTCTACCTCTCAGGATGGTGTGGATTAAACAAGATAATGTACATAAAGTATCTGTTCATGGGTACTCAAAAAATGATAGTCATTAAAGAGAAAAGGTATTTTCCTGGTTTAAAGAAAGAACCATCTCTTCCTTTTAGCCCTGATGTTTGCATTACAGTTCTTACTCTCTTGTTCCTTTCTTTCTGAATCATTCAGCATCCAACTTCTGACTACTGACCAAAAGAAACAGAAGGAAAAAAAATCCCAGGAGTCTACTCCAAGGACAAAGGGGAGCAGATTTATGTCCCATGTAAAAAAGTAAACTATAAAACAGGCAGACACTGCCTCTCGTTAACTCTACTCTGGAAAGCAGCGCAGGAAAGGAACAGAAATAGTCACTCCATTTGATCCAGACACAGAAAAGACTTGTTCACTTGTTGTTTTACAGTTCTCACACAAATGGGAAAACTAGAGCTCTCCAAGCTTATCCATCTCTTTAAGAAAAAAAAATTAGGAAAAATTATCTATTTTTGTAAATTGTTAAGAGTTTACGGTATACACAAAGGTATAAACTTGGTCTTGAATAGAGTTTTTCCAAAATAAACTGCTATTTGTAAAACCTAAGTAAAAACCTTTGAACTTTAAAGGGACTGCTGTTGAAAAGTGAACAGAAGCCAAGATCTTGGCAGCTTACCTTATTATCAACTAAGAGAAAAAATAATTTCTCGACGAAGGTACTCTTGGAACCTGCGGTATCCAGAAATTAGATGGTTCCACAAGCTAGAAAAACTGACCTAATGGTACCAGCTGAGCCAAAATGGCCAGTGAAGAAGTGCCTGGGGCTGGTTACAAACATACTCACTAGACATATTTTTTTCTCACAGGTCAATCTTCTTACTACAAAGTATACCTCAAAAGACTGGGAGCACCAAGAAAGCACACAGCCCTGCTCTGCTGACAAGCTCATTCACCTGGGCAGCCTCACTGGGACTGTAACTTATCTAGTCATTACTCAAAACTCATATATATATGTGTGTATGTGTGTGTGTGTGTGTGTGTGTGTGTGTATGTGTGTGTGTATATACATCTCTCAATAGCTGATCTCTCAGATGTACTACACAGACTTGGCAAGATGCTTAACTCAAACTCCCACCCAGCTTCCAGATTATGACCATAACTATGTCTTTTTGAATGATTTGCTCAAGGCAAAGAATACCCAAAAGTGATTTGGAAAGGACTTCACTAAACTTTCTTTCTTTGAAAATTAATTATTTTTAAAAACCCTCCTTGGTAACCTACTTTTTGCTCTTAGCAATACATCGTGACTATTTTTTACAGATCTCTGTGATCGCTGATGGGTACACAGAATGTCCACTTATAAGATAGAAATTAAACCAATTCACTTTTGTTATACATTTGCAATTACCAATTTTTCACTATTATAAGCAGATTTCATCAAACTTCCTCAGGTTATGTTGCTAGAAGGAGATCAACTAGGTAGAAGAGGACGCACATTTTTAAAGCATTTGGCACACACTGTCAGATCCTCCTGGCGCAGCACCCTGTGGTTTCCCACAGCACAAGCCTTACTATGGTATGTAAGAATCATCTGTTCACTTCTCCGTCTCCCACATTATACAGGCCTGGGACAAAAGCAGTGCTCCACAGATGTTAACTAAATGAGTAAGTGGCCAAATGTTTTTTAGTAGAAAGCCCATCACTGGATTACATTTAAAATTATTTTTTCAATTGTTATTTTAAACCCTTCAAACACTATTCTGTGTGCCTCTAAGGGCAGTCCTAGCATCATCTGGTTTAGCATTTCTAAAAGACGAAGTGCTGTGAATTCCTATTTTCATAATCAATAAGGAGAGATGAGAAATTCAACTGCATTTGTTCTAACTCACTCATTAAATCTGTTTGGCCACTAATAAGGCTTCTATATCATTATTACAGACACTAAGCTGGATATAAAGAAAATTAAACTGGAGGTGAAAGAGGAACTAAGAATGAAGTGCCTGCTATGAGGCAAGGCACTCTGTCAGAGGCCTTACGTTCATTTTCTCATTTAATCCTCAAAATAAACTGGGTGGTAGATGTCATCCCCATATTTCAGCAGAGGACAGGGAGCACGGCAAGTTTGGGCAACCTGTCCCTCCTAACAAATGCCGGAGCTAGGGTGTGAGGCCCAAATTCGTGTAATTCTAGTATGCTACTTCGCATTACAGCATGCATCCCTGAAGCAACCACAGCCCAGCTTGCAGGGGTGACTTTTCCAGTTCCCGCATTTCCATTCCCAGGCTCGAACCCCATCTGACTCTATATCACAGATTACAACTCCACATTCCCACTGGAAGCTTTAATTTGGTATTTCACACCATAAAATGCTTCATGTTTCCAGTAGCCAATTAAAGTAAAATGGAAATGTTGACAATAAAAATTTAATTTTGATATCTCAAAAGTTTGGTTCATGCAAGGCATAGTATAAAAGCCTCCTTTAACAAAACAGGGCCCTTTCTCCTCTTTTCTTCGTCTCTTCTCCTAATTTATCTCCATGACAGACTACAGCTTCCATTCATAAGCACATTTCTACGTTTTCAAAGCTTCACATTCCCACCCCAACCACAAATCTTAGATATCTTATTTTAAAAAGCTACAAAGCTGTTAGCAGTAGCCAACCAATTCATAAGCCAGAGTTCTAGCCTCCTAATTAAAATCTTAATAAAATTCTAGTATTTGAATGTTAATCTGGGTTAACAGCCTCAGAAAAAGACAAACTGGTTTAAACAAGAATTAGCAAGAACCAAAGGACGAACTAATTACTATTATTAAAGCCTTAAAATGCACTCACTCACCTTGGATCCTAGCTTATGGGGAAAACTGTGATCTGCTCAATGTGGCTGTGTTCATTTAAACTTTCTTTCATGAGTAATCTCTTCTAACTTCTTTAAAAAAACAAAAACCAAAACCTTTACCCTACCAAATTCTCTCTCATGATGATTCCTTCCCTTTAAAATTCAGACTCTTCATTGACTGATTGATACTGTTTTGATACTGACTGATACTTTCAAACAAGTTTTAAACACACACACACACACACACACACACACACGTGTATGTATATATACACACACCCACATACCATATATATATCCTGTTGAGGATAAATGACTCCTGTCCTGTGTTCCCTATCTATGCCCACAAATCTGTCTACTTTGAGGTATTACCTCAGAAATTAAAAGGGACCTTGTCTTCTGTCCTTTTCTGGGGATGGTGCCAACATTCTCCTAGAAACTGAAGTCAGAAGCCTGGGAAACATTTCAGACCCCACATTCTCCCTCTCTTAATTCTACATCTCAAAAATCACCAAGTCTAGTCTTTACCAGTCCTAAATATCTCTGGAATCCATCCACTTCTCTATTTCCACTCTAATCTAAGTCATCATCATCTGTCAGATTGCTTCAATAGCATGCTAACTGATTTCTTTGTATCCTATCCTCTCTTGGCCCTAATTCATTCTAATTCATTCTACACAAAGCAATCAGAGTGACGTAAAAAACAAATTTTGACACACTCGTTTTCCTCCCTAAACCCTGAATGAGCTTCCATTACCTTAATAATCATATCCAAATTCCTAAACATGGCTTACAAGTTAGAAGTCTCTCCATGAACCGGCTTCCGGCTATCTCTTCAGTCCCGTCTTAGGCCACTGCTCCTCCTCTCCCTCCTCCTGCTTCAGCCATACTGGAGTGCTTTTGGTTTTTTCTGAACACTATTCTTTTTCTCATCCTGGAGTACTTTGATCAGGCATGTGGGAGACTCTTTTTCTTTACCTTGCTATTCACCTTGGTAACTCCTACTCATTTTGAACCTTAACTTAAGCACTCTTTCCTCAGGGAGGCTCTTAAGATGAACCACAGAAGACACTTAATAAATATTTCTGGGTGAATGAATGAATGTCTTACTCACCGTACATCCCAGTCCCTAGCAAAATGCCTGCCACACAATATACAATATAGATTTGTTGAATTTAACTTATTTGATACTGGTGAACATACCAAGTTTAAAAACATTTGTTCTCTCAGACATTAATAAGTAGACTTCAAATTGCTATAAAAATGTATTTCTAGGAAACAAGAATGCAACTACATACAGCAGAAATATTAAGTACCCCCTTCAATAAGCAGATGTTTGAATTTTACAAACTATCCCTTCACATATAAACTTTTTCTTCCTTACTACACACCACAGGTAACTGGTTCTGATAGAACTCAAAAGGTCTCTCAAGTCCTGTTTGCTTAGATTCAAACCACAAAGCTGCAAGCTTTTATTTCAGAATACTAGAAATAACACTAGACTGGCTCCCAAAAGCATGTCTTCAAATGCTTCCTGCAAAATTAGGCAGTAGAGAATATATGAAGGTGACAAAGCTTATAAGCAAAACTCTTATCAGTAATTAAGCTTATTTTGTAATCTGGTTTATCACTGAAATTATACAGTCCCTAAATTCTTCACACCTATAGCGCCTACTGCTCAGAATTGTGAACTAGCAAAAAAAAAAAAGTTATTTGGAAGAAGGCTTGTTTCTTATACAGCATTTATTGCGCAGACTATACAGTTTTCCCAGCAATAGTGTCTCATATTCATTTACAGGGCATAAATTAACATGTTAACATTACAGCAAATACCTAACAATCCATTAGTACTACAGTAACATAGTGCACAAGAGACACATTTACCTCATTTTGGTCTAACCTCAAAAACGTGTCAATTTTCTAAAAAATTGAAAACACAAGGAGAAGTTTTCTGAATATTGTGACATTAATCTAGTTTCAGCAAAATGAGAATTTGATGGTGTGTGTGCATATATACATACATCCTACACATACAGCTCAACCAGCAAAAAAAACAAGAGTAGGCATATTGTGTAAATACTAGACAAAGCTGATAAAATAAAATAGGCAAATTAGAACCAAAAAACGAAACAAAAACCTCTGACCTATCTGTTTACAGCTGATCCTTGGTACCATTTAAAGACCTCCCTCAGGGCTTCCCTGGTGGCACAGTGGTTGAGAGTCTGCCTGCCAGTGCAGGGAACACGGGTTCGGGCCCTGGTCCGGGAGGATCCCACATGCCATGGAGCAACTGGGCCCGTGAGCCACAACTGCTGAGCCTGCACGTCTGGAGCCTGTGCTCCGCAACAAGAGAGGTCGCGATAGTGAGAGGCCCGCGCACCGGGATGAGGAGTGGCCTCCGCTTGCCGCAACTGGAGAAAGCCCTCGCACAGAGACGAAGACCCAACACAGCCATAAATAAATAAATAAATAAACTCCAATCTCTTTAAAAAATAAAAATAAAAAATAAAGACCTCCCTCAAACCAACAGTCCTTACTGTCATTCATGAATCATCGGGTGGCACAGGTGTGGCATGAACATAACTGCTGGAGAGGCTGGAGCCCGGAAGATTTTTTTCAGTTCAGACCTAAGGTTACAAATGCCGCAGAAAGACTTCAGTGACAACAGAACAGAAAATTAGAAAAGCTTTGGGAATACACTAGAAAAAGAAAATCCTCCTTTTTTAAATCCTTGGTTGTTTTTATAATTGTATGCACAGTCTTCATGCTACCAGCCCTTCATTTTACCATGTAGAAGTGACAGGAGAAAAGACAAAACTCCCTCTCACCGGCCCTCCCTTTTGGGGAAGTGGAAGGAGAGCAGTGTTTGTGCTCCTGCCCACTGATACCCTTGTAATTCGGTCCTCTTTGTCTTTGTTCCCCTCCATGGGTGACGGGCAGCTCTTGCCTTTAACGATATTTCATTTCCACTCAGTTCTCAGTCTCACCATCTCACATCAGGGTCACAGACCACCAAGCTTCAGTCCTCCTACAGTTAAGCCCTATTGGCAAGCTGAGCACTTCACGTTTCAGGAAATTCAACTCAGGGTGGTGGTGGTGGTAACTTTTGAGACACACTTTCCCTTAAGATAAAACTTGCAAATGTTCAGCACAAATAATTATTTTTCAAATAGTGCAAAACGGTATATTTTAAGAATGGCAACCTCTTTCTCAAAAAGTTAACAGACCACACATTGGTTTAAACTGCTAAGAGAAATTTTTTTAAAGGATGAAGTGATAGGTTTGCTAACATTTTATTACATCTATTAAAACATATCAGGGGATGTTCAGCAAAGACCATGATTTTCACAAGATCCAAAGATCAGGGCTAACTGACTAATGTTTATCCAATGAACTCAAGGTAGCAAAAGAATATATAATGCCTGTGTGATTCACAATGCCCAAAAAGGCATTTGTCTAATAATAGAAAGAGTACATGTTCTCTCTGAAGAACACTATGGATAGTTATTAAAAAGCTGTAGCATAAAGTAAGGGAAAACTTGTCCTTCACGTAATGGTTACCAGGTAAAGACCTAAGAGATTTTTTCACTCATGAGAAAAGCTCGTGCAGTTACCTACAGATCCTCTGTCATAGTGTGGTGTTTAGGGATGCAGAATGAACCCTGGCTCAACCTCTTAACTGTTGTGTGACCTTGGGCGAGTTATTCAACTTCTCTTCCTTCAGTTTTCTCCTTCTCTAAAATGGGAATAATAATCACATCTACTTCATAAGGTTATTATGTGGATTATATTAGATAATTACATGTGAAGTTTCAGAACAATGCCTGGCTAGTAAGTCTCAAATTAACTATGGACTTCTTATTACACTTCTGCCTTCTTGCACACAATTTAAATATTTGCTAGTTTGAGACTGTGACAATGAAAAATAATTTCTCTGGAGCCAATGAATGAACAGAAGGGAATTACATCTAACTCGTCTTCATAACAATGTACACTAGGTAAGCCAATCTGGGCTTATAAACTCAGAAATTTACAGGGACCAGGTAGATATTATAAATGTACAAAGTCAGCTGGCTTAAAGTAGCAGGAAGTGATGGTTACTGTGGCTAACTGGCAAGTGTAAGCCTCGCCTAAAGGTATCTGATTCCAAACTTAAAAACAAAATTAAAAACCTCCAAATACAACATATCTGTGCCCTGGCAAGCCTGCAGTTTATAAGATGCCTGATTTAAATAGAGACAAAGTATTTATTATATAAAAGTTTAGTACACTGCATTATCAATTCCACATACTGGTAAGGAAATGATTCATCAGATATATGTGCTTAGATATAAAGAGCAAATAGGAAAGTATAGAGATACAACACAAAGAGAATCAAACAGACCTATGTTTGAATCCTGGCTAAGCTAATCAGAAGCTGTGTGACCTCAAGAAAGTTACTTACCCAATTTATGATTGTTTCCTCACCTGCAAAAATGTTGAAGACCTATCCTCTAGGATTGTTGTGAGAATGGGAGATAATGTGGGTGGTCCCCCACATTACAAAGGTATTGAATAAATTTTTGAATGAATAACAAATGAGTGTCAAAACCCTCATGTAGGTCTACAACAGAGATTCTTAACCTAGGGTTCTTATATCAGCTTAGACTAATGTATGCTGCAATTACAAATGACCCTAAAACCTAGGTGCTTACCACAACAACAGTTTGTTGTTTTTGCCCACATGTGTCTTCATTCCAGGAATCCAGAATGAAAGAGTGGCCCTAACTGGAACACGACTGGTCTTGTGGCTGAGAGAATAGAGCAATGTGGAACCATACCATGGCTGTTAAAGTTTCCATTCATTAGTGACATAAGAATTTTTTTGTTCACCTTTAATTTGTTAAAAGATGTCTCATGGTCAAGTCTGATGATGAAGACAGGGAAGTATAATCCTCCCACTGGAAGGGGCGGCAAACACCTGGGAACAATAATACAACCTAGGGTTCATAACATGTGTGCACAGAAAATTTTGCATATAGTTCTGGGTTAATCTTATGAAATTATATGCAATACTGTGTATACATACAGGCCCATTTTTCCCCTCAGAAAATAGAACACAGATATTATATTCTGAAAGGTATCACAGACTAAAAGGGCCTAAAAAAAATCAGATTGAGTTTGAAAGAAGTCAAGTCTCAAAAATATGGCCATTACTAGTAATTTTATAACACTAGAGCAATACAACAGACCTAACTCTGGTTTTCTGAGTTGCTGATTACTGGGACAGTGTGGGCTGGGGAAATAGTCTGAATTTTCTACCAGGCTCCATTAAATTCGATTATTGCCTTATGAAAATCTGAGTATATGAATTGCAGTAAAACTACAGTAGGCTGATAACCGGTTTATTGAAAATAAAGTCTTATCTGAGAAAACTGTGATTTCCTGACGACTGAAAACCCTGTTCTTTATAAAATACAAGGCAGTCTAACCCTAATTCAAAATTTAATTTGTTTTAAATTAACAAGGCCATGCTATGTTTATTTTATTTTATTTCTCTTTTAATGATTATAACCCAGTCTTGTTCCTGATTCTCAAATGGATGAAGGCTACTAAGTCAATGTGCTGAAATATTTACAGCTCCCTACCAAATGGGAAAAATAAGCTATTAGAAAATTCTTCTTAGGAACCAACTGCCTTATACTAACCAAATAATCCAATCTGATTTTGTCTAAATTTCATTTAAGACAGGTGAAACTTGATATAAATAACTCATTTTTAAAATATTTTTTCCATTTGGGAATATGCTTTTATTTCACTTGCAACTGTGGGTAAATGCATTTTGAATGGGACGAGGAAGAGGAAGTTATCCATTTAAAAATTATCTTTCAAATATTTAATGGCATGTGATACAGGCAAATTCTTCCTTTTAAGGTCATAATAGTACTAAACAAATTAAGTGTTAATGTTCTGTGTAGATACAACTCTAATTGTCCCTTACTCTTATTCTATGTAGCCCAACAAGAGGCCATGTAATTCAAATCCTTTATAAACTTCTAATTTATGCAATTAAATTTGGACTTAGATCTTACATTAGTTTGAGAGAATTTGCTTACTATTAATTCTGACCAGTAAGAAAAAGGAAAATGAGATACACTTCATGGGACTTCGCTGGTGGTCCAGTGGTTAAGACTCCACGCCTGCAGGGGGCGCGGGTTCAATCCCTGGTCAGGGAACTAAGATCCCACATGCCACGTAGCATGGCCAAAAAAAATTTTCTTTTAATTTAAGAAAAAGAAAAAAGAGATACACTTCAATTGTCACCACCAATACTCAGCCTTTATAGATAATGCCCTTGGCTTCTAATAGGGATGCTATTAAGAAATAGCCACATAAAACACACCACTTTTTTTTTTAGTTGAAGTATAGTTGATTTACAATATTGTGTTAGTTTTAGGTGTACAGCCTAGTGAGTCAGTATTTTTGCAGAATATTCCATTATAGGTCATTACAAGAAAATGGGTATAATTCCCTATGTTATACAGTATACCCTTGTTGCTTATCTATTTTATATATAGTAGTCTGTATTTGTTAATCCTATATCCCTGATTTGTTCTTTCCCCACTTCCTCTCCCCTTTGGTAACCACAAGTTTGTCTTCTATATCTGTGAGTCTGAAACACACTACTTTTTGAAGGGCTGTTACTGAGAACATGGTTCACTACTCTTCTCACTGTCTACTTTAGAGCTCACAGGATGTTGACCTTTGAACTGTTTGCATTTCCATTTTTGCTTTGACTCCTAGGAAGCTCAGATCTCAATCTGCACTCTGTCTTGAGTGGTTATACAGAGGTTTATGGCATGAATTTCTGTGTTGACGTTCTTCGTCTTCATCTTACTAATCAATCTAAATTTTCCCTTTGTCTTGATTTCTTCTTTTAAAAAGAAAAAGCGTATTGTACTCTGTATGTTATTTTTTACTAAACTACCATTTTTTGGAAAGTAATGATAATTAAATAAAAATAAATACCATAATCTCATTTTTATGTGGGGATTTCATAAAGATAAACATTTGTAAATAATACATATTTACGCCTGTATCTATATTGAAGTGAAGGCTACTAATAAAACCAAAAAGTTAAGAAAATTCCTAGAAAACGTATGAATATATCAAGTTAGGAATAAAATTCTATGTGGACTGCATTATATTTTCTGTATGAGGAGCCCATAGTTATGGTTGTTGTTTTTTTGTTTTTGTTTTTTTCATTTTACCTTTCAGGGCAAAGAAAGCATGCAGAAGAAATATCAACTAAATAGAACTGAACAGGTTTTAAGGCAAGACATGCCAAGTCTAAGTAATAGATCTAAACATGTGAGGAGTTGAAAAGTAATGGACAAATGAAAATGAACAGAGGATGCTTAGGAGGCTAGGTATAACATTGCCAAAGCAGTACAACAATTTCCCTTGCAGTTTACACTTCAATTGTCTCAGCACAAATCATACAAACCTAAAAAAGATCTGCTCCATCACTTTTGCATCTTCGCATGTACTTTATCAAAAGCAAAAACGTCTCCCCAATACAACCAGCCCCAAAGCTCCCATTTCATGAAAGTGATTTACCATTTCACTTGACTCTATATGTGAATAACACTGTAGTGCAAACTCAAGGGAAAAGGCTAGCATGTCAAGAAAGGCTACAGCACATTCCCAATTTCTCTTTTAATACTGTGTTTATCCATTTGATCGATGTTAAATTCCATTCATCTTTTCTCCTAAAAACTATAAAACTGAGAGTGACAAGGAAAATTACATTCTCTTCAGCCAAGTTCTTGCTGAGACATTAGAGATGCTGGCACTCCCAGTCAAGAGTGAATAGTGGCTCTAGCAAGCAGGAGCTCAAATTCTGCAAGATAGCTAAAGGATGAGCTTTTGTTTCTATTTTACTCATTTCAGATAGAGAAAACATTATAGTTACAAACTTATTTGCATAGATAACAATGTTTCCCCCAACAAATCATTTAAAAAGAGCACTGACTAGCCTTACTGTCAACCAAATTAAAATGCAATACTTTTTTTAAAAAAATCAATCTTTTCCATTAACCATTTCATCATAGTCAGAAATAAATGCACCAAAGGTAGTAATTAGTATATTGCGATGGATGGATGGATGGATGGATGGATGGATGGATGGATGAGAGGATGGGAAGGAGGAAGAGAGGGAAGAAAAGGGTGCAGAGGATTAATGGGAGAAAAATAGCAAAACTGACTTATACTAGCAGTAATTATAATTGGAGGGATAAGACTAAAGACTATGGACTAGATTTTTATTGGACTTTTTTATTGGTGTTTGTTGAATTGGCTACAAGTAACTATATAAGAGAAGTGATTCTTTGTGACTACTCCAGTGACAGACCTTGTCACAGAATCTACATTCTTCACCTTGTCATTTTAAAATAATTTCAAAGAATATACTCATGTAATTTTGGAACTGAAAAGCTTTTATAAATAATCTAGTACAAGGTTTTTGATCTAAAAACAATTTCAAAGGTACCACCAGCATTTTAAAGAAACAGAATAGAAAAGAAAATATGAGAATGCCCTGCAGATAGTAAGGTTAAATTCTGTTTTATAAAACTTTGTTATACATATGTATTAAGCCCATACATATGTGTATACTGATTCACAATGCAAAATATATTTCTTATTGTAGGATGTAATAAAAAAGTTAAATACCAATGA
The DNA here is from genome assembly GCF_949987535.1 of Balaenoptera acutorostrata. Classification (NCBI taxonomy): domain Eukaryota; kingdom Metazoa; phylum Chordata; class Mammalia; order Artiodactyla; family Balaenopteridae; genus Balaenoptera; species Balaenoptera acutorostrata. The sequence continues at coordinate 70,504,597 of NC_080073.1, read as the reverse complement.
CCGAATACATCTTCATTATACAGATGAGGAAACGGAGGCACAGAAAAGGAAAGAAGTAGACTTGTTCTGGGCATCTTAGTCGCTGAAGTAGGAGCTCAAATGAGAAACACAAAAATGTCTGATCCTACAAGGCAAATGCACCCCACTATGAATGCTAATCCATAACTTTCCCAAGTAGGTTTTATATACTGTTAATCATCTATTCTTTAAAATACCCCTTAAAAGTCTGGTATGGCATTCAGACAGTTGTGAACTATTAGTCCTGAATAGCACTAAAAGAAAGATAAGCCCTTCTTGATCTGTCTACTTCTCTTGCAGATGTTTCTTGTAGCTGAAAGCCAGTAATGACAAAAATATCCTTATGTTTCTTAAAAAGCAGTTCAAGAAATATATATCAAAAGTTTAAATGAGCACACTTTTCCCCCCTCAAACCAGCCATAGGGGTGAAATGTGCATATTTTACAATCCAGCATTTTCACTTTAAGAAAATTGTTTTAAGGAAAACAAAAGAAGTACAAAAAGTTTTTGTTGTTGTTGTTGTTTTTTAAATGGTGACCTGAGAAAAGAACATAGAAGTCAGCTTGAAAAGATTCACAGTGGCCATATCTGGGACATTCTGAGCATTAAAGACAAAAAAGACAGTAATGGATTATAATGTACTGCATAAAATAAGAATTCATGGGTTCATATTGATATAATTTAAAAATGAGGGAGAAGGGAAAGCTCTTGTTACAGCAGAAAGCAAACTAATAAATATAGAAGAAATATGGTTAATAAAAATCATCAATGGTTGCTAAAACTAGTGGGTGAAATTTTGATGAGGAACAGAATACTTATATAGTCTCAAAGCATCTCCTCACAAATTCCTTATTAATTAGAAAGGAAACATAGTAATTTTATAGTGGAGAAACCTGGGGATTTCACCTTAATCACACATCTCCTGATCCGATGCAATGATGGTACAACATCACTTTTGCAATATTCCTCTCAGAAATGCGTAACTTGAATCTAATCATAAGGAAACATCAGACAAACACAAATTGAGGAACAGTCTACAAAACAACTGACCTGAATTCCTAGTGTCAAGGTCAAGAAAAACAAACAAAAACAGGCTGAGGGACAATTCCAGACTAAAGGAGACTAAAGAGACATGACAATTAATTAATTAATTAATTAATTGACTAATTTTTAAATTTTTTTGAGACATGACAATTAAATGTGATGACAAACTCTGATCTGGCGGGGCGGGAGGGGGAGAGAATAGCATAAAAAGGGCTATGAGACAAATGATGAAGTTTGAGGGACTTCTTGGTGGTGCAGTGGTTAAGACTCCACACTCCCAATGCAGGGGGTCCAGGTTCCATCACTGGTCAGGGAACTAGATCCCACATGCATGCTGCAACTAAGAGTTCACATGCCGCAACTAAGGAGCCTGCCTGCCACAACTAAGGAACCCACACACCACAACTAAGGAGGCTGCCTGTTGCAACTAAGACCCAGTGCAACCAAATAAATAAATAAATATATACATATATATTTTTAATTTGAATATGGTCTGTGGATTAGATAATAAAATGGTATCAGTATTAGATTTCTTGATTTTGATCATTTTACTGTGGTGGTTATATAAGAGAATATCCTTGTTCTAAAGGAACTACACAGTGGAAATATTAAGGATAAAAAGGCATAGTGTCTAATTTATGCTCAAATGGTTCAGGAGAAGATGTGTTTGTGTGTGTGTGTGTCCACACACACATATACAGAATGATAAAACAAATGGGGTAAACAACTGTTGAATCTGCATAAAGGATATACTCAAGTTCCTTCTATTATTTTTTGCAGCTTTTCAAGTTTGAAATTGCATCAAATAAAAATAGTTTTTAAAAGGTGTGTAAATGGAAGCAACCCAAGTATCCACTGGTGAATGAATTAATAAACAAAACATAGTATATGCATGCAATGGAATATTATTCAGCCTTAAAGAGGAAGGGATATAGTCAAGTAGAACACTAAATTTATCTATCATTTTTTGTGTAAAAAAAAAAAAAAAAAGAGTACACGGTACTTCTCTAACTGGTCCTCTGTTGATATACACAGCAGTTATTTCCAATCTTTTTCTACTAATAATATCCTTATACATATGTCACTAAGCAAATGTGTGTATGTATGTGTAGGATAAGCTCTGGAACGTGATATTGCTAGGTCAAGGGTTAGTGCGGTTTTTATTTTGCAAGACATCGCTAAATGGTCTTGCAAAGAGGTTTTCCTGTGTTGCACTCCCCCAGCAATGCTACAGAGTGCTGGTTTCTCACCCTAAATGTGTGAGCAAACGTCTTTTTTATTTTGCCAGCTTAATAGGTAAATAGGGCACCTTGTAGGAGTTTTAGTTTGCATTTTTTTTAGCAGTGAGAGTAAGCCCCCTTTCTTGTGTTTAAAGGCCGCTGTTATCTATTTTTCTATGAACTTGGAACTCTCTGCTCAAGCCCTTTGCTTTTTCCTTTTGGGTTGTTAGTCCTTTTCCTTTTTCATCTGTGGGAATTTATATAGGTCTTAAGGAAATTAGCTCTCTGTCTGCGCCTCACATGTTGGAAACATTTTTTTTCAAGCAAGTGTGTTGTTCATCTTTTGGCTTTATAGTCATTTTTGCAAGGCAGAAAATTTTAATTTTATGATATCATATGTGTCAATCTTCTTTTCTTATATGGATTCTGGATTTTGTGTCATGTTTAAAAAGACAAAGTCCTTCCCCATTTGGATATTATTTAAATAAAATCTCCATGTTTTCTTTTAAAAAAAAAAAAAAAAAAGAGGAAGGGAATTCTGTCACATGCTACAATATGGATGAACTCTGAGGACATTATGTTAAATGAAATAAGCCAGTCACAAAACGACAAACAGTGTATGATTCCACTTATATGAGGTATCTAGAGTAGTTAAATTCACAGAGACAGCAAGTAGAATGGTGGTCGCCAGGGGCTGGGGGAGAAGGGAATTGAGAGTTGCCGTTTAATGGGTATGGAGTTTGTTTTGTAAGATGAAGAGTTCTGGAGGCTGGCTGCATGACAATGTGAATGTACTCAACACTACTGAACTGTACACTTAAAAATGTTCAAGATGGTAAACTGTATGTGAATTTTACCACAATTTAAAAAATCTAATATATATATAATGAATTTCTTTAAAAAGATATATACAAAAATAGTCATTGCAACCTTTTCTGTAACAGTGTTAACAACCAAAATGTCCTTCAAGAGGATAGGAGGCAAGTTTGTATGTACACACGCAGTGGAAAAAAGGTGGAAAATATAGGCTTACAAATACTTCATTTAATATACTACTTGTGCATAAAAATAAACTGTTTAGGGTTTTTCTTGTTGTTGTTCTTTTATCCATTTTGCCCCTAAAGTCTAATAGCAATACACCGTAAGTTTAGGGGTAGTAATATCCAGGTGGTAGAATTAAGAAGGGAAATATTTTCTATACTTATGTCATAATTGGCTTTTTTTAAACAATCAGTATGTATTTTTTAATATTGAAAACAAAACATAGAGAACATGACAAATACCTGCATTCTCACCACCTAGATTCAATGAATTTTAGTATCTGTTGTATTTGCATTACGTCTGTGTGTCATCAATAGGCTAGAAGGTAATACAGCTTTCTAGCAGAGCTACTTCTACCCTTAGGTTCCTCAGTACAGCAATGGCAGATGAAAAGACAGGATAAGATGCATAAGACCAGAGGACTTGGACCAGCAGATGAATCCTCGAAGCTCTGCTTTGGCTGAACTGCAGAGCAGCCTTGGAAGCCCCATTCCCCATACGTGGATGCCCATGAAGGAGCAGAGTGTGGCCCCCGACTCTGTTTTTACTCTGCACCCTGTCCATTCTTGGGCACTTGTATTAATTGGCTCATACCCTTCCACACAACCCCATCATAGATAATAGATATTAAGACCATGTGATGGAAAAGTCAGTCCCTGCAAGATTACGGACATGCAGTTTGGGAAATTAATCTTTGATTCACCCAACTTTGCAGTAAACATTTAGTAACATGCTGGGTTTGCTATCAGTGATTTACACTTGGTGAACAGGCAGTCACTTGGCTGGTCTCCAGAAGAGCTGGGAGGGGACATGAGAGCACAACCTATACACTCACCCCTCAACAAAATGACAAAGATGAGCTTTCTAAAGGGCCCAAGAAGAGTCCTCATCCTAATTAAGGAGTACTGGCAGTGACTGGGTGCCCCTGTGTGGCTCCTCCCCAGTGGGAAGTGCTACTGTGCCCCCTGCTCTGGGATAAGCTGTTTCCTTTATCTACATTAAAGCATGTATACCTTTTACCTAGCAGCCAATGCCTTTCAATTAATTATATAATCAACATCAGCTAAATGCATGGGCAACCTGGATCATGGGGAAATTTTTATCAAGAAGTTGTTATCTAAGCACTTACCTTTAAAATGATGATGAGTTGGTGGTTATAATGCTTGTTAAACAAGTGCCACTAAACTTTGTAAACCAAAAATCTGAACTGTGACACATTCTAAATTCTTCGTGGAGACAAGTGAATACTGGGTCAGCTTAAAGGAAAATGTAAGTTATTATACTTATTTAAGGACAAAAATGTTTGATACAATTTATGCATGAAATCAGGACTCAGAGGGAAAAAAGATTTTCAAGTCTTATTTATAACACATTCCTGTACTACGGATATGCCTATTTTCTTTAATTAGCTAGAGTACCCCAACCATACTTATCCTGATCAGAATGTTACACTTCATGATCTGAAAAATCTGAGATGAGTATATGGCAAGAAACAGTGTTTACTGACATCCTAGAAGGTGAATTCCACTCAACTACCCTGAGCTTGAACCCCAGCTTGCATCAAACATCAGGAAGACCACAACAGGAGGGCTACACCAAGGCCTGGCTATCACTCAGATAATACTAAAAACATTCTCTACTCATTTCCTGATATTTTACGTTGTGTGTGTTTACCTATTACACTTTACAACCCTTTAAGAGGTTCTAAGCTAGAAATGGCCATGGGATTCCTATTCTCTGCTCCGAAAGTGACTCAATAGCTCAAAGAAAGAAAGAAAAAAAAATGTCAGGTTAGCAGGATATCACATGACTATGGTTGAGCTTCTGCTCCTTAGGCAAAAACTACATTATGTTCTACACAAGCTCTGAAGCGACAAGCAGAATTAAATGGACAAGTGTTGTCTGTTCAAGTGAAAAAGTATACATTATATAGAAACTGAATTCTGATTTTATAAGTTTTTGGATATACCATCAGATAGTTTAGCTTTTAAAATATATTCAGGTATTTAATATTACATGTTAAAATTTGCTTACCAACTTGGCTTAAGTTTATTTCTATTTGGTTCATTTCTATCTGTTGATACTCTATTTGATGAGTCATTGTAATCATACCTTCCTTTAAACATATTTAATTATATAATTTTTAAATATATTAAAATTTGAAATCTGTGTCTAAGTCCAACATCTGGGCCTACTGAAAGGCAGTTCCTATTGCCTGTTGTTTTTTTCCCCTACATATGGTCATACTTCCCTTTATTTTTTTTGCATATCTTATAATTTTTTGTTGAAAACTGGACATTTTAGATAATATATTGTACCAACTCTGGTTACTTACTCTCCCCGTTTGTGGGGCTTTTGTTGTTGTTTGGTTGGCTGGTTGGTTATCTGTTAGTGGCTTGGTTGTACTAATTCTGTGAAGTCTATTTACCCTGCAATGTGCAGTTCAGACTTTCCAAAGTCCCTGTTAAGACTTTTCCCTTGTTTTTATCTTTTAGCCGAGATTCCCATGGGTCACCGCTGGGTCCACATAAAGCACTTATTGATCAGAGGTTGTACTTAAGCCTCCTTAGCCAGTTAGGTTTTCAACCTCTTAATGTTTGTGTGGCTTGGAGACTGCTTTCACTTTTCAAGGAATTTATGATTTTGTCCTGCATTCAGCTAGGGAACGGCAGCTTGCAGGTACTCTCTCTACTACCAGGAGGGTGCAGCCTTGGGCATTCGCACAGTCTTCCACACCACCAGGGATGAATGTGCAATGTGGCTTTCCAGGAATTCCCCCAGGGTCAGAATAACTTACTGTTTAGTCAGTATTTGTGTTTAAGTTGTGCTTAAGACCTCTGAGCCAGTAAGACTTCCACATTTTGCTGATGGATCTGTATATGGCTTGAGGAATGCTTGCAAGTCCACCCCACATCCTGCTCAAACTGCTCCCAAGTGGGTACAGTCTAATGCACGCGGCACAGCTTTCCACATCTCAAGAAATGGCTGTGATCCCAGGCGGGCTCTTTCTGGTTGTCCTTTTCCTTGGTTCTGTTAAATTTCTGGCTGGTTTACCTTTCTGTTTATTGCTACTACTATCACAGAGCTACCTTCCCTCTTACTTTCACCACTGTTTTCAACAATGCCCTTAGGCATGACTTCTCTAGGCTTTGTTCCAAATGAGGGTGAGGGCAGCAATTCACTTCTCCCAGAGTGACACCCTGCTTCATCCTGGCTTGCCCCTCCTGGTATAGAATCCCTATCCTTTGAGCAAGTTGAGGCAAGGGCAATCAGGGGTCTAGTATCTTCGGCTTGTTACATCTCGGGCAGACAGTCCTTGCCCTAGGAGTAGAAGCTGGGCCCCAGTCCTCTCAGCCCCATCCTGTCCAAAACAGTCTTTCTGCAATATAAGGCTGGGGGCAGATAAGAGATGCTGGCTGCCTGTCCCTCCTAGGGTGAAACTGTATTCCTAGACTTGGAGCGAGAGGGAGAAAGAGCTCTGTATTCTTGGCCACATCTGCTTGGAGTAGACATTCTGTAACATCGAGCTGGAAGAAGCAGTAGATGGGGGAGTAGGTTGTGACTCAAATGCCAAATGCTCTTGCTGTTCTTACCAAAATTTAGTAGATTTTGTTGAATAAGTGTTTCTCCATTTGCTGTGTGCCTTTAGGACAATTTCCAGATTTTTTTTTTAATTTAAAAAATAATTTTCACTAAATGGTTGTGTTTCACTGAGGAGAAGGTCCACAAACCTTCTTACAGTCATCCCAGAAATTCCCACCCTGAACAATTTCTAGAAAATTAAAATATGCATATGAGATGATAGAATCTGCACCTTTCCTAGATTACTGGTATGTGCTTGTTCTGTTCTTGAATGACTCAACACTGTTTATACAACAGTCCATATTTTAGAAAAAGAAAATGCAGAAATCTTTAAGAATTACTTTAATGAGAAATTCCCATATACTAATTAAGCAACATAAGTTTACTGTTTTGTCTGTGACTAAATATAAATATTACTGAAAACTCAGAATGTGAGTACATTAGAAAATGTACCACCCTCCCATTTTTCAAGGATTATTTTTAAGGGTTTCACAGGTTAAGATACACCATTACTTAAATGCTGGACATACATGCCCAGCCATGTATCATCTTGGTTGCTTAGAAACCATGAGGCATGGCCTGAATAAGCAAAATTAGAGCAGCAGAAGGAAGGAACCCTTTGTTAAAAAGAGGTTCAGAGAAAAATGTCTTGGCTGTAATTATATATTTTGAAAATGAAACTGCAAAGTAAACAAACATAATGGAAGGTTTAGGATGTCACATGTAAAGATGTCTTCCCAAGCAAAAGCACTTTAATTCTTACTGCACTTGAGTTACACACTTCAACTTAGTTGCAGTTCACCAAGGAAAAAGAACAACTTTAATGCATGTACAAAATTTCCATAACCCCATGCATCAAAGTGTCAAAAAACCACCAAGAAAGAAAAGCTGACCTATATTTATGAACCCCAAAGGTCAGTGTGAAATCAACTTTACACTAGGCTCAGGAGGTGTAAAAATTTAATTTCCACTCAATTCTGACCATTTAATAGCATGAATCAGATGTATGGCAACCCAGCAACAACCCTGTACATTTAACAGGAAATTTTAAACCTGACTATATTATAAACAACAAAAGAAGATCTCTAAAGAACGTAGTGTGTCAGAAAACATTTACTTAGGTTGGTTCCAGTTTATATTATCTTTGAAATATCCATCACAACTTACAGTTGGTTATATCTAAGCAAAAAGTGATTTGTAAGAATTAAATGAACTTAAATTCTAATTGTTGGTATTCATTCTGGATCATTATCCTCTCAGAAGATATATGTGTCTATGGTTTATGTACTCAACTTCCTCTGAAATAAAGCAAAGTTTAAAAAATAATAAATTGCAAGAGCAAGTGGCTAAAGCAAGAATTTCTCAAGCAAGAAAAAAGATGTTCTATTCTATTCCTTTTTAGAAGAGGAGTAGGATGATTTTTAAAGTTGCCAATAGTTACAGTTCCTGTAGCAGACAGGAAAATTACCTTAGAAACCAAAAAGAAATATCATATAAAATTCAAAAATTCTCTCATAGGCTTTATGGTTCATTTGTTTGTAGGCTACAAACCTTGGGAGACTTACACAACTTGCAAATGGTGTTCATTTTCCTGGCTGTACAGAGATCAAATAAGAGGAAAGGACTCACCACACAAAAAGGGTAGTGGCCCCCCTGTATGTTCTAAAGGTCAGCAGAGGGACCTGTATGCTTCTTTGTATTTAATAATAGTGCTGTCTCCACACAACCTGATTTCCACTTAACATTTCTTGATCATTTCTTAAAACATGATGAACAGTCTGAAATTCCTAAGAAAATGGACTATTTCCTATTCTCCTATATTCAACTTAATTCTAGGACTAGAGAAGTTTTATTTAGGGTCCAATCTGACTTTCTGTTGCGTTAATACATGTAAGGCATACAGAACAGTACCTAGTATATAGTAATCCAATAAATGGTAACTGCTACCCTCAACCTTATCCTGCAGACAACCTCCCCAACAAGAAATCAATGAGGGCTTTCACCTCATTTCTAATGACATTTATCTCCATTCTGCTTCAGCTAACCATTCCCAAGGCAATAACTGACCCTTAGGACCCCAAACAACCCATTTCAGAAAATCTTACTCACCCTCACATACTCTGACCACAATCTACTTTACTTCTACAGTGTGTACTCCTCTCCTTTATTCCTACTGTTCTAGCTTTTCTTCCCCAGTTCCTCTTAAGTGATCAGCTTCTTGCCAGTCTTTCATCCTTATCTAATCCATTCCAAAATCCTATGGTCTATTACTTGGCCTACTGTGACCAATTCCTAACTCCCTTGCAACCTTTGTCTTCTGTTCCATAGGCCCTGCCAACAAACCCCCAAATATGAATCGATCTCACAGTCTGCTTCTAATCTAGACTGCCAAACTGCATTAGAGTTATGCGACTGGGCAGGGCAGACTTAGGGCCACTTCAAACCAGCTAGGCCCCTCCAACTCTCCCTATGGGCTGGTTCCTTACCATCAGCACATAAACATGCTAACATATGGTACTGTGATACATGCTGAAAAACAAACAAAAAGGCTCCCTTTTGATCTTTGACCCCATAGCTATCACTCTCTCTCATTCGTCTCTCATTCAAGATTCTCAGGATAGAAAATCGAAATGACTTTAGGTTTAATGATGACTTTTTAGATGTAACACCCACATAACCCATAAAGAAAAGATTGGTAAATTAGACTTCATTAAAATTAATCTCTGCTCTGCTAAAGACACTGTCAAGAAGATGAGAAGACAAGCACAGACCAGGACAAAATATTTCCAAAAGACATTTCTGATAAAGGACTGTTATTCAAAATATACAAAGAACTCTTAAAACTCAACAATAAGAACACAAACAATCCAATTATAGAACAAGCCAAGACTTTGACAGACATCTCACCAAAGAAGATGTACAGATAGCAAATGAGCATATGAAAAGATACTCCACATCACATGTCATCAGAGAAATGCAAATTAAAACAAGATACTACCATACACCCACTAGAATGGCCAAAATTCAAAACACTGACAACACTAAACGCTGGTAAGGATGTGGAACAACAGGAACTCTTACTCACTGCTAGTGGGAATGCAAAATGGTACAGCCACTTCGGAAAACAATTTGGTGGTTTCTTACAAAATTAAACATATTCTTACCATATGATCCAGGAATCAAGCTCCCTGGTATTTGCCCAAAGGAGTTGAAAACTTAAGGCTACCCAACACTCTGCAAACAGGTGTTTACAGAAGCTTTATCCATACTTGTCAAAACATGGAAGCAACCAAGATGTCCTTCAATAAGTGAATGGATAAATAAACTGTGGTACCTCCAGACGATGGAATATTATTCAGGGCTAAAAAGAAATGAACCATCAAGCCATGAAAAGACATGGAGGAAATTGAAATGCATATTACTAAGTGAAAGATGCCGATTTGAAAAGGCTACATAATGTATGATTCCAACTATACAACATTCTGGGAAAGGCAAAACTATGTAGACAGTAAAAAGATCAGTGGTTGCCCGGGGTTACAAGGAGGGAGGGAGGGAGGAATTGGTAGAGCACAGAGGATTTCTATGGCAGCCAAACTACTCTGTATGATACTAAAACAGTGGATATATATCATCATACATTTGTCCAAACCCACAGAATACAAAATACAAAGAGTGAATCCCATGGACTTTGGGTGATAATGATGCATCAGCGTAGGTTTATCAATTGTAACAAACGTACCACTCTGGTGGGAGATGTTGATAATGGGGGAGGCTGAGCATGGGTGGGGGGCTGGTATATGGGAACTCTCTGTACCTTCCACTCAATTTGCTGTGGACTTAAAACTGCTCTAAAAAATAAACTTTATATATATATATATATATTTTTTTTTTTTTTTGTAAAGATTTTCAAGATACATCTTCTGGCTTTAGACTTAAGAAGTGGTGTACATATTAATATTATCAGAGGACGATAATGCCTACATAACAAGGATTAATAACTCGAAACAACCACTACCACCTGTTCACTGAGTCATTGATTATTGAGGGTCAGATACTGTAGCTGGTGGCCTTACCCTACTTTAAGGAGGTAGGGGCTTACAGAGATGAGGAAACTGAGGCTCAGAGGGAGTAATTTGTCTTAAGTCACACAGCTAATAAGGGGTAGAAAAAAATAAAACAGGACACACCCCTAGAAAGCAAATATCGATTGAAAGAAAGAATATTGGGAAGTGGTTTCCTTAAAGCATTCATATGGTTCCCAGAGAGATGAAATTCCTCAATGTGAGGAACTGATTTGGTAACACTGGTGAAAAGAGGTAAACCTTATGTCAGTCAGTGCCATGCTTAACCTACAAGATTTGATTTTAAGTCATCCAGCAAAAAAATATGAAGTTCTACTACTGCAGTTATTTTCTTTAAAGAATCCAAGATTAGAAATTGTAATCTGCCTTATTAATTTAGTCTTTACGCTATGATACAGTTTGAATATTAAATCCACAAGTTCAACACAATTCATTATTGCACAATTCTTTTTAAAAACTCTTTTTAGGGAGTAGAATTAGGATAACTATTTATCAAATTAAATGTTTGAACTGTAAAATAACATGCAGTAAACAATTCTCATTGGTTGTTCGATTTAACTCTTTTTAAAAATGTGTAGGTCAACTTTTAAAATGCCTACTAAAGTCATTCTATTTTGAGAACCATTCTTTAGAACTGATAGTTTCCCATATACAGGCATACCTTGGAGATAGTTCAGGTTGTTCCAGACCACGACAATAAAGCAAATCTTATCACAGTTAAGTGAGTCACATGGATTTTTTGGTTCCCCAGTGTATATAAAAGTTATGTTTACACTATACTGCAGTCTATTAAGTGTGCAATAGCATTATGTCTAAAAAAATGTACATACCTTAATTTAAAAATACTTTATGGCTTAAAAAAAATGCTAATCATCATCTGACAACAGGATTACCACAAACCTTCAATTTGTTTAAAAAAAAAAAACCCCACAGTATCAAAAGCACAATAAAATGAGGTATGCCTGTACCGGAAGTCTCTATTTGGGTAGAAGACCCATTATCAGCTTTCGACAGACAATCTTTTTTGGTTTTTTCTACTGATTTTACTTAATTTCAATTTTGGAAACCACACTGGAAAGCATATTTATTTTTACTTACTTTGGTCAAGAATCTTTAAAAAGACATGGCATATTTTTCAAGACAACTCAGCAGATAAAAGATGTGCTCCCTCTGCTGGCTTTGCAGTAGTTCCTTTTAGATGTTCCCTAGCCCTTGAAGTGGAAATACAAAATATTTTTTTTTCCTAATAAAATTAACTAGAGAAGGGTGGCACATCCCATTATAATGTATCGGGTGGCTTTTCAGCACAGCAGATTTATCAAGGGTCTGTCAGACTAATATCAATGGACTTTCCCTTTTCTTATTCTGGATTATTTTCTTGTTTTTGTTTTTTGTTTTGTTTTGTTTTCTAATTTTTGGCTGTGTTGGGTTTCGTTGCTGTGCGCAGGCTCTCTCTAGTTGCGTCAAGCAGGGTCCACTCTTCCTTGCGGTGCATGGGCTTCTCATTGTGGTGTCCTGTTGCAGAGCACAGGCTCTAGGCATGCGGGCTTCAGTCGTTGTGGCACGTGGGCTCAGCAGTTGTGGCTTGCAGGGTCGACAGTGCAGGCTCAGTAGTTGTGGCACACGGGGTTAGTTGCTCCGTGGCATGTGGGATCTTCCCAGACCGAGGCTCGAACCCGTGTCCCCTGCATTGGCAGGCTGGATTCTCAACCACTGAGTCACCAGAGAAGCCCTTTTCTTGTGTTTTATCATCTCCATTTCTCATGTGGACTGGGGTGGGGATAGAGAAGGTAAAAGCTTCACACAGAGAGAAAGAGGAGGTACCAGTATCTTTCACTAAATAAAGACATTGAAGCATGCAATTTGGCACATGTGAATTCACATAAAGGCTGAAATTGAATGTAAAACATAACTGGTAAATTTAAATCTATTTTTAAAAGCTGAGGAAACAACTGCTTCAGTAAAAAGGCCAATTTTGGATTAATGTTTTTTCAGATCCCAAAGGGGATGGAAGGGGATGGAAAATCGATATACAATCTAAAAAATATTCTTTCATTAGAAGCTATATTTTTTAATTTATAGAACTTTAAGTCATTTGCAAAATAAAATTTATTTTGAAACAGTATGTATCTAGAAGTAGGGTATTTAAACAAAAGCTTTAACTACACTTGTTTAAACATCTAAAGCTATTAATTTTAATTATTTTGCCATGTGCCGTTAGATGAATGTCATGAGAACTGTTATAGATGTATCCTGTGATTGACTGAGCCATCCCTGAAAGGCTTCTACGGAGAACATGAATACCTTCTTCTTGACTATCAGTAAAATAAAAGATGAAAGGACTTTCAACTCAAGGCACAGTTGTTAATTTTGTACAGTACTTTACCACAGAAAACTGTGGATTGGCATGTAAAATTTGGTACAAATAGAGAAATGTGAGTAAATGGAAGGGTAAATAATCCTTCTAGACAGAGCTGAATTACTACTTTAAACTACTGACTGTCACACACTTGCTGTTCTAATTACCTGGTTAAAGCAGCCTGCATACCATTCCTGTGAGCCTCCTACAACAGACAAGCTTGGTCTCACAATTAGGTAAGGAGGGGAACACTGCAATACATACAAGTTCCATTAACTAGATCAAACAAGCAGCTGGCGCAATGACATCAACTCTAGCTAGAAAAACGTTTCAACTTGATTTACACTCAGAAAGGAAAAAAAAAAAAAAAAGAAGAATGGCAAAGATATTTCAAACTAACATCTCAGGAACCTAGCTCTTGGATAGGGGTATACTTGCAGCCATTTTCACTAAAGTGTTTACATTTTCAGCTAGCAGGTTTCTACGTCTTTTCAATAAGCTTCTCATCAGCTTTATATGAAAAGGATGCATCTTTTTACTAAGTTACTATAACATAAGGCTTTGTATTAGCATTTGGGGCAAACAACCAAGGCTTAGGTCTTACGCAGAGTAGCAACATGAGCTCTGTAAATTCACAGTCACAAAACCAAGTCTGATCTTTACTTTCTAGTTCTTAGATTTGAATAGATAATAATAAATCATTTTAGAACATATCTTTCAAATAAACCAAAGCTGATCATAAGGAAAAAAATTCGCTAGATTCTAAGTACAGCTGACCCTTGAACAACACTTGGGGTTTGGGGTGCTGACCCTCCGCACAGTGGAAAATCCGCATATAACTTTATAGTTGGTCCTCCATATCCTCGGTTCCTCAGTATCCCAAGGATCGTGTAGTACTATAGTATTTACTATTTTTTAAAAACCTGTGTTTAAGTGGACCGACAAAGTTCAAACCAATGTTGTTGGAGGCTCAGCTGTAAAATAAGACACAGCTCCCACAATGCAGGTACACTCGAGCTGAACAAAGTCCAAGGACTCCTTTGGGCTTCGCCTGATCACTGTGCTCCTCCAGAGTTACTGGATAAGCAACTTTTCTCACTTGCCCTGAATTCTAGCTTTTAAAAGAGATGTAGATATTTATCAAACACCTTTTGAAAATGATCCAGAGTTCTGCCTTCTCCAGCAGTTCCTCAGTACATTTTAAAGAAAATGGGTGTTCAGAGTTTTTGTTCTCTTTTGGATAATGAGGTCCATGTCTCCCTATAACCTGCTCTCTCATTTACGGCCCTTCCTATCATACCTCCATTACCACTGAGCAGAGCCCAAATGACACTTCTGACAACAACTTAACTGTCTCAAAGACTTGACAAAGATGTTCTCCACAGGGTTATTTTTCTATTAGTGAAACTTTCAAACAATATATGCTCAATGAAAACAATGATTAAAGTACAGCATGTCCATATAGCCTGGATTATTATACCACCATTAAGAACATTTTAAAAGACTATTATCTTTCCTATAAAATGGAATTGTTATCATTATATTGATTATATTGCAATATAATATATAACAGAATTATTAGCATTATCATATTAACATGGATAAATGCTCATGATATAGCAAAAAATGCAGGATGCAAAACTAAGTAGGATTCCAATTATGTAAAATATACATCTATAAAAAAGGAAATACATTAAAATATATTAAAATGTCTAGGTAGGAACTTTATTGGGCAATTAAGTGTTAGCTCAATTAACCAAAAAGCTTTTGAGGTAGTTATAATTATCTTCATTTACAGTTGGAGAAACTGAGGCTCATTGGAGGTTAGTAAATTTGCTCAGAGTCACAGAATTAGAAAGTGGCAGAGTCAGGATACAAGTACTCAAGTCTATTAGACTCTAAAGTCTGAGTACCTTCCTCTATGCACCAAGGAAGGATTACAGAACTAAGACAGGTTTGCATCTAGACCTTGAACTGAGGTCAGGACTGAACAAGCTAGGGGTAGTTTGTTGGGCTGAGCATAGTGGGGTAATTAGAAGTTCCTCTGAAGAGCAGGAGAGTAATAGTTAATGGAAGACATACCTGAAACTGTATTAAGTATTGAGGCAGTTAGGAAGTGAATGAAAGTTGTAGAAAAAGAACAAGCAGAGGATTACACAGTAACTATATATCCTTTTAAGGAAAAGAGGGCACAAACATGAAGCAAACTGGTGATACTGCACCAAGAATGGAAAAGAAACAAAAAACATTAGGTAGTACAAAAAAGCAGCAACTTGAATATAGAAAGACCTGACTTCTATCATGGCTATATGATCTTGAGAAAGACAGCTTTCTCCTTTAGTTGCATCCTTAATCCATCACATTCTTATTCAAATTATTATTTTTACCTTATCCCAGATACTGCTAAGAACCTCAGCAGGTTTTTACTCCATTTATTGTCCTTCTTCCTTTTTGTTACTGTTGTCATCCATTTTGGTTCTACATCTATTTTAAACTGCAGAAGACACTGGAATTATCAGTTTTCACAGTCAATATTCACTTAAATTAAGTGACAATTTTATTTCATCTCCTGTTGTTCATTTCTTCTACTAGCTTTTTTGTCTGGCATTTTCCCCTCTTTCCCTAAAGGTTTCCTTCCTTCTTTCCTTGTCTTTCCCTCTCACTCTCTTTTTTACATACTTCTTTTAAAGCAGATTTGTGGCTAACAGACTCCCTTAGTTCTTTGTTTTCATGAAAATGCCTTCTCACCTTTATTTTTGAAGGATATTTTCCCTGTGTTTGAATTATAATTTCAAAATTATTTTCTTTCTGCCTTTTTAAAGATGCCATCCTACTGACCTCTGGATTTCATTGTTTCTATTGAAAAATCAGCTGCTGGTCTTACTTAGTATTGCTTCTTTTAATGAAATACGTCCTTTTCTCCAAATTCTCTTACTTTAGCATTTTTACTATGATTGTTACCCAATTCTCTGTGCCACCACAGTTAGTTTTACTATGATAAGCACTAGTGTGGATTTCTCTGTATTTAATGTTGTGATGAGGGAGCTAAATAGAAATTAGCCAAATTGGATCACAATGAGAAAAAAAAATGGAAAATAAAAAACAGAGTGTCAAGGGCAGTCAAACAGTCTTACACACGTGTAACTGTAATATTAGAAGAATGAGAGAAAAATGGGGCAAAATTAGTATAGAAGAAATCACGGCTGAAATTTTCCAAAATTAATGACACCAAATCCCAGTCCAAGACACTCAGAAAACATGCAGCAAGATAAACACCACACACACACACACACACACACACACACACACACACACACACACACGTACACACAAAGGTGAAAGAATTTATTGCCAGCAGACTTGTGTAACAAGAAATGTTCAAGTAAGTTCTTCTGGCAGAAGGAATTTGACATCACATAGAAACTTGGATCTTCACATAGAAATGAAGAACACTAAATATAGAATAATTTAAGGTAAATATAAACAATAGTTTCCTTATTTGTATTTGCTCCGATAGGTGACTGCTTAAAGCAAACATGGTAGTAATGTATTATGTGTTTACAGCATATGTAAAAGTAAAATATACGACAATTTACCCTCCTACTAGAAATGCATGAAAATTCCTGTTGCTCTACATCCTCACCAACACGTCATACTTTCTCTGTACTTCCCTAATGATTAAAAGCTCTAAGTATTTTTTCATGTTTATTTACAAGTTGGATGTCCCTTTTTGTAAAGTGCCTAATTTTTGCCTATTTAACTACAGTGTTCTTTTTCTTAAGGGGGTGGTCTTTTTATTTTTGATATGTAGGTATTCTTTATGTATTCTAGATATGAGTCCTTACTTTAGTCATTGCCTGAGAGATGACAACCAATTACAACCATAAGTGCCGTGTTGTTTCAGTAGTATTAGAGAGATCCAAATGAGTAAGAGTAAGGTAAGAAATCACAAGAAAGACATTTTATTACAGTCCTATTTAAAGTGTTTTGCTTGTTGATATTTAGTAACAACAACAACAACAAAAAAACCAACAGAGGTAAAGGCAAAAGGTAAAATCAGAATTGCTATCCTTCCTGAGACCCAGAGGCTGAAAATCTGTACAATCAGTTTATAGGATGACTGTCAGCCAGAACAACTTTATATCAGCCATCAGAAAGAAGGCTATCCACCTGCAATAGTTTGTAGATACAAATTTCAAAAACTAGTTTTTAACACTATACTGTTTAAAGAAGATGATTAAAGATGCCTGATAGAACATTAATGGTTTCTTCTATAAACTCTAATTTTTTCAAGGTAGGAGTTCAGATAAAACTGAAATAGCTAGCCAGGTCCAGGACTGAAGATTTGGGTCCTTACTGACTTGTCAGTTCCTCCACTGGCTATTAAGTAAGGCTCAATCAAGATGGTCAAGAGAAACAGAGGTGTCTGTGATGAGAGTCAAGGTCAACCTCACTGAAAACACATCTAATCAGGGGTAATTAAAACAATTCCTTAGAAGCAAAAAATAGAGCTTGATTTAGAGTGGGCTGTTCTGCCTCATGCCTTCTTCCTAAAGAAAGGCAAGTCATCAAGTTACACTCTACTGTGGAATTCTGCACGGGACGTATGAAATCTATCCATGATAAACCAGAAGCTACGCCAAGATCACAGCATCACTTCAAGGCAAGATAAGAAGCTGCAACTTGGAATTTATTCACTGGCACAGTAACTCTGACCTTATTTTGCTGCCATACTGTTACGGAGAGGTCAGTAAGTGGCTTCTTTACTACCATAATAGCACTTTAGGTCAGACAGGCTTTAGTTGCAATTGGACATCACCTTCTGAACCTAATAATCAAGCAGATCTGCAGTTGTCTGAGGAAATTAACTGGGAAAAAAGACATCTTGACTAGACAATAAATACAAGCATGGAATATCGACTACTGTACATTCAGATGTAGTTTATTAAGGCTAATCAGAGATGAGTTCAAAAAAAAAAGAGAAAGTAAGAAAAAGGAATGTTTTCAAAAATCATAACACAATACAGAAAATCTGGTGTAATGTTTACCTAAAATTCTCTTAATTTACCACATAGATATTTAGGTCCTACAAACCCTACACAAAATTTATAATGGAGGCTAGAGCCTACACAAAATTTATAATGGAGGCTAGAGCCAATGTATTCACATACATTGTTATCTTGTGAAAAAGTATGCCACATAACTGTGCTCTTAACTCTAGTAGGAGGTACAAACTACAGAACAAAAGAAAAAAAAAGGAAAGGAAGAAACTTGGCCCGCTCCTGGGCTTGACGGTATTTCTGGGACACTGGCTCAAAGGGAGGCTTATACAGCTCTATGAAACAAGGACCTGAAGACAATTCCCAAATATTCTGATAGCAATGTGCTCTCCTCAATAGAGCAGCAACTTGGGGAGAACAATCCCTTGAGGAATGTTGGTTAACCATCTTTAAGCCGTGGAAAAAGCAGTGTCTTCCCAGTCCCTACAACAAGAGTACTGCATGAATTACAGAGAAAACAAAAGCAAGGCTCCACAGCAGGGGCAGCTCAGATGAGAACAGCTGTGCTCCTACCTTAGACTGTGGCTGAGGGCTCTCTGAGATATTTTGCTGAGTCAGAGTCTTCCACTCACCCTACCACACCCTCCACCCTCCTAAGATATCCACATTGGTTTCAAAGCCTATGCTGAGAGCATCAGCCTTTTGTTCAAATATAAATATTTTATGCCTACCAAGGCAGCCAGCCGTGAAGAACAGTTTTTCTTCAGAATTTTGCTTTGATTCCTTGCTACTCTCTCTGAGATACTCTCTCTGAGCTCTTGATTGGGTTTTTCAAGCCTTAGTACATTCATTAACATTTTACAGATTTAATTCCAAGGCAGCTAAACAATATATTCTATTAAAAATGCTCTATTAAAAAAAGAGGTACCTTTAGAAGGGCAAGTTGCTGCCTAAAATATACTTACGAAAGGAAATGTTAACCTTGGAAAAAAGGTATCTCCATATGCTATTCAAAGCTCCTTGGTTCTTTTGAGAAGGACCTTAACAAGTCCATGGGGTTACTGAATGAGAATGGACTACTTGTAAACAATGAAGCATTTTAAAAGCTTGCTGAATTTATATTTAGGAGAAATATTTAAAAAGCAGGAGGTAGAAGGACATGGAAGAAAATCACTATGATCTACCCTAACTATCCTTTATCTTAAGGGACTGACAGATGTTTATATCCAGTAACACCATTTTTGCTTGTGCTCATTATTCATTATCCATCACTGGAGTCCATGTCCTTAGAGCCCCATAAGCTCCTGAAGGTCTCTCTTTCTGGACTGGAGACTGGGGGAAATATGTATGTAATAAGGCAGGAATTCACTTAGTTACAAAAGAAAAAAGTCAGTAAACCCATTCCTTATTTTATAAACATTAATCAATTTAAAAACCTGGATCTGAAATGTCATCTGTAAGAGAGAAAACTAGCCAATGTGCAGACAGGAACTAAAACTAAATTTGCTTCGCAAAGAGAGCACCCACACTTTGAGAGTGATGTCTAAATTTTATACTATATACACATACACAATATAAAGAGCTATAACACCTATCACACATGTAGATGGGAGATGCCACTGTCAGACTGAATAAGCATTTTAAGCTCATCTAAAGAGAGATCCTAAAATACAAAAACTAAACTTGCATAATGTGATGCTGAACTTCAAAGCTGAGTAAGCATACTCTGAGTCCTTATATTGTTACCAAGCATTCCTAATGTCTTCTGTGGGTAAACAAAGCCCCTGATCACAGTGCTAAAACAGTGCAAAAGAAGCTATTCTAGAACTTGAGACTGAAGCAGGATTCATAAAGAAAAATTATAACAATATAACAAGTATAAAATGATCCAGTATAAACTGAATAGATGAGTGTTTAGGCGACAGAGAGATTAAGAGGTGTTTCCTTTAAGAACTGGATTTTGAAGTGGATCTGGAAAAGAATTCGTCAATTTATAATTTAAATTTTTGTAATAGCTTTACTGAGATGTAATTCACATACTATACAGTTTGCACATAATTCAACAGTTCAAAGTACATTCACAGAGTTGTGCAACCATCACCACAACCAATTTCAGAACATTTTCATCAGCTCAAAAAGAAACCCTATACCTGTTAGCAGTGACCCTCCCCCTCCCCACAACTTCTCTCCAACCTCCCCTCCCAGGCCTAGGCAACCACCAATCTACTTTCTGTTTCTATAATTTGCCTATTCTGAACATTTCATTTAAATGAAATCATACAGTACATGGTCTATTGTGACTGACTGCTTTCACGTAGCCAATGTTTTCAAAGTTTATCCATGTTGTAGCATGTATCAGTACTTCTTTCTCTTCATGGCTGAATAATATTCCCTGTATGGGTGTGACTGGCTAAAAGATAAGTAAGCAAGTTATTTGTTAGACTCATCTTCTCTTTAAAGGCTTATGTTTTATAGTAATAAATATCACTAACTTGGCATTACTAAATATTTCACAAGAAGTAAATAGACAAAAAAGAATGATGGAAAAAAAAAAGAATGATCAGTTCACAAGAATGATGCAATGATATTTTCATGTGTACTTTTTAAAACAATCTGACTACAATATTAATTCAAGTTTCAAAAAATAAAAGCATTCAGAGAAATTTTCCTTCTCATTTGATGTGCATGACATGCCATTTTTCTTCCTTGACTTGGATATTTTGCCTACTTTTTAAGGGAAAAAAATAAATTAGCACTTCTAATTAAGAAGTGAAAGCATCGTGAGTGATTATGAAAAATATACTGAGGTGACTAAAAGAAGACCTTTGCCTCTCCTAAGTGGTGTCCACTCCTAGAAGCATGTGGCTTGTGAATTCTTTGAGGGAAAAAAGTTTTTTTAATGCTGCCATGTTTACAGCTGTTTACAGCCATTTAATTAACACCCTTGAGTTAGAAAATAAATCTTATTTCTAAAGCAAAATAAAGTAATAAATGGGTCTGATATTAAAATGTACTCTCAACATTGAAATCTTGAACATTGAAACACTGAACTCTGAAAGAGCATCTCTCAGATGACTATGTGACATGTGCACATACCAGAAAGATTCAACCAAAGGAGAAATAATGAATAATATATGTGTACTTTTTATTGAGGTGAAATTCACATAAAATTAACCATTTTAAAGTGAACAATTCAACAGCATTTATAGTGTTGTGTGACCACCACCTCTATTCAGTTCCAAGCCATTCTCATCACCCCATAAGGAAATTTTGTCATGTTAAGTGGTTGTTCCCCATTTCCCCCTCCCTGCTGCCCCTGGTAACCACCAATCTGAGTTCTGTCTCTATGGATCTCCCTATTCTGTGTATTTCATATAAATGGATTCATACAATATGTGACCTTTCACGTCTGGTTTCTTTTACTTACAATAAATGTTTTTGAGGTTCACCCATGTTTCCACACGCACCTGTACTTCATTCCTTTCTACGGCTGGATAATATTCCACTATATGGGTGTGCCACAATTTGTTTATCCATTCATCCAGTGACAGACATACGGGCAGTTTCTACCTAGTGCTGCTATAAACATGAGTGTACATGTACTCGTTTGAATACCTGTTTTCAATTCTTTGGGGTATATACACCTAATAGGAGAGTTCCTGGGTTGAATAATACATCTCTGAAGAAAGGAATACTGAATATAAATAGTGATTTCTACAATTGGCCAATATCATTAAACTGATTTTTTCCTAATAATGGAGTAGTTTAAACACCAATAGAAAGTATTTGAGACCAAACTGAGTAATCACGTAGAAATACCACTTAAATTACTTGAAATCTTTTCAAAAGCTATTCTTGATTCATTCCTGATTTTTCCAAAAAGTAGTGACATTTTTCTCGTGGGTGTATGAAACTGCTCTTTCATTTGGATATTTCCCTCTTGCCAAAATGAAATATTTCCTCCTTGCCTATGCCAAAAAGATTATAGGCAGTTTAGAGGCAGCATATTCTGGATTTTTCTTTAGAACAATTAGTTTTAAAATACAAAAACTTCCATGTTGTTATTAAAACATCTAAATTGTTAGTATAGCTCCTTCTCCAGAAAGGTTTTCCAAGTAAAAATCAGAAAAATTAAACCTTCCTCAATTCAGAGTGCTTGGCTAGCTCACCTATGAAAGCCCCTTCTACCTTCAGAGATTTGTTGAAAGGTAACTAACCACTTTTTCCCCTAGTAAATTAGAAGTTGAAAAATTCAGAAAGAATAGTACATCCTATTTGCAAATTTGATTTTACTTATTTGCAAAGGACATACAGGTTCTTTATCTTTAAAGCTAACCACCACCACCCCCAGCACATATTCTTGGCTAAGTTTACAAGGGAAAACAAAAACAAAAAACTTGATGTTAGCAGAACTATACTAGAATCCTGATCTCTTGAATTCCAGTCTAAGGCTATTTGTACCAAGTTGTATTATGCTCCATAAGATCAA
This sequence comes from Balaenoptera acutorostrata, assembly GCF_949987535.1. Classification (NCBI taxonomy): domain Eukaryota; kingdom Metazoa; phylum Chordata; class Mammalia; order Artiodactyla; family Balaenopteridae; genus Balaenoptera; species Balaenoptera acutorostrata. The sequence goes on along the minus strand of NC_080073.1, from coordinate 70,481,762 downwards.
AAAAATGGTAATCCTCAAGTCAAATATTCTGAATTAGTAAAAACTATACATTTCACCTCCCTGCTCTTAGATAAATTCTCAACAAATGGCAGAGGAACAGAAAAGCACACTGGCTAAAGGGCCAGAAAATTTAGGAAAAATCAGAAAAATTTAGGTCTGAAGCTCAGCTTTAATACTTAGGTGATATATGACCTCACCAAGTCACATTAGAATTCTCTGGGCCCACTGCCTATTTCTTCAGTGGTGGGGGGGTGGGGGGGGAGCGGGGGGCGGGGTTTAAAGATTAAATTAGAGAACTTTATAAACTTAGTATAGTGCCTGGAACATAGCAAACTCTTAATAAACAGTAGCTGTTGTTATTAAGAGCTGCAAAACAAAGAGCTGACTTACTCCCGTTGCAGAAATTAGGTAGAAATAACTGCATGTACAAATAACATCTCCAGGAAGATACAGAAATATCCAAACAACATGGCATTACAATGACACTAAAATCATATTCAGACTTCCTGTTGGTGAAATAAAAGGCATTTTCTTTCTTTGTAAAAACCTTTTTGCCTACTTCAAACCAAGGGGAAAACATAGCAGATGCTGATTTTAGAAAAAAGCAGGCTGTGGTTTACAGCAGAGCTTCTCAAACTTTAATGTGCATTCGAGTAACTTGGAGGTCTTGTTAAAATGCAGATTCTGATTTGTATTTGGTAGATTTGGGGCAGGGTCTGAGACTCTGCATTTCTAACAAGCTCTAAGGTGATGAGGATGCTGCTGGTCTGGAGATCATGCTTTGAACAGCACAGGTTTACAGGATACCATATTCAAACAACAACAAAAGCCGAACTTTGGTCCTGATACCAGATACTTGATTTCCAAATCACAGGATTAGAATGGTGCTGATACCATCCCAAGTCCTCTATGATACATAGATCTACGTTTAAGTGTTGATGGTTTCTTAAATACTCATCTAAGCAGTTTTTCTCTTCCAAGGCACACACTGCCTCAAAATGGTGCTGATGCCACTCTCCCTGCCTCACAGTGAAGGTATCCGAAAACAGAAGCACTTGTGGCTGAATGGGGAAGCAGGGACTGCCTGGGGCAGCCCTTCTGAGTCAGGGATTCTAAGGTTTTAACAGCAGCCCAACTCAATTTTACCTCTAATGACTCATGCAATGGATAAAGAGGAGAGGTATTACCTCTACCACCACTAATTTTTCACCCTTTCACCTTTAGACATCTGCCCCAAGAGGAGAGATCATGGTACCACAACTTATCCAGGGAAAAGAGAAGAAAACTATACCTATACCAATAGGAAGACAGAAGTAAGAACTTTTGTTATTTAAAGAAGGTAGTTTTTTTCTAACCCCTCCTCCTCTTTCCAGGTTCCACCCTACTTTCTCTAGTCAATGCAAAGTTCTACTCCTTGGGGGTACAACTGAAATTTAAAGCTTCCTTGGTATAACCAAGGGAGAAAGAGCTAGGGAATCACTAGTTTATATAAAGAAGATAAGCATTTAGCTATGAAAAGCATGGTCCGTCCTTCCAGCCTGCCACCTCTTTCACCTCCACCTTTTAAAAAAGGGCACAGTAGCAGACAATGTTCACTGGTTTTCAAAGAAAAATCATTAATCTTCTCCACATTACTTATCACTGTAGCTAGGATAATGTTTGCTCTAATCTAACAGATTTTCATTTCAAAACCAATTGTAAAGCTCAGCAGGGTGCTATATACAACTTTAATGAGAGCTTCTTACCCAAGACTCCTCCAATATGTGCTTGTTCAGAATTGTTGAATTTTACTGGTGGAGGTTCTTGAATGAAGCAAGGGAAAGGTTAACCAAGACACAGAGTTTAAAAACAGAAACTCACTTCCTTATATATATTTTCTACTCATATAAGTATAAACATTGATAAATTGGACCCAGCTGATGACAGGATTTATGTTTACCTTCTGTGATACAAAAGTCAGCTCTACATAACTCCTTTACGGACCCTTTGCATTGCATCCTGTGGCTCCCTACAATTAAGGCAGAACAAGGGAGCAGCCCTGTAAACCTGCTGACAGCTGTTTAACGGGAGAGGTGGAAAGCAGTGGACGTATCCTGGCAGTGTCCTTAATGGACACACAAACACCACAGTCATCAGCCTGAAGTGATTCTGGCAGAAAATTAACTTAGAGATACAAAACTCATTTGGCGAGAAGACCCACAGCAATCTGGACAACATCGGACTGTATAATGGGGAAAGGGGCAAAATAAGAAGATGTGTTTTCTAAACTCCTCTTTCAGGAAGAAGCATTTAAAGAAAAAAAATTTTTTTCACACACCACTGTGTAGCTTTTTTGCTTTAACATATATGCCTGCAATTGCCTCCTCTTTGGAAAGCAAAGCAAATAGTTACTATTTAACTATAAATTATGCAATGGACAAAGTATGTCAGACATTTGTTAATACCAAAGTGTTGCTAAAGCACAGTATTTTATCAGATAATCTGGAAGATGTTTTTATCATCAACTGAATCCTATCTTTTAAGTTTTCCCCCCACCACTGTAACACTCAGGTCAGAGGAAGGAAGAAAACTAGTATGTGTTGAATTATAAATTGTGATGTCCTCCTCTAAGAATATAACATATATTATCTTTCAATTTTCATAACTACTCTGCAGGAAGGTACAATTATCTTTAATTTACATATGAGAAAACAGAGACTTGGATTCATTTATCTGCCCACCTCACAGAGCAGTGAAGTAAGGGAGCTATAATTTGACTATTAGTCTGCCTGGATGTACAGTCTATGCCATACAGGCCATCCTACAATTAAATAGCAAAGGCCGTTATTATGAACAAACCAAAAATGGTGTTTTGATATTAACGTTTGATATGTCTTCTGTTGACAAAAGTAAGCCTATTCAAACATAAAAAGCAATACCAAAAAAGTAGTAAAATAAAACAGAGATTTTTCTTTTTAATTTCAGAGAAGGCACAGCCTTTCAGTCTGACATAAACCAAGAAGCCATAAAACTAAAACCTGGTAATTTTGACTACATAAAAATAAAAACTTTCTGGACTTCCCTGGCGGTCCAGTGGTGAAGACACCACGCTTCCACTGCAGGGGGCACAGGTTAGACCCCTGGCCAGGGGGACTAAAATCTTGCGTGCCACACAGCCAAAAAAATAAAAAAATAAAAAACAGAAAATTTCTGCCATTTCAACACATGCCATAAATGGTCAAAATGACAAATAACTGGGTAAATTAATTGTAGCACATAGTACAGAAAAAGGACTCATTTCCTTAATAAGGATTCCCACAAATAAAAAGGAAAAAGACAGAAAGCCTAATAACAGAAAATGGACAAAGGACATAAACACACTATTCAGAGAAATCTGAATCACTCTTTATGCATATGGAAAAATGTTCAACCTCAGGATATATGGAATTAAACAAACTTAAAATATTTTTTAAAATATACTAGATTGGCAAAGATCAAAAAGTTTGCTCTCTACTGCCAAAAAGAAGGGACTAAATGATACTCTCAAACACTGCTAGTGGAAGTATAAATTGCTGCAACCTCTCCGGAGAGCAATTTGGCAATATCAATATTAAAAATGCACATACCCTTTGACCAATCAATTCTACTTCTAGTAGTTCACCTTAGAGATACAATAACCTCACTTGTGCAAAGTGCCCAATGTACACAGATAATAACGCAACACTGTTTTAGTAAAAAGTGGGGGTGGGGGGCGTCCCTGGTGACGCAGTTGTTGGGAGTCCGCCTGCCAATGCAGGGGATGCGGGTCTGAGCCCTGGTCTGGGAGGATCCCGCATGCCGCGGAGCCACTGGGCTCGTGTGCCACAGCTGCTGAGCCTGCGCCCTGAAGCCCGTGAGCCACAACTACTGAGCCCACATGCCGCACTGCTGAGGCCCGCGCCTGGAGCCCGTGCTCCGCGGTGGGAGAGGCCACCGCGGCAAGGAGTGGCCCCCGCTCGCTGCAACTGGAGAGGGCCTGCGCGCAGCAGCGAAGACCCAATGCAGTCAAAGATAAATAAATAAAATAAATTTAAAAAGAAGAAAAGAAAAAAAAAAAATTGGGGGTGGGTGGGGTCCTAAATATCCAACAACAGAGAACTGGTTAAATTTACAGCATAATGTAAAACTATGCAGCCATTTAAAAAAAAAAAGTCAACTTTAATGCTGTTTGTACAGATATGAAATGACCTCCAGAACATAATGAATGGAAAAAACAAGGTACAGTGGATGTGTAAATAAGAAAACCAAAATGAGTATACAAAAAGGGAGGCAGACTATGTGGATGGGGGACAGCAGCAGGAGATTTACTTTTTGTGATGTACCCTCTTGCACCTTTTAAAAAATTTTTGCAGAATGTGTGTGCACTTTCTGTTCAAAAATAAATTGGTGTTTATACTTTTTAAATTTAAAATATATGCTCTGAAAAGAGTGAAAAAATTTTTTAAATTATGAGACAGCTTAATTGTAACCATTTATGATGTGCTACAACATATAATATTTTATTTCCAGCTTTATGGAGATAGAATTGACATATAACATTGTGTAAGTTCAAGGTGTACAATGAATTGGTTTGATACATTTATAAACTGCAAAATGATTACCACCATAGTATTAGCTAACACCTCCCTCTTGTCACATAATTACCATTTCTTTTGTGTGTGTGGTGAGAATTTTTAAGACCTTCTCTCTTAGCAACATTCAAGTATATAACACAGTATTATTAGCTATAATCACCATGCTGTCCATTAGATCCCCAGAACTTGTTAATCTTATACCTGGAAGTTTGTACCCTTTGACCAGTATCTTCCCATTTCTCTCACTCCACAGACCCCGGTAACCACCACTCCAACTCTCCATCTCTCTGGGTTTGGTATTTTTAGATTACACATGTAAGCGACATCATACACTACTTGTCTTTCTCCACCTGACTTATTTCACTTAGCAAGATATAATATTTTAATGTTCTTTGTATTTTATTTCAAAGTGCAAACAAATATTTTCATTTAGTCATATGAGAAGATGCTAAAGGAATATGTAATATCAGTGGATCCCTTTTCTAATAAAAGTTATAGATGACAAGGCTAAAACCACCTTATAGACTGTTACACTATGTTTTAATTATTTAGGAGACAGGTTACAAGTGACATTATGTAACCCATTTTATTTTGAAAGCCACACAAAAACAGGCTAAGTTCATAGTCTATTGGGATAACTGGCTCTTCAGCTGTGATAGTCCACCAGGGACTGTAAAAGGGAGCTGACCCTAAAAAGTCTGTGAAAGTTGGGGAAGTGGGAGGAGGGATAAATAATTATAATTAGTTTTCCAGGAAACTAGGAATAGCACAGTTTTGAGAGTAAAGGTATAGAGACTTGGGGGGACAGGACAAAACCTAAAACCAGAGATCCAAGAATGCTGATGTGAACGTTATTTTCTGTTGTTTAAGAAAATATCTCAGTTAACACCTATTTCCATAAAGGAAACAGCACAGATGGAGAAACAAAAACAAAAACAAAACAACCAACCAACCAAACAGGCCCATATCTTTGACTAGGAAAGCAGAAGATGAAGGGAATTCCTCAGAAGATAGACAGAAATGTGTATCTAGAAATGTATGGTTCTTTTTTTTATGAAGGAAGGGGTATCCCTCTTTAGTGAGACACAAACACTGTATCTTCCCCCCTTCAACTTTTCAAGCATCAAACATAGAAATTCTAAAATGTATACTCACCATGAGAGTATCATTTACTTTGCAGTTTAGTATTCACAAAATGAAAAGACGGGCTCTGCTAAAGTACCTTCAGAAAAAATATGAACAGTGGTCTAGTGGAGCTAAGCAGATCAAGCTTTCAGACTTTATTTTAAAAACACTGAGCTACCTCAGGAATGCATGGCTCACTGGGCACACTAATAACTAGCTTCAAATACCAGTTGAAGTCACTGTGGAATGCAAAGGCTGTGCTTCTAACTGAATGCCAAACAGTCCCTGCCCAGATCGCCCACAGTGGTTCTTCCTCCTGTGGTTTATCCCAAAGCTTCCTGCCTCTCTGTGAATTGAGAGTTACCCTTTGGGTTGGTGTTTCTAGAAGTGATCAATCCATTGGGAGAAGCTGGATGAGGAAGTTGATCCATTTCCACAATATGGCTGGACTCAAAAAGCCATTCCTCACTCCCCTTGGCTCTGGGCAACTGCCACACACCCACAACTCTAAAATGCCTATAACCCTTTCACTAGGGGGTCGCTAAAAATGAAATCTTCTCAGATATGGCAGTACTCCCACCCACTTCTCAATTCGATGAGTTTGACCAGAAGGCAAGCAATGCCCGGTTACGGAAATTCAAGACATTAAAAAAAAAAAAAAAGTTGTTCTCTCTTCCACACACAGTAAGGAAGGACTGACCCTCTAACTAGATGTCTGAGTCTGGTTTATGAATACAATGTTTCCAGAAGTCCCTAAAGCCAGTTCTCAAAAGACAGTTAAAAATATATTAACATTAATCTTATACTAAAAAATCAAGAAAAAAATCACCAGAAATATCATCTTCACACAAATGATTTTTTTCAGTCCATTTCATCTGCTGCAGTTGTTTGAATATAGCCTTATCTGTTTTTATTCGTAACTTTCACTAGACAAATCCATTAAGAATGGAGATTTCTGGTTGCTGAAAAATTACAAGTAATTGACCTATTTTTAAGGAACTTTTTCTTTTAAAAAGCAAGGCTACACAAGAGGAAAGCACAATAACATAGTTAACTTCAATGATCTTTCATAATTAAGTTTGTAGGTAGAACTCAGTAAAGAAATACAGCTCTAATGTGGTCTCTAGGTGTTGGCATGGATTTTGTATTTTAGAAACTTTTAATTACACCAATCATATAGAAAACAAGCAATACTGTGTATGCAACACTTTGTCCCCACATCACCATGAATCTCTACTAAAGAATCGCTCCTTGAAATTAGGATGATTTAATCTAGGTGGTTAAAGGCTAAGTGTATCAATCATATATTGAGTGCTTACTATCTGTCACATTTTTTTCTTTTTCAAATCTCACAACCCACCCCTAGGAGGTAAGTTTGACCGCTGCTTCACACATGAGCATACTAAAGCCCAAAGTCAGACAGCTGAGTGGATCAGCTGGGATTCTAACCCAGATATATTTGACTCCAAAACCTAAACCACTGCCTTTAAGTCTCAGGGTTACATGCAAGAGGTGGTCTGCTGTTCTACATTACTACTGATGACTTGAATTTGTGGCACCTTATAAACACACTACTCTGAATGTATCTAATCATGCTTTATAAATATGCAGAAAGTTATAGAGAATAACATGAACTGATATCTAGCTTTGCCTAATTTAACATTTCACTATATTTGCTTCAGAGACTTTAAAAAGAAAGAAAACATTGCAGGTCAAGTTGAAGGTCTCAGTGTACTCCTTCCCCATTCTTATCCCCTTCTTTCTTTCCCAGAGGTAACCACTATCCTAAACTTGGCTCAGGATTTGCTTTCCAAGGCATGTTTTTATACTATTTCTACAAACAAACATCCATTAAAAAGCATGATTTTTGCATGTTTTTAAACTTTATATAATGGTAACATATATATACATCACTCAGAAACTCTACTCAGCCGTGTTTTTGAGACCTATTCCATGCTGACATTTGCATAGTGTTCCAGTGTATGAACAAACCGCAATTAACGTACTCATCTGATGCTATACAGTTAGCTTGTACCTAATTTTTCTGCTAACACAAACACTTCTTGTACCTGTCTCCTTTGCACAAGCATTACAGCATTTCCAGGGTATAGACGTGAATTGCCAGGCCAAAGGGAATGCTGCCTTTACCAAATATTGTCAAATTGCTCATGAAAGGGATATTCAATTCATACTCCTACCAATAGCAGGACCCACACATCCTTGTCAACACTTGGTATTGCCAGACATTTAAATTTTTGCCAATATGAAAGGTATGAAATTATCTCATTTTATTTTAATTTGTATTTCCCTGATTAGCAATGAGATTGAGCATGTTTGCATAATTACTAGCCACAATTTTTTTAAAAGAAACAACAGCACAGTTAACTAATTAAGCATCAAGGGCATAGATGTAATATAAAATGGATATAATATAAAAGTAGATATTCAATACTGAATTCTAAGTAATAAGAGAAACAGTAATATATACACACACACACAGACACAGACACACACAGACACACAGACACACACACATATACACTTCCCTTCCCCTGAGGCCTGAAATAAAGTATAAGTTTTCATCTGTCAGTCTTGTACTGGTAGCAGAAGGCTAAATTAAATGATCAAAGGTATTTTCCAATTAAAAATGTAATTTAAGGGCTTCCCTGGTGGTGCAGTGGTTGAGAATCCGCCTGCTAATGCAGGGGACACGGGTTCAAGCCCTGGTCTGGGAAGATCCCACGTGCCGCGGAGCAACTGGGCCCGTGAGCCACAACTACTGAGCCTGCGCGTCTGGAGCCTGTGCTCCACAACGAGAGGCCGCGATAGTGAGAGGCCCGCGCACCCCGATGAAGAGTGGCCCCCGCTCACCGCAACTAGAGAAAGCCCTCACACAGAAACGAAGACCCAACACAGCCAAAAATAAATAAATAAATTTATTTTTTTTTAATGTAATTTAAAATACACTCAAACCCTTCTACAGGAAAATCATTAAACTCCATGTATGAATGAATGAATGAATGAATCAACCAACAACACAGCAATTAGCAAATTGCTTTGTGTTTAGAAAACCTCCATAATTATTTTCTGAATTCACAGAATTGTACCTGCATCACCTTTAGGCACCCTTAGAGGAAATAGTATTTTGTGCCTAGGAAGCAGAAAAAAGAGACAGAGAAGTGGGATGATGCTTAACTAGATACCATCCTCTCTGTATTGGGTGGGGGAGCCGTCTCCCTTTAGAAAACAGGGCCCCAGGAGGAAAAGAATTCCAGATAAATGACAATGTGAGTGAAATGAGATGACTGAAAGCTAAGATGCATTCTGCCCACCTGTGTTTTTAAAATTAACAACAAAAATCTCTCAATATTTTACCAGTTAGAGATCCAAGTTAACAAACTCCTTTTTTTTAACAAAACTTTTTAAAAGTTTTATAAAGTTTTATAAACTTTTACAGAAAAGGTACAAGACTAATAAAGGGAACTTCCATATAGCCTTTACAAGATTCACTAACCATTTACACTTTGCTCAATTTGCCTTATCATTCATTTTCTCCCGCTGAATATTTTTTGGAACCATTTGAGAGTAAACTGAAAAAATATACAAAATACAAAAAGAAAACAAAATCCTCTTTTATCATCAAATACCTGGATATTAAGCCTGTTAGTTATTTATAGGTTTTAAGCCATCAAAACACCTTGCACCTGATTCAGGAAAGGTATTTTCCTATAAAAAGCAAATGGCATGAGTTTAACTTTACCTATGCATTATAAGTTAAATAGCGCAGTGGCTCATAAATTTTGCTTCAGATTAAAATTGTGGAGATCTTTACAAAATACCGATGCCTGCTCCCATCCCAAATACTTTTATTTATTTATTGGTATGGGGGGGAGGTGGCCTAGGTACATGGATTTTTAAAACTCCCCAGAGTTTTTAAATGTACACCAAAGTTTTGAAATCAGTTTTAGGGATTAGGCACCTACACACTACTTGAAATACTGGTTCCAGGATAATACATTACAGTTCCAAACAACTGACGAAAATAAACAAGGAAAATATAATCAAATTTCAAATGGAGGCAAGCAGAAGCTCTCAACATATGTTTTAGGCAAATACTTCCAATTGTGTGCTGTTCTGGGGCTATAGGATATAAAAAGGCACAGCAAAGCCAGGAAATAGGCAACACACATAATAACTACAGCAGATGGCAATAAGTACCATACTAAAAACATTTTAAGACTAATAGGGGGCTTCCCTGGTGGCACAGTGGTTGGGAGTCCGCCTGCCAATGCAGTGGACACGGGTTCAAGCCCTGGTCCGGGAAGATCCTACATGCCGCAGAGCAACTAAGCCCGTGCACCACAACTACTGAGCCTATGCTCTAGAGCCCGCGAGCCACAACTACTGAGCCCGCACGCCTAGAGCCCGTGCTCCGCAACAAGAGAAGCCACTACAATGAGAAGCCCGCGCACCGCAATGAAAAGCAGCCCTCACTCACCATAACTAGAGAAAGCCCGCGCGCAGCAACAAAGACCCAATGCAGCCAAAAAAAAAGAGTAATAGGAACACAGAACATATTTACTTTGAAAGTTCACAGGCATGGTGAGTGGTCCAGAAAGAAAGTGACATTTGAGATAGTCATTAGAGGATGAAGAGGACTTTACTGGGAAGGTTGAAATAGAAGTGAAAGAACATTCTGGGAAACAGCATCAGCAAGAACTTTGTGCCACAGAAATGTTAGCAAATGATCAGTGTTCCATTAAAACCCCAAACAAGGTTGAGAATCTTGTACCTAGGAATCAAGGCAACTCAAATCTGTATTTTAAGGATTACGGATGATGTATTTAACAGTGCCTGGTATATAGAAGTGAGCAGTAAGGAGCTTTCTTACCCATGAATCTCCCTTAATAATATTCCTCTGGCTTAAAACACAAAAAGTTAACTGAATAAAATTAAGAAAATACACAAGGTATAATTATGAAAATAAAGTCATCTGTAATCATACTACCCAGATAACCAATGCTGTAATTTCAAGTAACTCCTTACTAAAGTTGTTCATCAATCCAGATATTTTACTCTGCAATAAGGAAAAGAATTCTATAGAAACAAGTCCCTCAGTCATTATCCTTTCTGATGTACACTAAAAGAGGATCAGTTAAATTGCAATATGGCCACAGCGGCCACTAGAGGGTGGCCAAGTCTGATGTATCCCTCACTCTCCCCTACTTTCTCAAAGGCCCTTAATTGACATTCAAGTTAAGATTTCTGGAGCCTATCACCTCATTACATAAAGATTAAAAAGCAGTCTCAAACAGAAAGGAGAGACTCCCTCAGGGCAATGAAGTGTTAACAGTTGGGATATCAAATTTGGCTGCTCAGATATTTTACCAAATGTTTCCCCTACTTCTCGGGAACAAGATACAATTTCTCCAACAGGGATGAGAGTATCTGCATTACATAGCATGCAGCAGCATTCCACTACTGTCTTTCCCAACCCCAACCCCATTTAAAATGTACTGAAGCACATTAGGCTGAAAATCTCAATTCTGAATACTTCTACATAATTTCCCTCGAAGTGCTATATCCCAATGTTCAAAACTTGGGTATATCCTTCTCTTTTTATTTTAAACTTTTGTATTATCGTTTCATCAAAAAAAAAAAAAAAAAGAATGACTTATGAAATACAGCTATGTATCCTTTAGTTAACTGAGAAAAAGGTTAAAACCATTTTGAAGATCTACATAATGTTTTATTTCTCCAGAATCCTAATTGATAAGGTACAATTCACAAAGAATTACAGTATTTGATATTTTAAGTGTAACAGATTTCTAGACAACCAATTAATATAAAATAACTGTGCTGCTGATTGTGGAGAATCAAATTATATTCTGTGACCATAAAGATTACAAAGCAAAATGGTAACAGAACATGAAAAGAAAAACTCAAATCCCATAAAACGACTTCCTATTTGGTACTTTTAACACAAGTGCCACGAAGTACATATTCACATCCACTAAAAACAAACTTTAAGGAAATGCAAATTAAAACCACAATGAGATATTACCACACACTCACTAGAATGGCTAAAATTTGAAAAGACTGACAATACCAAGCACTGACATGGATGTGAAGCAACTGGAACTGTCACACATAACTGGTGGGACTATAATGTGGTACAGCCACTTTGGAAAACAGTTTACCAGTTTCCTATACAGTTACCATACACTTGCTATATTTCATCATACATACAACCCCAAAATGCCACTCTTGTGTATTTATGCAAAAAATATATAAGCATATGTCAATACAAAGACCTATAATCAAATGTTCATAGCAGCTTAACTAAAAATAGCCCAAACTGAAAGCAACCCACAGGTCTGTCAACTCAAACTATGGTAAATCCACACAACAAAAAGCAACGAAAAGGAACAAACTACAGAAACAAGCAACAACATACAGGAGTCCCAAAAATATTATGCTAAGTGAAAGAAGCCAGACGCAAGAGACTAAATGCTATACACTTCCAGTGATATGAATTTTTAGAAAAAAGCAAAATGATAGTGCCAGAAAGCAGATCAGTGGTTGTCAGGAACCAGGGATGAAGGAAGAGGATGACTACAAAGAGGTATGAGGAAACTTTGGGGGATAATAGAAATGCTATACATATCATGATCGTGGTGGTGGTCACACAACTACATACATATGTCAAAACTCATCAAGTTATATACTCTTGAACATCAGTGAATTTTATTTTAAATAAATTTTATCTCAAAAAAAGCTGATTTAAAATTCCATTAAAGGGGACATCCCTGGTGGTCCAGTGGTTAAGAATCGCCTTCCAATGCAGGGGACGTGGGTTCGATCCCTGGTTGGGGAACTAAGATCCCATGTGCCACAGGGCAACTTAGCCCTCACGCCACAACTAGAGAAGCCCATGCGCCACAATGAAGGATCCCGCATGCCGCAACTGCGACCTGAGACAGCCAAAAAAATTTTAAATAAATAAATGTATATTCAAAAATAAATAAATAAAATTCCATTAAAAACCTGCAAAATAAACTGATTCTAACAATAATAGGTCAAGACTTAATCAGAAGAAGAATAAAAAGAGATGGTCAAAATGAAGGCATACATACAGAGAAATAATTTTTCTCCTTTGGCTCTTTAAAGGTCCATCACAAAGGTTTACAGGTCCCTACATGTAAAGATCTACAAATGCAAAACACACATGAGTAGAGGTGGTAATTATTTTACTATTCACAACATTCAGTCACTGTTGCTTACCACATTAAGTCTGGAACATGTCCCCTTATCACTGTTCTCACATGGTCATTGCTACCAGCCAGCCACGGAACCTTCAGTAATAAGCCCAGCTTTCCCCAAAACTATGTGTCCTAATACTTAATAAAATACAAATGAGGTAATCCATTCATTCCATCTCTTGGGCCTGCCCTAATTACTGGGCAGAGCAGCAGAGCATGGGAAACACCAAAATGATCTGTCTCTTATACCCTTATCACGGTGTCTGAAACCTCCACCACTAGACTCACTCCTTTGAGTTATTAAATGGTGTTCAAGAGGTCTGCAACTACTGTACAAAATATGTGGTTAAGGATCCACATTAAGTATGATCAAATCAATATAGTTTATGGGTACAGAATTTCTTTTTGGGGAGATGAAAATATTCTAAAATAAGATTGCAGTGACGGCTGCACAACTCTTGTGAATATACTAAAAACTACTCAACTGTAAACTTTAAATGGGTGAATTTTATGGAATGTGAATTATATCTCAATAAAACTGTTTTTAAAAAATCAACATAGTTTATCGTGTTAGTTTAGAACTCTGGAACACTGGAACCAGAAAATTCTTAATGCAGCATGAAGGGATGGGTTGATGACTGGGAAAAAGACAGGTATCAAAGGGGGAGCCTCAGCATCCCCGGGGAGAGGAATACAGACGGGCAGAGAGGAGAGCACACGCACTGGCTCAGTGCTGGGAAAGTGGGCCTCAAGAAGGAACGCCGAAAGGATGCCTTAAAGGCACTCCAGGGCTGGTCCTGAACATCTGTCGTCCTTAAGAGAAATCTGTTGCTTTTCTACAAACTATTACTAACAGTAATGTTGTGGGGTTTTTCCTCCCCTTTCCAAATTCATGATTATCAAGGTTTTTTTCAGTCATCTACTAAAGTATCTTAACTAATTTACTTCTTCATTTATAAAACTGCTGTAAACTATATACAACTAGACGAATAATCAACAAAATATTGAGACCTTAAATAACACATTGTCTACTTTCCTATTTTTACAGAAGAGGAAATTAACGCCCAGAAAAAGTGACTTGCCCAAGGTTATCAAGTTAAATATGGAGTAAAAACAAATTGCTAATCCAATGTTGATTTTATATACCAGCATGCATCACCTATCTTAGAAGTTCACAAAGGGTGTACTTATTTCTTAAAATCATGTAATCATATTCATAGGTATAAAATTATTTATGCAAACAGAAAATGGTTTTCTAATCTACCCCAGAAGAACTATACAATAGCCAAATACCATCACAGGTACACCCAATATACCAGTGTTGTCACGCACACTCAATTCAACTGGTAAAGGAAGTCTTCGCTATCAAGTTGCAGATTTCACCAGAGTGGAGCAATGAATTACAAGTTCGTATTCTTTTCAGGGTTCTGGGACAACCACGAACTACTAGATATGTAAAGCAGAGCCCTATGGGAATATCTATCTTCAAATGCGACCTTGCAATTAAGCATTCACTAGCTATCTTTCATATTCTGCATACAGAGTATTTAGAGAAAAGTTCAGCTAAATTAACAAACTGAAACAGAAAAGTTAGAGCTTTTCACAATCTGTCATTACTACATTCCCACTGAAGCACTAACAAAGGCATGAAAAGACTCACAGCTGCAGATGAAAGTGAAAGGCATACCACTGAACCTAATCAAAATGATGCTATCATATATGAACTTTCAAAATCCTGTACTGAGGCTTTAGGCTCCAGGGCAGGCTGTACCCTTCTGAGGAGTTATCTGAGAGAAATGAAACAAAGTAAACATATTTTTTTCTCCACAACATTCTCCCCCTAAGTATTCTCATTTCATCAGGAAGACCAAAACAAGTGATGAGATATAAACTTTAAATTTCAGAGACGGTACTAATAACTGTAACCTACTCTTATTCTGGTGACTAATCACAGTTTGTAACTTAAAAGGCAGTGATAACTACCAGTCATCACATCTGCTCCCTTAAAATGTGTCCAGATCAAAGCAAAGAGAGGTCTCTATGTTGGTATGTGAATACAGTTGGAAAGAGGAGACCTATTCTGGCCCAGAAATTTCCTGGAGAACCCCCTCCAAAAGTAGCTAAATCAACCCCGCTTCCAAAACAAAATCTGGATGGTGGCTACACATTATAGGTTATGGCAGGGTCTTATAAAGAGTTTAGAATACAGCTTTGGCAGGCTCTGGCAGACTAACAGATGTAAGAGAGAGATGTGGAAGATGCTTTCGTCTCTCCTGACACAACCAATTTCAGATATTTACACTGAAGACTACAGGATGGGAGATAAACACTGACTCTCTTAAAACCTGACATCCAGCAGTATTCTAGAAGTTACTTGCTGCTGAGGGAGAAAAACAAGAAGTCCACCACCAAGAGTGTAGGATATTAGTGGGAAGTGAGGCCAAAATCCTTTATCCTTTGTCAAAATGCCATCTCAACCTCATATTTTCTCCCTTTCCACATAAAATTGCCTGGTATCAGAATCACACACTCTTAGAAAATTTTTCTTTAAATTTAAATTTTATTTAACTATTTATTTGATTAGTAATTATTTATAGGGCTCAAAATTCAGAAGATACAAAAAGGTATATAATGATTCCCTTCTGCTCAGATACTCCAATCATTCAGTTCCTCCACAGAAGGCAATTCAAGGGCTTCCCTGGTGGCGCAGTGGTTGAGAATCTGCCTGCTAATGCAGGGGACACGGGTTCGAGCCCTGGTCTGGGAAGATCCCACATGCCACGGAGCAGCTGGGCCCGTGAGCCACAACTACTGAGCCTGCGCGTCTGGAGCCTGTGCCCCGCAACGGGAGGGGCCACGATAGTGAAAGGCCCGCGCACTGCGATGAAGAGCGGTCCCCGCACCGCGATGAAGTGTGGCCCCCACTTGCCGCAACTAGAGAAAGCCCTCGCACGAACCGAAGACCCAACACAGCCAAAAATAAATAAATAAATAAATAAAGTAGCTATAAAATTAAAAAAAAAAAAAAAAAAAGAAGGCAATTCAAGCACTTAGTATTTACTGATAACACATATAAAGGAACCAATTCTACTACAGGAATAAGAGAGCCAGACTTTGAACATGCTTGCAGGTAAGCATCCTCAAGGGAATTCTTAATTACAGGGGCCTAAAAGCTCTGAACCCTGTATATAAGCATAAAGGAGTGAATATATATTTAAATATCTATTACTAGAAATTCCATTGTGATTCTCACATATCATATCACACTCAGCAGGTCTAAACCTATTATACCCTTCAAGAGAACAACAGTCTTCGTGTAAGTACTAGACAAAGTCCTCAAGAAGTTTAGTACTGTCCTCAAGAAGCTTAAACATTGAAACTATCTGTGGAGCAGAAAAGAGGGAGAAAGAAAAAAAAAAGATAGGGGGGAGGGAAAAACAGGGAGGGAGGCAGTATCTCCCGGTGGCTACACATGTCCAAACAGAGTGGAAGCCTCATATTCAAAATGTTTACTGTAAACAGAGCCCTGAAACTGGATGGGCTAGAGGAGTGGGGGGGGGGGGGGGGGGCGGGGCGTGGTGGTGAAGTAGATAAACTCCTAAGGTACTTTCCAACTTTTCATTTTTAATTTCAAAATTCCATTGCTTGTTAATGGTGTAGTTCAAAAACTGTGACATAAAATTCTTCCTGTTTAAAAAAAGTCCCTGTATTTGTGATTATACCGAGGTTTTCTAAATATAAAACTAAACCTGAAAAGATAAAACTTAAAAACAGCTTCCAATTTCTTTTGAGATACCAACTTGTATCTAATTGATAAGCTAATTATAAATCACGTTATCATTTATGTCAGTCTCAAGGCCTCTCTGTACTATATTTTTAGGCTAGTCTTAGTTGCTATTTAAAGCAATTTACTTCCTCTGATAATCCTAATTTTGGAACACCTGTTAAGGAGACGAGGCAAAGGCTACGTGAAAATTACCTAATTGAAACTCTGGCTTTTAGAAAGATCCCCTAAATCAGTATCTAACTCTGCTATGCATGTGAATCACCTGGGAGACCTTGTTAAAATGCAGATTCTGATTCAGCAGGTTTCGGGTGGGGCCTGATAGTCTACATTTCCAGCAGCTCTCAAGTGATGCTAATGTAGATTGTCCCTGGATTATACTTGAGAATATCAAGTCCCTAAATCATTCTTCAAGAATTCAAGGTATCCATTCCACAATCTCACGAGAATTACTGTCAATAATTCAATACGGCAATGTATACCACCCACCTTTGTGAGTACCTACTGAAACTTGATTTGTGTTGCTTTCTCAGTTGTGTTCAAATTTTCTAGAAGCCTCTCTAGTTGTTGAACCTAAAATTAACTAAAAATACTATTCTGCAGCAGTGCTTACCACTGGGCAAGAACTTTGAGCTGCCATAGGCTAATATCATAATTTTTAATTTTAAATTGTTATGTTATTGTTCAAGTTAATTATGACCACTTGATTAGTAATTCCCAAATCCTGGGCCATAGTTAAATAAGAATAAGGGGGACTTCCCTGGTGGTCCAATGGTTAAGACTTCGCCTTCCAATGCAGGGGGTGCAGGTTCAATCCCTGGTCGGAGAGCTAAGACCCCACATGTCTCAAGGCCAAAAAACCAAAAGACATAAAACAGAAGCAATATTGTAACAAATTCAATAAAGACTTTAAAAATGGTCCACATCAAAAAAAAATCTTTAATAAATAAGAGTAAGAACATATCAGTTTTTAAAAAGCTAAATATATTCTACATCGTTACCTATTACATTTGTTAAAATTTATGTCAACTGTATGTTAGTGATTTCTTTTCAAATATCCAACTAAATAAAAGCTGGCAATCCTACGTTGGTCACTTTCCCTTCTCTCTAATATTCTTTTCAACAACTTAATGCAATCCAAAGTCTGAGAACCACCAAATTGAAATAACTTCTCCATACCTCTCCTTTCTCTGGGAACGCTGGACTCTCAATGGGACATGTGTGTGTGCGCACTGTGAGGGAGAGGGGGAGAGGGAGAGAGGGAGAGAGGGAGGGAGAGGGGGGAGGGAGAGAGGGGGAGAGAGGGAGAGAGGGAGGGAGGGAGAGAGGGAGGGAGGGAGGGAGAGAGGGAGAGAGAGGGAGAGAGAGGGAGGGAGGGAGGGAGGGAGGGAGGGAGGAAGAGAGAGAGAGAGAGGGAGGGAGGGAGGGAGAGGGGGAGAGGGGGAGAGGGAGAGAGGGAGAGGGGGAGAGGGGGAGAGGGGGAGAGGGGGTGAGGGAGAGAGGGAGAGAGGGAGAAGGAGAGAGAGGGAGAGAGGGAGAGGGAGGGAGAGAGAGGGAGAGAGAGGGAGGGAGAGGGAGGGAGAGGGAGGGAGAGAGAGAGACTGACTGTGACTACAGGAGCAATTAGAACCACTTGTCAAATTTTTTAATCCTCTGCTCCAATCCCCAGGTTGTGACTTTACTATTGGAACAGTGCTGGCTCTCTCAGGTGAGTCTGGATTTGGGGTGGGGGACAGAGTGTTAAGATATTATACACAGTAGGTGAGGCGATTCCTAAGGTCCGTGGAACTTTTGACAGCCTGTGATTTCAAGGAATCTACACCTGTTGTTCCTCCCTCCTCTGAACAACCCAGAGCTGACAAAACCATCAGTTAAAAAAAAAAAAAAATCTCATCCCCTGCTCTGTAGGCTGAGCGCATGTCAGTATTATGCAGAAGTTTTGTTTTCTCCTCAGGAGAAGCATGCGGATGAATTTTGTACCCTGTGTTATTCATAAAGAAGCTATGTTTTAGCTGGGTGCAAGTAGGTTATTTTGCATTTAAAACACTGCAGACTTCCTGAAGAAAGCCAAATTTGTATTTAATTTGGAAAGGACAGCCTCTTAATTCGACAAATTTCACATGTTCTGTATAAAAAAGAAACAACTAGAATTATTTAGTGTGAAATAAAATTAGTGTGAAATTTCTCACCATCCTACATTCTATTACATTAAACGTAGAGACACACAACAGCTGGTCAATTTAACTTACATCTTCTGTTATTAAACATTACCTCAGGTCCGTTAAACACTCTCCCCCAACTCCTTCCCATACAAAAGGTTATATATGAATTGTATACTGTGTGTAAAATTGGGCAGATGATGACCTTCTCTGAGGTATGATGCAAGTTGAACTGTCACTACAGGAAACTGAAGCAAAAGTAACCTATATTATGTATCTTCAATGTGAGCCTCAGAACGATACCATGAAGGGGAAAGTAGCTAAATTAGCTGGCTCTGCCTTCATCTGAGTTCATTTAGCACACCATGAGAAGATCCTCTGGTTCAATGATCTGTGATTACCTAATTAATAACTTTTTTAAAGGGATTTCAAAGAACCAGAATTATAGGCTTAATAAATCTGCCAAACGTCCATATATGTGCTCATGTCCCCTGAATTGTACATTCAGTTTAGTATAGATTGATGACACCCAAGTTGTCTACTTTACCTCATACATAGCAAAGAACTATAAACCTACAGTGATTTCTGAATCCTATCCTGTTCTAGAAACCTGGTCAAATTAAGATTGTTCGGCTGTAATATTCTCCTCCTGGCAAGCTGCACGTTATTAACTATGCAGAATGTAATAACTGTATAATAATTAAAAAGATTTTTAAAAAATCCATCATTATAGGAAAAATGATTATTTGATTTAATGTGTTCAGATTCTTATGTAACACTGTATAAATGGAAAGCTATTTGTCATAACTGGCAAAGGAAGCAGAGTTACTCTGTAATGGTGTTTTGAGAAAGGTAGCTTCTGTCAACACTATTTTCTACTTCTTACAATAAATAATTCCACCACATATGCTGAAAATACACATGATCATGACTTACTTAGAATCAAGTAAAAAAACCTCACAGTTCTTACTGGATTCTACACATAATGGCCGCAGCCTTAAGAAACCTCCACCATCAGAGAGCAGAATACCAGAGGATCAGATTTGATCAAAGTGGAGCTTGCCTGTTACAATCTAGAATCAGTAGTAACCCCTTGACCACAGTTCCACTTTCCACAGTTTCAGTTACCTGTGGTCAACCTCAGTCTGAATATACTACATGGAAACTTCCATAAGTTTTAAATTGCACGCTGTTCTGAGTAGCGTGATGAAATCTCATGCTGTCCCACTCCATTCCACCCAGGACGTGAATCATCCCTTTGCCCAGCATACCTACACTATATACACTACCGGTTCCTTAACTTAGGAAAAAACATAGTATATATAGGGTTCAGTACTATCTGCAGTTTCAGGAATCTGCTGGGGGGCTTGGAATATATCCCCTGCAGATAAGGGGAGACTACTGTACATTTTTTACTTCAGTGTCTTAGTTATAATTATCCTTCCAGAAATCTAAAATATTTTTGTCTAAAAAGGAAATAAGGGTACAAAACCAGTTTTTAACCCCCTTCCTTTCCTTTTCTTTCTCTTTCCTCCTTTCTCTCTCTTAAGAGAAAGACCATTTTTAAGAGAAAGACAATACTTTTAAGAGAAAGTACATATCTAAATTTGAGTCTAAAGGGAAAAAACTATAATCAATATGGTGTGCAGAAAAAGAGTAACTCCCTGGTGGCACAGTGGTTAAGAATCCATCTGCCAATGCAGGGGACACAGGTTCGAGCCCTGGTCCAGGAAGATCCCACATGCCGCGGAGCAACTAAGCCCATGCACCACAACTACTGAGCCTGGGCTCTAGAGCCTAACAGCCACAACTACTGAAGCCCGTGAGCCTAGAGACCATGCTCCACAACAAGAGAAGCTATCACAAATGAGAAGCCCGCGCACCACAACAAAGAGTATCCCCCCGCTCACCGCAGCTAGAGAAAGTCCGCGCGCAGCAACGAAGACCCAACGCAGCCAAAAATAAATAAATAAAAATAAATAAATTTATATATATATAAAAAAAGAGTAACTGGATTGTTCAGGAGACATAAGCCACAGTCCTGAATCTGCAACTTACTAATTATGTGAGACAGACCTCAGTTTCATTAATTCTGAAAAGTGTGTAGAAACTAGTTCAATAAATAATTTTAAATTATTGAAAGATTTCCCTTCCCAATCGGAAAATGCACTTGTGACGGTACCATGGCCATGAATTCTTTGAGTACTACTTTCAAAATGCTTTAATATACATCATGTCATTTTTTTCTCATGAGAATTCTAAGATACAGATGGAATAGGTAGTATTATCATTCTACAAATAACTAAACTGTCTCTGAGTGATTAAATGACTTGCCTAAGAGGCCAAAACTGAGAGGACAGAGACTTCTTGATCTTGTTTAAGAGTGCCTTCTACTACATTGCATGATTCTGATCTAGAAAAGTTGGGTGCTATTAAAAGTATATTTTTGGCAATCAATGTTAGTTCTTATTGGCAATGTAACAATACACACCTATACTCATTTTATATATTGGCACTAAAAAGAAATTAAGGTTTGACTGCAAGGAATTATCCTTAGAAACTATCTGTCAATGTCTGTATCTTTTGGTAAAGATATTAAACCCAATCTTTGAGACTTCAGTACTCTTTTTCAAAAAATGCACCACCAAGTGAGACTAGATATATAGAATACGTCCATAACAGAGCCCAAAATAAAGCCATCCTATGTGGAGCTGCCGGGATGTGAAATGGCACTAAAAATTTATCAAAGATTCTCTGCAAATGTGCTGAGTAGACTCTCATTTTCAATCTTACTCATATAAAAGCTTCAAAGCCACTGCTCTTTCAGAAGCTGATTATCTCCTTGAAGATTGTGCGTCTCTTCTTGTTACAGGTTGAGCATTACACTACCCACATATACTTCCACCAATTTGTGATGCCAAGAAAATCACCAACTTTCAGTTAGAAGGGATCATAATGATTTCCTAGTTCAAGACCTGTATTTTACAGACTTTGGCAAAGCCCTGGCTGATTATTCACTGAACCCACAAAAGAATCACTCTGTTTTTCACTTGAGTATACCTTTACCACATGATGCTGATCTTTTTACATCTAGACATTTAATAAAAGGGATGGAAATTTTAACTTTAAGTGGTTAAAGTTTGAGAATATCTCTGGATCTCCTTTTTCCACACCATTTCTATTCTACAATAACATCATGTGTTGGGCTAAAAGATCAAGTTTGAAGGTTATGAATTTATATGTTGCACACTCAAATTATCAAAAATTTAGAAATTACAGAATCAAAGGTGCAAATGAAAATTTGTTGCATGTAGTATTGGTCACTTCCATCTTAATGAACAGCTACCTAGTCTTGTCAAAAACAGGTAAGTTTTTTTATTTCCTATAGTATGTCACCAGTATCAGGACACTGCTGTCCTCAAGTAGAAGGAAAGAAGAAAAGAAAAAGAGAGAGGGAGGGCGGGAGGGGAAAAAAATCCCACAGAAAAAGGACACCCATGACAGGAATTCCCTGGCAGTCCAGTGGTTAGAACTCTGTGCTTCCACTGCAGGGGGCATGGGTTTGACCCATGGTTGGGAAACTAAATCCCACAAGCCACGCAGCGCAGCCAAAACAAAACAGCACCCATCACATCTCCAAGGCAGGCAATACAGTAATTCTAAGAGCTAATGTCTTAGAAATCAGGTTCCTCCTTTGCCAAGATTCTACCAAATATCTACTACCAGAAATCAACTTCAAAATAACACAAAAGTTTTCTAACCACAAGATCCCAAACTGAATACATCCGAGTTCTAGGACATTAATTTGAAGCCCCTACTATAATAACCTCTCCTCATCTTCTACACCAAACTCCATGTTACCAAATTTTTAAAATACAGTACTCAAAATTTCCTCCAAGGGACCACACTGTTAAACCTAGAAAGCTGGCCCCAGGAAGCTGAACGTCGAGCCTTGGTCATCTTTCGGTCTGATATGAAATATAATAAAATTAAATAGGAAAGGGCTTCCCTGGTGGCGCAGTGGTTGAGAATCTGCCTGCCAATGCAGGGGACACGGGTTCGAGCCCTGGTCTGGGAAGATCCCACATGCCACGGAGCAACTGGGCCCGTGAGCCACAATTACTGAGCCTGAGCGTCTGGAGCCTGTGCTCCGCAACAAGAGAGGCCGCGATGGTGAGAGGCCCGCGCACCGCGATGAAGAGTGGTCCCCACTTGCCGCAACTAGAGAAAGCCCTCGCACAGAAACGAGGACTCAACACAGTCATAAATAAATAAATAAATAAATAAAAGAACGTGAATTTCTTTAAAAAAAAAAATTTAAATAGGAAAGCTGACAAGAAGAAAAAGTGAGTTGCCACTCAATATTAGAGCCCTAAAGAAAAAATAAATTAGAGTGTTTTCATTCAGAACACAGAAGATGATGGACGGATATAGAGAACGACAGTGATAAACAGTGACTGAGGGGTGTCCCAAAGGCAGAAGGAAAAGAGATACAAACAGGAACCTTGACATTCTGCATGGCTTTTAACAGTACAAGTTCATTTACTTAAATTTCATTAATTCTCATTTATAAGCAAATACAATATAAAACATGTTTTAATAATTATAAATTAAAATACAGCAATATAATTCAGAACCAGACTCTAAACTTCCTGTGGGTATCATCTTTGTACTCATAATAACTTTATAGAGATTGTCAAGTGTTTATTGTTGAACCAAACCTAATTTATGGATATATAGGCTTATATAACACACAGACACATAGTACTATAGTTATTTTTTTTTAAAAATCACATCTCTTTCTGAGTGTTCTATAATTCAGACTCTATTAAATTGGACAAAACTTCTGGAGTCTCCTTTATTTAAAATGTTCACACTTGGGTCCCTGGTGGCGCAGTGGTTGAGAATCCGCCTGCCAGTGCAGGGGACTTAGGTTTGAGCCCTGGTCCGGGAAGATCCCACATGCCATGGAGCAACTAAGCCCATGCGCCACAACTACTGAGCCTGTGCTCTAGAGCCCACGAGACACAACTACTGAGCCTGCGTGCCACAACTACTGAAGCCCATGTGCCTAGAGCCCGTGTTCTGCAACAAGAGAAGCCACTGCAATAAGACCATGCACCACAATGAAGAGTAGCCCCCGCCTGCCGCAACTAGAGAAAGCCCGTGCACAGCAACGAAGATCCAATGCAGCCAAAAATAAATAAATAAATTTATTATTTTTTTTAAATTGTTCACACTTGATTATATTTTCAGTTGTAAAAACATATATCCTTCTGGTAATATAATAAATTAGCTCAGTTTTTCTTTGTCTGCTAATTAGAGACCAAAGATCTTGGTCATAAAAGAGGAAAGGGGTAATTTTTACTGAACAACCACTATTAATACCTGCTAGGCATTGGGTCAGATATTCCAGCATCTCACCTTCAAGGATATTAAAATCTAGTTAATCAGGAAAATATGACTATTTCCTTTTGACCACTGAGCAATTTTTTTTAAATGACTATCATGTTTTGTTTTTGTTTTTGTTTTTTTAATTAATTTTTTTTTTTTTTTTTTAGCTGTGTTGCACTGAGCAATTTGATCTTGGAATTAGTCTTGTTTTCGGTTTAATATGTCAATGATTTCAACAGAGAAAGAGAAATATCAGAAGCCCAGTAGAAATTTACCTACTTTAGATAAAATCTAAACCAAAGAAGCAAAGCTGACAGATCTTGAGCCCTAAAATTTCAGTGAGTTTGAGAACTATTCTTATCTCTATTTCAAATAATGGGAAAATGAAAACATAAATGAAGCATAAAGGTCGCACATGACTGTTAAACTCTGCAATCACTTAATAGACCAATATTTAGACTAAAAGAAAGGGGCTGAGAAGAACTCAGGCCAACACAACTCACTTCTTTTGTGTGCAACTAATTTTTATTCCCAGGGACAAAGAAGTCACCTTTACTTTTATTCCCCTGAAATTCTCTACAGAGCTTGTTGGGAGCTATGGGAATGTACAAATACATGTTTATCCATGTTCTGAAAATGGTTTTCCAAAACTGGATAAATCAGACATCTCGCTACAGCAATTACATCACATAAATTTGGGCTATTTACCTGTGACCATAGGACGAATTAATGGCTTTAAAAAAGAACAAGTGCTAACATCAAGCCTGTAATTTTACAGCGTAAAAAGTAATGCTACACTCTCTAAAATCTGGAGCTCTGGACATCTGGCCAAAAGCCCACTAAAAGATAAGATTCTAATACAGTTTGTGTTGCTCTGTGGAAAGATCCCAGGAACACAAAATAAATTGAGCAGGAAAGAACACCAAGACGGAGATCATTTATAACAGAACACAGACTAGCTCACAAAGTACATCCGCATCAGTCTTTTCGTTCTCTGACCTAACTACAGTTTCAGGGGCACTCTGTACCTTCCAGAAGGTCAAACACTAGTAGAAATGAACTTGTGAAGAGGGGAACTGTGAACCAGTTTCAGAAATATCTGAGCAAACGTTTCTAGGGGATTAAGGTTATTATTCAACTTGGAAGTTTTTACCATCCACTACAGGTCAAGTTTAAGAAGAATGAATAAAGATGAATCAGAATGCTTTCCACACAAAGGCTCAAAATTTATTTTGGAGATTAAAAATTCTCCCTTACAAAAGGATACACAGGCATTCTTGCTTTTCTAAATTACCCTGCATTCTTCAACTGTTCTCCTTCGAGTACAATCAGAGCAAACTTTGAGCTTTATCACTGCATCAGAGGAGGATTCAGTGTCTATAATTTTTTTCATTTATGAATACTTCTACTGATATATAAAAATAAAAGAATTATTAAGTAAAGTAGAAGGTAAGCATAAGACCCATAATCAGGATCTATGGGCTTTTTGCTCTTTCATAAACTTGTTTGGAGGGCATGGGAAAACCAGTTTCTATTTCTCAATTTCAGATTAGATGAAAAGAGTTTACAGTTAATTAATAGAAGCTGATTGGGTCTTTGCAAGTGATAGACATGAGAATCAATATAGTTTTCATATTGGAACCTAGATTCATCACAGGAAACTTTTTGGTTTATCTGAATTTTCTTTCATTTAAAAAAATTTTTTTTAATTCCATCAGGGGATAATTATAAACAATTCTAGCTGTATGCCACTCAGAAGTATTTTCTTTTTCTTAATAATAAGTTTTATTTCTAGGAAAGTTTTAGATTTACAGAAAAGTTGCTATGGTGGTATAGACTTCCTATATACCCAGAACCCAATTTCCCCTAACATTAACATCATACACTAGAGTATGGTATGTTTGTTACAATTAATGAAACAATATTGATACACTATTTTTTTCTGCTTTGTTATATTCATCCATTTGTTTTAATTTTTAGGTTCCACATATAAGTGATAACATACAGTATTTGTCTTTCTCTGACTTATTTCACTAAGCATAATACCCTCCAGGTCCATCCACATTGTTGCAAATGGCAAAATTTCATTCTTTTTTATGGCTGAGTAGTATTCCATATATCACATCTTCTTTATCCATTTGTCTGTGGATGGACAATTAGGTTGCTCCCATGTCTTGGCTATTATATATAATGCTGCTATGAACACTGGAGTGCATGTACCTTTTCAAATTAATGTTTTCATTTTCTTCCGATCATACAGTAGTTCTATTTTTAGTTTTTTTGAGGAACCTCCATACTGTTTTCCACAGTGGCTAAACCAATCTACATTCCCACCAAGAGTTTATGAGGGTTCCCTTTTTTCCACATCCTTGCCAACATTTGTTATTTGTGGTCTTTTTACTGATAGACATTCTGACAGGTGTAAGGTGACATCTCATTGTGGTTTTGATTTGCATTTCTCTGATGACTAGCAATGCCGAGCACGTTTTCATGTGCCTGTTAGCCACCTGCATGTCTTCTTTGGAAAAATGTTTATTCAGGTCTGCTGCCCATTTATCAATCAAGGGTTTTTTTTTGATATTTATAAGCTGTTTATATATGTTGGATCTCAACCCCTTATCAGTCATATCATATGCAAATATTTTCTCCCATTCAGCAGGCTGTCTTCTTGTTTTGTCGAGGATTTCCTTTGCTGGGCAAAAGCTTTTAAGTTTAATTAGGTCTCATTTGTTCATTTTTGCTTTTGTTTCCTTTGCCTTAGAAGACAGATCCAAAAAAATATTGCTACAATTCATGTCAAAGAGTGTTCTACCTATGTTTTCTTCTAGGAGTTTTATGTTTTCCAGCCTTACATTTAGGTCTTTAATCCATTTTGAGTTTATTTTTGTATATAGTGTGAGAAAATGTTCTAATTTCATTCTTTTACATGTAGTTGTCCAGTTTTCCCAGCACCACTTATTGAAGAGACTGCCTTTTCTCCATTGTATATTCTTGCCTCCTTTGTCATAGAGTAACTGACTAAAAATGTGTGGGCTTATTTCTGAGCTCTCTATTCTGTTCCATTGATCTATGTGCCTGTTTTAGTGCAAGTACCACACTGTGCTGATTACTGTAGCTTTGCAGTATAGTCTGAAGTGAGGGAGCATGATATCTGCAGCTCTGTTCTTCTTTCTCAAGATTGTTTTTGGCTATTTAAGGTCTTTTGTGTTTCCATACAAATTTAAAATATTTGTTCTAGTTCTGTGAAAAATGCCATTGACATCTTGATAGGGATCATGTTGAATCTATAGATTACCTTGGGTAATATGGTCATTTTAACAATATTAATTCTTCCAATCCATGAAAACAGTGTATTGTTCCATCTGTTTTTATCATCTCCAGTTTCTTCCATCAGTGCCTTATGGTCTTCCAAGTACAGGTCTTTTACACCTCCTTAGTAAGTATTTTATTCTTTTTGATGAGACTATAAATCGAACTGTTCCCTTAATTTCTCTGATAGTTGTTGTTAGTATGTAGAAATGGAAGAGACTGCTGTATATTAATTTTGTATCTTGCAACTTTACCAAATTCATTGATGAGCTCTAATAATTTTTTGGTGGCATCTTTATCATTTTCTATGTATAGTACAATAATGATACACTATTAACTTCATTAAATATGAAGTCCAAAACTCATTCATATTTCCTTAGTTTTCACACTAATTCCTTTTTCTGTCCAGGATCCCATCCATAATATATATTACATTTAGTTGTCATGTCTCTTTAGGTCCCTCTTAACTCTGACAGTTTCTCAAACTTTCCTTGTTTTTGATGACCTTGATAGTTATGAAGAGTACTGGTCAGGTATTTTGTATAACATGTATTGATTTGGGTTTATCTGGTGTTTTTCTCATAGTTGGACTGGGTTTATGAGTTTGGGGGATGAAGACCGTAGAGGTAGAGTACCCTTCTCATCACATCATATCAAGGGTACATGCTATCAACATGAATTATCACTGCTGATGTTAATTTTGATCACCTGGCTGAGGTGGTGTTTGTCAGGTTTCTCTATCTTAAAGCTACTCTTCTCCCCTTCCTTTCTCTTTGGGGAAGAGTCACTGCTCACAGCCCACATTTAAGGGGTAGAAACCTGGGCTCCCCCTCCTTGAGGGCAGAGTATCTACATAAATAGTTTGGAATTCTTTTGCACAGCAAATTGGTCTCTTCTCCCACTTTTATTTATTTAATCAATCACTAATTATATCAGTACGGACTCATGGATGTGTTATACTTTGGGTATAACCTATTACTACTTTATCTTATTACTACAATTGTTCCAGCTTTGGTTATTGGGAGCACTTTTTGTTGGCTCCTATGTCCCTCTGACATGCTCCCATCATTGTGGGGTTTTTTTCTTTTTTTTAAAGCACTTCCTTTACTTTCTGGCATTACAATATGATCCATGCTCATCTTGTACATTTTCGGCCCCAGTCTTAGAACTGGCTGTTTCTCCCAAGAGACTGGATGGTTCCTTTTGTTGGAGAATGGTATTAAAAACCAAGATCTGGGTGCTAGGTATGCTCACTGCTAATGGGATGTCATTGCTTCCAGGCCCTCTCAGCTGACAGAGCAAGAAAATATATGTACATAAACTAACCTGTGTGTACACATATTTATAAATATTTTATATGTTAACTATTTACATCTATAATAAGCTAAACATGAGTTCCTGCTGATGTCTCCAACTCTAATCCATTACCATACAGACCATTTCTTTTTATCACTGAATAATATTCCATTGAATGGATGTACTGCAGTCTGCTTATTCATTCACCTATTGAAGGACATCTTGGTTGCTTCCAGGTTTTGAAGATCATTATAAAGCTGCTAAAAACATTCATTTTTTTCAGGTTTTTGTGTGGTTTTAAGTTTTCAAAGGAGGTTTCAATATAGCAGTTAACATCATCTCTTCTTCCTAAACAATCTTTGAATTCTGTTAACCATCCACTGAAGCCATCAAAATCTCTTCCCACCAACTCTGTGCATTTGCCCAAGCAGCCCCAAGTTATCTAGTACAATTTTCACTGCCTATCTGCTAACCACTCTTTTCAAAACTCCTCCATGAATTTAACTCAACTGAATGGCCTATTATGTGCCAGGCACTGTACTAGGATTCAAAAGATGAATGAAACAGTGTTGTTAGCTGTCAGTGAGGGGAATAAAGCACTTCACCTGGAGCAAAAAGCACAAGAGTGCTTCGCAGTGCGCCCAAGCTTGCTCCAACAGCTACCTCTCCCTGCAGTGGCTGTCTTCACCCCAAGTAGGAGCTAGCCTGGGGCTCCCTAGGGATATGACCTGGCTGTGTACTTTTATTTGAGTCTCTCCACTTCTCCCACTATGCATCTGAGATGGCTAAATTCCTAGCTGTCTGGCATCTGCTGATATAAAACTGCTGATGACGATAAAATTATCGTCATCATAGTTAAATAGGCATTCCTGAACCTTACTCTTCACCAGTGCAATGCCATTCTTCCCTCTATCCCTATTTTCTTTACAGGGCTTGGAATCGCATACCAGTTATACTCCTGAAAATATAAAAACTAAAAGACCATGCCAGAGAATGACAAAACTGAAAAGCTACAAGCACTTCTAACTTAATATTGCCTGTATCTCTGTAATTTTTACTTTTCCCAACAGAAATAAGAAAACAGCATAACTCAACCTCTTTTATATGCAAAATGACTTTACAAGGAAAATAACACATTTTACTCTGCAAATGTACTTCTCCCTACCTAATTAACATAATAAAGGTACTGCTAGGCATAAACTAACACATGAGGTTCAAGAGTGTATCTGACCCGCTTCTGGGAATTTATCCTATAGAAATAATTCAACAGAAGAATACTGTTCTGTGTAGAAAAATATTCATTATTTCATTATGTATAATAATGAAAAACTGAAAACAACCAGAACAGTCCCAAAGTAGGGAAACAGACAGCAAATGTGGGTAAGTTAGGTCAGAGGCATAATATATAACAATTCAAAATAATTTTAAAAACAAAACTATGTGAAATGTCTGATACAATGACAAAGAAATAGTAGAATATAAAATCACAAATACAATTACACATTGCAAAAATATGTGTATTTATGGAAAAATTGATTTAGGTAATGAAATTAACCACATTTTCCCTTATAATTTTCCTTTTACAATAAAAGTTTGAAGAAAAAAGTTACCTTTACTTTAAATTGAATTTTGCAGGTTCTTCCAAATCATATTTAAAAAAAAAAAAAAAAAAAAAGAACCTACCGGTGGGGGGGGGCGTGCAGAGGATGATTGAGCCTAAGAAATAAAAGGAGTTAAAACATCTGACTTGCCTGGTTTGAATCCAGGCTCTGCCAGCTAAGCTCTATAACTGTGGGACAGTTACTAATCTCTAAGAGTCCCCTATAAAATTTACACTTAAAGTTTATAAATAAAAAAGAAATAAGTGTATAGCAAGTATATGATAAATGTTAGCAGTTATTATTTCACTGCTATATATGCTCATCAGGTAACAGTGCTGAAGAGAAATACTGTGAAGACTATCAATATAATCTTAAAGCAGCACATATTTTGTGTCGATTATTTGTCTGGTGTTGGCAAGACTACAACTTTTGAAAATCTGCTCTTAAATTTTTTTTTCTAGGGACTTCCCTGGTGGCACAGTGGTTAAGAATCCGCCTGCCAATGCAGGGGACACGGTTTTGAGACCTGGTCCAGGAAGATCCCACATGCCGTGGAGCAACTAAGCCCGTGCGCCACAACTACTGAGCCTGCGCTCTAAAACTCTCGAGCCACAACTACTGAAGCCCACGCGCCTAGAGCCCGTGCTCCGCAACAAGAGAAGCCACCGCAGTGAGAAGCCTGCGCACCGCAACCAAGAGTAGTCCCACTCGCCGCAC
Organism: Balaenoptera acutorostrata; assembly: GCF_949987535.1. Classification (NCBI taxonomy): domain Eukaryota; kingdom Metazoa; phylum Chordata; class Mammalia; order Artiodactyla; family Balaenopteridae; genus Balaenoptera; species Balaenoptera acutorostrata. Next base: position 70,450,523 of record NC_080073.1, on the reverse strand, counting down.
TAGAGAAAGTCGGTGCGCAGCAACGAAGACCCAACGCAGCCAAAAATAAAAAATTAATCAACTAATTAAAAAATTTTTTTCTATAAAATAAGAACCCATTGGTTTAAAATATTTTTAATTAGAATTATTCATTTGATAGTATCCTGCAAAAAAAATACCTACTGACTTTTTAATATTTCAAACACATATTTACTCATTTTACTTGTTAGTTGTGTTTGTTTTACTTTTTGTGCTCATTAAAAGGCTTTTCATAAAATAAAATTTCATTCGGGGAAGGGCCTCTGCTTTACTCATCTTAGGATTTCCCCCAGCAAAGTAAACAACATATACTGTCAACATTCAATAAATATTTATCAATTGAATTCTTTAAACATTTTTTATTCCCACTGCAAAATTAAATTATGCAACATCTGGCTAAGGAACAGGTATCACTGCACATTCCTAATGCAATTTTCCAAAAGGAAATTCCTTTCTCATTAACAGAAACCCAGGAATAATGTGCACAAGAAACAAACAGAACGGGGCAATCTAGAATTCAACTGCATTCATACATAGCTTGGGCTGCTAAAGGCAACTAAGGTTGAGAATTTAATGTCTGAAGACAGTAAATTCTCCTAAAACCCTTGCCCCTACAATTGCGAATGAGACTGATACCCAGGATAGAAGTTTCCCTCACCTTAAGAAAGGTGAGAGAAATAAATTCCAACTGAGTAAATCACCTAAAAAGGAAGGAAAAAATCTGGTTAAAAGGACCTGCCAGGAGCCAACAGCTGCCTTTCTGCCCTTGATACAGCATACTGCACCAACAGACCTAATATCCTCACATAGGTGTCTCCAGCATGTCACCTTCCCACTTCTACCCTTACCTTTTACTCTCATTTATTCAAAGAAGCTGTTCAACTGCCACACCACTTGCCAGCAACAAAGGCAGTTAGAACCGCTTGATCAACTAGAGACAACATTCTAGAACACTATCATTAGGATCACCCCTCCTCTCTGAGATAGGAAACCTTGGGGGTGGCCACTATTGTACACCAGTCTGCTTGCAGAACCTGTCTGAAGTCTAGCCACTAAGGCTGAATGTTAACAAAGCACAGAACAGCACCAGCAAAAATCTGGCCCTAAAAATCTGGCTTGGTAAATCTTCATTGTTTCAAATTATGCTAATGAGCCACAAGATATAACAAACTGCTTAATCCAGCCTGATTTGTAACTGAGCAGCTGTGTTTTATTGATGGAAATTGGAAGGTAAGAGTTACCAATCATATATTTAATATTATAATGGCATGTACATTGTATTTGATAAGTACAGACACCCTGAAGAAGAAGTACCCTACACCCTGCCAAGCACACAATGTCAAAACAGTGAAAAATGTTAAGACTCCAGCTTATAATTAGTCATTCTACTGCCAGGGAGGTGATGGCAGGCAATTTCTGTGGAAAAAGTAATGCCTGAGCTTGGAATAAGCAGTCCTTCTCTATCAAAGAAGTGGACACTTAAGAACTGCCTCAGCCTGCTCATAAATATTCCTGTTCACTCAGAGCCAGGCACCAGGTGATCTACCTAATCTAACAGATTTCCTAGTAGAAGGAAATGCAAGAAAAATAAAATGAAAGAAAGAATAAGTGATTTCTCATTTCCACGGTCCACTATGGGAAGTAAGCCACCTGTCCTCTTAAGACACTTTAGGATTTTCCCTCCAGGGGCTTTTAAGCTCTTTGCTCCATCTTTGGAATCATAACATTGTAATCATTATACAAGTATCATTATTTTCTAACAGAAGCCAACACACATACCATCCACTTGTTCTGTGAACCACACACACACAATTCTAGTAAGTAAATGTAAAATGCAAAAAGTTAGAAATCAAATTCTCTCACTGGTTCTATGGCATACCCTGTTTCTGTAGTAGTTCAATAATGACTTACCTTTACTGGTGACATTCATTCTTTAAAGGAGGATTTCCATGTCTTTACCAAAAAATGAAAATATCATGAACAGCCCCAAAAGAGTTCAGAATTACATGAGGGAGGGAGGGAGGGAGGAAGGAAGGAAGGAGAAAGAAAAGAAGAAAGAGAAAAACACTACCATATTGTGCTCTGCAATGTATATATTTTTAAGCTGATCATTACTATGGGACAATTTCGATTTGGTTAGGTTGAAGACAAGCTATTAAGTAATTGAGAAAACACTTTTTTTAAAACTTTAAAGCTGAATTCCTAAGCTTTTAAAGAAAATGGATAGATCTGCACAAGCACTTTATTGTTATTGATAATAATAAACAGCCCATGTTGCCAAAAATTTGAATAAAGAAAGTATCGTTAAAAATAAAGTCATTTGTTAAAGGTTAACAAAAATGAGCAATAGCTGTATTTCTAACTCTATGGTTTCATTAGGCTTAGGATCACATAACAAAGACAAAAAAGTGTGTCTTAGGCTAATAAATATCCAAATTTTCTTTCTAGATTGATAAAACACTTCCTGCACGTATAAAATTTAATCCAAAGGTGAGCCTGGATCCCACAGATTACTTAGTCACCACAGATGAAAAAATATACATATATAATGAAGCAATCTAGTAGTCACCAACTTGGGCAAGTGATCAAACTTAGCTACTAGTACCAAGAGTAGCACGATGTAACTTTGTGGAACACCTGAAGAAATATATGTCATCTACTGTACAAAGCAATTCTTGCAAAATAAAGTTTAAGCTGAATTTAATTATGAGGGAAACAATAAGATAAATCTGGAATACTGAACAGTGTAGAATTTGACCAAGACTCAGATTCTTCCAAAAAAGAATTTTTTTAAGTCAGGAAAAACAAAAAAATAAACCAAAAAATGGCAGAGAAACCACTGTGGATTAAAATAAAGAGACATAATCAAATGCTTTACCCTTGACTGGATCCTGGATTAAAAACAATATTTTAAAAACTGCTAAAAAAAAAAAAATGGGGGGACAATTAGGGAAATCTGAATCGAGACTGTGTATTAACTGTTATGAAACTGTTGATACTTTTCTTAGGTATGATAATAGTATTGTGGTAATGGAAAAGGGTATCCTTATTCTTAGGAAGTGCATGCTAAAGAATTTAGGGATAAAGTGTCAGGGTTACTGCAACCTGCATGCAGCAAGGTAGCAAAGAAACAGAAGAAAAGCTGGTTGGTCTAAGTGAAGAATATACAAATATTCATTGCTCTAGTCTTTTAGCTCTTCTGTAGTTTGAAATTTTTAAACTATAAAGTTGGGAGAAGGGAAGAATGGGTGTGGGGGCTTCCATGTTTTCATCCAACTGCAGTACTGTGCTTTGCTTATATCCCCAAAGAACACCCACATCATCATTACTTTTCTCTCAGCACCAAAGATGATAAATTAAATGCTGATGTATGATAAGCAGCACAGATATAAAATTTTTTTTCAAGTAGAGGAAATGCTGCCTAAAAAAAACAAAATAAAAAACAAAAAACAAATTCAGAAAAGAGAGCCCTTCAAGGGTGAGTGAATTTTAAAAAGCCTAGTCTAGGACTTCCCTGGTGGCGCAGTGGTTAAGAATCCGCCTGCCAATTCAGGGGACACGAGTTCAAGCCCTGGTCTGGGAAGATGCCACATGCCATGGAGCAACTAAACCAGTGCACCACAACTACTGAGCCTGCGCTCTAGAGCCCACGGGCCACAACTACTGAAGCCCGCACGCCTAGATCCCGTGCTCTGCAACAAGAGAAGCCACCGCAATGAGAAGCCCGCGCAACATAACAAAGAGTAGCCCCTGCTCACCGCAACTAGAGAAAGTCTGTGCACAGCAACGAAGACCCAATGCAGCCAAAAATAAATAATAAATAAAATTTTTTAAAAAAAGCCTAGTCTAAGAAACAACAAAGTTCCCAAACCTTATTACATAAGTTAAAAGAAAAGCCCCAATCAACTTCAAGAAAGCCAGTCAGCAAGAGTAGTAAAATATTTTCAAAAAATGTAAATCATATTGCCCATTTATAAATTTAAAGGCTTTATCAAACATGATTTATCACCATGGGCAAGAAAATCTTAACATTTCATTTGTTTATCTTCAAATGAGTTAAGTGTGAAAAGAATGCAAAACAAATATAAAAAGTTTAATAACCAGAAATCTTTTTTCTAGTAGGATTTCATTATGTTGCTTACAATATGTAAAAGAAGAATCCTTGAAAAATACAGAACTCCAAAAGAGGATCTGTGAAGAATAAGAAAACTGTGCTGCACACGTACTAGGAACTCAAATATTTGCTAAATGAATACTTACAGAAGACAAAAAAACAACATATACCTTTAAAATGTGCTACTGTGTCCAGCAAATTAGGGGCATGTGAAAAAAAATTCTCTACTTAAGATTACAACATTGCAATTATCAGATATATATAGTATACCCTAGCAAAATCCTAGCAAACAAAACTGGCACAGTGGCTGTTTGAAGTAGTATATTTATTCTGTCAAAACCTAATCACAAGGGAGAGGAGTCAAGATGGCAGTGTGGGAAGACTCAGAGTTAGCCTCTCCCCACAACTAGGGCACCTGCTGGCCTTCAGTGGGGGACTATGACCCCCAAGAAGACGGGAGGAACCTCAGTGTGACATAGGGGGACTGAAGCGGGGGAGGAGGAGTGGAGGCCAGACAAGATCGGTGCACCTGAGGCAGGAGAGATCAGGAGAGGCAGGTGGGACTCTCTAGGAAGAGCAGGAAAGGAATGGAGGGCGATTACCTGGCCCACTCGGGCGGGGAGCCTGCTGAGCTCCCAAGCCAGTTCCCCCACCTCCAAAGCCCCACGCAGGCCATGTGGATCCTGGGGGCAAAGGAGGGAGGCAGGGAAAATAAGTAGTGGCAGGTGGGAGGGGCCATCCAGGAGGAACGGAAGAGAAGCAGAGGTCGTTTGCCCCGCCCACTTGGGCCCAGGGAGCCTGCTGAGCTCCCAGGGCAATCCCCTGCCCTCCAAAGCCCAATCCAGGTCATGTGGGTCCTTGGGGGCATAGAAAGGAGGCTGAGGGGAGAACAGGAGAGGCAGGTGAGAGGGGACTCCGGGAGGAGTGGGTGAGGAGTGGAGGGCGACTGCCCCGCCCATTCAGGCAAGAGGGGCCTGCTGAAGTCCCAGGCCGCTCCCCTGCCCTCCAAGCCACACCCCCATGCCACCACCCCCACCCTGGACCGTATTGGTCCTGGGGGCATAGGAGGGAGGTGGGGGAGATCAGGAGAGGCAGGTGGGAGAGGTCCTCCCAGACCCCAGATCAGAGGAGCAGGAGACGAGAGGAGGGCATTTGCCCTGCCCACTCGAGCCCAGGAAGCCTGCTGGGCTCCCAGGTGAGGTCCCCTGCCCTCTGAGACCAGGGGTGGGGGGCATGCCTGGGCCCCTTCTGTTCCTTGAGCCTAAGCCCCAGCCCCCACAGCCCCCAGGGCCTTTTCCAGCCCTGTGGGTCCTGAGCATTGGCCCCACCCACCACCCAAACCTCACCCTTGCTTAGGCCCTGCCTACCCCCACCTTTTTTCTTTTCCCTCCTCCTCTTTTTTACTATAGTGGTACTGATGTACCTTCCAGTTGTTAATTCATCTATATTTTTTATTTTTACATTCTTGCTAGCATATCTGTTTGCTTCCTAGTCTAATTTTATTTTTCACTTTGTTATTGTTTTCTCTCTCTCTCTTTTTTTTTTGGCACCCCAGGCGACTTGCAGGATGTTGATTTGCAAGCCTGGGTCGGGCGGAAGCTCCTGAGTGGGAGCTACAAGTCCGAACCACTGCACTAACAGAGAACCTCAGACACCAGGGAATGTTCATCGGAGTGAGGTCTCATAGAGTTCCCCATCTCAGCAGCAAGATCCAGCTCTACCCAATAGCCTACAAATGCCAGTGTTGGAAGCCTCAGGCCAAACAACCAGTAAAACAGGAACACAATCCCACTCATAAAATTTAAAAAAATAAACGAGACGGCAAAAAATATGTCACAGATGAAGGAGCACAGTAAAAACCTACAAGACCAAATAAATGAAGAGGAAACAGGCAATCTACCTGAAAAAGAATTCAGAGTAGTGATAGTAAAGATGATCCAGAACCTCAAAAATAGAATGGAAGCACAGATTGAGAAAATACAAGAAATGTTTAACAAAGATCTAGAAGAACTAAAGAACAAACAAAGACGAACAACACACTAAGTGAAATGAAAAATACACTAAAAGGAATTAAGAAAAGAATAACAGAGGCAGAAGCACGAATAAGTGAGCTGGAAGACAAAATGGTGGAAATAACTGCCAAGGAGCAGAATAAAGAGAAAACAATGAAAAGAATTGAAGACAATCTCAGAGACCTCTGGTACAACACTAAATGCACGAACATTCGAATTATAGGGGTCCCAGAAGAAGAAGAAAAAAAGAAAGAGTCTGAGAAAATATTTGAAGAGATTACAGTGGAAAATGTCCCTAACATGGGAAAGGAAATGGTCACCCAACTCCAGGAAGCACGGAGTGTCTCATACAGGATAAACCCTAGGAAAAACACACCAAGACACACAGTAATCAAAGTAACAAAAATTAAATTCAAAGAAAAAATATTAAAAGCAGCAAGGGAAAAACAAAATATAACATACAAAGGAATCCCCATAAGGTTATCAGCTGATTTTTCAGTGGAAACTCTGCAGCCCAGAAAGGAGTGGCAGGATATACTTAAAGTGATAAAAGGGAAAAACCTACAACCAAGATTACTCTACCCAGCAAGGATCTCATTCAGATTCGACAGAGAAATTAAAACCTGTACAGACAAGCGAAAGCTAAGAGAATTCAGCACCACCAAACCAGCTCTACAACAAATGCTAAAGTAACTTCTCTAAGTGAAAACACAAGAGAAGAAAAGGACCTACAAAAACAAACCCAAAACAATTAAGAATATGGTCATAGGAACATACATATCAATAATTACCTTAAACGTGAATGGATTAAATGCTCCACCCAAAAGACACAGGCTTGCTGAATGGATACAAAAACAAGACCCATATATATGCTGTCTACAAGAGACCCACTTCAGACCTAGGGACACATTCAGACTGAAAGTGAAGAGATGGAAAAAGATATTCCATGCAAATGGAAATCAAAAGAAACCTGGAGTAGCAATACTCATAACAGATAAAATAGACTTTAAAATAAAGACTATTAAAAGAGACAAGGAAGGACACTACATAATGATCAAGGGATCAATCCAAGAAGACATAACAATTATAAATATATATGCACCCAACATAGGAGCACCTAAATATATAAGGCAACTGCTGACAGCTATAAAAGAGGAAATCGACAGTAACACAATAATACTGGGGGACTTTAACACCTCACTTACACCAATGGACAGATCATCCAGACAGAAAATTAATAAGGAAACACAAGCTTTAAATGACACAATACACCAGATAGATTCCATTGATATTTATAGGACATTCCATCCAAAAACAGCAGATTACACTTTCTTCTCAAGTGCACACGGAACATTCTCCAGGATAGATCACATCTTGGGTCACAAATCAAGCCTCAGTAAATTTAAGAAAATTGAAATCATATCAAGCATCTTTTTGACCACAACGTTATGAGATTAGAAATCAATTACAGGGAAAACAACGTAAAAATCACAACACATGGAGGCTGAACAATACGTTACTAAATAACCAAGAGATCACTGAAGAAATCAAAGAGGAAATCAAAAAATACCTAGAGACAAAATGATAATGAAAACATGATGATCGAAAACCTATGGGATGCAGCAAGAGCAGTTCTAAGAGGGAAGGTTATAGCTATACAAGCCTACCTCAAGAAACAAGAAAAATCTCAAGTAAACAATCTAACCTTAAACCCAAAGGAACTAGAGAAAGAAGAACAAACAAAACCCAAAGTTAACAGAAGGAAAGAAATCACAAAGATCAGAGCAGAAATAAATGAAATAGAAACAAAGAAAACAATAGCAAAGATCAATAAAACTAAAAGCTGGTTCTTTGAGAAGATAAACAAAATTGATAAACCCTTAGCCAGACTCATCAAGAAAAAGAGGGAGAGGATTCAAATCAATAAAATTAGAAATGAAAAAGAAGAAGTTACAACAGACACCACATAAATACAAAGCATCCTAAGAGACTACTACAAGCAACTATATGTCAATAAAATGGAAAACCATGAAAAAATGGACAAATTATTGGAAAGGTACAATTTTCCAAGACTGAACCAGGAAGAATTAGAAAAGACAAACAGACCTATCACAAGTAATGAAAGTGAAACCATAATTTAAAATCTTCCAACAAACAAAACACTTGTACTCAGAAAACTATAAAACACTGATGAAAGAAATTAAAGATGACATAAACAGATACAGAAATATACCATGCTCTTGGATTGGAAGAATCAATATTGTGAAAATGACTATATTACCCAAAGCAATCTACAGATTCAATGCTATCCCTATCAAACTACCAAAGCCATTCTTCACAGAATTAGAACAAAAAAACTTACAATTCGTATGGAAACACAAAAGACTCCGAATAGCCAAAGTAATCTTGAGAAAGAAAAACGGAGTTGGAGGAATCAGACTCCATGACTTCAAACTATACCACAAAGCTACAGTAATCAAGACACTATGGTAGTGGCACAAAAACAGAAATATAGATCAATGGTACAGGATAGAATGCCCATAGATAAACCCACACACATATGGGCACCTAATTTATGACAAAGGAGGCAAGAAATACAATGGAGAAAATACAGTCTCTTCAATAAGTGGTGCTGGGAAAACTGGACAGCTACATGTAAAAGAATGAAATTAGAACACTCCCTAACACCATACACAAAAATAAACTCAAAATGGATTAAAGACTTAAATGTAAGGCCAGAAACTATAAAACTTTTAGAGGAAAACATAGGAAAAACACTCTCTGACATAAACCACAGCAAGATCTTTTTTGACCTACCTCCTAGAGTAACATAAACAAAAACAAAAATTTTTAAATGGGACTTAATTAAACTTAAAAGCTTTTGCACAGCAAAGGAAACCACAAACAAGACAAAAAGACAACCCTCAGAATGGGAGAAAATATTTCCAAATGAAACAACAAAGGATTAATCTCCAAAATATACAAATAGCTCATGGAGCTCAATATCAAAAAAACAAACAACCCAATCCAAAAATGGGCAGAAGACCTAAACAGACATTTCTCCAAAGAAGACACACAGATTGCCAACAAACATATGAAAGGATGCTCAACATCAGTAATCATTAGAGAAATGCAAATCAAAACTACAATGAGGTATCACCTCACACCAGTCAGAATGGCCATCATCAAAAAAAATCTACAAACAATAAATGCTGGAGAGGGTGTGGAGAAAAGGGAACCCTCTTGCACTGTTGGTGGGAATGTAAATTGATACAGCCACTATGGAGAACAGTATGGAGGGTCCTTAAAAAACTAAAAGTAGAACTACCATACGACCCAGCAATCCCACTACTGGGCATATACCCTGACAAAACCATAGTTCAAAAAGAGTCATGTACCACAATGTTCATTGCAGCTCTATTTACCACAGCCAGGACCTGGAAGCAACCTAAGTGTCCACCGACAGATGACTGGATAAGGAAGATGTGGCACATATATACAATGGAATATTACTCAGCCATAAAAAGAAACGAAATTGAGTTATTTGTAGTGAGGTGGATGGACCTAGAGTCTGTCATACAGAGTGGAGTAAGTCAGAAAGAGAAAAACAAAAACTGTATGCTAACATATATATATGGAATCTAAAAAAAAAAAAAATGGTTGCGAAGAACCTAGGGGCAGGACAGGAGTAAAGACACACACCTACTAGAGAATGGACTTGAGGACATGGGGAGGGAGAAGGGTAAGCTTGGACAAAGTGAGAGAGTGGCATGGACAAACATACACTACCAAATGTAAAATCGATAGCTAGTGAGAAGCAGCCGCACAGCACAGGGAGATCAGCTCAGTGCTTTCTGACCACCTAGAGGGGTGGGATAGGAAGGGTGGGAGGGAGGGAGACGCAAGAGGGAAGAGATATGAAGATATATGTATAGGTATAGCTGATTCACTTTGTTATAAAGCAGAAACTAACACACCATTGTCAAGCAATTATACTCCAATAAAGGTGTTTAAAAAAAAAAAAAGAAACAAAATTGAGTTATTTGTAGTGAGGTGGATGGACCTAGTGTCTGTCATACAGAGTGAAGTAGGTCAGAAAGAGAAAAACCAAATACAGTATGCTGCATATATATGTAATCTTTAAAAAAAAAAATGGTACTGATGAACCTAGTTGCAGGGCAGGAATAAAGAGATAGGCATAGAGAATGGACTTGATGACACGGGGTGGGAGGGTGAAGCTGAGGCAAAGTAAGAGTAGCATCGACATATATACACTACCGAATGTAAAACAGTTGGCTGGTGGGAAGCAGCAGCATAGCACAGGGAGATATGCTTGGTGCTTTTCGATGACCTAGAGGGGTGGGATAGGGAGGGTGGGAGGGAGGCTCAAGAGGGAGGGGATATGGGGACAAGTGTATGCATATGGCTGATTCGCTTTGCTGTGTAACAGAAACTAACATAGTATTGTGAAGCAATTATACTCCAATAAAGATTTAAAAAAAAAAAAAACACCCAATCAAAAGTCCTAAGGGGATCTTCCTTCACAAGAAAGAGCCTCCACAGACACACAGAAGGGAAATGCTTCTCCCATGAGTCAAGGGGCTGAGTTCTAGAAACCAATGACAAGACATGCTTTTAAGAATCAGGGCTATTCCTTGTAACTCTGACAGTTTCCACAGCCACTCTTTCAGGGAGAAATACTCAAGCCTGCAGAACTTACAAGACATTGGGTTCTAATGAAGCCAGCTATCCTTGGTGGAAACTGATTCTCAGGAATACAAACTCTTGTCCCCGGTTCATCTCTTAAGAGACTAAAAAGCCTATACCCAGCTCAAGGACACTTGTCATGCCCAGAATCATTCTTTCCACATCAAGTGAAACAACAAGCTTCACTTCCAAGTCTATAACTAATTAGACCAAGAATCAGTACCTGAAGTTAGGCTAGACATAATGGAAGAGGCCAGGAAGACCCAGGGAAAAGGAGTGCTGGTTAGACTGGCACTGTCTAAAATAGGTGTCACTGGCCACGTGTGGCTATTAGGCACTTGGAATTTGTTCAGTCTGAATTGAGATGTGCTGTAAGTATAAAATACACACCAAATTTCAAAGACTTGTTATGAAGAAAAGAATGTAAAATATCTCGTTAATAATTTTATATTGATTATATTTTGTAATATTTCATATATATTGGATTAAAATAATTAAAGTTAATTGCACCTTGTTTTGTTTTGCTTACTTTTTAAAATATGGCTACTAGAAAATTTTATTTTATTTTATTTTATTTTATTTTTTAAGATTTCTTTATTGATTGATTGATTGCTATGTTGGGTCTTCGTTTTTGTGCTATGGCTTTCTCCAGTTGTGGCAAGTGGGGGCCACTCTTCATCGCGGTGCGCGGGCCTCTCACTATTGTGGCCTCTCTTGTTGCGGAGCACAGGCTCCAGACGCGCAGGCTCAGTAGTTGTGGCTCACGGGCCTAGTTGCTCCGCGGCATGTGGGATCTTCCCAGACCAGGGCTCGAACCCGTGTTTCCTGCATTAGCAGGCAGATTCTCAACCACTGCGCCACCAGGGAAGCCCAGAAAATTTTAAATTACATGTTGCTCATATTATATTCTTATTGGATAGCACTGGCACTATAACCAAAAAGAGAGCTCGATAAAAGCATCAGCAACTTTATTAGTGGCAATTACCATATTTCAAGGATATGCTAACGACTTCAAATACAGTATTTCTTTTAGTCTCCTCACAGCTTTAAGAAATACACACCCCGGGACTTCCCTGGTGGTCCAGTGGGTAAGATTCTGTGCTCCCAATGCAGGGGGCCCGGGTTCAATCCCTGGTCAGGAAACTAGATCCCACATGCATGCTGCAACTAAGAAGCCCGAATGCTGCAACTAGGAAGCCCGCATGCTGCAACTAAAAGATCCTGCATGCGGCAACGAAGATCCCACATGCTGCAACTAAGACCCGGACAGCCTAAATAAATAAATAAAATAAATATTAAAAAAAAAAAAACAGAAAGAAATACACACCCTGGTTCAAGGAAAGGAAAATCTGGCTTGTGGGGGAAGGAGAGGAGACAGGAAACAAAACAAAACAAAACCCTACTCCAAATCACAGAGCTACTAAATACCAGAACAGGGATTTGACTTCAAACCTTCTGATTCCAGACCTTAAGTCCTGATTCCCTATGCCAAAATGTTGCCCCGGGACCAGCAGTATCACCTGAGACCTTGTTAGAAATGAAAGCTCCCAGGCTACACACCAAGCCTAGAGAATAAAACTCTGGAGGTGGGGCTTAGTAGTCTGTATTTTAACAAGCCCTTCAGATGATGCTGATTCAGCCCAAAAGCCTGAGAACTACTAGGGCTTCCCTGGTGACGCAGTGGTTAAGAATCTGCCTGCCAATGCAGCGGACACAGGTTCAAGCCCTGGGCCGGGAAGATGACACATGCCAGTGGAGAAACTAAGCCCGTGCGATGCAACTACTGAGCCTGTGCTCTAGAGCCCACGAGCCACAACTACTGAGCCTGCATGCCACAACTACTTAAGCCTGCGCACCTAGAGCCCATGCTCCACAAGAGAAGCCACGGCAATGAGAAGCCCGCAGCTGCAACGGAGAGTAGCCCCCATTCACCACAACTAGAGAAAGCCCGCACGCAGCAACGAAGACCCAATGCAGCCAGCCAATCAACCAATCAATAAGTAAATAAATAAATAAATAAATTTATTTTTTTTAAAAAAAGTCTGGGAACTACGGTCCTGAGCTATACTGGTAACAGCCAACCAAATCATCCCAAATGAGGATAACGATAAGAAGTCTGAGAAAAGGCTAGTCCCTGTTACTGTGTCTTTTGCTGAAGCTCTTCTTGAGACCTTCTCTATCTGGTAAGCACTGAGACTCTGCAGTAACATCCTGACTTCCCAGAGCATCCCTTCAACAAGCCCATCATCTAGGACAGCTTTTCATTTCATTTAACATCCAGATGGATTGAAGATTTAAATGCAAATAAAAACACAAAAGTACTAGCAAAAATATATATAGGTTTTTTTAATGATATTAGGGTGAAAGCCTAAGTATGACCTAAACTCTGACACTGTAAAAGGCTGATTAACTCAATAATACAACAACAACAACAAAAAATCTGAATTGCACAAAAACACCATGAGCAAGTTTTAAAAACAAAAACAACTGGGGCAGAGTGATTTTTGCAACAAATATCACAAAGGGCTAATTTCTTAATTTATAAAAAGGATCCATACAAATCAAAAGAAAAAGAACCACCCAAGAGATAAATGCCTCTCCAAATTAACTAATTAAAACAGATGAGTCACAATAAAGAAAATGCAAATGTTAAATTTCACTCATAGTAAGAAGAATGAAAATTAAAATGAGATTTTTTTTTTCTTCACTTTTCAGACTGGCAAAGATCAAACGGTTTGAAGTCATGTCTAAAGGTAAGCTTCAAATATTGCTGCCCCACCCCCATGCCTTATGCAATTCAGTTTGTGGTCATTTCATTCAGGAATTACTTAGGCCAAAAAACCTTAATTTCACATGTGATTTGACCTCTCTCTCTCTGTTTCTCTCTCCCCCTTTCCCTCCTCCCCCACATCTGATGTGACAGCAATCCTGCCAACTCCACCTTCAAAGAAAGATTCCAAATTCAACTACCTTTCATCATCTTTACTGTCATCACTCTGATCCAAGCCATTGTGGACTCTCCCTGGATTACTACAGTAACCTCCTCACTGCCCTTGCTCCTGTTGCCCAGTCATTTCTTAACAGAAAAGAATCACTCTAGGTGCTAAAGTGCACAGCAGATTATATCACCACTCTGCTCAAACCCTTCAAATGGATTTTCATCTCATTCAGTAAAAGCTAGTCTTCATCATGATACACAAGCGGTTACATGACCTGAGCCCCTTACCCCTTGACTTCATCCCCTACTACTCACCGTTTGCTCTCTTTGCTGCTGTCACACTGGCTCCCTTGCTGTCATTAAACACTAAGAACAGTGCTGCCTCTGGATCTCTGCACTTGTGTTCGCTCTGCCTAGGATGCTCACTCATCTCCTAGATATCTACATATCTAGATATCTAGCTACCTCACATCCCTCAGATTTTTATTTAAAATGCCTTCTCTGGTCACCCTATCTAAAATTTTACTCTCCAACCCTGACGCTTCATATACCGTTTTGAAGGCATCCCCTCATTGATTCGTAGCATCCAGAGATGTTAAGAAAATCTGGCTATCTCACTCTCCTTAACTAGGGAACCTGGTGTGAAATTTCTTTTGGAAGCATTTTTTTTAATCTGCTGAGTTATGATATTTTATCTTGTATGGTAACAAATTTTATCTTACCTTATTTACCTTGTTATTTGGTGTGGGTCCACTGACTTTGAAAATCTCAGTCTTGAGGAGACTGGTTCAAGATGGCAGAGTAGAGGGACATGAGCTCACTCCCTCTTGCGAGAGAACCGGAATCACAACTAACTATTGAACAATCATGAACAGGAAGACACTGGAACTCACCAAAGAAGATACCCCACAACCAAAGACAAAGGAGAAGTCACAATGAGATAGTAGAAGGGGTGCAATCACAATAAAATCAAATCCCATAACTGCTGGGTGGGTGATTCACAAACTGCAGAACACTTACACCACAGAAGTCCACCCACTGGAGTGAAGGTTCTGAGCCCCACATCAGGCTTCCCAACCTGGGGGTCTGGCAACAGGAGGAGGAATTCCCAGAGAATCAGATTTTGAAGGCTAGTGTGATTTGATTTCAGGACTTCGACAGGACTGGGGGAAACAGAGACTCTGCTCTTGGAGGGCACGCACAAAGTAGTGTGCGCATCAGGACCCAGGGGAAGGAGCAGTGACCCCATAGGAGACTGAACCAGACCTACCTGGTAGTGCTGGAGGGTCTCCTGCAGAGGCAGGGGGTGGCTGTGGCTCACCGAAGGGACAAGGACACTGGCAGCAGAAGTTGTGGGAAGTACTCCTTGGCACAAGCCCTCCCGAAGTCCACCATTGGCCCCACCAAAGAGCCTGTAGCCTCCAGTGCTGGGTCGCCTCAGGCCAAACAACCAACAAGGAGGGAACCCAGCCCCACCCATCAGCAGTCAAGCAGATTAAAGTTTTACTGAGCTCTGCCCACCAGAGCAACACCCAGCTCTACCCACCACCAGTCCCTCCCATCAGGAAGGGAAGCTTGCTCTTAGACAGCCTCATCCACCAGAGGGCAGACAGCAGAAGCAAGAAGAACTACAATCCTGCAGCCTGTGGAACGAAAACCACATTCACAGAAAGATAGACAAAATGAAAAGGCAGAGGGCTATGTACCAGACAAAGGAACAAGATAAAACCCCAGAAAAATAATTAAATGAAGTGGAGATAGGCAACCTTCCAGAAAAAGAATTCAGAATAATGACAGTGAAGGTGATCCAGGACTTCGGAAAAAGGATGGAGGCAAAGATCAAGAAGATGCAAGAAATGTTTAACAAAGACCTAGAAGAATTAAAGAACAGAGATGAACAATACAATAACTGAAATGAAAAATACTCCGGAAGGAATCAACAGCAGAATAACTGAGGCAGAAGAATGGGTAAGTGACCTGGAAGACAGAAGGGTGAAATTCATTGCCGTGGAACATATAAGGAAAAAAGAATGAAAAGAAATGAAGACAGCCTAAGAGACCTCTGGGACAAGATTAAACGCACCAACATTCGCATTATAGGGGTCACAGAAGGAGGAGAGAGAGAGAAAGGACCCGAGAAAATATTTGAAGACATTATAGTTGAAAACTCCCCTAACATGGGAAAGGAAATAGCCACCAAAGTCCAGGAAGCACAAAGAGTCCCAGGCAGGGTAAACCCAAAGAGAAACATGCTGAGACACACAGTAATCAAGACAGAAATTAAAGACAAAGAAAAATTACTAAAAGCAACAAGGGAAAAACAACAAACAACATACAAAGGAACTCCCATAAGGTTAATAAATGATTTCTCAGCAAAAACTCTACAAGCCAGAGGGAGTGGCATGATATATTTAAAATGATGAAAGGGAAGAACCTATAATCAAGATGACTCTACCCAGCAAGGATCTCATTCAGATTTGATGGACAAATCAAAAGCTTTACAGACAAGCAAAAGCTAAGAGAATTCAGCACCACCAAACCAGCTCTACAACAAATGCTAAAGGACCTTCTCTAAGTGGGAAACACAAGAGAAGAAAAGGACCTACAAAAACAAACCAAAACAATTAAGAAAATAGTCATAGGAACATACATATCAATAATTACCTTAAACGTGAATGGATTAAATGCCTCAAGCAAAAGACACAGACTGGCTGAATGGATACAAAAACAAGACCCATATATATGCTGTCTACAAGAGACCCACATCAGACCTAGGGACACATACAGACTGAAAGTGAGGGGATGGAAAAAGATATTCCATGCAAATGGAAATCAAAAGAAACCTGGAGTAGCTATACTCATATCAGATAAAATAGACTTTAAAATAAAGAATGTTACAAGAGACAAGGAAGGACACTACATAATGATCAAGGGATCAATCCAAGAAGATATAACAATTATAAATACATATGCACCCAACATAGAAGCACCTCAATACTTAAGACAAATGCTAACAGCTATAAAAGAGGAAATCGACAGTAACACAGTAATACTGGGGGACTTAAACACCTCACTTACACCAGTGGACAAATCATCCAGACAGAAAATTAATAAGGAAACACAACCTTTAAATGACACAATACACCAGACAGATTTAATTGACATTTGTAGGACATTCCATCTGAAAACAGCAGATTACACTTTCTTTTCAAGTGCACATGGAACATTCTCCAGGATAGATCACACCTTGGGTCACAAATCAAGCCTCAGTACATTTAAGAAAATTCAAATCATATCAAGCATCTTTTCCAACCACAATACTATGAGATTAGAAATCAATTACAGGGGAAAAAAAACATTAAAAACACAAACACATGGAGGCTAAACAATACATTACTAAATAAGCAAGAGATCACTGAAGAAATCAAAGAGGAAATCAAAAACTACCTAGAAGCAAATGACAACGAAAACATGACAATCCAAAACCTATGGGATGCAGCAAAAGCAGCTCTAAGAGGGAAGTTTATAGCAATTCAATCTCACCCCAAGTAACAAAAAACATCTCAAATAAACAATCTAACCTTACACCTAAAGGAACAAGAGAACGAAGAACAAATAAAACCCAAAGTTAACAGAAGGAAAGAAATCATAAAGTCAGAGCAGAAATAAATGAAACAGAAACAAAGAAAACAATAGCAAAGATCAATAAAACTAAAAGCTGGTTCTTTGAGAAGATAAACAAAATTGATAAACCTTTACCCAGACTCGTCAAGAAAAAGAGGGAGAGGACTCAAATCAATAAAATTAGAAATAAAGAAGGAGAAGTTGCAATGGACAACACAGAAATACAAAGCATCCTAAGACACTACTATAAGCAACTCTATGTCAATAAAATGGACAACCATGAAGAAATGCGTAAATTCTTAGAAAGGTATAAGCTTCCAAGAATAAACCAGGAAGAACCAAAAAACATGAACAGACCCATCACAAGTAATGAAATTGAAACTGTGATTAAAAATCTTCCAACAAACAAAAGTCCAGGACCAGATGGCTTCACAGGTGAATTCTATCAAACATTTAGAGAAGAGCTAACACCCATCCTTCTCAAACTCTTCCAAAAAATGGCAGAGGAAGGAACACTCCCAAACTCATTCTATGAGGCCACCATCACCCTGATACCAAAACCAGACAAAGACACTACAAAAAAAGAAAATTACAGACCAATATCACTGATGAATATAGATGAAAAATACTCAACAAAATACTAGCAAACAGAATCCAACAACACATTAAAAGGATCATACACAATAATCAAGTGGCATTTATCCCAGGAATGCAAGGATTCTTCAATGTATGCAAATCAATGTGATACACCATACTAACAAACTGAAGAAGAAAAACCATATGATCATCTCAGTAGATGCAGAAAAGGCATTTGACAAAATTCAACACCCATTTATGATATAAACTCTCCAGAAAGTGGGCACAGAGGCAACGTATCTCAACATAATAAAGGCCACATACAACAAACCCACAGCAAACATCATACTCAATGGTGAAAAACTGACAGCACTTCCTCTACGTTCAGGAACAAGACAAGGATGTCCACTATTGCCACTATTATTCAATATAGTCTTGGAAGTCCTAGCCACAGCAATCAGAGAAAAAAAGAAATAAAAGGAATACAAACTGGAAAAGAAGAAGTAAAACTGTCACTGTTTGCAGATGACATGATATCATACACAGAGAATCCTAAAGATGCTACCAGAATACTAATAGGGCTAATCAATGAATCTGGTAAAGTTGCAGGATACAAAATAAATGCACAGAAATCTCTTGCATTCCTATACACTAACAACAAAAGATCAGAAAGAGAAAATAAGGAAACAATCCAATTCACAATTGCAACAAAAAGAATAAAATACCTAGGAATAAACCTACCTAAGGAGGTAAAAGATCTGTACTCAGAAAACTATAAGACACTGATGAAAGAAATTAATGATACCAACAGATGGAGAAATATACCATGTTCTTGGATTGGAAGAGTCAATACTGTGAACATGACTATACTACCCAAAGCAATCTACAGATTCAATGCAATCCCTATCAAATTACCAATGGCATTTTTTATAGAACTAGAACAAAAAAATCTTAAAATGTGTATGGAGACACAAAAGACCCCGAATAGCCAAAGCAGTCTTGAGGGGAAAAAACAGAGCTGGAGGAATCAGACTCCCTGACTTCAGACTATACTACAAAGCTACAGTAATCAAGACAATATGGTACTGGCACAAAAACAGAAATATAGATCAATGGAACAGGATAGAAAGCCCAGAGATAAACCCACGCACCTATGGTCAACTAATCTATGACAAAAGAGGCAAGGATATACAATGGAGAAAAGACAGTCTCTTCAATAAGTGGTGCTGGGAAAACTGGACAGCTACATGTAAAAGAATGAAATTAGAACACTCCCTAACACCATACACAAAAATAAACTCAAAATGGATTAGAGACCTAAATGTAAGACCAGGCACTATAAAACTCTTTGACATAAATCACAGCAAGATCTTTTTTGATTCACCTCCTAGAGTAATGGAAATAAAAACAAAAATAAACAAATGGGACCTAATGAAACTTAAAAGCTTTCACAAAGCAAAGGAAACTACAAACAAGACAAAAAGACAACCCTCAGAATGGGAAAAAATATTTACAAACAAATCAATGGACAAAGGATTAATCTCCAAAATATATAAACAGCTCATGCAGCTCAATACTAAAAAAACAAACAACCCAATCCAAAAATGGGCAGAAGACCTAAATAGACATTTCTCCCAAGAGGACATACAGATGGCCAAGAAGCACATGAAAAGCTGCTCAACATCACTAATTATTAGAGAAATGCAAATCAAAACTACAATGAGGTTATCACCTCACACCAGTTAGAATGGGCATCATCAGAAAATCTACATACAACAAACGCTGGAGAGGGTGTGGAGAAAAGGGAACCCTCTTGCACTGTTGGAGGGAAAGTAAATTGATACAGCCACTATGGAGAACAATATGGAGGTTCCTTAAAAAACTAAAAATAGAATTACCATATGAGCCAGCAATCCCCCTACTGGGCATATACCCAGAGAAAACCATAATTCAAAAAGACACATACACCCCAATGTTCACTGCAGCACTATTCACAATAGCCAGGTCATGGAAGCAACCTAAATGCCCATTGACAGACAAATGGATAAAGAAGATATGGTACATACACAGAATGGAATATTACTCAGCCATAAAAAGGAACGAAACAGGGTCATTTGCAGAGACGTGGATGGACCTAGACACTGTCATACAGAGTGAAGTAAGTCAGAAAGAGAAAAACAAGTATCGTATATTAATTCATGTATGTGGAATCTAGAAAAATGGTACAGCTGAACCGGTTTGCAAGGCAGAAATAGAGACACAGATGTAGAGAACAAACGTATGGACACCAAGTGGGGGAAGTGGGTGTGAGGGGGGTGGGTGGTATGAATTGGGAGACTGGGATTGACATATATACACTAATATGTACAAAATAGATAATTATATACTAATATGTATAAAATAGATAACTAATAAGAACCTGTATAAAAAAATTAAATTCAATTCAAAAAAGGAAAATCTCAGCCTTTAACAACGGAAATTTTCATTATTACTTTGACCCTCCTTCCATTTTTTTCTGCTTTCTCTTTTTGGAACTCCTGTTAGACAAAGTTTCTGAGGGAAAATAATTTTGAATTTAGACCCTTATACTCTGTCAAATAGCATTCACACCAAAGAGCAAAACACTAACATGGCTCTCAAATTTACCACATGGATATTTTTGATAACAATACCACAGCATGCTCTCCAACAACAACAAAAAAATGATCCTCATCAGTAGGAAGAAAGAGTTGTAAGGGGGAAAAAAAGTTAAACTTACAATTATGTATAAGTTGATCACTATTTTTGTTGTTTTTAACCAAGCAAATAGCTAATTCCAAAGAAACATGATTACTGAAAAACTTTTGGTGCCCTTATCTAATA
This sequence comes from Balaenoptera acutorostrata, assembly GCF_949987535.1. NCBI lineage: Eukaryota > Metazoa > Chordata > Mammalia > Artiodactyla > Balaenopteridae > Balaenoptera > Balaenoptera acutorostrata. The sequence continues at coordinate 70,429,672 of NC_080073.1, read as the reverse complement.
TAATAGGATCTCAAATTTAACATGTCCACAACTCAACTCCTCATTTTCCCATCAAAAGTGCTTCTCTGGCAGCCTTCTTCATCTCAGTAAGAGAGTCATCTTTAACTCTACCAAAAAATCCTCTCAGATCTACCTTCAAAGTAGATACCCAAAGCACTAACAATTCCTCCCAGCTCCACAGTCCTGGTCCACACTATCATGATCTCAAAATTGAATTACTGTATTAATCTCCTAAATGGTCTTTTTGCATCCTCCTTTACTCCCATATAGCAGCCCAAGTAACCCTTTTAAAACGAAGTCTGATCCCATCACTACTCTGATGTGATCAAACAAACCCTACTCTACACTGACTTCCCATCTCATCAAGAGTAAAAAGCCTACAAGGGCCTCAAGACTCAAGCCTCTCATTACTTCTGACTCCAGCTTTTACTACTCCTTCGCTGTGCACCAGCCAACAGTGGCATCTTTGCTGTTCCCGGAACACATCTTGAAGGCTTCCCATCCAGCCTCAGGGCCTTTGTATTTGCTGTCACCTTTGCCTAGATACTCCTGCCCTAGATAACCACATGGCTAGGTCTCTACCTATTGACCTCCCCTACATAAAATAGGAAACCTACACATTCACAAACCGTTTTCCCTAGCACCCCCTGTCCCCTTAATTATTCTTTTTTCCCATAGCACTCATCACCCTCTCACATACTACATATTTATATACTGATCTCTCCTCCCACAAGACTATAAGGTCCCTGAAGGTAGAGACTTTGCCAGCTTCATTTTCTGCTATATTCCCAGTGGTAGGGTAGTGCCTAGTATACATTAGGTGTTCAGTTAGAGTCCCTGACATAGTAAATGTTGGAGAGAGGGAGAGAAGGGAAGAGCTAATGACCTACATTAAGGCCATGCCCTTAAACGAGCAAGAAGAACAAGAGGAGTTGTTGGAAGAAATATGAAAACAAGTCAGTGTCAAATATTTATTTTATCTCAGAGTAAGGGCTGGCTTCAAAGGAGACATGGAGCTAATAAGAAAAGCATTTAGCAAGTAGTATATTTTAATTTTGCAAAACAAAACAAAGAAACCCAATAAGCTTATAGTTAGAAACTGAACTGAGAGAACGTGAACGGCTTCAATTACATGGGGGGGAAAATACTGCAGAATGTAAGGAATGGAGAGACAAAATGACAAATTTCATAGCAATGACATTTCTGGCAGGGGGTGGGGGGATGGGAAAGAGTTTGCAACATATGTAGCAAGATACCAGAGCAAGGACAAATTCTGGCAGGAATAGAAAGTATAAAGGTCAAACTGGAGATACATATTGAGACCACATATTTACACAGCTTACTGGGAAAGCAGCACTAAAGTTCATACCCAGTGATACAGAAAGAATCCTATGTGCTTCTATGGTTATCAGGAAAAAGCATTAATCACACAGTCCAATGAGGTAATAATACAGCTGTGTGAGGGCAAAGATAGCATTACTATGGGAACTTTGCTTCATTTTTTCAACTTTTTTGCAAAATTAGTATCTTACTTCAAATGTAGCACTTAAAACTTTTACCAAAAAAATCTAACTTATATAGTGTCTTCTCTCAGCTCCAATAACCTTAACAATCAGTTTTCAAAACATGCTCTATAAGAGCAAAGATATACAAATAATTAGAACAGTTCTTGATCTGCCTGAGAAACTCAGAATTTCTTCCCAGAAAATACTAACAAATCTATTAGAAACCACTATTTTAAAAAGGATGGTTCATTTGAAGGTATGTCCAACATTAATAACACTCCCTTTTAGGGACTTCCCTGGTGGCACAATGGTTAAGAATCTGCCTGCCAATGCAGGGGACATGGGTTCGAGCCCTGGTCCAGGAAGATCCCACATGCTGTGGAGCAACTAAGCCCAGGTGCCACAACTACTGAGCCTGCTCTCTAGAGCCCGCAAGCCACAACTACTAGGCCCTCGCGCCACAACTACTGAAGCCCATGCGCCCGTGCTCCACAACAAGAGAGGCCACTGCAATGAGAAGCCTGTGCACCACATGAAGAGTAGCCCCCACTAGAGTAGCAACTAGAGAAAGCCCGCATGCAGCAACGAAGACCCAAAGCAGGCAAAAAATATAAATAAACAAACAAATAAATAAATAAAATACTCCCTTTTAAAGAAAGCGCAGTTGAAACCAAGCAAATCATAACCTAGGGTCATTAGATCCAAGTCAGTTTCCAGTGAGAAGAGTCCCAATGTCACTAACCTATCTGGCTCTTACTTATTCTCCTCTCCTCTTAATCCTGATTCAACAACGTGAACGCAAATAGTCTCAGAAGTTCTGCATCAGGACAGTAGTGTCTACACAGGGGTTAAGATTTAGATTCAATTAAGTCTGAGGCAGGGCCAAGGTATTTAGAGTTTGCAAAAATCCTGCAGGTAACTCTGAACTACTCTTTGACAGTGGACAATTACCACATTGAGAATGCTTATGATTTTTTTAGGTTTTATAGGTTTTAGGTTTATAGTCCCAATACCACACACGAGTACAGTTATCTTCATTTTTCTCAGAAGAATGCACTCCAGGATCATATTTTAGATCTCTATAAAGCGAATTCTGTTTTCTACTAACTTCCCATTTGATTGTAAACTTTTTTGGAAATAAGGTTACCAAATAAAGGAATGCTAGATATTGTTCCTGGGAGGAATTCTACAGCAAATTCAAAGATCTGAACTATTTTTCCAAAACCTAGAAACTAGTTCCTCTGAAGATCATCACTGTAATCTCTTTCTCCTCATATCACAGAAATGAATTTTTCTCACTCTCAGAGATCTGCTGGCTACTCACCTCGAGTCCCCTCTTTTGTTCTGAGTATTTACAATGTCTCCTAGAACTGGAGTTAAATTTCAAACTTTGCCAGCAGATACCATAATCTAATTCAAAGTAAAACCGTACTCCAATCTAAATATTCTTGAATTTTTTCAAGGTCACCGGGTCTCTTGAGATAAATCACTGACCTACATTCAGGAGTAAGCTTTAAAACTGATAAATCACAGGCTATCTGAATGCTAATCATCTTTGTATTCCTCATGCCTGGAACATCTAATAAACTTTCTGAAATTTTTTTTCACTGACACAGTTATGACTTAGGCTTCTTAAAAACATGTTGAGTATGAAACAAAGTTTGCCTTTAAACACATAATAAAGGAATAAATAACCAAAAAAATCCTCCTTTCTGGTTACGTATGAACGGTTAAATATTTTAACATTCCTTCTTTCTTCAGAGATTCATCTCTTGCTCTAATGATTAAACTTTCTTGGATGGAAAGATAAAAGTAAATGATTTGCCAAAATGCTTTAAAAAAAAAAAAAGCTAGATAAATGTAAATCTGGACAGATGATTCAGGGAATTTTACTAATTAAAACACTTATTTTTATCCACTAAACTAAGGATAAAAAAACCTAAAAATGGGGGCTAGCCACTATATGTCATTTAAGGAAATTGGTAGAGTTCTTTTTTCACTTCCCAAAGAAAATATTTATGTGCAGGTGGTACTGGTAGCAGCTTACAAAGCATAATTTTTGGTGCCTACAGTGACATGCAACCTCCATCACCATCACTAAGTCTGTTTAAATCCTCTCCTAGGTAGTAGCTGATAAGTGCCATCAGAGCTCAGTCACTTAAGGGCACATGCTACAAACTCAAATATATTATCTTACGTAATATATGTGAGTAAAGTAAGCTAGATTCAGAACAAAAGGCAGTGTGAGTCTGTGGCAAACTCAAGAATGCCTGCGAGTCCAAAGGGGCAACATCTGATCGACTCCAGCAAACTGGAGCTACACAGATATTAAAAGAGAAACGAAAAATACTACATTTTGTATAGAGAAGCCAAACATTCAAAATTTTTGTGAAATCTCCCCTAGTTTTAAAATAGTGGAGGCCAAATCAAACACATCTGCAGACAATCTCTACTTTGTGTTTCCTGTTAAAATACAAATGCCCCTGGAAGAACTGGTTATCAATTTCAGTCTAGGGATATCAGCACAATGCCTAACACAGTAGGTACTCAATAAAGACTTGTTAGATGGGTGGCTAGATCTGAGTTTAAAAGGTAATTCAGGTGTTAAAAAGAAACCAGAAGAATAAAAGGCAAATTTCACACCACTTCACATCACAATTTCACAGAGATCTGCCTCTCCTGTTTACCTCTTCTCCTAAATTCTCTTTTACCTGTTCCCCTCTTTTCCACAATTGCTATGCTTTGCTCTGTTGGTGGCACTAACAGCTTAAGTGGTAACATCAAACTAAATTTTATTGATGATTTTTTTTTAACTTTGAAAATTAAAGCATTAGAAATAAGGTGTTTAAAAAAAAGGTGTCAAATAAATTCTAAGATTTCCTTTGGGCCAGGATTATTATAGTCATGCATCTTCCAACTACCACTTCCCTATTCCTCGCCCCACCTAAGATCGTAATACATAACTATTTGTTAAACTGAATGTCATTACAAAGAAATTTAAAATTTTTTATTTTACAAAAGGATTCCCTTCAATATCCCATTCCTCTAATGCCTCACAAATGTCTGGTGCTCAGTAAATACTCATAAAAGAGCGTTATTTACCAAGATAGAAGAAGCTGAGGGAAATAAACTACTTAAGTCTGACACAATTGAACAATTACAAACGAAACATTCCTTCTAAATTTTTTCAGACAATTTCCACATTCAACTTGAGACTATGTTAAAAAGAAAAGTACAACTGCTGCATCAGCCCCACATACATATAACACATACAGGCAATGTCTTCTCTGAAAATTAACAGACTAAGTCCTAGGCATTTCACATTCTCAAAAGGGAGATAATCCAAAAGAAGAATAGTGAATGAATGAATGAATTAATTAATTAATAGTATTAATGTACTTCTGTACATTACCCATAAGAATGACTTAAAATATAAAAAATATGAATACCCACTGTACCCAGCTGACAAATGTTGATTATTTTTCCAACCTACCAGAGATTCGACATCAACTTTCCTCAATTTTCCTCATCCTAGCATCTACACTCACCCTCTTGAAGGTTGCTACACTGCTTACATCATTTACAAATACAAAAATATATATAATTGGTTAAAATTTTACTATACAACTCATGTTGACTTTCTACAAGGAAAAAATTTTTATCTTTTTATATATTTGTACTAAATATAAATATATATTTTACAAAACTGAAATATTATAACTATATCTATGTAACTATATCTCAGCATGCTTCTTTCATTAAAAAATATAAATAACTGAAACTTACCTCTTGGTTTAAATAATTACTGTAGGATTCCTCCTACAGTAAGAATTAGCATTCCAGATTATCTACCTAACCATGACCAGAAATCACCAAAATACCCTGATATCTTACTACAGAGGTAACAGACATGAGATATCTGCACCCATATGGGTAAAAATGTTAACTTTTTAAAAAATTCACAGAAAAGCATCATTCCAGTCTTAATTTTGAAATAATGATTAACAGCTCTCTTTATTTCTGAGTCCTGATTATGACACTATCCTGATTTATAAGTATTAACACCTCATTGTGTAATTTTTAAGTGCCCCTAAATTCTTGGAATAGAAGAAACATGTTATTCCTATGAACAGAAGATAACAAGATTCTAAGTCAATCCAAATTCTTCTACTTATACATCTAATACCACCATCATTTCCATCAGCCTTTAGGCTGGAAGCACTCGCTAGGTGTGGTTCCCCCAGGCTCAGGCCCTTGATTTTCTTATTTCTCTTTAGAAAATCTCACGCACTTTAAATTTACCCTCTTCCCTCATTATATTATGCTTGTGCCCTTAGAAGTATATTCCAATTGTTCTTTTTGTGCACATGAACAAGTAGAAAGCACAGAAATAAATTCATGTTGTAATTTTTCCAAGAGGATTCTACTTTACCAAGCAAGGTACTGCTTACCCTACAATTAATTTTAATGTTGTAGCATGGAAGATTTTTTTCCTCTATGTTTTAATCTAGGGGCAAGAACAAAACCAGTAACAGAACGTCAACATTAATTTGAGGGGACATGAAAAATGGCTTAATAACCCTGTAGCAGGATTAATATTGTACAATAGATAATGGAACCATCTTGACAAATTCATTTTTGTATCACTGTATATTCTTGCTAATAGGGCAGGGCATATCTGAAAGGCTGTTAATACCTTACTACACAAATGCCAATCAAATTGCACTGCAAGAGGATGTATTTTGCAGAAGATGGGAGAACAGAGAATTGTCCTCACCCATCTGCAGCTTGCATTTAAATGCAACATCGAGAAGAATAAGAGCAGAGTGATTTCAAGCAGGAAGCTAATGCTTGCCTGAAATCAAGTGGTGCAATTCAGAAAATGAGTTGATGGTTACCAGGAAATTTGTTTCCACTTCAAGACCCTCTAGCCAAGGAATTAAGAGTGGGAAACAGATCAGCAAGTGACACAAGACAGATTTTACCCCCGTTATCAAAACCAGGTGCCAAGCCAACAGACCATATAGGAGAATACTGGTTTGACACAAAAGAAGTTAGCAGGTCCTTAAACAAAATGAATACACAAATAAAAAGAAAAACAAAAGAAAAACAAACAAAATGAATACAAAATGAATACACAACAAACAAAATGAATACACAAATAAAAAGAAAAACAAAACACAAATAAAAAGAAGCTACCAGATCTTTACACTTAAAATAGCTTCTGCTTCCAGCTGAGATGGACTAACAGGAACTGGATTATCCTCCTGCCCGAAACAACCAAAACCAACCCCTCCCCCCAAATACATGAGATAATAGTTTTCAAGACCCTGGATATCTGGTAAAAAAGGACAGTGATTCCTGATATACAAGAAACAAAGGAGGCAAGCCCTATGGCTATCTCAGCTTACTGCTTTGAAGAGAGTTCCAGGCCACAGAAGGAACATGAGGTGAAACCCAGCAGTAGCACTGGCTTCAGGGGCATGCAACCTGTGCAGCTGCAGTTCAGAAGGGACCTATGCTTGGTTTAATGCTCTGCTGGTCCATCTTGAAATTCTAAATAATTTTTGGACAAAAGGCCCACATTTTCATTTTACACTGGACCCTGCAAACTGTATATAGCAGCTCCTGCCCAACAGATGCCCTGAGCTGAGGAAATGAGATGGGTATGGTAAGACTGATGCCGCTAGAGTTCACAGGACAGAATAACAGAGTACAGATCATCACATGCATATTAAAAAAAAAAACAAAAAAACTATCTAAGGCCAAGGAAATAATCATTCAAAGGACTGGGTGGAATAGTACCTGTCTTGCACACAAGGCTGGGAAAAGCGCCTATTCCCAAAGGTCAGACAGAGAAAACTCATAATTCAGGGACAGTGGGTAAAAGCACTCAAGATCTGGCCTTGGAAGTGAAGAACAATTAGCCCTAGAGAGAGCACCACTCCAGATCCATCTAAAAAAAATCATAAAAGCACAACTCCAAAAGATCAAATTGCTTCCAAGTAAGTTAACTGCATCCCAGAACAAAGCTCAAGAAGATTTGTAGGTGGACAAAAATCCGCAGCATCCAACAAGGTAAAACTCACATATTTGGCATCTAAACAGAAATTATCAGGTACACAAAGAATTAGGAAAACACAACCCATAATAAGAAAAATAATCATAGGAAAACACAACCCATAATAAGAAAAATAATCAATCATTCCCAATTGCTACAGTCTGAATATCTCCCACCTCAAATTCTTATGTTGAAATCCTAACCCCAAAGGTGATAGAATTAGTAGGAAGGGCCTTTGGGAGGGGAGTAGGTCACAAGTATAGAGCCCTCACGAATGGTTAGTACTCTTGTAAAAGAGATGCCACAGAGCTACACAGGCCCTTCCACCATGTGAGGATACAATGAGAAGTCTGTGATCTGGAAGAGAGTCCTCACTCAACCTTACCTGCACCCTGATCTTGGACTTCCAGCCTCCAGAACTATGACACCTACATTTCTGTTGTTACAATCTACCCAGCCTGTGGTATTCTGTTATAGCAGCCTGAAAGAACTAAGCCAGCAACCAACCCAGAACTAACATAGATGTAAGAATTAGCAGATAAGGACATTAAAATGACATTATTAGCAGAGTGTGTAGGTTGCTACTAAAGCAGTACTTAGGTAGAAATGTATAGTAGTAAACATCTTTGTCAGAAAAGATCTTAAATCAATAAACTCAGCTTCCACCTTAAGAAATAGGAAAATGAAGAACAAAAAATTAAATGCAGTACACAGAGGAAAGGAAATAATACAGATCAGAGTGAAAATTAAACAAACAAAAAAAAAACAAAAAAACCCAGAAAAACAAGAGAGAAAAAAAATGAAGCCAAAAGCTAGTTCTCTGACACAATCAATAAACTGATAAACCTCCAGCCAGACTGAAGAGAGACAGAGAGTGAGAGTGAGGGTGTAAGAGAGAAAGAGAGAGAGTGAGAGAGGAGATGCAATTACCAGTATCAGAAATGAGAGGTGTCATCCCTACAGTTTTACAGATATTAAAAACACAATGGAAGGACTTCACTGGTGGTGCAGTGGTTAAGACTCCACGCTCCCAATGCAGGGGGCCCAGGTTCGATCCCTGGTCAGGGAACTAGATCCCACATGCAAGCTGCAACCAAGAGTTTGCATGCCACAACTAAGGAGCCTGCATGCTGCAACTAAGGAGCCCGCCTGCTGCAACTAAGACCCAGCGCAACCAAATAAATAAATAAATAAATATTTTTTAAAAACACACACACAATGGAATATTATAAACTGTATTCCATAAATATGACAAGTTGCAAGAAGTGGACAAAATCACTGAAAGACAAGCCACTAAGACTCACTCAAGAAGAAACAGATAATCTGACTAGCCCTGTATCTTTATTAAAAGTAACTGTGTTTATAGTTAAAAACCCTCCCACAAAGAAAACTCCATGCATAGATGGCTTCACTGAATTTGTTTGATGAATTCTACCAAACATTTAAGGAAGAAATAATGCCAATGCTAAACAAACTCTAACAGACAATTGAAATGGAGGGAATACTTCCCAACTCATTCTATGAGGTCAGAATTTACTCTGATAACAAAACCAGACAAAGAAATTATAAGATAACTATAGACTAATATCGATGATGAATACAGATGCAAAAATTCTAAATAAAATTTTATCAAATTGAATCCACATTATCCATTAAAAGGATAGTGAATCATAAAGTGGGGCTTGTTTCAGAAATGAAGGACTAGTTTAACATTTGAAAACTAATTAGTGTAATTAATTCACCAGATTAACTAAAAGAGAAAAGCCATACAACCATCTCAGTGTATGCAGAAAAAGCATTTTTACAAAATCCAACATTCATTCTTGATAAAAACCCTGAGCAAACTAGGAATAAAAGGGAACTTCCTCAACCTTATCAAGAACTTCTATTAAAAAACCTACAGCTAACCTCATAATGGTCAAAGATGAAACACTTTTCCTCTTAGATAAGATGTCTGCTTTCACCACTTCCATTCAACATTGTACTTCAGGATCTAGCCAGTACAATCAGGCAAGAAAAAAGAAATGAAAGGCATCCAAACTGGAGAGGAAGAAGTAAACTCCCCTTATTCACAGAGAATATGATTGTTTATGTAGAAAACCGAATGAAATCAACAATAAAGCTACTAGAACTAATATGTTAAGTAGTTTACCTAAGTAACAGGATACAAAAATCAATATACAAATGATCAGAAATAGAAAAAACTTTAAATAATATTCATAATAAGAACGAAAATATTAAATGCTTAAGGAAAAATCAGAAAAAGATGTGAAAGACCTATACAATAAAAACTATAAAATACTGCCAAGAGAAATTAAAGACCTAAGTAAATGGAGAGGGAGATTCTGGATCATGGATCAAAGGACTTAAGACTGTTAAAATCTCAATTCTCCCTGAGTTGATCCATAGATTCTCAGCAATCCCAATCACAAATTGATGGTTTCTTCATAGAAACTGACAAACTGATACTAAAACTCACATTGAAAGAAAAAGAACCTAAAACAGCCAAAACAACTCTGAAAAAGAAGAACAAGGTTGAAGGGTTAACACTACCGGATTTCAAAAATTATTATAAAGCTTCAGTAGTCAAGAGAATTGGCATATAGACAAATAGATCAATGCCAGTCCAAAAAAAATCCACATATAAATGGACAACTGATTTATGATAAAGGTCCAAAAGAAACACAGAGGGGAAAAACAATAGCTTTTCTAACTAGTGGTGCTGAAAAAAAATTAACTTGGATCCATACCTCATACTTCATATAAAAATTAACACAAAATAAATCATAGATCTAAATGTAAAACCTAAAATAATAAAACTCCTTGAAAAACATGGAAAAAAGTCTTCAAAAGCATAATTTTTTCCTTGAAAAAAAATATAGGAAAAAGTCTTCAAAGCATAATCTATAATAGACCAAATAAATAAACTGAACATCAGCAAAACTAAAACTTCTGCTCTTCAAAAGTCACTGTTAAGAGAATGAAAAGACAAGCCACAGAGCAAGAAAAATCTTTACAAAGCATGTATCTGAAAAGGACTTGTATCCAGAATTTCTAAAGAATTCTCAAAACTCAGTAAAAATAAAACAAACAATCCAATCTAAAAATGAGCAAAAAATTTCAACAGTTCATCAAAGAAGATACAAGGACAGCAAATAAGCCCATGAAAAGATGCTCAATGTCATTAGAGAAATGCAAATGATAACCACAATGAGATACCAATACACATCTATTAGAATGGCTAAAATTAAAAAGACTGGCCATACCAGTTGTTGGGGAGGATATAGAGGGAACAGAACTCCCATATACTGCTGGTGGGAGTATTAAATGGTATAAGTTTGGTAGTTTCTTAACAAGTTAAACATATACCTACCATGTGATCTAGCCATCCCAGTCCCAGAAATTTGCCCAAAAGTAAAGGAATATAAGGAATGTATGTCCATATAAAGACTTGTACATGAATAAACGTTTACAACAGCCTTATTTGTAATTGCTAATACCTGGAACAAATGAAATGTCCATCAACATATAAAGGGACAAATAGCTTGTAATATATCTACACAATAGAATACTGCTTAGCTACTGAAAGGAATGAATTATTGATACAGCCAACAGTATGGATGAATCTCAAAATAATTATGTTGAAAGAAGGCAGACACCACCCCCAAACAGAGTACATACCGTATGATTCTATTTATATAAAATTTACAAAGTGCTAACTAATCTATAGTGACAGAAAGCAGATCAGTGGGAGTAGTAGGGAGAGATTTCTAAGGGACAAGAGAAAAACTTCTGTAGATAACGAGTATGTTCAATATCTCAATTGTGGTGATGGTTTCACAGGTATAATACATATGTCAAATATATCGCAATAAATGTATCAAAAATAAAAATACTTAAATGTACAATAAACATTTTTCAAATATAAGCCACATAAGCTAATTCAGACCACTATCCTGTCTCCATTAATAACACTTTCTCCTTTCTTTTCTTCACCATTTACACTACTAGTAAAAGCACTTCTCAAACTAGAATAATGTCCTTCAAATTTTCCCTCAGATTTCTGCATTACAACTAAGCAATGCTTTTATATTGTACTTAATGAAATGTTTTGGTAAGTCTTTCCACCAAGCTGATCTTCCTACAGCCTATTTATCTCAGCAGTGGGTTATTCTGGGTTATACACAGAGTAAGGCCGCTTTGGGTAAGACCCTATTTATGAAAAGGCCAAATTAGCCTTCACTTCACAGTGCCTCCTAAGAACCCCTTTTCTCATTCAGAGAATGAACCTGAGTGAAGCCGTTATTTCTCTTCATTACTTATATTAATCTTAACTTTACAAAAATAGACTTCTTTCTGCTATAATATAAGCAAGGAAACTGAGGCAGCCTAGAATGAAGTATGTAGATGGAAATGTGAGGAGAAAGCTCACTAGTTCATGGCTAACTGGCCAGTGTCCTAGGGCAGTGATGCCTCACTTCATCCAATATGTGATCAAAATTACTTTTTTGTACACTGAATTCTACTTTCGCATTGGTTAACATACCTTCACTTCCAAATGACCTTCAACTGATGAAGTGAATAACTTTAAGGTTAATGACAACGTTAAAGGTGCTAGTTAGAGGAAACTGTAAAGACTACCTCGAAGAGCAAGAATACTTTTGTGATGTGAAAAATTACTCCGAAATTTACCTACATATGAAATTTTGTAGCAAAGAATACTTGTAGGCAAAAATTTTTTCAAAGACAATAACTAATGATGCTAAGAGTGACAGGTATGGGAAGCAGCCAAAAGAAGAATTATTTGTTGCAAAAAGACAAAAGCTGTTATTTCTACTTCCAAGTCCGGAAGTTTTGAGTAAAGCAAAAATCAATTATTTTCCTACAGATAGCAGGCAATAAACTCTCAGGTCACTAAAACTGTCTCTCTGAGACAGAGAACTAATCTAATTTATAACACAATATACCGACTACTGTATTGCTCATTTAAGACGATAGTAAATGCTTTCCTAAGTAGATGAGAAAGAACATTTCACAAGTTCCCCAATGTAAAAATTGGGAATAGTGGAAGACAGTTCTTAATTTATTCTATGGAAAAGTCAAAAAGAGTAACTCCAGGCAGTATTTACATCTTCAGCTTCAAGAAAATCCCAACAGGATCACTTTCTTTCAGAACCACCAACTTAGTACTCAATATAATGCTCCATAACTGTGCTAATACAAAGTACATCAGAACAGAACTGTGAAGTCACATGTGGCTATTTAAATTAAATAAAATGGAAAATTCAGTTCCTCAGTCACACTAGGCACATTTCAAGTGCTCTATAGCCACATGTGGCTAGTGGCTACCATACTAATAGCACAGATGTAGAACATTCCCACCATCGTAGAAATTTTTATTGGACAGCGTGCTACTCCAGAGAGACCAAGTTTAGAGTAAGATGGTGGCTCTCTTTCACAAACTCTTTAGTCCTTTAGATAAATGACATTTCATTTTTGTGAAACTTATATTTTCATTAAAAAATACAGTTTTTACCCAATCAAAAATAGGCAGAAGACCTAAATAGAAATTTCTCCAAAAGAGACATACAGATGGCCAACAGGCACACGAAAAGATGTTCAACATTGCCAATTATTAGAGAAATGCAAACCAAAACTACAATGAGGTACCAACTCACACTGGTCAAAATGGCCATCATTAAGTCAACACATAACAGATGCTGGAGAGGGTGTGGAGAAAAGGAAACCTTCCTACACTGCTGGTGTGAATGTAAACTGGTGCAGCTACTATGGAAAACAGTATGGAGGTTCCTTAAAAAACTAAAAATAGAGTTGCTATATGATCTAGCAACCCCACTCCTGGGCATGTATCTGGAGAAAACTCTAATTCGAAAAGATACAGGCACCCCAATGTTCACAGCAGCACTATTTATCAATACAATAGCCAAGACATGGAAGCAACCTAAATGTCCACTGACAGATGAATGGATAAAAATGTGGTATATATATACAATTGGAATGCTGCTCAACCATAAAAACAAATGAAACAATGCCATTTGCAGCAACATGGATGGACCCAGAGATTATTATGCTAAGTGAAATAAGTCAGAAAGAGAAAGACAAATACCATATGATATCACTTATATGTGGGATCTGAAATATGAACTTATTTACGAAACAGAAACAGACTCACAGACATAGAAAACAAACTTATGGTACCAAAGGGGAAAGGGAGTGAGGGAGGGATAAAATATGAGTTTGAGATTAGCAGAAACAAACTTCTACATATAAAACAGATAAACAACAAGGTCCTTCTGTATAGCACAGAAAACTATATTCAATATCCTGTAATAAACCATAATGCAAAAGAAAAAAAATAGTCTTATGAATCAATGCTTTTTAAAGTCCAGGTACTGAGGCCATCCATGGAATGAAATTAGCTTTAGACACAATCAACATAGAATGCAGCACAGATTTTTTTTTTTAATCCTATAAAGTTCCCTTTACCTTGGGTGTATTTTACTACTTTGCAAAGAGCCATCAATAATCTGTTGCACTATGGTTGTTCTGCCCATTTGGAACATTTGAAGGCTGACAGCAAAGAAAATCATGTCAGCTTTACTAAATCAGCAACTCAGGAATTGAGACAAAGCAGTCTACAATTAAAAGCCACAGATATAGTTACAGAAGATCTAACGGCTTTGACAAATGAACTCAAGGGAACGAAGTGCCAACAAAACTCACTAAGTGCAAAGGTTGCTCAAAATAAACTATCATCTTATTAATGGATATAAATGTTGGTAAACTGCATAAATAATTCAGGTTCAGTTTCATTTAAGTGGAATCTTCACTGAAGCCCTACATTACTGACTTCACAGCACCCGTCTTCCAGCTGACTGCTAACAAAACCACTCTAATTTCAGTTTGCAGCCAACAGTGCAGAAGAGTATTACCTATTATTCACCTAACTCTTTCACTTAAGTCCCTTCGGTCAAAATAAAATCTTTCCCCAATGTCATATATAATTTAATAAGGCCAAAAACCTTACGAGGGAAAGGGAGAGCATAAAGTATACCACCTTGTCCCAACTATCAATCCACTAATAACATAATCCCATTCAAATAAAATAACGGCTATTGTGACACTAAGAGCTATTCTTCGATGTTTCAAATCATACTTTGGTAAGTATTAACTCTTCACAGATCTTCAAAATGAACATGCTCACTCCATATACCTGCAAGGGCCCCAAAAAGGCTAGGCAGCCACGTCTGTTATTCTAACAACATATTTGATGTGCATCAGGCATCTAGGGATGTATTTTCATTAACAGAAGAATCATCGATTACTTCTGAAGCCTAACAGAGGCAAGTATAGACTTTGAATGGCTGACAAAATGAGAAGACTGGTTTGATGAATTGAGGCTCCAAGAGTGAGGTTTATGTGCCAAACGCAGCTTTATGTGAATCTTCTGTGTGCAGCTCAAAGAGCAGCTAGTGACTAAGTCACTATTAAACAAAGGTACTGCACTGAGTGAGGTGTAACAGCTGGGTCATACCAAGCCTGGTAAATTGCTAACAGGTTAAAAAAATTGCTAACAGGTTAAAAAATAGGAGGAAGGTTGTTTAACCTGAAGGAAAGAAGCAGGAGAAAAACTCAATGCACACAACTAACTTTGGTCTTCAATTTTTTCCTTCCCTCCTATGTACCCAAAAACCATCTGGGGAAACCACTATTTAATAAGGACAAGAAATATCAGCTAGAGAAAGTTGATACAAATGTAACATGAAACCCTCATTTCTGCTATTAAGACAGAGGGAAAATAATGCAAATATGAAAAGCAATTTTTGTGACTTAATTTTTACATAATTCCAAACTTCCAAAAACAGCAAGAATAGTACAAAGAACTGCCATATACCTTTTACCCAAGATCCACCAAGTCCTCACATTTTCTTGGCATGGAAAAATCTGATAAGTTTTTTTATCTCTGACCTATGTTTTTTCCTTCTGGAAATGACTTTACATTCTAACAACCCTCTAATTTCTCTCACTTTAATGATTCTAAATGAATTCAGTAACCACAGGGAGAGCTGATTGTTTCCTAAAGATAAACACGGAAGAAGACCTTACTAAGCAGGGTTCCCATCAGAGAAACAGTTTCCCTCAAATATTCAGGGAGTAACTAACTCCTAATTACTGAATTCAGGTAGGAGAGGGACAGAAAAAAAATTATGAATTAACTGGAGCAAACTTCAGTAACTACTAGACCAATTTTCTCCAATATCTTAAGTTTTTCTGAGTAACTCATGGCTCTGGCCACTATTATACATTTAATTCACCAATACAACTTTCACTTGCTAAAAAGACGAAAAATAAACCTCCAGATAGCCTACAGTTTAATTGCCCTGAATTACAACTTTAAGAATTTTAGGGGTAGGATTTCACGATATCCCCAAATTACTGAATACACTATGGGGTGTTTCAAAAACAGAATAATTTTCTTATCAGTTTGTTCTGATGAGAAAAAAATGATAAAGTATGTGGTCCTGGAATTGAGTTTGCTCTAGGGCAGTGTGCCATCTTACTCATCCACCGTCCCAGTTCTCACTGTTAAGAGATTTAAAACCTCCCTCTGGTAACTGCTGGCCATCCCTCCTGCTTATTTTCCCCACAGAACAGCACAGACCAAATATAACTGTCACCCTACACCCCCCCTCCCCCATATTAACACTTAGCTTCATGCCTCCTACTGATCTTCTGTCAGACTGTCTGTTCCTTCACCCTTCACTAGAGCCTCTGCATCTAGTTTGCCCCACCCTAAGTCTCCATCCTGTCTGGCCTTTTGAATGCATAATATCCTGCCAATGGTTAGGCCTACCTCAATTAGTCCCTACCGAGAAGATCCTTCTTTTCCATCCATTCTAAGCCCTCCTGCCCACCCAGGAACCTACCACATTCTACATCCTCTGCATAACAGTAAAACTTGTTTTTCTTTTAATCTCTAATGAGACTTCTAGAGACAATCCATTAAGCCCCAATTTCTTGTCAAAGAAACAATTCTAGTTCTGTGATAATTTGCAGAATACAAATTACTGACCCAGGCCGATCCCAGGAAGTTTTATTTTTCAGCTCTAATGTTCCCAACTTAGACATTTTAGTTGGTGCTCTCCTACCAGCAGGACAATTGTTTTCAAGAACTCTTAATGTTGCATTTTATATATAGTAGCAAAAACACCAAAATAAGAGGACTGAGATGGCATAATACAGTCACTATGAAAATTCACTTGGGAACCCAAGTTGGGAGGATGGTACCGTACATCGGGAGAGAGAAAATGTGGAAATGTCTGGAATGAGGAGTCAGAGCCCAAGAAAGAAAAGCAGGGCATTCATGCAGGGGAGGAGGTAGTGACAAGATAAAGATTGGTAACATACAGGGGGATTATAACAATATTAAGTAAACAGATTAAAGGACACTTATATATAATAAATATATTAAGGACAGTGGAAGCCAAGTTTCTCACTGTAAGAGAATAGCACTACAACAAGAAAGAAAGTGGTGTTAGACTGGAATTGGAGTTAATATGAATTCATGATTTTCAATGTACTTAGATGAAGATGTAAATATATACTGAGGTTAAATGTGTATGTACCCACTGGGAGGGTCTGAGAGCAACACCACCCCAGCAACAATAAGCACATTAATTACCCAGATCTTGGCTTCTGAATACTAATTTCCACTAAAAATAACCAAGGTTCCTTGGAGAAATGACTGATTCCAGGGCTGGCGCAGGGAAAGTATGAGATGAGCCTAGAACATCATCTTGTGCCAGGAAACAAGAAAATGCTCAAGTATATTCTGTCAACAGACATGTCAAAAAAGACACAGAAATCAGCCTGAAGGGGCTCTCACTGGCCAAATCTGGGACAATTTGGACATCAAAATATGCAATGGTATTAACAGATTATAATTCACTGAATAAACTAGGAAAACAAGAGTCCATACAGACACAAATTTAATGAATAAGTAGTGTCATAAAGATGGAATATTTACCTAGTTAAAAGGACTTTCCTACATAACATTTATTAATTACAACAGCAAGAAGAGTAACTTTACAGTAATAAAGCCTATCAGACAATACCTCAATAAAGCAAAGTAGTCATCATTAGCAATGGATCAAAATGAAATTGTATGACATGTTGACAGGGCACAATGAGAAAAACATCACTTACGTGATATTCCTCCAAACGTACATAACTTGAATCATGAAGAAATAACCAATAAAATCAAATCAAGAGACAGTCTACAAAATAACTGCCTTGTAAGCTCCAAAGGTGCCAAATTCACAAAGGTAAGAAGAGACTAAGGAAATATTCCAGAAGGAAACAAAAAGACATTATGGGGATATATGATATAAAAGACATCACTGGGACAACTGGCAAACTTGAATGCTATCTAACAATTAGATAATAGCAATGTATCAATGTTAATTTCCTGAATTTGATCATTATACTTCAGTTATGTATGAAAATTTTTTTTTAGAAAATAAACACTAAAATATTTGGAAGTGATGGAACATCAGGTCAGCAACTTACTCTCAAATGGTTCTAGAAGTTATGTGTGATATTTTTTAAGGTGAAAAAAGAAAGAAAACCCATTTAAGAATCTGGCAAATCTAGTTTCAAAATCAGGTTCAGCCACTTACAAACTACAAAGCTTTAGACAAGCTGCTTAATCTCTCTAAACCTTGTTTGCTCATTTAATAATGGGAATCAATCTCATGATCTGTGGTGAGAATTAAATGAGATATGTTTAAAACACCTTAGCACAATGCCTGGCACTTAGTATGTGCTTGCTGACAGTTACACTTTCTCTGAAGATAAAATACGATAATGCTTGGTTTCCCCTAAAATACTTGGAAGAGAATACCCAATCCTGGCTACATCTAGCATTTTGCAGACTTGTGGTTGTCAACCACGGTTGCAATTTGTAAAATCTGCTGGTTGCAATTCTATACCACAGATGCATGGTTGGTCACTGCCTCTGCATGGAAGGAAAACACAAACGCCAAGCTCCTCTGTCTATAGTTCCCCATTTGTCCACAAGCATGCAGTCTGGCTTGAGGTTGTGCTATAGGGAATCCTTAAGTTATTTTTCTTGACCATACCTCCAGCGATTGCTTCACCTCAGCCCACAAGGCAGCATTACTCAGCATCCTACTCTCATTCACTTAGCAGAACTGATTTGTCCAAGACAATGCATGCTTATCTGGACTTTAGTGAGGAAAGTTTTCTAAACTGAAGAGCAACTAGGGGAGAATTGCATAGTTTAAAGAAAAAACAACAAAAACTCCATTATCTGGAAAGGGGTGGAATAACAATCTTATAAAAGGCATTCCAGATGCTTCAGATGTCCCTCATACTCTGTCCAGGTCAAGAAATGGATTTTAATTGTTAGCTACTAAATGTTATAAGAATGGTTCTTTTTTGTTCCATAACTACATGTTAGTGCACACGTATTCTGCCTTCTTTGAGATTCTCCATACAAACTAAGATAGGGCTACTCAAAGTACGATCCAAGGACCAACGCCACTCTGCAAAGTATTAAAGATCTATAATGAGATAGGCAGCAATACTAAGGGTAAGAAGTTGGAAATTTTTGTAATACTTAACAGAATAACTTTGTCTATTGACTATAATAAAAAACCAAGACTTATATTCTACGTCTTTATTGTTGGGTTTTTTAATCTCGCAATTCATTTTGATTGTATTTTTCAATAATATTGGATTGTGACAGGTTGGGAGAAAAAAGAACTGGCCTTTCACCACAAACAGTTTGAAAAGCAATACACTAAGATTTTCACATCCTAAGTTTATATACAATAAGCTAACAATTACTGAGCACTTACTACATACCAGGTACTGTTTGCTTTACACACATTACCTTATTAAATCCTCACAGCAAGCTAAGTCTTATCTCTACCCTCATTTTCCAGATGAGAAAACTAGGGTACAACCTGCCCAAGAAACAGAGTAAATAATATGTCTGACTTTTGAACTGAAGCCCTTAACTAGTAAGCCAAAGAGTCTTGAAAACAATACAAAGTAGAAAGAGAAAACAGCTCACTTAGAAATGATGGGGAAAATTTTCCTGAATGCATGATGTACTGGTTGGCATTCACTGGACATGAGTATTTTCACCTAGACTTCATTATGTCCAAGAGAGAGAATAAGCCATTTATCCTGCCCCATGCAGAAACAGAATGGGTGGCCACAAGAACACACACATCTCACAGGGAGCCAACAGCAGGACCTGGGTCATTGTCAGAAACTAAAGCTAAATCTGGCTGGCTGTCTCTCTCAGGGGCTGTGCAGTCATTGATATTATGCATGTTTCTGCTTTGTTCTCTCTGCCCAGGGCTTCCTCTACTTCAACCTTACACGTATATCTGCCCATCACTAGTTTAAATTTCCCTTTGCCTCTCCTAGAAGTTCACATTTCTCCCCAGAGCCACACAGGTCAGAGGTTATAGGTTGGCTACCTCATAAATCAGGCACCTCTTCTGGTCCAGTAGTTTGGCATGGTGGTCAAGTGACACAAAAAACCAGGGTGAATCCATCCAAAATAACTAGGGGTCAGAGCAGGACACTAAAGTCTGCACTTCTTCTACTATATTATATTACCTGATCTTTGAGAAGATGGTAATAGTTCATAAGGTCTGAGGAAAGATTTGGACTCAAAGGTCTGTTTCATTTTGTAGGACTTGAGGAGAGGAATACAGGGAAAAAAGCTAGGGGGAAGAAAAGAAAGAATGGAACAGAAGGAAAAACAGAATTCAACAGGAAAAATAAGATATTGAAAAGGATTTTAATATATGAAACATTGGCCCCAGCCAAAAACAGTCAACAATTACTGCAGAAAAGCAGGATTAGTAAGATAACAGACCTAACAACTGAGATCCTGAGAAAAGTACACAAAAACATACATTTATATATCCACCTTACATACCTTACGTTATGGACTAATCCTGCTGCAGTATGGTCAAGTATTACATCCAATATAGTACTAGAGAGAGAGCTTGGATAGAAAGGTTTGACACCTAGATCAACAAAACAATGTTAGGTTCTAAGTTCAGAGGCATAAGAGCATAAAGTCAAAGAAAGGAAAGGATTTGAGAGGCAAGGCTTCCACATTCAGAAGCAGACTATAAAACTTCACAGGAAAAGCTTTTGGTATTGCTGAAGCAGGAGGGAAACCTAGAAACTAGAAACCATCCATGACTTTAATTTTTTAAAAGGGGGGGAGGGGTGATCTTGGGAAAGATGAGTATCATTTAACATGGAGATCAGTAAAAATTTTAGTAAGAGTAGTTTCCATTACTAGAATGAATCAACAAATAAGTGAATATGGCAGCCTTTTCTAAACTTATAAATAAAGGGAAAGTATGCACATGGAAAGGTAGCTACAAGGTTCTGAGATGGTTGTTTGAATACATGCTAAGAGGATGTAACTCTTGGAGAGTGAGCAGTTTCACAAAAAGGGAGGAAGTTTCCAGGCTCAGATGAACATCACTGATGGCACTCCCCATCACACTCTGTCCAGAGAGTGCAAGGTGTATGTGAATGCATGCTGGCAACAAAGACCTGAAACATCTGTCACACTCAACATTTGGCATTCAAGGATTTAACACCTGGGGTTTCAAGACTCACTACATGTAATCAATTATTTTGCTAAGTATGAATTTAAATTCTGTTGCAGGACAGCTGTGCAGGCATGAGTTACTTAGCTGAACACTGAGCCTAAGCAGACCAGCTCACTGTGGTTTTACAGTTTTTATTTCACACAGGATCTCAAGTAATTCTCAGAACAATTATGAGAGGTATGGTACTACCACCCACATTTATAGCTAAGAAGACTAAGGAAAAGATATGCTTCACTGGTATCTTAAAGGTTTCAGAACACATCTCCCACAAATTTCAAGGGTGTACTGTATTGCTACTTGTTTATGCCTAAACTCCCCAATTCAACTTTATGGTCTTTGAGAGTAGGGACTATATATACACTTCTCCCTACAGTGCTTAATGTAAGCAAAAAACATAGCAGATATTCAAGGAAATTATTTTCTGAACAAATGCAATTTATTTCCACATAGCACTTCTTTTCAAGTTTCAGAGGCGCAGGTTACAAGTGTTCTCAGAAAAAAAGAAACAACAGTTTAAGCTGAAATTGGAAGCCTGAAGCATCTGCCTCTATGTGGTCTCAATTTAATTCTGGATCTGAAAGATAAGCTACCCCTATTTAATGGAAAGATTTTCAAAGTACACATATAACCAGAAAGCAGTTCCAAAAATGCCCACTTATATAAAGCAAGGATTACAAGGATAAGGTCTTTTAGTATGGTCCCACAGTGTTCACATCAGATTCTTATATAGTCAGCTATTTATATTTATATATTTGACAATTTACATGATATCATTACCACTTCTATCTGTAATGTGCATCCATGTTATTCAAACTGACATCCTTTGAATGGTGAAACTACACAGATGAAACACCACCACAGAAAATACATGGTTAACCGCTTAAAACTGTAACTATTTTAAGAAAAAAATCTGTTTTTTAAAAAAAAAAAATCTGTTTTTAACACTGTGCACAATGTTAACAGTAGTAGGCCAGAATTCACAGATTTAAAGCCATTTTTATGAGTACAACGCTAACAATTCTATCTTGATGAAGTCAGGCTAAATGCATTTGCAGAAAACCATCACTACTGTGGAGAAACTGCACTGATAACACTGAAACAGCATCTGCTGTTGCTGCACATTAACGTCACAGAGCTAGACTGAAGCTTGATTTATTCATCTTGTAACTGAAAGTTGTACCCTTTGACCAATATTGATAACACTTATTACCCAAATTTGAAATCCTGAAATACCTCCTTTCTAGAATCGATATCACTGGTGTCATTTAGTGACTGATGGTCACCACTTCTGTGACTTATTTATCTCCTTTTCTTCTTCCTCCCCCAAGAATCTGAGCACACCCTTTGTGCTCTCTATATTCACTTCCCTAAGTCAGTGATTTTCAAAACGTGATCCCTGACCAGCAGCAACAGTTGTATCACCTGAAAATTTGTTAGACATGCAAATCACTCCAGCCCCACCCCTTCTTGAAGTACACCCTTCAGACAGAACGAAAATGACACCAGATAGAAACATCAATCTCTATAAAGTGGAAACAGTTATTACTCTAATAAATAATAAGATTTTTTCTTAAATCTCTTTAAAAGAAAATTGACTACTGAACCACAAATAGTAACAATGTAGTAAAAGTTTTATAAAATATGCAAAAGTAAAATGTTTGACAACAGCACAAAGATGGGGAGGGAAGAATGAAAGCACAGTATTATAAGGTTTTTATACTATATGTAAAGCAATGCAGTGTCACTTGAACACAGATTGTGAGAAGTTAAAAATGTGTATGACACACCCTAAAGTAAGCACTAAACTAACAAAAATAAGTTAACAAAGGAGATACAATGGAATCATTAAAAAATGTTCAATTAATCTAAAAAAAAGCAGAAAAAGAAGAACAGGTAGGATAAATAGGAGACAGATAGCAAAATGACAAATTTAAACCTAATCATACCAATAATCACACTAAATAGAAATGGTCTAAATACCCCCAATTAGGGCTCCCCTGGTGGCACAGTGCCAATGCAGGGGACACGGGTTCGAGCCCTGGTCTGGGAAGATGCCACATGCCGCGGAGCACCTAAGCCTGTGTGCCACAACTACTGAGCCTGCGCTCTAGAACCCGCAAGCCACAACTACTGAGCCCACGTGCCACAACCACTGAAGCCCTCGCGCCTAGAGCCCACGCTCTGCAACAAGACAAGCCACTGCAACGAGAAGCCCGCACACCGCAATGAAGAGTAGCCCCCGCTAGCCGCAACTAGAGAAAGCCTGTGCGCAGCAACAAAGACCCAATGCAGCCAAAAATAAATAAATTTAAATAAATAAATAAATAAACACCCCCAATTGAAAGGTAAAGACTGGCAGAGCGGATAAAGAAGCAAAAACTATAGGCTTCCTACAAGAAATGCATTTTAAATATAAACATAAACAGGTTAAAAGAATGGAAAAAGACGTACTGTGGTAACACTAATCTAAAGAAAGCTTGAGGGGACTTTCCCTGGTGGTCCAGTGGTTAAGACTTCGCCTTCCAACGCAGGGGGTGTGGGTTCGATCCCTGGTTGGGGAGCTAAAATCCCACGTCTCGCTAAAATTCCACATGCCTCGCTAAAATTCCACATGCCTCGCGGCCAAAAAACCAAAACATAAAACAGAAGCAATATTGTAACAAATTCAGTAAACACAAAAAATGGTCCACATCAAGAAAATCTTTAAAGAAAAAAATAAAGAAAGCTTGAGTAGCTTAATCTCCAAGTAAATTTCAAAACAAATAATATCACCTAGGATAAAGATAAGTCATTTCATAATGATAAATGGATCAACTCATAGATATGTAAAAATCCTAAACATTTATGAACCTAACAACAGAGCTTCAAAATACACAAAGCAAAATGTGACAGAAATATAAGGGGAAAAAACAGAAAAATCCACATTTATAGTCAGATATATCAATGCCTATCTCTCAATAACTGATAAAACAAGTAGGCAAAAAAGACATAGCAGACTTGAACAAACACCATCAACCAACTTGACCTGACATTTATAGAACACACCACCCAACAACAGCAGAACGCACATTCTTCTCAAGCACACATGACACATTTACCAAGACATGATATATTGAGCCAAAGAACAAGTTGCAATAAAGTATTAAAATAACTGAATTCACACAAAATATATTTTCTGAATACAAGAGAATTAAAATAGAAATAACATTAAAATATCTGGGAAATACCCAGGGAAGGAAAAAAGAAAGAAAAGGAAATACTATAGTACACCGAAATGTCCCACAGGTCATAATACTTTATATACCCATAATAACAAATACTGAAGAATTATTTAACCACAAGTTGCACTATAAACATATCTGGAGTGGAAGGGGATAGGAGAGTATGGTGTAAGAAAGCACACATTTTACACATAACAAAAAGTAAAAAATGTCTAAAAGTGATAAATCAAAAAGTAGCAATATATGTATATTAATCATAAATACACAGAGTATAAATTTAGAAGAAACAGAAGAACTGAAAGTAGCTAGCTGCTTCTGGGGAAAACTGGAGGGAGTAGGGACGTGTGGGGCATTTTGTTACATGTAATATTTTGACTATTTAAACTATGGGCATGTAGTACTTTGACAAAATAAATACTTTTATCAATAAAAGAGATTTCATCTACATCATCATCTCATTTGATTCCTAGTGAAGGACGTATAATGACCTCCATTTGACAAATGAGTTAACTGATACTGCAGTTAAGTAGCTTGCCCAAAATCAAAGCCACCATACTTTCTTTGATAAGTATATATACGACACTTATCTGGCATCATTTACACATAATTAAAGGAAGGAAAAAACATAAATTGTTTTCAGTTCTCATTTTTATTTCTGTAAATACTTTTAGTTTTTATTCTCCTCTACTGAAGATTACTAGTTTATTGGTTGCAAAGAACAAGAAGGAATATTCACAATTAACCTCCTGTTTATAATGGATTTTTAAAAGAAACTGGAACAAAGATTGATTCTTGGCAAATATGGAGAGCAACATTATACTCAAAATCCAAGATTAAACACTTCTTTTAATCATTATTTTTAATTGTGGTAAAATACACATAATATCAAATTTACCATCTCAACCATTTTAAGTGACAGTTCAGTGGCATTTTGTACATTCATCTCTAGAACTTCCCATCCTTCCCTCCCCCAGTCCCTGGCAACCACCATTCCTCTTCCTGTCTCTGAGAATTTGACCACTCTAGGTACCTCATCTCAGTGGAATCACAGTTATTTGTCCTTTTGTGACTGGCTTGTTTCACTTGGCACAATGTCCTCAAAGTTCATCCATGTTACAGCAAAACTTCTTAAAACTAGTTTCCAAAGCAGTAAAAATCAATTTCTTTGATAATGCTGTGACAAATTAAAGCACCAGTGAATTTAAGAGATACTAGTTAAGAAAAAGTGTTTCCCTCTCCTTCAACCATGATCCAGGCACAAAAGAATAAAAAGAGTAAGTCACAACTTTAAACTACCAAGAAAGGGTTTGTTGGTACTTTATAATGTGCCTGAAGGAAGGGAAAAACCCAGTTCTGTCTCTGAAAAATCCAAACAATTACTTT
Source organism: Balaenoptera acutorostrata (assembly GCF_949987535.1). Lineage (NCBI taxonomy): Eukaryota > Metazoa > Chordata > Mammalia > Artiodactyla > Balaenopteridae > Balaenoptera > Balaenoptera acutorostrata. The sequence continues at coordinate 70,403,805 of NC_080073.1, read as the reverse complement.
TCCTCTAAGGTTGTGCACTTTTATGTTGTACAGCAAAGGTCTACAAGAAAGAGTTTCTGTAAATTCACAGTCTTTGTTTTCCATATTAAGGGTGAGGCCACACAAAGACAAAAGTGTTATGTTAGGTGGTCACAAAATACTGAGTCATGGTAAATATCTTATAAATCAGAAGCGAAATAGCCTCCATTCAGTCATACAGAGCACAAGTAGAAAATACATGAAATCTGACCTTTACAATATACTTTGAAAAGGTTCCCTTGGTTGCAGTTTTTTAAAAAAACAAGCTTGTTGTGTGCCTTTCCATTCCCCTCCATTCTGTCACTCTTTCTCTACCCTGAATACCCTGCATTTATTTCCATCTAAAACTCACACAGAGGTCCCAGACAGCCTTTCAATGGAGGCACTCAACAGACAAAGGACACCAGCCCTTTGAGATATCAAAAACACCACTCTGATATTGGGGTGCGATGGTTCTCTGAATTTTGATATATGATGCAACTAGAGTCACCCACAGAATTTTAACAAGGACTGATAACCAGTAATGCCTCAAGTGTCCAGGTGTCTGACAAGCACTTAACCAAGAGCTGTGCTTTTCACAGGCTCAAAAATATTAACACCAAAAAAAAAAAAGCTTGCTTAAAACAAAGTCAGATATTTTATATGACAACTATACATTTTTAAAGTCTTTTACGCAAGACATTCATTTTTGTTTTATAAAGATTATATCATCTGGCATATCCAAAAATAAGTGATTACCACTGCTAACTAGTATAAGACTATGTCAATGATGTTTCAACACAAAATTTCCCACTGTCCAAAATTATCTGCTTCATTGCTATTTTTCTAGATACTATGCAGTTTCCCCCAACACCTCAAAAGACAAAAGTATTAAGTATCCAGCACTGCCATTACCTAAGTTCTTTTTTTTTTTTCCTGTAAGTATTTTATTTATCATTGAAGAAAACACAGCAGCAAGTTCTGTGTTGGCTTCAATAAGACCAAATAGTTAATCTTTAACATAGCTACTACACTCCAAAACTGAAGTCAACACAGTCATTACTACAAATTACTTGGTGAAAGAATCTACCCTGAAGAGAAAGGAAATTAGGAAAACCAATTTAAACAATTCCTCCAAACCACACATTTATAAATATTGTCATATTTAAAATGCTTGAAAGGCATGAATTCTCCATAAATGGAAAAGCGGTTTGCTATTGGCAACAGAAAAAACTCAGCAACAGTTTACCAAATGCTTTAAAATTTAAAAGCTGTACCTGTTTTGGATTCACACTTTAGCAGTATTCTTTTCATTACAATAATAACTGCAAATTGGTTTATATTCACCTTCTCTCAAGTAAAATCTACCGAAAATTCCTCTGTATCCGGTGTGTGTAATGTTTACTGCACTTACAGTAAACCTAAAAACTTTCTAAACTTAGTAAATAGTAAATACCTCAAAATACCTAGAGGTATGTCTCAACCACTAGTGGTGTGAGAATTGTTTCAGCTCTCTGCTTTAGCGTCTTCAAATACATTTTCTATAAGAGAATCTTACTTCATTCCAAATTAATACCAGGTATTTCGAAATCAAAAGAAAAAAGATCAGTTCTATACCAAGATACAGGTGTTACTGAATACCTGAAGAATTTCCATTTTAAATTTATTTTTTAGTTTTTCTTTTTTGTAAACAAATGATTGATGAAACAATGCAACACCTCAAATTCCAAAAAAATGGCATGGTTTTCCAACCTTCTGTGGATACGGTGCATGATCAACCTATTACATAGGATTAATACAAGTTCATGCTTTTTGTGTTATGGTGAGACATTAAATTGCCACAAAAGCTATAAGTGACACCATCTCTATTTGACACCCACCATATGTCAAAACACAATACACCTCACTCATCCCAAAAGAAAATTGAATTTATTGCTTTTGACTTTCCTTTCAATGAAGACAAATTTCGGCCTGAAGGAAGCATACAAAGTTTTTTCTCTTTTCTTCTTTAGGCTCCTCCTCTGGCAGGACTTTTTAAGAATTTTAAGAGGAGAATTTTGTCTGCTTTGTGATATCTCATAAAGCCAGACCACTTGACAGAAGAACATCATAAAAAGATCTATTCCCAGAGAGCATATATTTCTTAATATATATCTTAGGACATGAAATACTTTATCTTAAGTTGGGGGGTGGGGGGGAATATATATATATATATATATATATATATATATATATATATATATAAATAAAATAAAGACTTGTCAAGTTCAGGGGGGTTTAAAGTACTAATGATGTAGAAAACACTTTTAGGACATTTTAGTGATTCTTTAGTTGCTATATGGGATAAATCTCGTTTATAATGCAAGCCTCACATTAAGAAAAATTTTAAGATTAAAAAAATTGTAATAAATGTAACACAAAGTTGTCAACTGTACCTACTCTACCCAACAATAAATAAGCTTAAGTAACTTTGCAAAACAATCAGGAAATGAATTAATAGATGGTAAACAGAAAAAGGCATATAATCCCTTACAAATACTCACAAATGTTATAGATTTCTTTCTGGTCCCATCTTCAAGGTTACTAACAGAGCACAGTTACAATGTTAGGAGAAAGGAAATGGAGTTTGAAAGATACACATACAAGATGAAAAAACAAGCCACTTTTTACCCCCACCACTTCTGTTTACTTTGAAACTCATTAGTTCAATAGACATTTGGGATAAGCACCAGTGTTTTAGAAAGACTAAGATTTCTTCCAAATATTCCATGATCCCCATTTTCTAATACCACTTGATTAATGGAGATTTAACACTTCTAGATGTCCTAAAAACAATGTTATAAAACACTTATGACATATACTGAGTAATGGAATGGGCAGAGAAGAAATGAACAATCTAGCTTTCAGTTGCCATTAGAAGTCTAGGACCTGTGTTAAAAGTATTTTTAAGAGTAACTTTTCCTGAGGTTAATAGCTACTGTATCTTAAACCGTATTAGCCAAAGAAAACACCATTGTCATCTTATGCAAAGCTGGCAAATTCAGTGATTTCTGAAGATGCTGAATATTTTAAAAGTTATCTGTCTTGGCCTGTTAGTTCAGCCACAGCTTAGAACAGTGCTAAGGCAGCAGCAGCAGGTTTAGGCCTTAATTATCTTTACTCAGAAAACTGTTCAAACTTAAAATATTATCATTCTGGGTGTTAATCTTCAAAAATGGAGTGTGGGGCCTTTAATAATTCTGTTATAATGACTTTCTCTTAAAACTATCAGTAGGGCTTTCAAGACTTTAGGACAGTGTTAGAAATGTGTAGGTTTAGTTTAGTTTAGTCCAATTAAAGTAGCTTCCTCCAGTACAGAGCTCATTTTTCCAGAAATAATTTTTTTCAACAGGGTATACCTATATACTTTTTAATTGAATTATTCCATAGAAATATATTCCTCTTGTTCTCTCTTGCTTGTATATGTTAATAAATGTTAAAATGTTGTCTAAACCCGTTACCAGTCTTTATATGTACAACTTTCCCCTTGGTGTTTATATTTCCAAGCTTTTGATAAAGTTCTATTTTTTCCTTCAAATCAAGTCCTATGGAAAACAGAAAAAAAACAAGCACCTTCATTGCTTTCCTTCTGCCAATGTTGAATTCTAGAGTTTATGTGATATATCAGCTGAAAACAGAACTCTATTCTTTTTAGTGTAGCTATAAATACAATATTTGAATCAACTTACAAAAAGGGGTCTCCCTATGGAGTGAGTTAGTAAACTGTCAGCCTATAAAGGTCTATTCAAAGACATTTGTGCTTTAAATATTTGATGAAAGTGCTGCTAAAATTCCAAATAGTCTTAAGTCACTGATAGCTCAAAATTCTATTATCACCTAAAAATAAAGTAACATTCATACACTATGGCAAAATCTTACATTTTCCTCATAATTTTCAAGTATCTTCTGGGGGGATGTTCTCTATTACATTGAAAACTTGGCTTGATATATTAGAAAAATAAAGAGGTGAATATAGCTACAGTTTCATACATCCTCACCTTCCTAAACATGAATAATTCAAAACTTGGAAACCGCAGCAGAATTTAGTCTGCAGAAATTTAAAGGATTTTGCTAACATGTCTTGATCATGAAGAAAAAAAGTGGATTTGAAATGACAAACTTTTAAATTTATTCAGTCCATAAGGAAATTTACAAAACCATTTTTTATGAAGGTAAATATTTACCTTTCTTTCCCCCCCCCAAAAAGTGCTGAACTTTAGTAATGGCTCTTCTTTGTGAGTCAAAGAGCTAAAACCATCTCTTTTACTCCCAAATGAGTGTCAGTCCCACTCAGAGGTGCCATGTTTTATTTAGAACACACTCTTTCTCAGTAACCACTTTGTTCTAATTGGCAAGGCAAAGCCAGGTCCCTAAAGCACATAGCTCCTTACATTCAGTTTGGATTACAAAAACACACAATGAAACAAACTGCCCTGAAATGTACAAATTAGCCGTGCAGGAGTATGGGACAGGGAGGTGGAATTAGATTGTAATAGGGAACAAAATCCACAGGGAGGCTGGGGAACAAATCACTAGTGTCTCAATAAACTATACAAGGTTTCCAAATGAGCAAATACACAAGGCAGAGGACAGGCTTTTCCATAACTCAACCAAATTGCTTAAATATGGATACAACAGAACAAGACTTTTTTCCAACGCTATTATGCATACATGAGAAAATGGGAATACCAACAAGAAGGTTTAACAAATGAAACCTGCAGCTTGCACTGTCTAAATATGAAACTCATCTTTGCCTTCACACTGACAATCTGCAAAACAGCCCTGCAATTAAATCACACCTCCAAACATTTTTGAAAAAATCTTCTGAGAAGCAAAACACAGAAGACTAAATTAGAAATAGTGCATCACCATGCAGTGCAGAGAGCAAGGTTAATGAGCTAAAAGTTATACGAACAAGAACAAGAAAGATGCTAAGAAATGAAGATCTCACCACCAAAACAGAAAATGCATCAGACAAACAACACTCCCCCCATCACACATGCACACCTTTTCCCAAATTAGCCACTATGTGAAGCTTCCAGCACTGTTTCTCTGATTTTCGCGTGATATCTAAAGACAAACTGCAACTGAACTAAATAAAAGAGAACAGGAAAAGTGTGTAACCCTAATCTACACACAAATGCAAAACAATGCCACTGCTACATCTTTGCAGGGTTTTTACAGTACAACCCCATCTACACCAGCTACCTTCACTCCTGACAACATCAAATAGTGGTAGAAGACTGGGACTGGTGTGTAAACACCTAAAATCAAATTTCAGTTCTCTGCTTTAAAATTTAATCTTGGGAACATTATTTAATCCATCTGAGCTGCAGTTTCTTTACCTGTAATATGGAGATACAAAATCGCCAAAGTTGTGAGGATCAAATGGGATAATATTGTACAAAATGGCTTTAAATATAAAAGAACTGTAAAAATCTTACTTATTATTGCAATTACTTCATTTCAGGATTCTACTGCCTTTTTAAAAACATAGATATAATTTTCCAGGTACTTCCTCCATCTTATTTTACAAACAGTAATTCTTATTCCATTACTATTTTAAGTATCCTTTTTTTGGCATTCACTTTTAACATTATGCACCCTTGTTGTTTTTCTCCAAACCAGAAGTCTTGGGTTAAGGTATTTTTTTCTTCTCTGTAGCCAATATTTAGTCTAAAAAGTAAATTAAGAAATTTAAAACTTTGGTAATAGTTAAAACTATTAGCATACAGTCAGTTCTACTTTACACACTAAGACCCAGCTGAGCAGTTGGGGCTTTTAAATGACATAAAATTTTGTATCATTAAAGATCATATTTTAGCTATACGTTAATGGCCTATCATTTTTCCCACCACCCCTTCTGCGGACTAAGAATTAAGTGTAAGGGGGTTATAACCAAGAAAAGTATAAAAAAGCAACCTTATCATAACCCTCTAAATCAAGCACAAAGGAAACAGCCAGATTAAAAACTACTCTAGGGACTTCCCTGGTGGCACAGTGGTTAAGAATCCGCCTGTCAACGCAAGGGACACGGATTCGATCCCTGGTCCGGGAAGATCCCACATGCTGTGGAGCAAGTAAGCCCGTGCTCCACAGTTACTGAGCCTGCGCTCTAGAGCCCGCGTGCCACAACTACTGAAACCCATGCGCCTAGAGCCCGTGCTCTACAACAAGAGAAGCCACCGCAATGAGAAGCACACACACCGCAACGAAGAGCAGCCCCCTCTCGCCGCAACTAGAGAAAAACCCATGCACAGCAACGAAGACCCAACGCAGCCAAAAAAAAAAAAACTACTCTAAGTACCTGTAGCATGGTGGAGTCAAGACCAGTGAAGCACAAAAAAAGCCTCATGTTGCTTTCCTGAGTCTACTTGATAGCTATCCATTTTCCCACCAAACCTAAAAGGAAGCCCATAAAACTAAGTGATCGTTTTGATTTAGGTTGCATTAGACTGAGAACATGAAACATTAGCATTGAGCTCGTCACTTCTCATGTCATAGAGGGCTGACTTTATTACATGAAAAGGGGCCAACCACATCTAACCTAAGCAGGTCTCAGGACTAGGGATCTCCAAGCCTCTTTCACAGAGGAACACCCTCAGTTTAAAATTTGAGCACATACCTCTCACATGTCTTTTTGTTTTAAAAATAGTTATATACTCCCGAAGTGGATTAAATGGTGTGCCCCCTCACAAAACCACCCCCTCCCCCCAAAAAAGTCCACCTGGAACCTGTGAATGTAATCTTATTTGGAAAAAGGATCTTTGCAAATATAATTAAGGATTTTGAGATAAGATCACCCTACATGAGGGTGGGCCCTAAACCCAATGACACTCATCCTTAGACAAGACAGAGACACACAGGAGAGAAAGCCATGTGAAAATAAAAGTAGACTGGAGTAATATGTCTTCAAGCCAAGGAATGCCAAGGATTGCTGGCAGAAACCAAAAGCTAGGAGAGACATGGAATTGATTCTCTCTCAGACCCTTCAGAAGGAACCAACCCTGCTTGCTGATATCTTGATTTCAGACTTCTGGCCTCCAGAACTCTGAGAGGATAAACTTCCGTTGTCTTAAGCCATCAAATTTGTGGTAATTTGTTATGGCAACTCCGGGAAACTAACAGCAATAAGATTATATACATTATAAAAACCAACTATTTTTAAAGAATGACAAAAGTAAGCATTAGTAGAAATTCTAACATCTTCTCTTTATGCCTCAATGGACAATCCTGTGCACCGTTACAGAGACCACAGCTTTAGACCAATATGTGGGCAGAAATAAAGCCAAATAACAGAGCCAAACTATCTTAAAAGACTCAATGACTATTAAATTTCTTCCACTTAAGAATGAATGACACACGGTCACAATTTTTCTACTTAAGGCCTAAAAAAAGTTGCCTTTCTGCTACTTAAAGCACTGAGCATTTTGTTTCCCATTAGAAATGCAGCAATTATTTTTGACATAATTTCCATAACAACATCATCTTCAACACACTGCTTCATTTATCCTGACTAGCATAATAATTAACCACACAATTTAAGAATGCTTATTAGTAAGACAGCAAAGTGCTATAGACTAAGAGGTCAGAAAGGGCTGCCAGAGTTCAGCTTTGTTAATCAGTTAAGGACCTGCTGCCTGAGTTGCTTTCATTTGAGAGCAAGGAAGCTACACCACAAAGAACAGGGTTTCTAATACAGAAACAGTCTCAACATATTCAAGCAAGTGTTAAAAAAAAAAAGAGAAAACATGAGGTTATTAAAACTGTGGTATAAAAACAGTAGTTGAAAACTATTTATATGTCCATCAAACAGAGGACTAGATAAACTGGAGCATGTATAATGAAGGTGACCAATAATTTATCAACCAAACTGGGACACTGAGGAGGAGTACAAAGGGATGTTATTAATTTCACTGATATAAAAAGCATAAACTAAGACTGTTCGGGTAAATTAAGACATTTGTTATAATAGAATATTATAATAGTTAACATGAACTAGAGCAACATGTGTCAACATAATTAGTTTCTTCTGTTTTTTAATTTTATTTATTTTATTATTTATTTGGTTGCGCTGGCTCTTAGTTGCAGCAGGCGGGCTCCTCAGTTGCGGTTCGTGGGCTCCTTAGTTGTGGCATGTGAACTCATAGTTGTGGCATGCATGTGTGATCTAGTTTCCTGACCAGGGATCGAACCCAGGCCCCCTGCACTGGGAGCGCGGAGTCTTAACCACTGCGCACCAGGAAGTCCCAACATGATTAGTTTCTAAAAGCATTATTTAAAAAAATACAAGTTTATAGAATAAGTACTGTAACAAACCACTTATACATATTAAAAACAGAATCATACACTGCTTATATAAATACCTATTCATAGTAAAAAGTATAAATATAAAGATAAGAAAGATAATGATTATCTCCGAGGTAGAAAGAGGATGACTGGGGTAAAAGAAACCTATAAGATTTTAGTTCCCTTTTAAAATACGTTATAAAGCAAAATAAAAAAAACACGACAAAACGTTCGTTAATTCTGGGTTGGCTTGTGGACGTTTATTATACTACTTACTATAATATTTTGAATTTACAGACACTGACACCAGACACCCACCCACCAATGGACATAAAATGGTTCAGAGAATCTGATAAGCTGAACTGTCACTTTTTAACAAATACATGACAATGTGTGTTATACCTGAGTAGTCTTTCTTGGACTTTTCGGCTTTTAAGAAATCAGAGTATACAACAGTAATGAAGTTAACAGAATTACAAAGACATAAATACCCTATTCAAATGCTTCATTTTAAGAGCAGCAGCTGCCTTTCTTCTGGGAAAAAGTGATTTGAATAATCAAGGTATGACAAGCATACAGATTCTACTATACTGCCCAAACCTCACCATGCTATAAAATGACTCATTAGAGTGGGTGTTTTGTTTTACACTATTTTACTAATGGATATGGGGTTCCCACAATTTCTACAAGGAAACATGCATTACAAGAAGTGCTTAAAATTTTCAGATTCACTCTGTTCCTCTTACTGCAGATCCTCAAAATTCAGCTCTAACCTATAATTCTTCCCTTTCAAAAGTGACTAGAATCAGGCCACTTCTAGTCCAAACTTCTAACAGGAAATGGAAGCAGAAAGGAAATTAGAGTGTAACTCCAAAGCAGTAAGAGTTCCAGGTTCATGAGGAAACATTTTAGTTTACTTGTTATGAAATGGGAATGTTGCCCTGTTCTGGAAATTACCATGAAACTCAAGTCACCTCAAGGAAAAATGTTTGCATTTGGTTTACCATTCCATCTTATTCCCACCATTGCTGTATCACTTACCCTGGATGTCAACATTGAGATTCCCTATGCTGCTAGCTACAGCCAACTTTATTTTGCTCATTCCAGAATGAAACTAACCACTTCTGGAGTCTGTCACACATATGTAGAATGCACTTTACTTTTTAAAAATTTATAATGTTTACAATTAATTAATAATAAAAGTCTCAACATACAAAATCAAAATTAATTAAAATCCCCCCAAATACTCCTACTCTGAGACTACCAAAATTAAATTTTTCACGTACCTTCACCCAGCTTTATTCCATGCAACTATATACATATAATGTGTTGTCTAACTAAAAACAATATACAACACGTACTTCAATCAGCATTTAATTAATGTCCCTATGTTATTTATCAGCATTTAATTAATGTCCCTATGTTATCTTTAAAAGGGAAAAAAATCCCAAACAACCTAATGGCATGTTAAGAGTATAAATTACAAAACTCTATTATTCAATAATCACTTTGGATTTATATAGAAGATTAAACAGCAATGAACAAGCTTGGTAATTTTCAGATTGGACACAAAGTATGCAGCAATGAGGAAAATGAAATCTTGCTTTAATATTAGCTATTTCGATCCCTTAAAGCCTCTCGAAAGTCCATTTTAAGTTTAAAACAATAAGATAATATCAAGAAATAATAAAAGTGAAGATGAAATTACTATACAAAATTAATAATTTTCTCGAGCTGACAAAGGCTAGTAACAGAAATATATTCATTTATAAACATATTTCTCTCCAATGTTAAATATCAGAACCCAACATCTAAGATTACTCATTTGAATGGGTACCTGAAAACAGATTCCTACAAAACCAAGTACACAGTTAGCTCTACAGTCATTACTAGAATATGCTTCCTACATGACATGTATCATTTTCTTTATTTATTGCAATATTCTTCACCACTAACAAGGCACAAGGTACAACTAACCATGAAACAAAGGTAAGCTTGCTTAACTATCTTTCCATTAAGAAATACACATATTTGAAAAGTTACACTGAAACTAATTTTCAGAAAAATAACCATTAGCTTCTAATTTAAGAGACGTTTTATCTGCTTTAATTAATCTTCAACTGACAAGAGACCCCTCACACTTCAGTTCTTCTAGTCTTATTCTTGTCTTTGTATAAATCGACATAGTAATGCATTAAAAGTATTCCTTTTTAAAGGAAACATTCTGTAAAAAGTTAAAAAAAAAAAAAGCTTCTTGCACTGTGAATAATCATCCCTCCCTTATTTTTCCAATTTTATGTGAATCATGGAAGAGCAAGTTTCCTAAAAGTTAGGCTTAAATGGAACAGTATGTTCAGATCATGTCTATAGTTTAAAAAGAAATTGCTTAATTTGATTTATCAATGAAATACTTCTGTCAGTCAATAAATAACAGACATTTTAGTGTCTGTTTTTTATAGAAATTGCTGAAAATTATTAAAAACCATATACATACAGTCTAAAAGTCCACAAGACCAAACTGATTCTTTTTACACTGAGCACTTGTTAAGTTTGTCTTCTGATAAGCATCTGTCATCAGTGCTACTCAAAGAATCTTCCATCCCTTGGGACCTATCTTCAAGCTCACTCCCTTATAAAGTATAAAATATGGTCTATGGATTATAGCTACTTCCTAGTGACCAGACTCCTCTGTCCCCCACAGCAAGCATTTCCAAGGGTGGTAGAGATAATGCCACATTGCTAGAGGTGTTACTTCAGTCAGTTCTTTAAAATTTCTGCCTTCCCCACCTTGTGGTCATCCTGTTTGATGTTTCTGTCATACATACTTTTATTTAGCAAACCCATTCTGTGAAAAGCACTGCTTTATGATAGCTGGGCTTCAATACAGTAGTACAGGAGGTTGTTGTGAATTTGGTACTAAATGTCCCTAAATATCCAGACCGGTTGGTATCTAAAACTCACAAATTCAAAAATTGGGTTTGCACTCAAACAGAAAATAATACCCCAGGCATTTCTATGGCCGTAAGAGGCAAGACCACCCTTTAGATGCTATGGTTGACCTTTCATATATCTTAACATAGCTGTAGGCAATCGGGATTAGTTCATGCTTTCACACAGAAAATCGTATAATCCAAATTAGTCAATAGCTCAGAATGAACAAAGATCACAAGAAATCAGTTGGTTAACACCTTGCCTAAAGACAGAAAGGAAATATGCCCTATTCTGCAAAGAAAATGAGATCTCAAGTAACTTAATGGCTTTCCAATGAATTTCTGCAATTTGGTGGTTTTAAACTTTTTAAACCATACTCCACAGTAATATATATTTACATCACAACCCATTACATATATAAATGAAAATAACGTGTAACTCAAACAAAAGGTTTACAAACAATACTTATCCTTAGTATCTGTGACGCATTCAGACTGTTTTCTATTGTAATCAATTTTTAATTGTGGATCATGACCCACTAAATTGATTTTTCTACCCACTAATGAATCACAATACCCACAGTTTGAAAAACTGCATTAAAAAGTAGTGTTTCGACCAGTAAGTGTTTATATCACCCTAATATAACTATTAGTACCATGTCATGAAATTTTGTTCCTTTCTATTATAGATATATAGATATTTACTGATTCTTTTAGTAAAGTCATACGAAAAACAATATGAAATGTTTAATGAAAAACAGAATAGCATGACAGGTAGAATATTATAAAGGGGGTAGAAAAGCCAAAACTAGACAAGACTTTAAACATGTTTTTACTCATTTCATTCAATTTCATGTAAACAAGTTATGACAAACTCACTTTTCCACCACACAGTTTTAAAAAGGAATCCTGAAAAATCTCTTTAACCTAATGGTACACAATAGCTATTTTTAAAGTAATTTTTCCACCTTTTAAAGTACATTGTACACTTTATGACACACTTTAAAAGACTATGTAAAATCACAGTGGCTTTGGCCAAAGTAATCTTCATGTTGTCTTTCACATCTCATGCCTCTGCTACAATGCACTTCTATATTCTCCCTATCTTCATAGAGAAACAAAATACACAAATGTATCTTTAAAGTTCAATGATCTTTTTTCTCTTGAATTTCAAAAAGAACACCAAATGCTGCTTCAGCAAGCAGGACGTTATTTACAAGTCATTCCTTTCAACTGATGTTGGGGAAATCAGGAGTGTGGGGGCAAAGATAAAGAAGAAAGGAGAGAGTATTTTCTTTACACACTTGAAAATATCCTCTTAATATTTTTAAAAGCAAAAATAACTAAGCTGTGTAAAGAGTCAATGGACACAGACCACCAGAGATACAATAAATAATGATAACCATAGAAAATAAAACTGTAACAAGTCCAAAGAAATGCAAAGACCATGGCTGAACTACCTTCGCTGATACTTTTTTAAACTTTATATTTATTTAGGGACATGAGACAGTTCTTTGAGTATCTGATGTGAGCCACCTGACTCACAGGTGCCTGGCGTCTCCCACAGCCACGCTCTACTGAATTATCAGGGGGAACTAGTTCTACGTGGAGACAGACACACAACATACATTTTCTCTCATTGCTACTTCACCTTTACTACACATACATATAAACTCTCATCAGTGAGGAAGCATTTCTTCATATCTGTAATTGTAGATATGCAAAGTAAGAAAAGCACAATACATTCACTTAACATGGCAGAGATTCTGTTAAAAGTTGGATAAAAACCAAACTTACCAGTACTTTTTCTTTTAAAAACCTAAAGTATCTGACAAATTCCAGACCTTTAACAGATACAAACTGCCAGCTTCCCCAACCCTCCCAACTCCATCCAACCTATCCCCTAGTTTTAGCATAAATATAAAGGTCTAAAGCTTACACTATGATCATTTCCTTGTCCAAATAGCACAATGAATAGAAGATGAAAACTGACAAAGATTCTCTCCTTGACCAAATTCCAGCCAGGCTCCTCTGAGCCCTCTTCTCAACCAGGCCTCAACCTTGACCTATAAAAACTACCGACTCCCAACACAAATGATTTCATACACTCATATCCCCCCACATTAACAGATTTAAAAAACCACTAACACAGTTTTCAAACAGCTTAAGGCCCCTTCCCTAGGGTGATCCTAGTCCCTCTTAAAGTGCCTGTCTGAGAAAGCTCAAAGCTGCCAAAAGAATTTAAGATTTGTTCCAACAAACAGCTGACTATAGGCCCCTGACTACCCTATCTTAGAGCATTTACTAAAAACAGTTTAAAATTGTGAACCCTTCCTCTGTCCCTTTGAGATGTATGTGTATCTCCTACAACTCAATCACTCAGGAGTGTCTTTCTCAAGGACATGAAAGCCATTCCTTTAAATGTAATCATCAGGAAGAACAGGGCCTCAATCTCTGTCTCTGTAGGAGGACAAAATCCTAACTTTCCTAACGTCAATAATTGTCAACTAACAGACACTGCCAGTCTCATTTACAAAAACCAATCCTTTGTAATTTTTCTACTCCCCTGATTATACTGAGCCAAGCCAGCAACCCCTCCCCTACTCCTTCATTCTCCCTTTAAAATGTCCATTTCTCTCTGCACAAGTCCCCTCTTCCCTACTGCAGCGGTATATTACTGATTAAAATCTGTCCTTACCACTTTAACTTGTGTCCAGGTTTGTCTTAGACAAAATAAAGTAATAAAAAGTAATAAAGAATGAAACTTAAACATATCCCAATTAGCAAGACAGTTATTTTACATAAGATCATTAGATGTGAAGTTCTTTAAAAAAAAAAAACACCTGAAGGTTTTAACTTCATGAGTCATAATTCAAGGAGTCAACCAATCAGCATTTAGGGGGTGGAAAAGGCCCTTGGCAAACATCAAGCCTAAGCCCTTCATGTTACAAATGATGAATCTAACGCCCAAAGAGATTAAGTGACTTACCCAAGGTGATTTCATTGAGGGATTGGATTAGAAAGCCTAATTCAGCATTATTCTCTTCCTGACTCCAACATGAAAATATTCTTTCTCTTGTATTCTCATTGGTAAAAGCAACATTCACCATTAATCATTCAAATCAAGATCAGAAATGAACATATATATTTTACCCTGCTACAACACGAGTGTTTACAATTCCACTATATGCCAACAACTGTAAACTGAGGAAAGTTTGTTTGGTACAAGTACACACAAGATTTCATTTCACTCAGGGAAGACTGTTTCAACAGTCCTTAGCAAGTGTATGAAGCAACTTAGTGACGAGAAACTGCTTTCACACACAAGCAAATAAAACCCCATGCATAAACCCAAAAAAGGGTAGACAGTCTTAAAATAATTTAGACAGTCTTAAAAACAACCAAAAGAAGAAAATTAAAAATAAATTTAAAACCCTTTTTCTGCACTTACCAGCAAAGCATTTGGAACAGAGGTTCATAGTCTTGCTGGACCTGGGGCAAAAAGAAAGAAAGAAAAGAAAGAAGAGCTAAAAATTCAGTTATCACTCTAATCAAAACATAAAGATGTTTGAAACATAGGCAAAGAATTTCCTGGCCAGGCAACTGACCTAATAAACTAATGAGACGTCCGTCCCTAACCAGCTAGCCACCCTCCCCCACAACAAAACAAAAACAAAACAACAAAAATAAAATGCTTTTTTGTTTGTTACCTGTGAGTTAGTCAATGCTTTATTTTTTGTGACTAGCAGCTTATATGGGGCAAGTTCAGGAATACTGTAATATGCCCAGAAGATAACAGAGGAGTGAATTTATCCCACATGATTGCCACATTCCCTCTGTTTACATTAGAACATACACCACAGACTCATCACTAAAAAAAGGGAAAATTTTGTTTGTAAAGAGGTAAAACTTGCTCTTTATTTACACACTCAATTACCTCTATAACATTACTTGACCTTTTGTCCTCTTTCCCCTCATTCTAGTCCAATTTCAGATCCTGGTCATATTATGACCTTGCCATTTAAAATTCTTTCTTCAGATGTTCCCAATCAAATTATTTTTCATGTCCTTTCATCTGTTAATAATAACTACAATTCACTGAGTACTAACCTGGATGGGCACTTAACATACATTATCTTATTAATCTTCCCAACATCCCTGAGACTGGGCATTACCAGATTGCTTTGTTTCTAAAATACACCGTTTAAAAAAATCACATAAACATTTCTACAACCAGGAAATATCATACCACTGGCTACAAGTGATGAATAATTTTATGAGGAAATGTTTCCACCACCTCCTTCCAAGGTGTTATTAAATTGAGTGGTCTTCGAAATCAAGGACATAGTCATCCCCATTTAACAGGTGAGCAGCTTGCCCATGGTCACACAGCTGGGGAACTCACTGCAGAGGTATCTGACCTAAGGTCTGAGCTAACTCCAAAGGCCACCCTAACTACAAAAGCCTCCTAGAATACTCTTTGAGTAAACTGACCTATCTACAGCATCATTCCTCAGCAACTCCCCTCCCAACATCTGAGTCTTCCCAGAGCCACTCCGACACATGGAATATGGCAACAATCTTCTGCCCTCCACAGTAAATTTAACAATTAATGAAAGCCTCCCTCGGGAAGTATTCCCTGATGACTATGATTGTCTTCCAATGTACTGGGACCCAAGATCTAACTGTCAGTAATTGTCATAGGGTGATAAAATGAGGAGGGGGGGTGGGAGAGGAGGCAGGAAGGGATCACTAGTTCTCTTTCCCAAAAGAGATGCTATGTTAACAGGTGGATCTTTCTTTAGGACTCTGCTTAATATAAAGACATCAAAGGCAGTAAGGAAATTTAAGTATCAACAAAGTGAATAAAAATGAAAAAAACAAAGAGATGTATTAACAGTGGCATCTAACATTTATTACAAGCCTACCACGTGGTAAGCATAATAGCACATGCCTTCGACCCCATTTTACCAATGAGGAAACTGAGTCTCCAAGAGGGTATATAACTTGCCAAAGTTACAGAACTAGTAAGTAGATGAACCTGGTCTAATTCCTAAGCCTGTGTTCTTTTCACCATGCCAAACTAGGGCCTCTGCCTCAATACAGAAGTTGAGATGAACACACTCTGGTGGTTTGGGAGAATGGTCCCACAACCAAGATTTAATCTATGGTCATCAAGGCAGCTCCTGGAAAAAGTAAAGCCTTTAATCTGGAGGAAGCACAACTACTGCCCGACCCTCCAAATACACATATATATATACACAGGGAAGCGACCCAAGGCTGCCAGTCATTTCAGTTCCAACTCAAGGAAGAACTGGGGATGAAGGAATTCCTTTGTTGCGAGAACTACCCCCAGGGAGGAAGGCCTCTTCCTGATGTGGTCGCTATCTCTTGCCCATGCAGTGCCACAGAGAGCCAGAGATAACTTGTTTATCCTCCGCTGCTCCCCATGATCCAGCAGGAATCATGGAAAGCCTGCAGAGAATTACTGAGGGCAGCTGAACACCAAGTGTGCCAGTTTTAACATCTGTGTTTCACAAAGCTGGTAAGAAAAAACGGCAAAATACAATAGCAATTTTTTCGACTTGCCATTATCTCTCTTCAGATGGTTGATGTATTTTAAATGCCCGCTATACCTATATATTACCTAGATGACATCTATTCTACTTTCTGAGTAAGAACTTTTCAGCAACACAGTTATCAATCAGGTTACAAAAGAAATAATACAGATATTGATATTATTAATCAAAACAGAGATGTCATCTAAAATCTGAAAGAACCAGATTTTGGATATAGAAGTAATAGCTACTGGTAATGCCAACTTGGATCACATATGTCAGCAACACTGAACGTGAAAAAATGGCAAAGGCTTCTGAGAACTTTGCTCCTTTCTCATGTTCAACGTGTAAAACTTGAAGCTAACCACAGGCATACAACCACCAAAAAAAGCAGTGTGATCAACTTGCACAGTCGTGGGGTAGACTAAACAGAGTTCTCTATGTGGCTGCAAGCATGAAACGTAGATATGATCCTCTTATGTCTCCAATGCTCCAGAGAAATTGCTCTTATTGAGATATCCAATGGCTACCATGTTTCTAAAACCAAGGTTTAGTAGGTTGAATAATGGCTGCCCAAAAATATCAAATCCTAATCCCTGAAATTTGCAATTCCTGGAATTTATCTCATTTGGGGAAAAGGTCTTTGCAGAAAAATTAAGCTAAAGATTTTGAGCTTACTCTGTATTATCAAGGTGGGCCCTAAATGGCATTACAAGTGTTTTTGTGAGAGGAAAAGAAAGCTTGGAAAGACACAGAGAGAAGGCAATGTGAAAATGGAGGTAGAGACTAGAGGAATGTGGTCACAAACCCAGGAATACTGGAGCAGCCACTGGAAGTAGAAAGAGGCAAGGAACAGACTTTTCCCTAAAGCCCCCTGGAGGGAAGGCAGTTCTGCCAGATTTGGGGCTTCTAGGCTCCAGAAACTTAAGAGAATATATTTCTGTTGTTTTAAGCCATCAAATTTGTGGTAATTTGCAGCCCCAGAAAACTGATACACAGGGTTATGACCCTGATCTCATCCTACTCCCTCTCTCAGCACCATTCAACTAGATCCGTCCTTCTTGAAACTCTCTACTTTTGCCTTGTCACTCAGGTCCCAGATCAAATCTACCCCTACCCTCCACCCCATTTTCCTCCCACATAACAGCTCCCTCTTAGCCACCTTTGCTGGCTCCTCCTCCACTGTCAAGGCCTTATAATTGGAGGTCCCAGGACTTGGGTCCTCATTATCCCTACTTCCAACTTAGTGATATCACACAGTCCCATGGCTTTAAATACTATATCTATACACTAAAGACTGACAAATGTTTACCTTCATCCCAAACCTCTTCACCTTGCTCCAAACTCATACATCTAACTGCCTACGTGACATCTTTACATGCAGCTCAGTCACAACATTTCAAACTAGAACATTCAATATTCCCCAAAACCCACTGACCCATTTTGTCCACCTTTATAAATAGCAAACAGCTTCCTCCAAGTTGCTCAAGTCAATATCCAAAACACCAACCTTGATTTCCCTCTTTCCTGCAGTCTCTCATACACAGTACTGAGCAAGATCCATTGGCTCTATTTTCAAATAGACCTATATCTATCTACTTCTCTCCTTTGCCAATGCTTCTACTCTGGCCACCATGCTCTTATGTAGGCCACTGTAAATGACGTTTTACTGGTCTTCCTACTCCCATACTTGACTCTTGACAACGATTTTCCACATTTCAGCCAGAGTAATCTTTTTTTTTTTTTTTAAGTTAAATCATGCTATTTTCTTTCTTAATGACAATTTCCTGTTGCATTTATATTTTAGTTTTTTTTCCTTTTTTGGCTGCATTGGGTCTTCATTGCTGTACTCGAGCTTTCTCTAGTTGCAGCGAGAGGGGATTACTCTTCATTGCAGTGTGCAGGCTTCTCATTGTAGTGGCTTTTCTTGTTGCAGAGCACGGGCTCTAGGCGCGCAGGCTTCAGTAGTTGTGGTTCGCAGGCTCTAGAGTGCAGGCTCAGTAGTTGTGGCGCATGGGCTTGCTGCTCCCTGGCATGTGGGATCTTCCTGGACAAGGGCTCAAACCTGTGTCCCCTGCATTGGCAGGCAGATTCTTAACCAATGCGCCGCCAGGGAAGTCCTCCTATTGCACTTAGTATGAAATGCAAACTTGTTAACTAAAGCCTTAAGTCCCCTCATGATCTGTCTTTTGCTTCTCTCACGTACCACACTTCAACTATACTCACCTTTTTATCTGTTTCTAGAACGCACTGCAGAGCTCTTGCCCATGCTGTTCCCTCTACTCTTAAATCACTGTAGGACTGGCTCTTTCTTGTCACTCAGGTCCTAGTTCGAACCTCCTCAGTAGGTTTCACCTGACCACCCAGTTTAAATCACTCATCTTCCTGTTCACAACACCTCATTCTTTGATACCTCACCACTGGCCTGTTTGCTTGTTGACTATCCTTCAACACCAGAATGTAAGTATCATAAGAGCAAATACCCTCTTGGACCCTCATTTGGTACTTAACAGGCACCCGATAAATACTTGTTAAGTGAAGAAATGAATCCTCTCTTGAAGGCATGAACCATGAAAATTCTAAGTAAATTTTTAATATATATTTTGTAAAGGTCATTCAAACACCTCCTAGAAGACAGGGCATCCACAATTCCTGTAGCTGTCAGCCTGTCATCTCTCAGGAGCTCTGTCACACTGTAATGCTTATAAATGGTAGATAATGCCACCCTGTGTACCTGGCCATGATTTGTCACTCAGGAGATAATAGATGGCAGACACTTTCAGAATTTTCTTTCCCATGGAGTTGCAAAGAATCCAGCTTAAATTTTTTTCTTCTTTCAATAAATAATGTTTAGTGATATTTTGTGGTTTTGAAAATACATGTCCCTTGTACAAAATTTAGAAAAAGAACAGAAGCATTTAAGGAAAAGCCAAAGATCACTCATAATCCTTCCTCCAAACATAAGAATTGTTAACATTCTGAAATAATGCCTTTTTATCTTTATGGATATATGTAATAAGAATGTATTACATTAACAGTACTGGTAAAGTTGTGTGGTATGTTCACATGTATGCTTTATAACACATACACGTTGCATGTTTTCTTTTGTATATATCAAATAATTCACCAAAAATACATAATAAAAAGATGTAAATTTCATTTTTCATTTTATATTTATGTTTAGTGATATTTCCCATATCATTAAATATTCTCCAAAAATATTCTTGTTGCTCTGTAATAGTCCATTACATACTAACACTATAGTCACTCTCTTACTGTTGAATGTTTAATCTTTTCCCCAGATTTTTTCTATTATAAATACTGGTATAATGAGCGTTTTTGGACATAAGTCTTTGGTCATAGATCTTTGGCTGGATAACTTTCTTTAAAACTGACTCTGAAAAGGAGAATTACTGAGATGAAAAAGTATGATTTGGTAAATACTGCCAAATTACTTCCCAGATGAGTTCTACCAATTTACACTCTCATCAAAAGCATCTGAAAGTACTTTTTTTTAATACACTCCCATCAACATTAAGTAAATAATTAATTTCAAATCTTTGTTTAATGGGAGAAATGGTTATCCTACTTTAATCATGTGTTTTCTTCTGAAATTAAAAAAAATTCTAATTCTGAAGGATATTAATTTTTTAAATGAAAAATAAATTAATCTTCCAGCTAGTTTGTCTCAAGGAATTAAAAGAACATTCCTAATTTCTGAGAATTCTAAAAACATTTTATTTACAGCATTTTCTTGACATTCATACAACACTACTAACTCTCACCACTTCGAAAAACGCATACATGCCAGGTCCCCCCCACCGGCAAATATTTTAATACAAATATGGAAATAGAAAACAACCCTGTCACCATATCAGTGAGGAAGAAACTGAGGCACAAAAAAAATAAAGAAGAGTCAAAAGTAAAAACAAAAGTATCAGTACATAACTATGCCAAGCCATTCCAGCCATTCCACCCTAAATTTCTCTAGGTAAGGCATGGATCATACCATTTTTAAAGATTTTTTTTATCATACCATTTTTAAAAACCTAGACTACATAGGGATTTCCTTCTTAATGAAGAAAACCAATCTGTAAAAACCAACGAGTCACATTTCCTAATTCAATCTCCTTTAATAATCCAGAGGAAGGAGAGGGGAGCTGGGCAGGGATGCGCATATACATGCAAAGGAAGAGAAGGAATGAAGAAACCACAATGCCTCCTCCACTCTAAAAACCATTCCAGTCACCTTAGAAGTAAGATTAGATGATTAAAGACTAGTAACAATCCGCGTGCCACCTCATACATGTTAAGCCAGAAAGTCTTAACTTCCTACAACAGCTAGAAAGCAGCAAACAACTCTACTAAATTGTCACTCTTTGCTAACCCCAGGCAAACAAGAAAAAGGCCAGTTCAAACAGATGACATCCTAGCAGGCAATGACAAAGGAGGCTTTCAACAGTGCATCCAGCCTGTCTGAATTGTTATACATCACTCTAAATCATTCAGACAATATCTGCCAAGTTTTCTTTTGAAGGGAATATTACAAAGGAAAAGATGGAGTTGTTATTAGGGGGATTAGTTGCTAGAATGTAAGCAATATGGGTCATGCTACTTTAAAACCTAATTTCACTGTAATAATTTAGATTCCAGGTAGGGTACTGTAATGAACCGTGTCTTAACATTTTATACCCAAATTCAAGGACAGGAAGGACATTAGCATACACCTCTGGTTTTCTGTGTTTTAAGTCCCTGCACTAAAAAGATATACAGATGTAAAACAAGTCACATTATCATCTGTGGCCCTGTACACATTACTAAAAGGTTAGCCCAGCACTACCTAACGATTAAAACAAGATGAGGCATGGCCATCAATAAACTGATAAAAAGAAGAATAAATATTAAAACGTAAATCCTTTGTAGAAATGCAGGAGAAAAAAATACAATGAACTGAATAAAAATGGCAAATAATTTTTCCACATAAGAGAAACTTAATGACCCTATCGATTTTAACACATATTGTATACAGTGGCTGCAGCTGTCTTACCATATATGCCCAAACATAAGGAAAGCTTTTCTTCCCTAAAATTATCCTTCAAGAAGCAGGAATTGCTTTACAATTAAATCCTTACTTTTGAAGTAGGCACCAATAATTTTATATTAAATACAAACAGGGGAGAAAGAAAAAAAAGAAAAAGCTTCCCAAAAACCTTGAAGTGAAAACTCCAAGCGAGCAGTCATGCCCAGGGGAATGGCATTTGGGATTCCAAAAGAGTAAGACCCTGCCAATGGAATCAAACTCCCAGGGATGTCCACCCAGTCAGATTCTGTGAAAGGGGCAAGACAGTGAAGTTCTCATCTCTGGGCATAGACAGGGAAGTTCTCATCTCTGGGCATAAACAACTGAAGTCTGGAAAAACATCACACAACACTAGCGCTGGATGCTTTGTCAAAGTTATTACACCAAACAAGTTTCAAAAGGGAGTAAAATACAGATTTAAACACAGATTAAATACTTATTCCTGGCATGTGATGTCACAATTACAAGAGGTAGCTGCCACCTGAAAAAGGCCTCTGAAGATCATTTAGAAAGAAATGCAATAAAAAACCTTGGAAAGTTAGGAAGATCACAAATAACATCAAAATGATGGCAATTCTCTGAATGTTATATGAATGAATTCTTGTGGCTTCAGATAAAACTTACAGAGAGCAACATTTACAGATTTTTTTAAATGCTCTATATCTCAAACAACTTGTAAGGAAACAAATAACTGAAAAACCGGGCCAATACCTTTAAATGTGGTTTCAGTAAATAAAGACATTCATGGCTATGAAGATGTGGAGCATTCAAATAAATGTTTCATAAAATGACTGTGGGAAAGTAATATTTTTAAATGTGTATTAGGAATAAATTCAAATACATGTAATTTGATAGTATAACCTATTCTTAAATAAGCATGTGCAATTACTACTGGGGTAAACTGAGAGAAGAATATAGGCGATCTCTCTGTATTATTTTTTTTTTACAATTACATGTAAATCTAAATTATCTCAAAATGAAAAAGTTAAAGAAAAGATTTTTTAAATATATATATGCAATTATTACAATTAACTATTTAACATTTTAATTATTTCATCTATACCCCTAAAAATTTCTATATTTATGTTGACCAAAACACTTCTTTTTCTTATTGAGAAGATGGAGAAATGCCTTATATCTGGATCTCTTCATTTTCAAATATGCGTAATATTTTAGGAAATTCAAATCCTGTATTAGAGGAAAATAATGCTCAGCAGAATTCACTTTTGTAGTAGAGAAAATAGCAGGGGAAAAAAGAAGACTAAGCTCACTGCTGTCCAGTTACCTAAAGAAACTGCATACGAGTTGATTATTAAACTTCTCCCTTAAGTTATTCCTATCCATTTTATTAGAAGTTTTTTAGAACTGTACATCAAAGGAGTGTACTTTCTGGAGTGATGCAAATGCTCTGTATCTTGATCTGGTGGTGACTACATAAGTGTATGTATTTGTCGAAATTCACTATATTATACACATAAGATTGTGAATTTTACTGTATATAAGTTATAGCTCAATAAAGTATTATTGGTACGAAAAACAATTTTTAAAATTCTACACCACATTAGGTACTATTACTGGTTCATTACAAAAGGAATTCTTTGTGTTGCTCTGAAAACAATACACAGAAGATTTCCCAACCATTTGATATAGGAACAAATACCTGAGAATTAAATTGAGAACAGAAAATTTGAGAGAGAACAGTGAGGTATTCCCTGTCCTTATTTTTCTCCTGGCTAGCCATGGTGCTGCTGCAAATAGGTGAGGGTTAGGAGACACTACATTTATGGAAGTCAGAGTGTTTTCACCTGAATAGTGATCAAAATAATTAACTGGCTATGAAACTTCCATAATGGGTTAATAATTATACAAAAGAACCACTTCTTCTAAGAAAAAATACTGAGCCTTGCATTTTCCATCATCTTTGCAACCATCATTACATAAAAACTATTGAAGAATTATATATGTACCTGTCCTACCCAAGTGACAAATACTTCTGCTTCATCCTGGTGAAGTGTGCATTTATCTACTCTTATTAATTTAGGCTTGCAAACAGAGGCACTCACTTATCCATATTTAAAGAAAATCAGATCAAATACAGGGTAATTTTAATAAAAGATGAAGAGTAAACCTAACACATTATTATTAGATCTTTCTTTGCCAGAAAATGAGACATAAACCTGGGAGATGATAGTTACAAGGGTTCAAGCTGCAAGGTTAAACAGGCTAACACAAGTACTGTACAGCTAAGAAAGAAAAGCATAAGGTGCTTCTAACAGCTGGAAAACATCCAGGTAAAAAGACATCTACAAGATGTAACATTTCAGTTCATGTCATTCAGTTAAGACTCAGGTACCAAAAGAGTATCCACTAACTATGGAGGAAGAGAAAGTAATATCCAGCAATATACAAACACAAAAAATTTTTAATGTGCAGTTACTGTCACTGACATCAAAAAAATGTCTTTTGGGGCTTCCCTGGTGGCGCAGTGGTGGAGAGTCTGCCTGCCAATGCAGGGGACACGGGTTCGAGCCCTGGTCTGGGAAGATCCCACATGCCGCGGAGCAACTGGGCCCGTGAGGCACAACTACTGAGCCTGCGCGTCTGGAGCCTGTGCTCCGCAACAGGAGAGGCCGCGATGGTGGGAGGCCCGCGCACCGCGATGAAGAGAGGCCCCCGCTTGCCACAACTGGAGAAAGCCCTCACACAGAAACAAAGACCCAAAAACAGCCAAAAAAAAAAAGTCTTTTGTACTTCAAAAGCACCTTTCATTTTGTTCAAATTCTAAACATTTCATATATTACATCAGTCTACCAGGATATTCTTGGGGTGGGGTGAGTGGGGGTTGGGGTAGGTGAAAGGGTTGGGATCACACCTACCATGAATCTAGATGAGAAATGGATGAAAGGTGACAGCAGAAGAGAAACTGCTCTCCTTATTCCCAGTCCAATGCTCATTGAAAAGGAAGAAAGTTCAAAGTTTACAATTTCCATTTCCTGACTATTTTAGTCATTCACCACAAAATACAAGATTGCCTAAAGTCTGCAAAAGAAAATTCTCCATGTAATCAACCTGAGCAGTTATAACCCCCAGCAGAAAAAGAGAAAGAGCTAGAAGGAAACTCAAGAGTACATCTTTTCTGTCTCTGCCTCAATAAGACAAAGTATACCTGTTCTATGACCACAAGAGATTCCACTGCTTCTTTGTGTGTCATGTTTCACTGCCTCCCAAACCTCAAAATCATTAATATCTAATGTCTTACTTTATAACCTTCCTACTATTGTAAATGCCTTAATAATCTTGTCATCAGAATAAAAACACAGGCTGCCACAGGGGT
Source organism: Balaenoptera acutorostrata (assembly GCF_949987535.1). Lineage (NCBI taxonomy): Eukaryota > Metazoa > Chordata > Mammalia > Artiodactyla > Balaenopteridae > Balaenoptera > Balaenoptera acutorostrata. Next base: position 70,378,578 of record NC_080073.1, on the reverse strand, counting down.
AAGTGGTAAGAAAAGTGACCTGAGAGGAAAGGGCCTGTCTTGAATGTGTGACCTCAGGTTTGTGTTTTCTCATCCATTAAAACAAAATGAGTTACTTAAACCAGTGACCTCTGACATTCTATGAATCTATGATCACACAATAATACAATCATATATAATCTAATAAGAGAATTACTAAACTCTCCGTTATTTTTAGGCTATATATTTACTAAAACCTTCTGATGGGGACTATTTCCTAATTTTTCGGTCTTCTCACTCTGGAACATTTTCCTGAGATCTTCATTTAATGCTTACACTGTGACAAATACTAAATATGGTGAAGGAATGGCCCTTTCTTTAAGTGCCATTCCAATTATATGACTTGTTATCAATGGTTTTAAATGCAAAGACATTATGACTCTTATTTATTAATTAGTTTTCTTATCACCTTGGGACTGTTTTGTACTACCACTGGTATAAACCCAATCCTACATCCATACTGAATTTCCACAGATATTTACTTTCCTTAAGAAAATTATCTTGTCTTAATCCTGTTGAATGCCATATTACGTATATTCACCAACTTTTCTAAAATATCAGATATTCTGAATTTTAACCCAGTTGTCTATTGAGCCACCTATCCCACCCAACTTGATGCCATTCACAAACTTAATGAGCATATTCTGTGTACCATCCACCATCTAAGACTCTGCTGGAAATATCAGAAGCCCGGGACCCATCTGACAGAATTCAACTTAAGAGTGCACAGCTCCCCTCCCAATGCTGAGGACCTGTGCTGAGGCATGGCTGAATTGTTCTAAGAAGAACTTGGTAATCATGGGTCAGTCTATCTTCCTGGCCATACAACTTTGCCACCTCTCACAAACATGCTACCTAAACCATCACAAGAAAACCAAGATGAAAGGCTGTCATCTGGCAGAAAACAGACCCATAAGAAATAACCTACAGTAGGTACCCTAAGATGGTGAGTCTGCAGCAGCAGCATCTTCTTCAAAGAATACAGCAGTTTTCTTGACAAGACTCCACTCAACTGGCTATATTAACCTGTGCTCTTAAGACCCTCCATAAAACAGACTAACACGCCCAATGTTAGTGTGCCAAATGCTCTCTCAGCCAGCAGAGCTGTTTTCCAATATAGAGGTTTATTTCCACTCCTGTCATTTGAGCTGAATGTTTCTGCAGAACCTGTTATTTTTTCCCCAAAATCTGTCTATGCCTTACAATTACACCTATTTTACTTGTGGCTGTGATCACATAGTTTAGTTACTATCTAAACGAGTAAGTGCAACAAGAAAGCATTATTTCTATGAAATCTATGTTGAATACTTTGAATTGATTAAAAGACAGGTTGCTATTTTAAAAAAAAAAACAATGCTGCCAGATTAGGCATGAGCAAGACAACTTATAAAGACTAAGGAACAAATCATAAAAATCTAAAGAGTGCCCTCAAATTGCTTCATAAATGTCTTTAGATTCTCACCCCATTAATGAGACCAAAACTGGATGTCAATTAACTAGCAAACATTTATTTAGGCATTCGTGTGCCAGTCACCAGCAAGATATTTTAAATGAGTTAACCATTTCACACTAGTATACGTTTTACAATTACTAACACATTGCTTTTATCGTCAGCATCTTTCACATGAGAAAACTGAGGCACAGAAAAGTTAAGTAACTTGCCTAAGTTCACATGCTAGTAAGCAGGAGAGTGACAGTTCCAGCCCAGAAGGCCAGTTCCAGAAGGCATATGCTACGCTATCGCAGATGATGTATTATTTGCGTGGTGGACACAAGAAAAAGTGTATGGCTCTCAAATCAGTTGACAGATATGCAAAGAAAAGGTCTTCAGCCTACCACTCGAACACACACACACACACGTTTTAAATTAAATGCAGCCATAAATAAATAAACAAAAATAAATATATAAAATAAAAAACAAACCAAAAAAAACCAAATCATAAGATAGCAATGAGACAAAGCTAAAAGGTGGGACAACTGGCCTGTATTTTTCTAAACCTCACTGACATGAAAAACAGAGAGGAAGAGGAACTATTCTAGATTAAAAGAGACTAAGAAAAACAACAACCGAATGTAACCTAGAAAATCATTTTTGGATCCTGGATTAGAAAAAAGGGGTAAAAAAGCTCTAGAAGACATTTTTGGAACAACTGGGGAAATTTTAATATGTATATAAAATAGCTGATATAAAATTCTTGCTAATTTTTTTAATATGATAATGATACTGTGGTTATGTATGAGAATGTGTATCCTCATTCTTATAAGATTCATGTTGAAATATTTAAGAGGTAAACTGTCATGGTATCTGCAAATGGTTCTGAAAAGGTATATTTATAGAAAGAGGTAAAGCATGGGTAGCAAGTGTTAACAATCAGTGAATCTAGGTGAAGAGTATATGGACATTCAGCATACTACTTATTTCAACCTTTCTGTGGGGTTGAAATTTTTCAAAAAAAAAAAAAGTTGAAGGAGGATGTCTACACAAAGACTTGTACATGAATGTTCGTTATTCATAACAGCCAAAGACTAAAAACAAGCCAAATGCCCAACAACTAATGAATAGATAAATGAAATGTGGTATTATCCATAGAATGGACTACTATTCAGTAATAAAAATGAACACCCTATGGATACATGCTACAACATAGATGAACCTTGAAAATATTCATCTCAGTGAAAGAAGCTAGCGTTCTATATATTATGATGCCATTTATGTGAAATATTAAGTAAAGGCAAATCTACAAAAACAGAAAACAAATGAGTTGCCTGGAAGTGGGCAAAGAAATTTAGCACCAATAGCCCTGAGGAAACTTTTCAGGGTGATGGAAATGTTCTAAAATTGTATGTGGTAGTGGTGGTAGCACACTGTGAACTTACTAAAAATCATCAAACTGTACAATTACAATGGGTGAATCTTATGGTAGATAAATTATACCTCAATAAAACTGTTAACAAAAAAGTTAGGAAAGAAACACTCAATCAAAAAAAAAAAAAAATCAGGGACTTCCTTGGTGGTCCAGTGGTTAAGAATCCGCCTTCCAATGCAGGGAATGCGGGTTCAATCCCTGGTCAGGGAACTAAGATCCCACATACTGCAGACAACTAAGCCTGCACGCCGCAACTACTGAGCCCATGCACTTCGGAGCCTGCACACAACTAGAGAGAAGCCCGCGTGTCACAACGAAGAGCCCTCACACAGCAACTAAGACCGGACACAGCCAAAATAAATAAATAAATATTTTTTAAAAATCAAGGTAAAACAATAATAATTTGGAAAGGAATAAATTTGGTTATCTGCTAGTATAGACTGGACACAGGGAGCAAGACATCAGGCCAAGCTATATAATTGAAGGGAGTTACATTTCTACAAAAAAATAGATAAAAATAAAGCATGCAATAAAATGTTACTTTTAAAGAACGTCAACCCCTTATTGTTATATTTCCAAATAAGGTCTTTATCCAAGTGACAGTATATAAATTAATTTTATAATCAAAAGACTCTGCTTTCAACAACACAAAGACAAATAACCCAATTTAAAAATGGGCAAAGGAGGGAATTCCCTGGCGGTCCAGTGGTTGGGACCCTGCATTTTCACTGCCAAGGGCCCAGGTTCCTGGTCGGGGAACTAGGATCCCGCAGCCGTGCAGCGCAGCCAGAGAAAAAAAAGGTGGCCGGCAGCGGGGGCAGGGGGAGGGCGGCGCAAAGGACTTTTTAAAATATTTTATTTGTTTATTTTTTGGCTGTGTCGGGTCTTAGTTGCGGCACGCAAGATCTTTCATTGCAGCACGCGGGTTCAGTAGTTGCGGTGTGCGGGCTTAGTTGCCCCGCAGCAAGTAGGATCCTAGTTCCCCAACCAGGGATTGAACCCACATCCCCTGCACTGGAAGGCGAATTCTTAACCACTGTACCACCAAGGAAGTCCCAGGGCAAAGGACTTAAAGAGACAATTCTCTAAAGAAGATATACAATGGCCAACAATCACATCAAAAAGATGCCTAATGTCATTTAGTTGTCAGCAAAATGCAAATCAAAACCATAATGATGCCAACAAATTTGACGACCTAGAACAAATGGACAAATTCCTAGAAACATACAACCTATCAAGACTAAATCATGAAGAAAAAGAAAATATGAACACACTAATTACTAGGAATAAAATTGAATCAGTGATCAAAAACCTCCCAAGAAACAAAAGTCCAGGACTAGACAGCTTCACTGGTGAATTCTACCGAATACCAATCCTTCTCAAACTCTTACCAAAAATTATTAAGAGGAAACGCTTCCAAACTCATTTTACAAGGCCAGCATTACCCTAATACCAAAAGCAGACAAGGACGCCACAATAAATAAAATTACAGGGCTTCCCTGTTGGCACTGTGGTTAAGAATCCACCTGCCAATGCAGGGACACGGGTTCGATCCCTGGCCCGGGAAGATCCCACATGCCACTGAGCAGCTAAGCCCGTGTGCCACAACTATTGAGCCTGTGCTCTAAGAGCCCGCATGCCACAACTACTGAAGCCTGTGCACCTAGAGCCCATGCTCCACAATAAGAGAAGCCACCGCAATGAGAAGCCCATGCACGCAACGAAGAGTAGCCCCCGCTCACCGCAACTAGAGAAAGCTCACGTGCAGCAACAAAAACCCAACCCAGCCAAAAATAAAAACAAACAAATAAATTTATTTTAAAAAAAAATTACAGGCCAATTTCCCTGATGAATGTAGATGCAAAAATTCTCAACAAAATACTAGCAAACCAAATTCAACAATACATTAAAAGGATCATACATGATGATCAAGTGGGATTTATTCTGGGATGCAAGGATGGTTCAACATGTGCAAATCAATGTGATACACCATATTAAAAAAATGAAGGATAAAAATCATATGATCATCTCAGTAGATGCAGAAAAAGCATTTGACAAAATTCAGCATCCATTTATGATAAAAATTCTCAACCAAGTGGGCAAAGTGGATATATCACTAAAGACTTGCATGTAAATTCTGAAACCATAAAATTCCTAGAAGAAAACATAGGTGGTAAGCTCCTTGACATAGGTCTTGGCAATAATTTTTTGGAGTCTGACATCAAACGCAACAAAAGCAAAAATAAACAAGTGGGATATATAAACAGCTCATACATCTCATATTTTTTTAAAATCTGATTTTTAAATGGGCAAAAGATCTGAACAGACATTTATCCAAGGAAGACATACAGATGGAAACAGGTACATGAAAAAATGCTCCACATCGCTAACCAGCAAGGAAATGTAAATCAAAACCACAACGAGTTGCTACCTTATACTTGTTAGAATGGTAATTATCACAGAGACAACAAATAACAAGTGTTTGTGAGGATGTGGAGAAACAGGAACCCTTGTACACTGTTGGTGGGAATATAAATTGGTGCAGCCACTATGGAAAACAGTATGGAGGTTCCTCATAAAATTAAAAATTGATCTACCATAGGATCCAGCAATTTCATTTCTGAAGTATTTATCTGAAGAAAACAAAAAAGCTAACTCAGAAAGATATATGCACCCCCATGTTCACTGCAGCTATTTATAATAGCCAAGATATGGAAACAACTTAAGTGTACATCAATGGATGAATGAATAAAAAAAGAATATACAATGGAATATATTATTCAGCCATAAAAAAGAATGAAATCGTGCCATTTACAACATGGATGGACCTTGAAGGCATGCTACGTGAAGTAAATCAGAGAGAAAAAGATAAACACCATATGATCTCACTTACATGTTGAATTTAAAAAAACAAAAACTGAGCTCATAGACAAAGAGAACAGAATGGTGGTTGCCAGAGGTGAGAGGGTAGAAGTTAGACGAATGAGTGAAAGGGGCAAAAGGTACAAACTTCCAGTTATAAATAAGTCATGAGGATGTAATGAACAGCATGGCAACTATAGTTAATAATAATATATTGCATATTGGAAAGTTGCCAAGTGAGTAGATCTTAAAAGTTCTCATGACAAGAAAAAAAAATTTTTTTTTGGTAACTATGTAAGGTGACAGATGTTAACTAGACTTGTGATGATCATTTTGCACTGTATACATTATGTATACATTATGGTGTACACTTAAAACTAGTTTTTTAAAAAATCTAACAACAACACAAAAAACATAATGGGGGGGGCTTCCCTGGTGGCGCAGTGGTTGAGAATCTGCCTGCTAATGCAGGGGACACGGGTTCGAGCCCTGGTCTGGGAGGATCCCACATGCCGTGGAGCAACTGGGCCCGTGAACCACAACTGCTGAGCCTGCGCGTCTGGAGCCTGTGCTCCGTAACAAGAGAGGCCGCGATAGTGAGAGGCCCGCGCACCGCGATGAAGAGTGGCCCCCACTTGCCGCAGCTAGAGAAAGCCCTAGCACAGAAACGAAGACCCAACATAGCAATCAATCAATCAATCAATCAATCAATCAATCTTTAAAAAAAAAAAACATAATGGGATACACTTCACACCTAATAGGATGGCTATAATTTTTTTTAAAGTTTTGGCCAGGATATGAAGAAATTGGAACCCTCACTCTCATGCATTGCTGGTAGGATGTAAGATGGTACAGCCACTGTGGAAAAGTTTGGCAGTTCCTCAATTAAGATAAATATAGAATTATCACATGAACCAGAAATTCTATTCATAGGCATTTACCAAAAAGAACTGCAAACAAGTGTTCAAACAAAAACTTGCACACGTATGTTTGTGGCAGCATTATTCACAATCACCAAAAGGTTCAGAACTCAAATGTCCATCAACTGATGAATGGATAAACAAATTATGGTATATAACCACACAATGGCTTATTATTCAGCCATAAAAAGAAATGAAATGCAGATACATGCTACAACACAGATGAACCTTAAAAACACACAAAGTGAAAGAAGTAGACACAAAGGGACACAAACTGTATTATTCCATTCATATGAAGTTATACAAAATAGGCAAATCCACAGAGACAGAAAACAGATTAGTGGTTGCCAAGGGCTGGAAAGAGGGGGAAAGAGGGAGTGACTGCTTAATGGGTACAGGTTTCCTTTTGGAGTGATGAAAATGTCCTGGAAGTAGAGAGTAATGATGGTTCAATGCTGTGAATGTACTAAATGCCACTAAATTGTGCACTTTAAAATGGTTAAAAAGATGAAGTTTGTGTTATATGTATTTTTAACCACAATTTTTTTTAAACTCTGTTTATGGGTATACAGCATATTTAACTTGAATTTCAACTACTTCTTTTAGTTTTTCTGTATAATTTGTCTACTTCTTTTGGCTTTTCCGTATACCATAGATCATATAACGGGTACGCCATAAAATCTAACATTTGTTGATCACTTACTACATGCAAGATACATGCTAGTAGGCATTTTTTGTGCATTTTAATCCTAAAAAACCTATAAGCTAGGTTAAGTATTATTACCCCCATTTTAAGTATAAGAAATGAAGGCTCAGAGAATGAGATAACAATGAGTAACAGACAAAGCTGGGACAAAGCCCTACCATTTTTAAGGTTAACTCAAAGATAAAAGGAAGAGAATAAACTAAATGATTTCTAAGGCACCTTCTAGTATTACAACTCTACGAATATGCCACAGGAAAAAAAGAAAATCATATCCTTCCCCAAACGGTCCTGATGATAGCTTTCTGGTAAAATATACAGACAGAAAGTCAACACTGATCCTAAATGACCTTCAGTATGACATATGCTAGCATTTCTTTTCTTCCACCAGCGTAAGACCAAGACATTAATTACTGTGCTGGTTATTGTTTCCAGAGAACCCAAAAGGTCCAAGGTAATTGTCACCACTCATTTTGAAGTACATAATGAAGCGGTGTGGGAAGACTAGCTGTACGTAAGCATCCAAGGAAAGGAAATTTCTTTACAATATATATTCCCAGTCTCCACCTCAGACCTAGCGGATCAAAATCTATGGGCTAATACCTTACAATCCTTATGTTTTTTTAAAAGCCCACCCAGGTGGGCGGCCAAGTTTGGGAACTGCCACAGACAAGTGGGGGGAAAATTTTTTTTTAATCAAACAGAACAGAGCAAATAAGCCTGGTCCAATTAGCATTGATCTTAGAGTACAGGAGCACCAGACTTACTTATAATCTAGTTATGATGTCAGATCTCTTTACTATAGTACACTTACATTTCAGATGACATGATTCTGCCCAAATACACTTGAATCTTTGCATAAATTCATGAAACTCAGCATATCAAATTGTACCTAAAATGCCTTTAAGAAATCTTTTTTTTAAATAATTTTAATTAATTTATTTATTTTTTATTTTTATTTTTGGCTGTGTTGGGTCTTCGTTTCTGTGCAAGGGCTTTCTCTAGTTGCGGCAAGCGGGGGCCACTCTTCATCGCGGTGCACGGGCCTCTCACCATCGCGGCCTCTCTCGTTGCGGAGCACAGGCTCCAGACGCGCAGGCTCAGTAGTTGTGGCTCACGGGCCTACCTGCTCCACAGCATGTGGGATCCTCCCAGACCAGGGCTCGAACCTGTGTCCCCTGCATTGGCAGGCAGACTCTCAACCACTGCGCCACCAGGGAAGCCCAAGAAATCTTTTATGGATTAATTCTAGCTGCACATGTATGTCTATGTATTATGTATATTATGTATATGTACATAAATGTACACACACATTATATTAGTAACCTTCACAACATTTAGCAAGGTGCCTGACAATCTAGCCGCAAATAGCTTTCAAATAAACAAATACAAATAAATCCAATAAATATTTACTGACACCCACATTATGCGCCAAGTACTGTGCTAGGTGCTGTGAATACAGCCAAAAACAAGACAAATTCTCACAACACTTATTATTAGCAGGGATATCAGTCGTTAAGCAGGCTGCTATGGAAGTACCCACCCCTCTTCATCATTTTCCTTATTTTACTTTTAGATGTGAACATTCTGCTTCATCCTTCCCCAGGGCATTATAGGATTCTCACTTTGTCGTATCAATCCCTTTAAATTCCAATTTTCATTTTACATGGGGAAAATGTACATCCAAGCAGCCTCCGTTACTGTTTCAAAGCAATTGGAAAAATCCCAGAATCCACATTTCCATTGGGCTGAGACTTTCCAATATGCCTAATAATGATACTTTATGACCTAGAAGTTCCAATGAATTGGTAGTAAGAAAACATTGGTGTGCTTCAGTGGCACTGTAATTGGAATGGTGATTAAATGCATCATGTTAAATTTACCCTGGGCCTTTTCCAGTGTGGCAAATATAAAATGAGCTATCAGTATCAGCAGAGCCTAAACCACTCTTTCCTTCTAAAATGATACTTCTCCTGCATGTCAAAGGTGATATGTTTGAGCTTCTCCATTATTAGGTAGCATAACACGACAAACTGTATACACCCATACAGGCTTCCACGGGATGTACACTGCCCAACATGGTTTACTGTACTTAGCAACTTGGGACAACCTTATGTATGTCAGAGCAGTGCATCTGCACCACTAAAGTTAATGGTCTGTCGGCGTTTCCATTATAAAGCAATTTTCAAAGGTTTATTGCTCTGATGAAGAATTTCCTCTGAGCTGAAATTTAGCATTCCAGAAAAGCAAAAACTGTAGCCCACAGTTGTTTATTCCCTTCCAAGCAGGCCAAGTAGTTTGTTTTTGGTTTTGTTTTGTTTTTAAGTTAATCTGGCCCTTTATTTCAGAATTTCCTCATATAGCCCTTTGGGACTATCCACAGAACAAAAATCTTATACCTCACAAAGGGACTACTGGTTTGGTAATAGCAGCTACCAAGGTACACAGCACAAATTCCAACTTATTTATGGAAAACAATTTTTTAAAAGCAAGCATATTTTTGATGAAATGTAAGTTTAAAAACTTTATCAGTTCTACCTAGTTATATTAAATTATTCATGCTATCAGACTATGCTGTCATTTACATTAAAATCAATGGTAATTTTTAAATCCTCATCAATTGTTAAGCTTTCTTTTATACTTCCCACTCAAGAACCACAGCTACTACTGACCTAATGCGAATTTTACCTACTCTCAATTCCCTCTTACCCTACAAGTCAAAGGGAGTAAGTTCTGTAAGTAAGAGCTAGGTAGCAAGAAATGTTACATAGTAGATAGGAGAAGCCTGAAGGCAATTTAGAAAATTCAGAAGATGATGATCAGTCCCTGAATGACAAAGTTCACAGAAAACAACTGTGGTAATCTAGAAGATTGGTATATTAGTGATAAACTAACAGTTTTATCCAATCTCTGGAAACTGTTCTATTAGTCTGAAAGCCTGCTGGAATATTTCATGCTCCAAACAAAGAAGAAATCAACTATTCTAGTATTTTGGTTTCTTGTTATTGAATCTAACTTGAAAGCTTAAATATTTACACTTTAAATTACAAGGTTTTTCAACTACACAGCTAATTATAATTCTGATACAGCTCTACTCAACAAATAAAGGAGTTATAAGAATGGTTTTCCAAGCTTAAACATTCTCATTATATACAAATAAAGACTCTAAAACTGGAGATTAGTGATCAAAGCAATCTTTTAAAAATGAACACTTTTTAGAGAAGTATATTCATTCCAAATTACTACTGATACAGGTTAATATATTTTGCCAATTTCCCAACTTTACATTACTCTGAAGACAACTAGCTATATAATCTCAGAAATTATTTATATTAAAACCATCTATGAAACCACTTCCAGACAAAGTAACAACACAAAATAATGTTTGTAAAATGTTAAGTAAATGGGATCCTATTCATGATTATAGCTATTGGAAACACGAACACAAATGCACCAGACAAGGACTAGAAGGATGTAACAAACATTAAAAGACAAGATTTTGCTTTATAATTTTTATTGATGTTGTTATATTCTTTTTATAACATACCTTCTATTCAGATTCCAAGTTGATTCTACCTTTACCTTCATCAGGTATTAATAACCATACTTGCCAAATTTACAAGTATAAAAGCTAAAGTCAAAAAAAGTTACATTTAATAAGGACAAAACAACAAAATACTCAAGATTAACTCTCAAAAGCATCAGTGTTACAAGTTAATTGCTTTGATATATAGAATCAGAGATCTAGGTAAAAAAATAAAGTTACTTTCATCTTTTGCAATTTTGTTAAATGCCCTAGAGCTAGTAGGTCTGTCCAGTAGTTAACCCAAGGACCTGTGAGTCCTTTTAGCTTTTGTAAAAGATACGCAACTCAGCCTGCAATGGCAGGTCAGATGCAGTAGTGAAGAGGCAGCAACCTAGCATATGGGGTTGGCCATCACACCTCTACTCAGCTTCAATGCTTTTATGCCAATGATTGAAAGTTCTCTAAAAAACTTAACTGAAGCACACCACACGTTAGTTATCAACGGTTTCACTTCCATGTTAGAAAGACAAACACAGCCTTGTTAATGATGTAAAATAAATCAGATTTGATAATAGCTTTTTATCTTCTACCCATTTTGCCACTCAAAACTCCCTTACTTTCTTAGGAAGTCCTTTTCCTTAATATGCTATTAGTAGGGACTTCCCTGGCGGTGCAGTGGTTAAGAATCTGCCTGCCAAGGCAGGGGACACCGGTTCGTGCCCTGGTCTGGGAAGATCCCACATACCGCGGAGCAACTAAGCCTGTGCACCACAACTACCGAGCCCATGCTCTAGAGCCCGTGAGCCACAACTACTGAAGTCCACGTGCCACAACTACTGAGCCCACGTGCCCCAGAGCTCATACTCTGCAACGAGTAGCCACCGCAATGAGAAGCCCGCACACTGCAATGAAGAGTAGCCCCCGCTCACCACAACTAGAAAAAGCCCGTGCGCAGCAACGAAGACCCAACACAGCCAAAAATAAATTTAAAAACATATTAACAACAACAACAACAAAAATACGCTATTAGTAGGAAAATACAATTAAAGAACCACTTCTGACTAAAAAGGCCTGGGCCACAGTGAAAGGACCAATGGACTGAGCAAAGCAGGGCAGCTCTCTGCTCCCTCATCTCTAACATCACAGTAGCCTCTTTCAAAAAAATTTATTCTTATGAATGTATCACATAACAGAAAATTCAAAAGGCACTAATAAAGAGTATTAATGAAAGTATGTCTCCTCTCCATCCCTGTCTGCCAGACACCCAGTCCCCCTATTAGAAGCAACCACTATTACTAGTTTCTTGTAGATCATTCTCTGAGGCACATCCTATTTTAAAATATCCATTATGCTCCAAACCTCAGGACTCCCTAGTCTTCCTGCATGCTTCATTTTTCTCTCTAGCACTGATCACCAATGGGCTTATCATTATATATTCATTATTTACTACTACATGTTTGATTACTTTATTCTTGTCTCACCACCACCTGCATCAAGAATAAAAGCTCCATGTAGAACTCTCTTCACTGCTATATTCCCAGAGCATGGAACACTGCATGGAACAAGTTTGCTCAATGAGTTAACAGTCCTATTATTACAAAAGCTAGTAACAAGCAGGTTATCTAGTCTCTACAAAATACTAATGCTTTCCCCAAAAGGAAAGAAAAACTACAGAAATAGTATATATACTCTGCTTAGGGAGCTAAATCAGTTTAAGACTAAAACTGCAAACATTCAATATTGCCTAATATTTGAGATTATAAATTTTACACTGACTTTCTACATAAAAGGTTTTTTACTTAAACTCTACTTGTAAGATTACTTTCCCCTGAGATTTTCTTGAAAATAGATGTCTTCTAAAAGTCTATGTAAGGGAGTAAAATTTTAAATGGTAATTTGCATCTCAAAAGCACTGAAAACATAGTTTGTGATGCAATTTATTCAGAACAAAGTATAAATACATTATAAATAAAAATATTAAGAATAAGTATGGGAAGAAATCATCACACATTTGCAGAAAGACATGTATTATAAGGTTTCCTGCAGCATTATTTCAAATAGTTAAATGATTAAATAAATAAGAGTTAAAACAAGATTGGCAAAAACCTGAATGTCTATCAAGAGACTAACTAAAGTATACTGTAACTACTGAGAATAATATCAAGCTATCCAAAAGAATGATATAATTCTACACACAGTGATATGGAACAATCTATAAGATATATCACAAGAAGCTGAACAATATGTGCAGTACATACCAATATGTATTGTTTAAATGTATAACTGTTAAGGACAATACAGTATGGAAAGATACCCCACCACCACCAAAAAAAGCTGCTAACAGGTTGCCATAGGATAAAGAAACTGTGAACTGGGGTAGAAAGATTCACTTTTCACTGTAAATCACTGGAACTATTTGAATTTTTACTGTGTGAATATTATTTTTTTCAAAACAGAGGGGGAAATTACAGAATAAAATTGTAAAGAAATTTTACTTAAAATATGCAAAGATAATGGGCACCTCTATGTCTATTAGGCATAGCGTTAAAATCAGATCAATCTTATTTGAGTAATGCTTATTTCAAGTATTAATTTACATACTTTAAATTATGTAAATCCAAATACACATCTCAATTGGACAGATGAACAATACTTTTGGATCATGAAGGTAAATGAGCCACCTCAGAAAGATCACAACATAAAAACAAACAGTAACACAATGACATATCACTCTAACCATCAGAATAGCTAATTTAAAATAATGAAAATAGCAAGCTAACATCACACTTAATAGTGAAATACTGTACACTTTCCCACCACCCCCGAGTCAGGAAAAAGGCAAGGAGCACACTAACATGACATCTACTCAACATTATACTAGAGATCTCAGCCAATGAAACTAAGCAAGAAACGTAAAAACAAAACCACAAACATTAGAAATAAAGAAGTAACCCTATCAGTATTTATACATGACATGACTGGATATATATTGATAAAAATGTGTAAAGGAATCCGTAAATATTAAAATTAGCAAGTGAACATGGCAAGGTCTCTAACCATAAGGTCAACATACAAAAATTTTATTTCTACATTTGAAGCAACAACAATAGTAAATTTAAGACCAGTAGTATTTACCATAGCATTAAAAAAAATCAAATACCAAAAAATAAATATAAAAGGTGTACAGGGTCACTTACTGAAAATTTCAAAACACTACTGAGGGACTTCCCTGGTGGCACAGTGGTTAAGAATCCACAGGCCAATGCAGGGGACACAGGTTCAAGCCCTGGTCCGGGAAGATCCCACATGCTGCGAAGCAACTAAGCCCGTGCACCACAACGACTGAGCCTGCACTCCAGAGCCCACGACCCACAACTACTGAGCCCACGTGCCACAACTACTGAAGCCCACGTGCCTAGAGCCCGTGCTCTGCAACAAGAGAAGCCACCGCAATGAGAACCCTGCACACCACCAACAAAGAGTAGCCCCGCTTACCACAACTAGAGAAAGCCTACATGCAGCAACAAAGACCCAAAACAGCCAAAAATAAAAATAAAGAAATTTATAAAAAATAAAAACAAACACTACTGAGAGAAATTAAAGAAGACTTACGTAAATGGAGGTACATACACAATGCTCATAGTTGGAAGACTCAATGTGATGAAGTGACAGTTCTCCCCAAATTGATCTATAGATCCAATAGAATTTCAGTAAAAACCCCAGCAGCTTCTATTTAATTGAAATTGATAGGCTGATTCTAAAATGTATGTGGAATTGCAAAGAATGCAGAGTAGCTAAGACAATCTTAACAACAAAGCTGGAAGACCTACACTACTAAATATCAAGACTTATCCAAAAGTTACAGCAACAAAGACAGTGCGTCATTGGTATAGACAAACACAGCAATTAAACAGAATAAAGAACCCAGAAATAGACCCACACATATTTGGTCACCTGATTTAATACAAAAGACACCACAGCAAATCACTGGGGGAAATGATCTTTTCAATAAATTGTACTTCATTAAAATGAAGAACTTCTGTTCATTGAAAGATAACACTAAAGGGAATAAAAAACTAAACCAAAGATGGGGAAAAGATAGCTATAACATCCATATTTTATGACATGTGTGTTTGTGTGTGTGTACATGTGTGTAAAATATAAAAAACTATAAATCAATTAGACGATGAGTGACATCCCAATTTAAACTGGACAAAAACTTAAACAAGCATTTAAAAATGTGGATACCAATGTAGTCAATAAGCAAATGGAAAACTTCTCAACATCATCACAACCATCAGAGAATGCAAATTAAAATCACAATATAATGCCAATATACCCATAGAAAGACTAAAATTAAAAACACTGGGACTTCCCTGGTGGCTCAGTGGTTAAGAATCTGCCTGTCAATGCAGGGGACACAGGTTCGATCCCTGGTCCAGGAAGATCCCACGTGCCACAGAGCAACTAAGCCTGTGCGCCACAACTACTGAGCCCGAGTGCTGCAACTACTGAAGCCTGCATGCCTAGAGCCCGTGCTCCACAACAAGAAGGCACAACGATGAGAAGCCCACGCACTGCAACGAAGGGTAGCCCCCACTCGCCACAACTAGAGAAAGCCCACGTGCAGCGACAAAGACCCAACGCAGCCATAAATGAATGAATGAATGAATGAAAATACCCAAATGTTGGCAAAGGTATGAAATATGGAATTCTAATACACTGTTGCTGATACACTGTTCCATGGTGTATGGCCACCATGGAAAAAGCTAGGTATACATAACCTATGACTCACCAACTCCCTCCTGTGTATATAGCCAAGAGAAATTAAGCTGTATTTCTACCAAGAGATATGTAAAGCAACACTCATAGCAGCATAATTCCTAACAAAGACTGAAAATAATCCAAAATCCCTATAAATTAGAATAAGTGAGTTGAGAAAGGCTGCTTGATACAAAGTCGATATGCAAGACCACACTGTATTTCTATATAACAGCATCAAATATATTTGGTGATACTAAGGCACTATCATAAGGCATTATATTAAGGTAATTATTTTTTATAATAATGGTATTAATGCTCTGTGAAGAGAAAAAAAACTGTCCTGAGTATTTAAATACATTCTAAATTACTTTTAGGTGAAACGATATGATGGCTAGAATTTGCTGCAAAATAACTGAAGGGATATACATTAAATAAAACAGAACTCAAGTTGATAACTGCTGGAGCTACATCATGTGTACATGGGTGATTTATAATACTATTCTAATTTTGTTTGCATTTTCCCATATTAAAATGCAAAAATATACAGAATGAGAAGACAATCCACAGACTGAGAGAAAATATGTGCAAAAGATATATCTGATAAAGAACTGCTATCCAAAATATACAAAGGACATCATATGTAATTAGGGAAATGCAATTAAAGTGACAATGAGATGCCATTACATATCCAACAGAATGCTAAAATCCAAAACACTGACAACACCAAATGCTGACAAGAACGTGGAGCATCAGAACTCTCACATATTGGTGAAAATGCAAAATGGCACAGTCACTATGGAAGACAGTTTGGCAGGTTCTTGATATGCCTACCTCACTTCATACATAGAAATTAATTCCAGGTGGATTACAACTCTAACTATAAAAGGCAAAACAGTATAGCTCCTAAGTGATAATATAAGTAAAATGTTTTCATGTGCCCTAAATAAAGATTTCTTAGAACACACAAAACACTAACCATAAAGAATTACTCCATGGGAATACATTCAAATTAAGAACATCTCTTCATTGAAAGACAACAAAATAAAAAACTAAACTAGAAATTAAGAAAAACTATCTGTGGCACACATAACTTAGTGCTCACACCCAGAATGTATAAGAACTCCTACAAATCAATGAGAAAAAGACAAACCAAAAGAAAAAGGGGCAGGACTTCCCTGCTGGTCCAGTGGTTAAGAATCTGCCTTCCAATGCAGGCGATGCAGGTTCGATCCCTGGATGTGGAACTAAGATCTCACATGCCATGGGGCAACTAAGCCTGTGTGCTCTAGAGCCCAGGCACCACAACTAGAGAGCCCACGCACCACAACTAAAGAGCCTGCATGCCACAACTACTGAGCCCACACTCTAGAGCCCACATGCCACAACTAGAGAGACAGAGCACCACAACTACTGAGCCCAAATGCTCTGGAGCCGACATACCACAACTAGAGAGAAGCCCATGTGCCACAACAGAGATCCTGCATGCCGCAACGGAGACCTGATGCAGCCAAATAAATAAATAAATAAATAAATCTTTTTTTTTTAAAGAATAAAAGAGAAAGGGGCAAGGACCAAGAAAATATTTTAAACATATGAAAAATAATGCACTAATCAAGGAATTGTAAGTTAAAACCACAATAAGATAATATGACAATATTGAGAGAATGGATAATATTAAAAAGAACCACAATACCAAGTGTTGGCAAGAATGTGAAACAACCAGAACTCATTTGTACAATTTTGGAAAATAGTTTGCCATCACCAATTAAAATAGACAAATATAGAAACCTATGTCTTAACTCTCCTAGCTATATACCCAACAGACACACATGCTCAGGTACACTGTAGAATATGTACATGAATATTCATAGTAAACAACCTAAAGGTCTATCAACAGCAGAATGGATAAATACACTGGCATGGTCCTAGAATGGAACAGTATATAGTAAAGAAAATGAATGAAATAAAACTACACCCAGCAATGTGCATACATCTCCCAACACTGACCAAAAGTCTTGAGAACCAGTCAGACTTGAGAGGGTACAAAGTGAGCCTCTGGGATGCAGACAATGTTCTATTTTGTGTTCTGGGCAGTGGTTACACAAGAACTCGATATGTGATAGTTCACTGAGATGTACACATCAGTGGTGTACAATTTTATGTATGTATGCTATATACATTTAATTTCATACACAAAAAAATGAAAGATGAAGACTCCCACTTTCAAACAAGACAGAGTAACAAGAACAACATTTACCTTCCCACTTCAAACAACAACAAAAATAAACAAAATATAGAAACAAAAGTTCTCAAGATACTGCACATCAGAAAATGAAGGTCAGTGACCACTGAAGAGAAAGTAAACAAAGTGAGCTTCTAATTTCTTCAGTTTACTGAAAGGAGAAAATGTATCGAGGCCACAGCATAGGACATGAGAGTCTAAGAGGGCCAAGGCAGCTAGAGTTTTCAGCACAATTACAGGAAAAGAGAGCTGCACACACAACTCTGGAGATCTACATATGGTCTTCTCTGAATTCTCATTTGAGTTATTTAATCAGTGTGTACATGAGAGGAAGAGTGAAGAACCACCAGAAAGGACTAGAGACAACAACTGCCATACCTCACAGGCTCCTGGAACACAGGGCCTGGAATAGTGGCTGTTCCCATCAGTCATAATGGAAAATGGAAACTCACAATTCATAGGGCATTGGAGAGTGCTCAGAAAGGTTTTTGCCTCAGTAGTGGAGTAAACAAACCCTAGATTAAACACTAATCCGGTACAGCCTAAAAAAGCTTAAAAGACATGAAATAATCAACCTCTTTCCAAGAAACTGAACTGCATTTTAAAACAAAGCTCAATAATATTTACAAAAATACAAAAATAGCTATCACAAGGTAAAATTCACAATGTCTGGTATACAATCAAAAATTACAACAACCATGCAAAGAAACAGAAAAATATGACCCAGAGTGACAAGAACAACTAAATCAACCAAAACCAGCCCAGAACTGATGTAGATGATAGAATCAGTAACCAAGGACACTAAAACAATTATTACAATGGTATTCTATATGTTCAAAAAGTTGGGACTTCCCTGGTGGTCCAGTGGTAAAGAATCTGCCTTGCAATGCAGGGGACGGCGGTTCCATCCCTGGTCAGGGAACTAAGATCCCACATGCCGTGGGGCGACTAAGCCCACGTGACACAACTACTGAGCTCACGCACCCTGGAGCCTGTGTGCCACAACTAGAGAAAACCCGCATTCCACAACTATAGAGAAGCCCACGCACCACAACGAAAGATCCCACGTGCCACAGCTAAGACCAAACACAGCCAAAAATAAATTTTAAAAAAATAAATAATAAAAAAAAGTTAAGTAGAGACTTGGAAGATATTAAAAAAGAACCAAATTGAACTCCTACAGATGTAAACTACATTGTCTTGAAATGAAAAATACACTGAAAAGACTTAACAGCAGAGTAAACATTGCATAAGAAAAGATAAATGAAACTCTAGCAATAATAAATGTTCACAATGATGGAAAAAATGAAAAAGAAGAATAACGTGTGAGAAAACTTCATAAGACTTAGCACATGTGTAACTGAAGTCTATGAAAGAGTTAGAGGGAGACAGAAAATATATTTGAAAAAACCATATTAGAAATATTTAAAATATTAAAAACTATAAGCCCATAGATACACACACACACACACACACACCCCACATGTTCTTTATCCATTCATCTGTTGATGGACACTTAGGTTGCTTGGCAACTGTAAATAATGCTGCTATGAACACTGGTGTGCATATATCTTTTTGAATTAATGTTTTTGTTTCTTTCAGATATATACCCAGGAGTGGGACTGTTGGGTTATATGGTAGTTCTATTTTTAGTTTTTCGGGAAACCTCCATACTGTTCTCCACAGTGGCTGCACCAATTTACAGTCCCACCAACAGTGTACGAGGGTTCCCTTTTCTCTACATCCTTGCCAACATTTGTTATTTCTGTTCTTTTTGATGACTGCCATTCTGACAGCTGTGAGGTGATATCTCACTCTGGTTCTGATTTGCATTTCTCCAATGATTAGTAATGTTGAGCATCCTTTCATGTGCCTGTGGGCCATCTGCATTTGCTCTTTGGAAAAATGTCTCTTCAGTTCTTCTGCCCATTTCTTAATTGGGTTGTTTGTTTTTCTGATGTTGAGCTGTATAAGCTGTTTATATATGTTGGATATTAATCCCTTATTGGTCATATCATTTGCAAATATCTTTTCCCATTCAGTAGGTTGTCTTTTTGTTTTGTCAATGATTTCCTTTGCTGTGCAAAAGCTTATAAGTTTAACTAGGTCCCATTTGTTTATTTTTGTAATAAAGACGAAATCTTAAAGCACCCAGGACAAATAGGCATGCAGGGGAAGGAAGATACGGGTGACAACAGATTTTTTCCCTGGAAACAATGCAAGCTAAAAAACAGTGGAGCATTATGTTTAGAGCACTAGAAGAAAAAACTGTCAAACTAGAATTCCATACCCAGCAAAAATATATTTGAAAAATGAAAGCAAAATAGACTACAAGAGCTAAAGAAATTCCACACAAGCAGACCTGCATCCAAGAAATGTTAAAATAAGTATTTCAAGGAGTAGGAAAATGATACCAAATGGAAATAAAGACCTAAACAAAAGAATAAAGAGCATGGAAACAGTGACTATGTGCGTAAATAAACTTTTTTCTAATTATTCATACCTCTTTAAAAGACTTTTTTAAAGCAAAAATAACAATACAGTATGGATTTTTATAACATATGGAGAAGTAAAAGGACATGATAACAATAACACAAAGTTCAAGTGATGAAAAACAAAACTAAGGTCCTTACACTATACATGTATACACTATACTATACATGAAATTGTATAGTATCACTTTAAGCAGACTGTGATAAGATAAAGATAAAAGTAACCACTAAAATAACAATTAAAAGTTGTATCTAGATGCCTTTTATCAGGTTGAGGAAGTTCCCCTCTATTCCTAGTTTGTTGAGTGTTTTTATCATGAATGGGTGTTGAATTTTACCAAACGCTTTTTCTGAGTCAATTGAGGTGATCATTTTTTTAGTTCTATTGATAAATTAATTTCAGATGTTAAGTCAATATTATACTCATGACATAATCCCACTTGGTCATGGTGTATAATTCCTTTTATATACTACTAGTCTTTAGTTGAAGATTTTTACATCCATATTCAAAAGAGATGTTGGTATGTATTTTTTTTGTGGTATCTTTGCCTGGTTTTGTTATCTGGGTAATACTGACCTCATAAAAATGAGTTGGGAAGTGTTCCTCCCCCCCACACTTTTTTTTTTTTTAAAGTATATACTCTTTTGTTTTTTGGCTGCGTTGGGTCTTCATTGCTACACGCAGGCTTTCTCTAGTTGTGTCGAGCAGGGGCTACTCTTTGTTGCGGTGCACAGGCTTCTCATTGTGTTGGCTTCTCTTGTTGCAGAGCACGGGCTCTAGGCGCACAGGCTTCAGTAGTTGTGGCATGTGGGCTCAGCAGCTGTGGCTTGTGGGCTCCAGAGTGCAGGCTCAGTAACTGTGGCACACAGGCTTAGTTGCTCCGCAGCATGTGGGAATCTTCCCAGACCAGGGCTCGAACCCGTGTCCCCTGCACTGGCAGGCGGATTCTTAACTGCTGCGCCACCAGGGAAGTCCCCCACCCTGTCTTTTTTAAGGTTTGTGAAGAACTGGTATTCTTTAATTTTTCTTTAATAATGTTTAGCAATTTTGCTGATCTTTTCAAAGAACTGGCTTTAGGTTTTATTAAATTCCATTATCTATCTCATTAAATTCTGCTCCAATATGTAACATTTCCTTTTTTCTGTCTCCTTTTAGTTCGTGCTTCTTTTTCTATCTTAAGGGGGAAGACCAGAAGACTGAATTGAGATCTTTCTACTCTCTTAGTATAGGCATTTACAGCTGTAAACTTCCCTGCAAGCACTACTTTAGCTGCACCCCATACATTTTTTTTTTAACAATTTTTTTTTTTTTTTTATGGCTGTGTTGGGTCTTCGTTTCTGTGCGAGGGCTTTCTCTAGTTGCGGCAAGTGGGGGCCGCTCTTCATCACGGTGCGCGGGCCTCTCACTATCGTGGCCTCTCTTGTTGCGGAGCACAGGCTCCAGATGCGCAGGCTCAGTAGTTGTGGCTCACAGGCCTAATTGCGCTCCATGGCATGTGGGATCCTCCCAGACCAGGGCTTGAACCCGTGTCCCCTGCATTGGCAGGCAGATTCTCAACCACTGCGCCACCAGGGAAGCACCCCCATACATTTTGACATGTTGTATCTTCATTTTCTTTAATCTCAAAAATTATTTTCTGATGTACCTTTTTTTTTTTTCTTTGACCCACTGGTTATTTAGGAGTGTGTTAATTTCCACATATTGGTGAGTTTCCCAAATTTCTTCCTGCTACTGATTTCTAATGTCATTCCATATGGTAGGAGCATTATTTACATAATTTGCACTATTTCTATCCTTATAAATTTACTGGGCTTGTTTGACCACCTAGCATATGGTCTAACCTGGAGAATGACCCACGTGCACTTGAGGATAATGTATATTCTGATGTTAGGTAAAGTATTCTATACATGTCTGTCAGCTCCAGTTGGTTTATAGTGTTGCTCAAGTCTTCTGTTTTCTTATTTATCATCTATCTAGTCGCTCTACACACTATTGAAAGTGACGTTTTGAATTCAACTATTACTGTTGAATTATCTATTTCTCCCTTCCTTTCTGTCAGTTTTGCTTCATGTATTTTAGTGCTCTATTATGTAGAAATGTGGAAACAACAAAAATGCCCATCAAATGATAAATGGATAAACAAAATGTAGTATATCCATAAAATGGAATATTTGGCCACAGAAAGGAAGCAAGCATCAATGCATACTACCACATGGATGAACTCTGTAAACAGTGTATTAAGTGAAAGAAGCCAGTCATAAAAGACCACATTTTATCTGATTCCATTTCTATGAAATATCCAGGAGAGGAAAATCTATAGAGACAGAAAGCAGATTAGTGGTTGCTAAGGGCTGGCAGGGAAGGGAGAAGGTTGGGTTGGTAGGGAGGTGATAGCTAAAGTACACATGGTGGTGATGAAAACATTTGCTTGGTTGCTATAACCTTTTGACTGTTTTCCAGATTCTGACAAAGTTAGCTCTGACAGTTTCTGTTTGTTTTTCAATGTTTCTGTGGAGGAACAAGCGTTTGGAGCTGCCTGCTCTGACATTTGACTGAAGTCACTCCTGGCTTTACTTTTAAGATATTATGGTGGGAGGAACTATCAAAATAGTTTCAACTGTTTGAAAGTAAAAATTGAATTTAGAATAACTTCTGCTATTCTATATGTTTATGCTCAAATTCTCAGATTATCAAGAACTCCAGAATACTAGGACTATGCTTATCTTAAAAGTAAATTGATAAAACAATGCTGCTTTGTGAATTAGCAAAAATTAAACTAATCTGATAGTGTTCCTTTAGCCATACTTCTGGTGCTTTGAGTACCTTTTAACTAACTGATTACTCCATAAAACTTACTGTTAATGATAATAATACATGTCAACTACATTTGTGAAATCTTTTACAGTATTCATAATCTAATTCATTCCACACAACAACCCAATGAGAGACAATGACAGAATAGGTATTACAGAAAAGGCAACCATCTCTCAAAAAGGGAAATGCCTTCTTCACACCACACAGGTAGTCAATAACAGAGTCAAAAGGAGAGCCAAGGGCTCCTGGCTCTTAGACTCATGGTCTTCCATTCAACCTGTACTCCTCTATGGAAACCCAAAATCAGGGATCACTCATCTAAGTATCTCAAATTTAGTAACAGTTAACACCATAGGGACTCAAACTGAGGCGGTGTTTAATTTTAAAACCAAAAGGCAAAACACATATTCATTAAACAACTGTTAACTAGGAATATATTTATAAACCACATGTATAAATTTCTCACTCAAAATTATTAATTCCAGACTGATACCAGCAAAGCAATGCTTGTATGTGTTGTTAGCTGGGATATGAATACAGAAGGAACTAAAGTGATTCTTGCTATTATGAGCAGCTATACATAGCAGCTACGGATCTTTTTTAAATTCCTGTTTTTGTCCTATCTAAAAGAATCAGTGCTAAATGCAAGCAGTAATATAACGAACTACAAGGCCTAGTTGTTCAAATTAAGTATCATGGGAAGTATCCCAAAGATGATGGATGGAACATGTCTTAACATGCCAAATCTTTTCACTTTTCTAACTCAGCTGCAAAAGTAATCAAAAAAATAATCAAAATAAATCGTTGCTTAAAACATATACTGTGTAGCTTCTAAAAATGAAATATACACGTGAAAACAGTAAAAATAATTATACAATCAAGGTTATATCAACAAACAAGAATACATTTTCTATTTTTTCAAGTCTTGCTGGTTACTGAATCATATTCAAATCAAACATACTCTATCGGTAGGCAAGTATTTTATAGCAGCAATGCCAACGGCAAATCCCAGATTCACCAAGAGGGGCCCATAATACAATATCAAGGACATTGGGTCTCAAAGGCATTTATTATTTTCCTCTCACCTTCCTATGCCTTTCTTAACTATGACGCAAGAAATAAGTTATTAAATTCAATGCCTGACTCTCTCAGACTGACCTCTCTCTTCTCAGTGTGGCATATACTTCTGGTAGCATACCCAATCATTCCTCCTTCCTCATAACTCACAAAATCCCCATTTTTCATCTGGTGACCCTAGACATAGCACCAGGAGAAAAATCAAGATTGGTCTAAGCCAGCATGGCACCCATTGTTCCTCTCTGCCAACAACTGATGTAGACGTGGCTATGTGACTCAGTTCTGGCAAATGAGACACGAAGGGAAGTTCCTGGAGGTGGGAGGTGGCAGAGGAGTTACTGGGAAAAGTTTTATTCCCCAATTATATAGAAAACAAAACAGAGGAGAAATTCTTTTTTTCTCTTCTTCCTTCATTCCCTCTTCAAATGTCCTCACATGAAGGGGGATACCTGCAGCTGCTGTAGCCATTTTATAAGACAAGCAAATTGCAGAGCTGCTGAATCCACCCTGGAATCACCAACTCCAGACTTTTTAAGTGAAATAACAAATGTTTGTGCAGTTTAAGCCCATGCTTCTCAAAGCGTGGTCCACGGACTGCTGTCAGTCTACAAAGTGTGTGATACTAGCCCACAAAGAGAAATGTACAGAAGTTGAAGGCAAGCATTCAGAAACTTTTTAGCAATTTTATATTCTCCCATTTTTCTTTTATTTTATAAAATATAACTCTGCAATAAATTGAAATTTTTAAAAAAACAAAAAACTGGTCCATCACATAGTGGAAAAGCGTTTCTTTAAGCCACTTTTTTGGGATATTAAGTCACTTGTGGCCAAAAACATCCAGGGACTCAGCAATACCCAAGAGAAAGTAGCCTATACAAGTCCTTATATCCTCACCCATTTTAAGAGTAACCTTTCTCCAAATAAAATATACCAGGTGAAATTAAACAAAAACAGAAATGAATATGATCTGGAGAATAGCACTTTGGTCTCTCATCTAGTCATAAATTTCCAAGGACCCCAGAGCACTGTGGAAAAGGGAAGTCATGTAAGAAAATTCAATACATATACAATGCAAATGACATGAAAAAATTAATCTCTAAAAGAACAAAGCATAAATGATTGAATCATTACGCATTCCTACTGATGCCATAATTATACAACTACATTCAGATGTTAATTCTCTTTAGAATATTATCTGACTTCATTATACTAGTTCAGAGCTCAGCTGAGCTGATCAATTACAGTATCAGAGACTAAGCTATGTGCCATTCAAACTTGCCAGTCTAGCTTTAAAGAAAGTTAAACAATGCACAATGAAAAACTATTTTTTACTCGTCTATTAAAACTTTTTTCAAATCACAATCTGCAAAATTTTTAATCATACTCTGAGATAGAAAAGCTGAAACACACATATGAAAAATTTATAATTGGAGACTTAGAAAACTACTTACACCAGGAAGATGTAACACAGTTAAGAAAAGACCTTAACTTGTAGTTCCACCCTACAGTTTTTTTTCTGTTTAGTAAACTAGGAAAACACATAGGAAGAAGAGTCTGTGAATACCTTCTTAGGACAATCAAAAATGACAGACGAGAACATAAAAGTAAAAATCTCAACACAATGAAAAGCCCAACTGCACATGAGATACCATGACTTTACAAATGCTTTTGCCAAGGTCATTCATTTTTCAAAAGGCTATATATTAATTTCTCAAAGAATATGCCACATTCTGCAATCAACAGCTAAAAGAGCTTGTCCTGAAATTATGGGTGTATTAACAAACATCTTAACAGCCTTATCAGATTAACTCATTGATTAAATGCTTAACTACTAAACAAGGCAACCATATTTTTGGCAAAAATTATGGAATCTGCATCTAGCACCAAATAGAGTTCTCCAATCTACACAGAAACAAAACTAAAATAGAAGTGTACATTCAAATTGCCTTGAACTTAAACTATCAACAAGATACTCACCCCCCCACCCCGGAGGAGGTGGGTAGTTTACTACACACAGAAGTCAATACATATCTTTTACCAAAAAGGTTAGAATAAAGATCTCACATTTGTAAAGGCACATATGAAACATATTACAGCAATGACAGGGGCAGTGAGAACATAAACATACACAACTAGGAACAATATCTAAAGACTTTATAAAAACAGATAGGAAGCTGCAAAAACTACTGTTCAAAAGTCAGTTTTATACATGTCATAACTGTATAAAACTGGCAAGCATAAGTTTATTTACTGATATTTAAAAAGCACATAGAATAACATGCATAGTTTTATTTAAGGCTTTTAATATTATTAAATTGAGACCGAGTCTATACCACAGACAAGATTCTTCCTTCAGAGAGTACAGTTTAAGGTGGGGTTTTTCTTTTTATCACAAGGTCATTCCCAACACCAGAAGTTCCACTTTGGTTATGACTTTCTCATAATATACATTAAGGTTAACTTAACTTGTTTAAAAGATAGATTATTTCTTTTAATAATCCTGATATAAAGCAAATGCTTTAGTTGGTACAAAGTACTAATGATTTTTATTTTAAAGAAGAAAGTCACGATGATTACATATTTAATACAAATTCTTAACACATGACAAGAACAGTAAATGCATTTCTTTTAAACTGAAAAGTAGCTCTGATGTACTTTTAAAAGAAAATTACTTCCATTACTCTGCAATTTCATTGCTTTCAAATCCAAGAACAAAATTTCTACCTAAGAAAGAAGCTTAAAAGAAAAATAAAGGGGGCTTGTTTCACCACATCACCACATTTCTTACTTCATTAAAACTTTCTTTACGCTTTATAATTTTCATTGATTTAATAAATTACCAGATAAAAGAATAGAAACATGATGAACAACCAATAGCTTCTTGACTATAACATCCATAACAAGGAATTCTTACTTGTAGCATAAACACGGATATTCATATAAACATATACTAAGTCATCTTCTTAAGCTTTTAAGGTAATGGCTTTAACTGAGCAAAAGTTTGCTGAAGAGATCAACGTAGAATTGCGGGTCCTTTCCATGCTATGACAACGGAAGGTCTCCTCCAATTTTAGAAATCACTAGTCCTGCCCAATCTGAACTGTTCTAGGATTCGATTTTTCAAACCAACTAGGCTTGTGCTTTAACAGGTCAAGTCTAAACTTCTAATTGTCCACACAACGAAGTGAGGCCCAGAGATGCTTAACTAACCTAATATATTACTCCTCAGTTAAAACCTAGCATTGGTTTGTCATCTAGTTTGGTTGTAGTACTCAAGGCTGAATTTTAGCATATTCTTTGGACTTAAAACATTTTTGCAACATCCCAGACAAGTCAATTTTGTTCAGAACTAAAAAGAAATGAGCTATCAAGCCATGAAAGGACATGGAGGAACCTTAAAGGCGTATTACTAAGTGAAAGAAGCCAACCTGAAAAGGCTCCAAACTGTATGATTCCAACTATATGACATTCTGGAAAACTCAAAACTATGGGACAGCAAAAGGATTGGTGGTTGCCAGGAGTTGGGGTGGGGAGGGGGGTAAACAGGTGGAGCACAGAAAATTTTTAGGGCAATGAAAATACTCTGTATGATATTATAATGATGGATAGATGTTCTTATATTTGTCCAAATCCACAGAAAGTACCACACCAAGAGTGAACCCTAACATAAGCTATGGATTCTGGGTGTATATGATATATCAACATAGGTTCATCAGTTGCAACAAATGTATTCAGCTGGGCGATGCTGATAATGGGGGAGGTTATGCCTATGTGGGGACAGGAAGTATATGGGAAATTTCTGTACCTTTCTCTCAATTTTCTATGAAACTAAAACTGTTCTTTAAAAATGAAATAAAAACATTTGCTCAGCTGCTTCTGCTCAGAATTATAAAGACTTTTTCCCCCCCCCCAGCTCCGTTGGGTCTTCGTTGCTGCGCGCGGGCCTTCTCTAGTTGCAGCGAGCAGGGGCTTCTCTTCGTTGCGGAGCACGGGCTCTAGGCACGCAGGCTTCAATAGCTGTGGCATGAGGGCTTCAGGAGCGGTGGCTCGTGGGCTCAGTAGTTGTGGCTCGGTCTCTAGAGTGCAGGCTCAGTAGTTGCGGCGCACGGGCTTAGTTGCTCCGCGGCATTTGGGATCTTCCCGGACCAGGGATCAAACCCGTGTCCCCTGCATTGGGCAGGCAGATTCTTAACCACTGTGCCACCAGGGAAGTCCCTCCTTTTTCTTTTTTTACAAACAAACAAACCGTATGCCCAATTAAGTGCTGTCTTTTAAAGAAGTAATCTCGAAAAAGTTATTCTGGCCATTACTCAAAATCAGTGTTAGAATTTTTCTTCAAAATTGTCTTCAGGGCTTCCCTGGTGGCGCAGTGGTTGAGAATCTGCCTGCTAATGCAGGGGACACGGGTTCGAGCCCTGGTCTGGGAAGATCCCACATGCCACGGAGCAGCTGGGCCCGTGAGCCACAGCTACTGAGCCTGCGCGTCTGGAGCCTGTGCCCTGCAACGGGAGGGGCCGCGATAGTGAAAGGCCCGCGCACCGCGATGAAGAGCGGTCCCCGCACCGCGATGAAGAGTGGCCCCCACTTGCCGTAACCAGAGAAAGCCCTCGCACGAACTGAAGACCCAACACAGCCAAAAATAAATAAATAAATAAAGTAGCTATAAAAAAATTTAAAAAAAAAAAAAAATTTGTCTTCAGATCTATACTTATAAACGGTAAGGAATTAACATATGTGAAGGCCAACTAAAACCCAGGCACCGAGACTCTACACTTACCCCTCATGCCAATCCTATAAGGTGGATATGCTCTTGGTTTTAGAGATGAGGAAACCAAAGTCAGGCAAGTCACCTCAGTAGAGACCTTAAGTATTCTTCAAGGTGATGATCATCCACCTTTTCTTCCAATCTTGTCTCTAATAAGTTTGTTAGTCATTTTCCCCAAAGACATACCCAAGCTCCAGGAAATGACTGGCCACCATAAGGAGCAGTCAGAGAAATGTTCTTCAGTGCCTGAAGACAGACTTAATATTTAGAGTAGTAGATACAAGGTACAAATGAGAAACTTTCACAGGTATCTTGTTGTACAGCCTGAGGCCACGCTGGAACTATATCCTAGCACTCTCTCAAAGGACCTGCAAACTTACTGGGTGGAATTCTCACTTTTGTCAGTCAAGACAAACTTCATTTTCAACCACTTGTAAAGCCCTGATTGGTCCCAAACAATATCAAAACCATATCAACCACCCACTTTCTGGGACTTCCCTGGCGGTCAAGTGGTTAAGACTTTGCCGTCCAATGCAGTGGGTGAGAGTTCGATCCCTGGTCAGGTAGCTAAGATCCCACATGCCTCAGGGCCAAAAAACCAAAAACATAAAACATAAGCAATACTGTAACAAATTCAATAAAGACTTTAAAAATGGTCCACATCAAAAAACAAACAAAAAACCAACCACCCCACTTTTATGTGAAAAGTTCAAAACTAATCTCTTTTACAAGAACTACAAATATATTCCAGAACTCTAGACATCTTTTCATCCACACAAGTTTTTAGGGCTCTAGAGCTCTTGGTCAACCAAGAAGGATGACTGTAAGCTTTAGAAGCTCTACATAAAGGCTCTCAGGCCTGAAAAAATCTCCAGAATATCATGAACTACTTGGGTGGGTGGAGGAAGGGAAAGTAGACAATAAAAGGGATACAGCATTTAGGAATGGGGTAATTTCTAAATGCTCAATCTGAGTATTTTCTATACTGTCAAGAGCAATAAAGAGAGAGGGAGAGGGAAGGGGGGAGGTAGGAGGAGGGAGAGAGACAGAACGAGGGAGGGATAAAGAAATCAGGAAGAAAAGAAAAATCTAATGTTAATTCTCTTCACAGTGACAAATAATCCTGCTGATACAAGATAAAATTATCCTAGGATGCACTCGCCCTCCCACATGTGCCTTGTCCACTACTTTCACTGTCTGTGACTCACTCACATTACTGGTTTATTAACTAGACCTATAAGATGTTTTAAATATAACTATATACTGAATAGTGCTAATGAAACATTAAGCAACCACTGGAATGCCCTGAGCAGGAGAATAAATGTTTATGGGAAAAACACCAAAAACATTCAAAGTCCCACAATGAACAAATAGACAGAGACACAGAGGATGTGACAAGAAATGCCAAAAGAACTGGCCAACTATTCCCCATTCTTTATCTTTACATATAGCCCAGGCCAGGAACTGGGCTAATCCAGTCCTGGCCCTCACTCTAACATCAAAAAGGAGGGTAAGGGGCTTCCCTGGTGGCGCAGTGGTTGGGAGTCTGCCTGCCAATGCAGGGGACACGGGTTCGAGCCCTGGTATGGAAAGATCCCGCATGCCGCGGAGCGACTGGGCCCGTGAGCCACAACTACTGAGCCTGCGCGTCTGGAGCCTGTGCTCCGCAACGAGAGAGGCCACGACAGTGAAAGGCCCGCGCACTGCGATGAAGAGTGGTCCCCACTTGCCACAGCTGGAGAAAGCCCTCGCACAGAAACGAAGACCTAACACAGCCAAAAATAAATAAATAAATAAATTAATTTTAAAAAAAAAAAAAAGGAGGGTAAGGGGCAGGACAGGAATAAAGACACAGATGTAGAGAATGGACTTGAGGACACGGAGAGAGGGAAGGGTAAGCTGGGACGAAGTGAGAGAGTGGCATGAACTTATATATACTACCAAATGTAAAATAGATAGCTAGTGGGAAGCAGTCGCATAGCACAGGGAGATCAGCTCAGTGCTTTGTGACCACCTAGAGGGGTGGGATAGGGAGGGTGGGAGGGAGACGCAAGAGAGAGGAGATACGGGGATATATGTATATGTATGGCTGATTCACTTTGTTATAAAGCAGAAACTAACACACCATTGTAAAGCAATTATACTCCTATAAAGATGTTTAAAAAAAAAAAAAAGAGGGTAAAGACGTAAACTCTCCAAGCTAAACAAATGGGGGCAGGGTGAGGTTGGGGGAGGGGTATGCACAAACCAGTGAGGTTGGTGTCCCTGAATCATATAGGAATTAAACTCATCTCTGCTTTCCTTCTCCAGAAGAGAAGTGTAGCAGCAGGGACTGACCCCCTAGCACTGGAAAAAGTACCTTCCAATATAATCCTTTCACCCATTAGAGGAACCCTAGGCCTGGGAGTCCTAACCTTAACAAGTATTCCCTACTTGGGCAAAGGGAGAGGGAAGAGATTAAGAGGGCTATATAAAGCATCTGATTTGATCACTGCCCCTCAATGAAGAGAATCTGAAGAGCCTAAGGTTAAATGCTTAATTTGGCCATCTCATAAAAAGAGGGAAAACAAGAAGCCACTGCTAGTATGAACAGCTTTAAGTATTTTTATCTAATTCAGCGTTATTAACCCAAGTCCACTGTTGGTCCTTTCTATTTCAGAGGAAGTTGAATTTCGTTAGAGACAGACACAAAGAGGATTACTTTTGTTAACACTGGCCCTACATTAAAATGCCCACCTCCCAGCCTCACGTTCAGAGACCTAAACACACAACTGGCCTGTCATTGAAAAGCACACTATCTTTGCACTAGCCATGCTTTAGAGAACCTGGAAAATTCAACACTGGGCATATTTCTACTGCATCACCAGTGAAATTAAATTGTCTATTAGGAAATGAAAAGAACAAAACTGTACTGACACACACCACTTGCACCCCAATACCCTGTTCATGTAATTATACAGGGACCTTTTTGAACTTATTTAACCATATACTAGCATCCAGGGGAATAATTCTTTTCTAACTACATTTGTTGAAATTCTAAACACAAATAGTCTTCATTCCCACCCCTGCCTCAACCCCCACCCCTGCAGCCCTCGCTCTCTCAACACAGAATCTTTTCTTTCAAACCCTAAGAAACCAGGAACAAAAATATCAATGAAGGTTCAAAAGACTTAAAATTCTTGTTTTTACCCCTTAGTGGTCTATTGCTATGTCCAAAACCCTATATCGCAGGTACCTTTTGACTAAGGAGACTGGAAACAGCCCAGCTGTTTTCTTTTCTAATTAGTGAAAGGGGAACCTGTGGAGGAATTAAAGATTTAGCCTTGCCCCAGAGCTAACAGCCTCCCTCCAGCTACATCTTGCTGGCCTAAGCAGAAAGAAAGAACAGGCAATCAAATCTACATCTCTTGCATCACTTTATAGGACATTAATAATGACCCTGACAGTCTGGCCAGCCACCACCCAGCTCTGTAATTCAGCCCTCATAATCCCAGCCCACCCTTGCAGGCTATCTTTTATGATGCGCTAGCACACGATAGCAGGGGACCTAACAAGGAACTCTTAAAAATATTTGAGACGCAACAGCAACTTATGATCTAGAACTGTATAGCTTTTCAAAATACTTTCCATTATTGAATATATCCTAATGAAAAATGTTTGAAGAGCTTAAAACATACCTGAAAAACTAAATTCTGAATAAATTATTTTAGGCAATATTCTCTCAAAACTTGTAATACAAACGTTTTAATTCCTTTAAAAATTTTAGTTCAGAGGAGTTATCTCTTCCTGGAGGATTTTTCCAGCTTGATCTTCAATTCCAAGTGGCTCATTCTAGTCAACTCTGAAACATCTCTAGTGAAAGATTCTCACTGAACTCCCTTAGCAAGTTATTCCACTGTCTGAGTGACCTCACTGTCAGGTAAAATTTTAGTAGCAGATTAGGACATTTTTCTTTTTCAGTTCCAGAACAAAGTTGTTTTTATATCAAAAAGAACTGCTGCAGCATCCCTGCTGACACAATAGGATAAAGCAAAGAAGAAAAGCACTGGTTAATACCACTCAGCTACTGGAGAGTTTATTTCTAAAGCCTGAATACAGTTTTGAAATACGAAGCTTAAAGTAACACGGACAGCCGGAGTGTGTGGTTTTGCTGCTACATTTTTTAAATTAAATCCTTTAATGGCTATTTTGTCCATTCACCTTTCTTTTAATACCAAGAAAGGGGGGAAACACATTTCATGTTAGTAAATGCTTTATTGACCTAATTCTTATCTGAACAAAAATGACCCATATCTCACAACCTCCAAAAGCTTGTGGGGTTTTTTTTTTAAGCCAAATATACAAAACATCACATGCAAAGGTTTTGCTTTTAATCCTTATAGTACAGCCACACAGCTAGCGCTAATGGTTTGTACCCATGCATAGCCTGCTACACAACTCCCTCAAAAAATTCCAAATCAACATCTTTGAGGTATCGCGACATTAGTTCAAAATTAGTTCAAAAGAATTAAATATCAAATATATCTGGTAACAAGTGTTATTTAGTTTTTCATACCCAAACTCAGATTCTAAAAGATCTATTACATGCAAGATAATACCTTCTACCCATAATGAATTTATTGACTATTATCCATATTTAAACAAATGGCATGCTTATTCATCCACTTCATTCAGTTATTTGAATACTCTTTTAAAATACTCACTAAATACAGGCAAAACAAAATTTCAGACCCACACGTTCAATTAACTTTGATTATGCAGTTAATTCATTTAGCTGGGTTCTGATACCTGGAGATACCTACATATTTGTTAATTACAGACAGAAAAAACTGTATTGCATATCCACAAGAAATAATTACCTCTAGTATGCAAATCCTTGAGGACATCAAATAACGATGGTGCCATTCAATCCTCCTACTTCCTAAAATCAATTCCATCTCCCACACAGCCCCTAAAAAACCACTTCTGCATTTGGAATGAAAATCAGAGGTGGAGTGGAAGCCTGTTCTTGCTGGACAAAAGATCTATGAAGCATCCTACCTCACACAAAGACAATTTTGAGCAAAGTGGTCCCAACCTAGTCTCTCTTTGCCATCCTATCCACTTCCCCCTGTAATTCCTCCAAGGTACAGCTTGTTAGGAACATAAAGCCAGCAATTACACAGGTCACAGGGGTTGAGTGAAGAACAGTAAGTTTACTCAGGCTGATAGTCAACCACACATGGGCTGGGTATGAGGGGTTTCCCTCTGAAGTTCCTGACCCCAACTATGACCAGCAAGGATGTTTGCTCCAGTCAAAATGTTAAATCAATCCAATCAAACCCTGTCTGTAGGATTAATTCAAAGGATTGAGAAGTGGTTATCTGGAGCAGTTAGCTGTCCTGAAGCAAAAATTTGACACTTTCCTAGCCCTTTAAGAACCTTATCAGGAACACTGGGGACTGAGTACTACCTATGCAGTGAATGAAGCAAATTCCCCTTTTTTACCTCTCATTTCCATCTCTGATTATAAAGTGTCTCTCCCTTGCCACTCTGAGAAACTTGACCAACCAGATCAGTACAAATCCTTTTGAGAAACTAATTCTCCCAAACGTAACAGCTTGAAGTTGCTTCCTTTCTCTTATTTCTCCCAGTTTCAAAAAAATATCTATACATCCAGGAACCAAGCAAATAATTCCCATGGTAATCTGGGGCTCATATTAAATAATAAGTGAGCATGCTACACTAAAGAATTTTTCCCTCCACAAGCATGGGGAAAATACCAATGAAGCAATGCTCCCAAATGAGAAGTGGTACGATTTGTCCCTGCTCAGGATAAAGAGTAAAAATCATCACTGTATTTATTCCCATTGGAAAAATAACATACTATCAAGAACATCTTTAAAATATATATACCATTGAACACCTATACAAAACTCTCCACCCTCCTTTCACATGCATAAACTGCTTGCATAAATATACAAACATTAAAATCCAGGATCCATGTGTCACTCAAGGAAATGATTGCTGCAGGCTCAGAATTAATTAATACATTTCCAGAGTTTCCACAATGAAGCAGGAATACCTTCAAAGCAATTTAGTAAATTTGGATAACTGGTAACTTGAATTGATTTCATTTCTGCTGTGCCTTCCCCATCATTATATTAACCCAACTTAAAATAACCAATTTCCTTCATCTCCTGCCTCACCTTTTCCTATTAGGTTCCACATGCTATACCAGCAACTTTCCAAATATTCAAGAAGTAAAAAACTTCCTTTTCAAATGACACCTTACAAAGAACATGAATATAAAATTGAAAAGAGTCTTCTACAGTAAAAATATTTTCTAAGTTCAAATGTAAAGTCTTCACATAAAGTCAACTACTGTTAAAAAAAAAAAGGCTAATTTGATTAACATACACTGAAATCAAGGGTATGGATAAGAATCATATACAGATATTAAATACTATACAAACAAGAATATAGAGATGGCAATCAGGAAAATCCTGATTCACACACAAAAGTTGCTCATGATAACAGATTGATTTTTATTTTAAACAGGTCACCTCAGAGCCTTGGGAAGCTCTTTAAAAAGAGATGGCAAAAAAACATTTTGAGATCTGCACAAAAATGATAACATAATAGCAACAATTAATGCATTAGTGGTAACCGATGCATTAAAATTGAGTTTATTTTTAAAATAAAATTCTTATCTTTATGAAAGCCATGAAAAAGCACCTCCACAGAACACTAAGCAACTATTTCAAATCACTATTCTAAGCCACCTTCTATTACATTACAACT
Source organism: Balaenoptera acutorostrata (assembly GCF_949987535.1). NCBI lineage: Eukaryota > Metazoa > Chordata > Mammalia > Artiodactyla > Balaenopteridae > Balaenoptera > Balaenoptera acutorostrata. The sequence continues at coordinate 70,342,744 of NC_080073.1, read as the reverse complement.
CTGACCCACCTCCCAGGAACATCTCCAAAGGGGAGGTAGGGGACGGGGGTGGAGACAGGATTTATTCTTCCTAAAATTAAAAATATAAAAATGGTTATTTGAACCTGAACTATAAATATGTCTCAGAAGATATAATCCTATACTCTGGTAAATCAGTATAAACTGTTGTCCTTCATATCCAAAGATGAAACTGATGACTGTTCCTCTACTGAAACGGAGAAGTTCACTAGATTCGCCATCTCACCCAAAGATGCACCTAGACAAGCCTTTTGGGCTGGTAAATCCTACAGGTATCATCTCTGCCCCCATAAGATAAGCCAAGGGCCAACAAAGTGCAGCCAGCTGGCCAAGTCCAGCCCACCACTTATTTTTTAGTGACCCACAGCTAAGAATGAGGTTGTGGACTGAATTGTATCACCTCCCCTCCCCTGCCAAAAAAAAAAGATATATTGAAGTCCTAACCCCCAATATCTCATGCCAAAAAAAAGGATATATTGAAGTCCTAACCCCCAATATCTCAGAATGTGACTTTATTTGGATATAACGGCCTTCACAGAGGTAATCAAGTTAAAATGAGGTCATGAGGGTGGGCCCTAATCCAGTATGACTGGGAAACTGTGTACACAGAGACAGACACAAAAAGAGGAAGAAGATGTGAAGCGGCACAGGGAGAAGATGGCCATCTACAAGCCAAGGAGAGAGGCTAGAACAGATCCTTCCCTTACATCCCTAAAAACATCCCTAAACACCTGAAGTAACTAATTTGTCAACACCTTGATTTTTTACTTCTAGCCTCCAGAACCCTGAGGCAATAAATTTCTGTCGTTTAAGCCATCCAGTTTGTGGTGCTTTGTTACAGCAGCCCTAGCAGACCAATACAAATGGTTTTTTCATTTTCAAGCAGTTGGGGAAAAAAAAAATCAAAGAATGTTATTTTGTAACGTGAAAATTATACGATTTCACATTTCACTGCTGATAAAGTTTTACTGGAACACAGTCAAACTTCTTCACTTATATATTGCCTATGACTGCTTTTGCACTGCAGTGGCAGAGCTGAGTATCTGCAACAGAGTATATGACCTAAAATATTTTACTCTCCAGCCTTTTACAGAAAAAGTTTCCCAGTGTGAAATAACTTTTGTGTCACAAAGCATCACACCATATAGTGTAGATGCACCCCAGGAAGGTCAATCTCTTACCATTTTCCATCTTTCTCTCAGTTGCTCTTCAGTTTCCTGCTTTTCTTCCAAAAATTAGTTACATCACACTTACTTTCCAAGGCTACTGTGTATAGATTAAGTGAATGATAAGTGTATATGCCTCTTTAAACTACAAAATATAATAAACATATAAAAGTTATAAAATTCCACCACACACAACATAAGTAAGTTGTAACAAACAATTTTAAGGGGAATACTTACATATTTCTGGACCACGAACCTGATAAGTCCACCAATGTTAGCAGAATTTATGTAACTAATAACACACCTCATATGACTGTCAATAACAGATCCAAGAAGCACAACAACATAAATGATTCCAATAAAACTCAGTAAGACTGAGCAAACAAGCAAACAAGTGTTACATATTAAGGCTGTATTTGCCTTTTATTATCAAACTACCAATTTATCAAATACTAGGGGCCTAACACATGAAAAGAATGATAAATTGTGCTTGCAGTAATTCTAGCTCCAATTTCCTAAAAGCTAAAACTTCCTAATAGTCGTTCATTCAAAAAAAAAACAATTAGGTACTACTGCTTTAGTCAATTGTTTGGCAGTATCTACTATAGCTGAACAAAAGGGTCATATACCCTATGATCCAATAATTCAATTACTTGCTACCACCCAATAGAACTGCATACACATGTATACCAAAAGACATGTAAAAGAATGTTCAAGCAGCACTTTTTTTAAATAGGCCCAAAATGGAAATAATTCCAATGTCCATCAATAGCTGAAGGGAAGGACTTCCCTGGTGGTCCAGTGAGTAAGACTCCGTGCTCCTACTGCAGGGGGTCCAGGTTAGATCCCTGGTCAGGGAGCTAGATCCCGCATGCATGCCGCAACTAAGTGTCTGCATGCCGCAACTAAGACCCGGCGCAGCCAAAATTAATAAATAAAAAATAAATATTTTTTTTAATTAAAATATAGTTGAAGGGATAAACAAATTATCATATTCACACAATGAAATGCTTTTCAGCAATGACAATGAACTACTCCTACACACAACATGGAATAATAATCAAAAACATTAAAACAAAAAGTAAAATACACATATAATACCATTTTTTTGGCTGCACCACTTGGCTTGCGGGATTTTAGTTCCCCTACCAGGGATCGAACCTGGGCCCTGGCAGTGAAAGCGCCAGGTCCTAACCACTGGACTGCCAGGGAATTCCCAACAGTGGCTACTCTGGAGAGGCAGGTGGGAATAGTGATTGGGAAGGGGCATGAAAGGGGTTTCTAAGATGATGGTAATGTTGTATTTCGCTCCCTAAGTCATGTCCAATTAGTAATGGCATACTGAGCTATAGAGTTATGACCGATGCACTGTGTGTGTATGATATATCGTACTTCAAGAAAATGGTTAACCGGGACTTCCCTGGTGGCACAGTGGTTAAGAATCCACCTGCCAATGCCAGGGATATGGGTTCAAGCAATGGTCCAGGAAGATCCCACATGCCGCGGAGCAAATAAGCCTGCGCGCCACAACTACTGAGCCTGCGTGCCTAGAGCCCATGCTCCGCAACAAGAGAAGCCACCGCAATGAGAAGCCCGCGCACTGCAACAAAGAGTAGCCCCTGCTCGCCACAACTAGAGAAAGCCTGCGCAACGAAGACCCAACACAGCCAAAAATAAATAAATAAAATAATAAATTTATTTAAAATAAAGAAAAAGAAAATAGTTAACCAAAAACTTAAGTTCCACTTCCAGAAGCTGCTTCCTAAGATTACTGGAACTTAATATGCTCCCATTGGACTAACACTCCCAAAGATATCACTCCCAAAGATACAAAGTATTAAAACAGCCAAAGAAGAATGACAAATCACAATAATATGAATTACTTCTGACTTAAAAAAATAGTGGAGGCCAAAAGACATTGGAAGGACATTTTAAATGCTAAAAGGAAAAAACTCTTGACAACCCAGAATTCTATATTCAGCAAAAATATCCTTCAAGAATGAAGATAAAATAAAAATATTTTGGGAAAAACAAAAGCTAAGAGAATTCATCACCAACAGACCTAGAATAAATGCTGAAGGAAGTTCACTTAGCAGAAGGTAAACGATACAAGATGGAATCTCCAATCTTCAGAAAGAAATGAAAAAACACAGGAAATAGTAAGTACGTAGGTAAATATAAAAGATTATTTTCTCTCTTAATTTCTTTAAATACATGTGACTATCTTAAAATATTAAATAGCACACTACCAATGGGTCAAAGAATTCACAAAGGAAATTTAAAATACTTTTAAGAACAATGAAAATGAAAACGTAACATATCAAAGCTTCTGGGATACAGCTAGAGCAATTTTCACAGGGAGACTGATAGCTGTAAATGACTACATTAAAAAAAAAAACTCAATCTATAATCTAATCTTTCACCTTAAACACTAGAAAAAGCAGCAAACAAAATTAAGCGCAAAGCAAGTGAAAGGAAAGAAAAGTATAGAGTAAAAACCAATGAGTAGCAAAAAGAAAAATAGAGAAAAATCAATGAAATCAAAATGTGGTTCCTAGGGACTTCCCTGGCAGTCCAGTGGTTAAGACTGCACTTCTATTGCAGGGGGCACGAGTTCAATCCCTGGTTGGGAAAATAAGATGCTGCACACCGCATGGCTCGGCCAAAAAAAAAAAAAAAAAAGGTGGTTCCTTGAAAATATTATTTTTAATGCCTTTAGCTAAACTGACCAAGGAGAGAGAAAAATCAAATTACTAAAACCAGGAATGAAAGAGGGACATCACTACCCACCTTTCAGAAATAAAACAGATCATAAAGGAATAGTAATTTAGAAAAACTCTATGCCAACAAATTAGGTAATTTAGGTGAAATGAACAAATTCCTAGAAAGACACAAACTACCAAAACCAACTCAAGAAGAAATAGAAAATCTGAATAGATCTACAAGAAAAGGATCAAATTCTTTCCCACAAAGAAAAGCCAGGCCCAGATGGCTTCACTGGTGAATTCTACCAAACATTTAAAGGAAAATTACTACCAATTCTTCACAGACTTTCCCCAAAAAATGGAAGAGGGAACACATGCCAACTTATGCTGTAAGGCCAGCATTACCCTCAGCCAAAACCAGATAAAGACATCACAGCAAAAGAAAACTACAGCTCAGTATCCCTATAACTACAGACGTTAAAATCTTCAACAAAATACTAGCAAACCAAATCTACCAAAAAAGAATTACATACTCCAACAAAGTGCGATTTATCCAAGGACAGCAAGTTTTAATACTTAAAATCAATTAATGTAAAATACCATATTAATAGACTAAAGGACAAAAACCCATATGATCATCTCAATAAACAAAGAAAACACCAAACATATACACACACACACACAAAATCAATCACAGACCTAAATATGAATTAAAAATTTAATAAAACCCTTAGAAGAAAACTTAGGTATAAATCCTATGGCCATGGATTAAGCAATGGTTTCTTAATATGACACCAAAAAGCACACGCAACAAAAGATAAATCAGATTCATCAAAAGTTAAAAATTTCATGTTGCATACAATCAATATAGTGAAAAGACAACTCACAGAATGATAAAAAAAATATTTGGAAGTCATATATCTGGCAAAGGGACTTGCATCCAGAACATACAAGGAACTCTTCCAACTCAATAACAAGATAAATGATCCAATTTAGAAATGGGTAAGGAATAGACATTCCTCCAAAAAGACATACAAATGGACAATAAGCAAATGAAAACATGTTCAACATCATTAGCCGTGAGTAAACAAAGCACAATGAGCTAGCTGCTACGATGGCTATAATCATAAAGGCAGATAATATCAAGTGTTGATGACGATGCAGAGAAACTGGAACCATCACACTGCTGGAACCATCATAAACCAACACACATTGCTGTTTGAAATGATCAATGAATTATGTGGCCAGTTTGGAAAAAAAGTTTGTCCGTTCCTCAAAAGATTAAGCATAGAGTTACCATATGACCAAACAACTCCATTCCTAGGTGTATATTCAAGAGAAAGGGAAACATACAACCACACAAAAACTTCTATTCAACCGTTCATAGAAGCATTACTTATAATAGCCAAAAAAATAAACTGATGTATAATAAAAAGTAGCATAACCACATAATGGACAACAAAATTCTGCAACAAAAAAGGAATGAGTATTTATATATAACATGGATGAACCTTGAAAACATTTTAAGTGAAAACAGCCAGATGTAAATGACCATATATTTTATAATTCCATTTATATGAAATCATCAGAATCGCAAAATCTACAGGGACAGAAATTAAATTAGTAGTTGCTTAGAGCGAGGGCAAGGGGATGGGTGGAAATGGGGAGTGACGGTTAATGAGTACATAATTTCTTTTAGGGGTGGCAAAAATGTCCTAAAATTAGATTGTGGTAATGGCTGCACCAACCTGTGAATATACTAAAAAAACACTGCGTCATATACTTGAAATGGGTGAATTGCACTGTAAGTGAATTATACCTCCCGAAAATAAAAAGAGGTATAGCAAACATGCCAGTAAACTAAAATAAAATTCTTAACATGTTCAAGTAACCCAAAAGAAACCGGAAAATATAAAGAAAGGTACAAAAGAGTTGGGACAAATAAAACAAATATTAAAATAGTAGACCTAAATCAACAATTACAACACACATCAACAATTACATTAAACGGTAATGGAACAAGCACGCCAATTAAAAGGCAAACATTGAACAAACGAATTTTTAAAAACAAGAATTACATGCATGCTGTCTACGAGGGACATACTTTAAATACAAAGAATCAGAAAGGTTGAAAGTAAAAGGATGCAAAAGGACATACTAAGTAAGGAATAAAAAGCATAAGAAGGCTGAAGTGGCTATATTCCTATCAGAGGAAGTAAACTTTATTGGCAGAGAGAAAGAGGGGGATTTCATAAATATAAAAGGCTCAATTCATCAGGAAAAATGACAACAATAAATGGATACGAGCCTAATACTAAGGCTTCAAAATACACAAAGCAAAAATTTCCAGAATTTTAATAAAAGAAAGACAAATCCACATAGTTGGAGATTTGAATACTCTTTTCTCAGCAACGGATAAAACTAGATTTACAAAATCAATAATACAGAAAGTCCAAAAACACTATCAATACCCTTGAACTAACTGACATTTATAGAACACTATACTCAACAAGTACAGAATATACATTCTTTTCATCAATTCCAGCACACTTCTAAATAACCTATGGATCAAAAAAAAAAAATCACAAATGAAATTAGAAAATCCTTTGTCCTAAAGCATAATAAAAATACAATATACCAAAATTTGTGGAATTTTGCAAAAGCAGTACTGAGAGAAAAAGTTATACTTTTAAATGCCAATATTTGAAAAGAAGAAAGGTATAAAATGTGATGAGGCTGTCCTAAGAAACTAGAAAAAGAGCAAAGAAAACCCAAAGAAATAAAGGAAATAAGGGAAGGAGCAAAAACCACTGTCACAGAAAAACAGAAAATAAAGGAACAGGTTGGGTTTTTTCGAAAGATTAGCAAAAGTGATAAACACCTATTTACCAATATCAGAAATGAAAACTGGCAATATCACTACAGACTCTACATATACTAAGTGAAAAATAAATATAATGAACAACTTTATGCCAATAAATCTGACAACTAAGATGAAATGGACAAGTTCCATGAGAAATACGACTTTTAAAAATGGACATAATGTAAACTAAAATATCCTAATAGCCCTGACTCTATTAAAGAAATTGAATTCCCTATTATCAAATGAATTCTCAAAAAGAAAACCACAAGCCCAGATGGTTTTACTGGCTAATTCTCTCAAACATTTAAGGAGTAACTAATGACAGTGAACACAAACTCTTCCAGAAAACAGAAGAAACCTTTACCAACTCACATTGAGGCCAGCAAAACCTGATAAAGAAAATTACAAATATTCTTCACGAGCATATGTGTAAAAACTCTTATCAATATACTGAACAAATGGAATCCATCAATATATAAAAAATATGGGGACTTCCCTGGTAGCACAGTGGTTAAGAATCCGCCTGCCAATGCAGGGGACACGGGTTCGAGACCTGGTCCGGGAAGATCCCACATGCTGTGGTGCAACTAAGCCCGTGCGCCACAACTACTGAGCCCGTATGCCACAACTACTGAAGCCCACATGCCTAGAGCCCATGCTCCGCCAACAAGAGAAGCCACCGCAATGAGAAGCCTGCTCATTGCAACGAAGAGTAGCCCCCGCTCACCGCAACTAGAGAAAGCCTGTGCGCAGCAATGAAGACCCAATGCAGCCAAAAATAAATAAATAAATAATTTTAAAAAAAAAACACACATCATGACCAAATGAGGTTTATCCCAAGAACATAAGGTTGTTTTAGCATTAAACAAATAACTCATCATCATCCACACTAATCACTGCAGAAGAGATCTCTTTATCACAAAAATCTAATAATGTCACTCCCATTTTCTCAAAACTCTTTGGTGACTCCCCACACCCACACACAAGACAGAAACTTTAACACAGCATGGAAGGTTCATCACCCTCCCCCTGCACAGCAGCCACATTTCTGGCTACCAACCTCCAATATGCATCCCATACTCCAGCTACAATGGCCATGCCCTCTAAGATGTGGCACTCCCCTCTCCTTCCTTCCACTCACAAATTCCAAATCTCCACCTCAGCTGAGTTCCTCTGAAAGCCTTCCTGACTTCGTCAGGTGGATTTCATTACATCTCTCTCTATATTCCCACTGCATCTTTTGCAACCCTCAATTGTAATAGATATCCACCATTATTTCTTTGTTTTTCTCTCTATTCAACTACCACAGCAGAGGCCAAATCTTTTCACCATATTAACAGAATAAAGAAGGAAAATCATATGATCATTTCAATAGATACAGGAAAATCATTTGACAAAAGTCAATACACATGTGTGAAGAAAAAAAAACTCTCAGCAAATTAATAATTAAAGAAAATGTCTTCAATCTAATAAACGCATCTAAGACAAATCCACAACTAACATTATACTTAACTTTCAAGAAGCACTAGCCTCAGTAGCAATATTCAACATTTATATATGCTTTTGTATCGTCAATGGTCCTTCAACAACCCTCTTTAAAAAAAAAATTTTTTTTAAGTAGGGAGCTATTATTCTCTCAAATGGTATTAATAGCAACTCTGGGTCAGAAATGGTACATCATATACCCAAGTAAGAAAGCCAGTACTAAAATCTAGTCTTTGACCAAAAGTACTTTTCAATTATAGTATGCCATCTAGTCTAGGTGATTACAGCAGATAGTAAGATATTCAAACAGCTATTATATTTCATTAGTTGATAAAATAGGATAAGTAACACTAACATAGAATGAAAAAAATTTTAAGCCCACAATAAGAACCTCAAATCCCCTTTTCTCAAATGGCTGTGCCACAAAGGTAAAAGGGCACAACAAATGGTATGTAATATTTCCCTTTATAGGTCTAAAATGCAGCAGATAGGTAATTCAAGGCCTTATCTGAATTTACATCTCTAATCTGCTACTTGTCCATGCCTTAACTGAGCAGCTGTCAGCTGGAAGCTTAGGCCCACAGCTCCTTAAAAAGAAACCAGAGTGACATGGCTACTTCTGAGTTTCTGTTTCTGATTCAAGTGAATTTTTCATGCAAGAATATATGAATGCTGTCTTAACATCTTTCCATCTGTGATACACCCACAGCCAGCGAGTTCCACAATGAGGTTGGATTTGCTTCTTTACTGTTCAACATGCACTTCACTTCAAAGCATACAGGGAAATTCGAGTGTCTTCAAATAACCTGTTAACAAAACTACAAAAAAAAGATAGGAAGAATTTTTCTTTAAACTAGCTTCGCCACCCAGCTGCCTACAGACCAATCATTTCTATGCATCTTCTTGTGTTCCCTAAAGATGAACATTTGACCTGGAGTCATTTGTCTAGGACAAAACATTAAACAATTAAGATAAAATAAGCCTTCTCCACAAATGGAGTTGTCTTCTCTGTGAACATCCCAGGCCCTTATAAAGGAGCCCAAGTGTTTCTTGATAACACAGTGCCCTTTATACACAAGTTCCTAAAAGGCTTCTTATCTGACCTTACTCCTGCTGAAGTCAGTGACCATGAGGTATCACTCACTGACATTTACAGTGATTGAAGTAAAAATACGGACCTCTTTTCTCCAAGTGACACAGAAAATTCAAAGGTCACTGGATAATGTACTACCAAGTAGAGTACACCAGTATTCTCAGATATGTCTGTACTCAAAATGTCTGCTTTCAACAATCTTTGGAAGTGTCCTATGAAAACCAGTGGGTGACCTAAATTTTTAATCAAGAAATCGACAAAATAGTTTTATTATGATTACTTTATGGCTAAGCCAATATCATAACTTCAAACTTCTCTTTAATTCCAACAAGAATTCAGAAATGTCTGGATAATGTCTTTGAAAATAAGATGCTCTTTTAAAATTTAATTTGTTTTATTAATCATCTAAGAAAAAAAGAGGGGAGGGGTTATCAAGTTAATTCAAAATTCCCTTAAGTACCACACCATGTAACAACATTGAGCAAACTATAGACCAATACTCCTAACTTCACAATATCACCCTCAAATCTAATTTCAGGAAGAAATTTAAAATGTTCAAAGAACGATAACCTCAACCAATCACCTTCTAACAAACTTTTCTGTAAAGCTTGCCTCTAGCTGAATAATTCCAATCAACCCTCTCAACCTGAGGTTGGCAGCGCTGCTGCTGTCTCAAGATTAAATTTAACAACAGGCAGGAGTTGCCACTAGAGATGTGGCGCTGGGGCTCATTGACCAGAAATTAAGTAAAGCAGTCAGAGATTCAGGAAGACTGAAGGATGAAAGCCCCACTCCCAGTTTCATAGTCTGAGCACAGAAGACATTTTTGCACCCACTATTTCACCACCAAACATGCTGAACCACATTATCTGGACCCACTCCTATTCAACCCTGCTCTCTATTCCCAATGGCAACTCCTGCCTCCTCAGAACCTTTAAACTCTGAACTAAATTCTGAAGCTAATTTACTTTCTTCACTCAAACTGTTCAGACCACATCCCCAAGCCATAAAGTTCCATTTCACATAAAATTTGTTCAAAGATATAGCATTACAGATATTACATGTGAAATAACAGCTTCTAAATATTCATCAAAAAGGGAAATTCTTCAGTCAAAAAGCAAAGCTAAGACAATGCTTATTTGCAATTACAGATATTGTTTTACCTGGGTTTAAAAAGCATAATTTCAACAGAGAAAAAAATTATATATATATGAAAATGTTAAGAAGTCTTATTTTACATATGTGTGTGTATAATTTTCCTGAATTGGTCTTCATACAAAAAAGGCTGTTCAAACCTTGTGCATTGTTTGTACTAATGGAAACTGGTGCAGCCACTGTGTAAACAGTATGGAGGTTCCTCAAAAAATTAAAAATTGAACTACCATATGAAACAGCAATTCCACTTCTGGGTGTTTACCTGAAGGAAATGAAATCACTATCTCACAAAGATATCTGCACCTTCATGTTCACTGCAGCATTAGTTACAATGACCAGGCCATGGAAACAACCTAAGTGTATATAAATGGATGAATGGATACAGGAAATGTGTTTTATAGATATAATGGAATATTATTTAGCCATGAGAAAGAAGGCAATCCTGTTATTTGACCCAACATGGATGGGCCTTAAGCGCGTTATGCTAAGTGAAATAAGTCAGACAGAGAAAGACAAATACTGTATGATGTCACTTATATGTGGAAACTTAAAAAACAAACAAACCTCACAGATACAAAGAACAGACTAGTGGTTGCTTGTGGGGGGGAAGAGTGGCTGAAATGGGTGGTAAAGGTGGCTAAAAGGTACAAACTTCCAGTTTAAGATAAATAAGTCCTGGGGATATAATGTACAGCATGGTGACTACAGTTAACAATACTGTACTGTATATTTGAAAGTTGCTAATAGATCTTAAAAGTTCTCATCACAAGGAAAAAAAATTTGTAACTATGTTTCATGATGGATAGTAAAATTATTGTAGTCATCATTTCACAACATATACACATATTAAATCATTATGTTGTATACCTAAAACTAATAAAATATTATATGTCCATTATATCTCAGGTTTTTTTTAAAAGGCTGTTCAACACAGATATAATACATTTGACAATATGCTATATCCCTTCTCCTAACCATTCTTCATCATGTCCCATTGGGAAGAAGAATCTTGCAGGGAAATCTATAAGCCTTCCCATGTAGAATTATGGTAACTACTTAACAGTTCTCATGTTTAATTAGGAAACCATTATATTGCTTGTCTTAGATCCCCAGATAAGTGTGCAATTATGGAGAAGGTTATCTGGTAAGAACATAAAGGGAAATTGCTTATATATGTGAATGCAAAAATAAATCATGTAGATAGATTCAGGCCTCAAAGCAAAAGCCCTATTTAATTTTTTATGTAAATTCAAAAACAGAACTTTTAAGTTGTCACTAATCTTAAAATTGATCAAGGTATGTCTCATTGACCTCATAAACTTTATAAACATTTACCCTTAAATGACCTTTTGGGAAAGAATAAATGTCTCTAACTTAGTCCTCAATGATACAGAGAATGCCCTGCGCTCATGGAGGTTAGTGTATGCCATCAATCCAAACCATCCACCCATTTTAGACAAAAACAATTTGACCTGACAGGAGTCAGCAAATGGTCCAAATGCCACTTGTCCTGGACTGTCTAGTTTGTGTCCCAGAACAGATGGATGCCTAGCCCTAGAGTTAGGCACTTATTATAATCAAAGCCATGAGCACCCATTTGAAAATATGTTTGATAGATCAATTTGGTTAAACTGGATGGAAAATCTGTGAAAGCTAAAGCTTTTCAACAATAACACCAAACAGGTCATTGTTAAAAAGACAAATCAAAGTATAACTTAAAGAATAAAATTAAACTCACACAAAATTTTCTTAGGTCATTCCTTCCTTGAGTGCATTTTTTAAAAAGAACTCTGAGGCCAGATCCAGACTAAACAGGAAACAGTGCCATATATCAATTATCCCATTTCCCCCAGTGCATTGGTGGGCAAAAGGGGTGCAGAGCAGAACACAACATATTTTCTATCCCCATTACCACTAGGTCAATAAAATTTTAGCAAGCACTAAAAACAGTGAAATTTTAGAATGACGCTCCAGTTACCCAGACTTAATGGCTACTAAGAAATATCTGTAAGTAAATTTTGGAGTGTGAAAATCACACATCGTAATACCTATGCTCCATGGCCCTATCCAACTCTCTCTTTAGTTACAGCCAGAGGAGCACAGGCTTCATCTGCAACCAGACATATGCAGGATAAAAATCCTAGAACTTTCATGACTTGTAAATGGAAATGTTAACAATAGTATTAACCCCTTTCTTACTTTATCTGTGAAATGTAGAGTCACACCACACCAGAGGATTAATGTAAGGATTAACTCAATTGAGTGTGTAAAGCTGTTGGGACAGTGCTTTCCACTGTACCCTAAATAAAATAACACTAATATTCTACACATGGCCTGGAATGCCTGTATTTCACATCCCCCCTTCTGCCTATCCGAACTACATCCACTCTTCAGAGTCTTTTAAGTCATTCTGATGCCTGGCTTTTAACTTTAAAACCACAATGACCTTCCTCATCTTTAATATTCAAATGTGTTTAATATCCAATAGCATTCATCATACTATTTAATGAGACACAGCTCTGAATATTATTTAATATTTCAATGGCATATAGTATAGATCTCAAGCAGAGAAGAAGCTCCAAGCCTTCATGGAGTATCACCTCATCCTTCTATGTTCACCTCAATGCCTATCAGGGCTTTACAGAAACTAAGCAACATTCAGTAAATAAATGCCGTATGAATGAATGACCAAATAAAGGCACACAAATTACAAGTTGTTCTGGTTGAAAAAGGTAGCTGAGGTGGCTTTTGAGAACACAGAAAAGTAAATTTATGACACATGCTATAACTAAAATCTAGTTTACCTTTCTAAAAAATGCTAAATGAATACCCTCTGGGCCTTAAATACCACTGCAAACAAGTTACAAATGAAGAAAGACATAATGCAATCAATTCCTTACCCAAATGACACCTCCTATAACATAAGCCACTTCTACAAAGACTATAAAATTTGACAGACATTCTCAGCTCAGGATTAATATTCCTCTTTTCCCTAATTCACTGTACTTCTAAAGAGTCAGCCAGCAGGGGGAGTGGGAGTTCATTAACAATGTAGTCAGATAATACTCACAGCTAACAAATTTTTGAAACTGTGGAAATTTTTTAAAATTAAACTTCTGAATATTAATCACAAGAATCACCAGTGCCTATGTACTTATAAATTATAATATTTCATAATATTATTACTATATCATGTAAATACTCCATAGAACTGTCACTCTTCTTACCTCAAGTTCTTTTGGGATATAGAGGTACATTCCTAACAAATAAAATGTAAACGCACATCCTTTTTAGAGCCAGAAAAATAAACCAATATTAATCAAAATTCAAATGACAATGGAGAAAAGTCGCTACTTTCTAAAACATTACCCAAACTGACAGAAGTACAAGGCCAGTCTCATAATCCCAGCAGCCACTCATCAATTTAGTCTTCATCTATTTGTTCATCCCAAAGCCTCACCAGCTGGTCTCCAGGTTGCTGCTATCATAACCCTCCCCCAAAAGCAAACCTCATTTTTAGTCTGTGACCATAATATTCATCAGGAAATAGCTAGGGCTCTGGAAATTATATATTTCTGAGACACAATTTAAGGAGCATCACAGTCTCTGTTGACAATTACAGACAAGCATAGTTACAAATGGTATGGTGAGGAGGGTACAACAGGGGGATCAACAATAGGAAATACTGAAAGTTAAGTTCAAATTGCCAAACACAGACTACTCAGATAAAACCTGCTCTAAGCAAAGGTGAGTCATGATTGTCTTTATTAAAAAGGACTGAGACAAACAAAACCTAAATGTAATACCCAAATTTTCTCTGTTCTGCTTGAAAGTACTTCCATATACGTTACCGTGTTTGATCCCTAAAACAACCTTTCTGAGATGCAGGAAACATGCCTATTTTACAGTGAAGAGAATTAAGATGTGGAGAGATTGTGTTACCAAAATAACAAAGCTAACAAGTGGTGGGGAAAAGATGTTAACTTGGGCTTTCTGGCTCCAAAGGCAAAGAGCTCTATGCATCACAACATGATGTCTTTCGGAAGCCTGGGCTAGAACATGGTATTGGAAATGTGGTTAACCTGCTCCCATAGACAGAGAAATTATTTTTCAACAATAGACACAAAAACAATTATATTCCAAGGCACTGGACAAACTAGAAGAAATGGATAAATGTCTAGAAACATACAACCTACCAAAATGAGTCATGAAGGCAGCAGAAAAAGCTGAACAAACCAATTACTAGTAAAAAGATTGAATCAGTAATCAAAATCCTCCCAACAAACAAAAGTCCAGGCATAAATGGCTTAACTTGTGAAATCTACCAAACATTTAAAAAAGAATTAATACTGGACTTCTCTGGTGGCACAGTGGTTGAGAATCCACCTGCCAACGCAGGGGACACGGGTTCGATCCCTGGTCCAGGAAGATCCCACATGCCACAGAGCAACTAAACCCGTGTGCCACAACTACTAAGCCCACGCACCACAACTACTGAAGCCCGCAAGCCCTAGAGCCTGCACGCTGCAACTACTGAAGCCCACGTGCCTAAAGGCCGTGCTCCGCAACAAAAGAAACCACCACAATTAGAAGCCTGCGCACCACAACAAAGAGTAGCCCTGCTCGCCACAACTAGAGAAAGCCCGCACACAGCAACGAAGACCCAATGCAGCCAAATAAATAAAGAAAGAAAGAAGAAGAAAGAATTAATACCAATCCTTCTCAAATTCCTCCAAAAAACAGAAGACGAGGGAACACTTCCAAACTCATTTTACGAGGCCACCATCACCTGATACCAAAACCAGGCAAGGACACTACAAGAAAAGAAAACTATAAACGAATATCGCTAATGATCATAGATGCAAAAATCCTCAAAAAACAACAACAACAACAAAAAATCAGCAAGCCAAACTCAACAATATTATTGAAAGGATCATACACCATGATCAAGTGGGACTTATTCCAGGGATGCAAGGATGACTCAATATCCACTAATCAAGGTGATACAAAAAAATAACTAACTGAAGGATAAAAGTCATATGATCATCTCAATAGATGCAGAAAATCAACTTGAAATGGATTAAAGACTTGGACACAGGTCTTAAAACCATAAACTCCTACAAGAAAATACAGGGGGTAAGCTCGTTGGCATCAGTTTTGGCAATGATATTTTGCATTTGACACCAAAAGCAAAGGCAACAAAAGCAAAAATAAATAAGTGGGACATATAAACTAAAAAGCATCTGTGCAGCAAAAGAAATCATCAGCAGAATGAAAAGGCAACCTACAAATGGGAGAAAATATTTATGAATCACATATCTAATAACGTGTTAATATATATATAAAGAACTCATGACTCAGCAAAAAAACAAACAATCCCAAATTAAAAAGTGACCAGAAGAGCTGAATAGACATTTTCCCAAAGACTTGTATTGATAAATGGCCAACAGGCACATGAAAAGGCGCTCAACAACACTAATCATCAGGAAAATGCAAATCAAACTACAAGGCGGGGAACAAGCCTCTTAGATAGCCTCATCCACCAGAAGGCAGACAGCAGAAGCAAGAAGAACTACAATCCTGCAGCCTGTGGAACAAAAACCATATTCACAGAAAGATAGACAAGATGAAAAGGCAGAGGGCTATGTACCAGATGAAGGAACAAGATAAAACCCCAGAAAAACAACTAAATGAAGTGGAGGTAGACAACCTTCCAGAAAAATAATTCAGAATAATGACAGTGAAGATGACGCAGGACCTCGGAAAAAGAATGGAGGCAAAGATGGAAAAGATGGAAAAACTGTTTAACAAACAACTAGGAGAATTAAAGAACAAACAAACAGAGATGAACAATACAATATCTGAAATGAAAACTACACTAGAAGGAATCAATAGCAGAATAACTGAGGCAGAAGAACGGATAAGTGACCTGGAAGACAGAATGGTGGAGTCCACTGCTGCGGAACAGACTAAAGAAAAAAGAAATGAAGACAGCCTAAGAGACCTCTGGGACAACATTAAACGCAACAACATTCGCATTATAGGGGTCCCAGGAGAAGAGAGAGAGAAAGGACCAAAGAAAATATTTGAAGAGATTATAGTCAAAAACTTCCCTAACATGAGAAAGGAAATAGCCACCCAAGTCCAGGAAGCGCAGAGAGTCCCATACAGGATAAACCCAAGGAGAAACACGCCGAGACACATAGTAATCAAACTGGCAAAAATTAAAGACAAAGAAAAATTATTAAAAGCAGCAAGGGAAAAATGACAAATAACATACAAGGGAACTCCCATAAGGTTAACAGCTGATTTCTCAGCAGAAACTCTACAACCCACAAGGGAGTGGCATGATATACTTAAAAGTGATGAAAGGGAAGAAACTACACCCAAGATTACTCTACCCCGCAAGGATCTCATTTAGATTTGATGGAGAAATCAAAAGCTTTACAGACAAGCAAAAGCTAAGACAATTCAGCACCACCAAACCAGCTCTACAACAAATGCTAAACGAACTTCTCTAAGTGGGAAACACAAGAGAAGAAAAGGACCTACAAAAACAAACCAAAACAATTAAGAAAATAGTCATAGGAACATCCATATCGATAATTACCTTAAACGTGAATGGATTAAATGCTCCAACCAAAAGACACAGGCTTGCTGAATGGATACAAAAACAAGAGCCATATATATGCTGCCTACAAGAGACCCACTTCAGACCTAGGGACACATACAGACTGAAAGTGAGGGGATGGAAAAAGATATTCCATGCAAATGGAAATCAAAAGAAAGCTGGAGTAGCTATACTCATATCAGATAAAATAGACTTTAAAATAAAGAATGTTACAAGAGGGCTTCCCTGGTGGCGCAGTGGTTGGGAGTCTGCCTGCTGGTGCAGGGGACGCGGGTTCGGGCCCTGGTCTGGGAGGATCCCACATGCCACGGAGCGGCTGGGCCCGTGAGCCACAGCTGCTGAGCCTGCGCGTCTGGAGCCTGTGCCCCGCAACGGGAGGGGCCGCGATAGTGAAAGGCCCATGCACCGCGATGAAGAGCGGTCCCCGCACCGCGATGAAGGGTGGCCCCCGCTTGCCGCAACTGGAGAAAGCCCTCGCGCGAACCGAAGACCCAGCACAGCCAAGAATAAATAAATAAATTAATTAAATAAATAAATTAAAAAAAAAAAAAAAAAAGAATGTTACAAGAGACAAGGAAGGACACTACATAATGATCAAGGGATCAATCCAAGAAGAAGATATAACAATTATAAATACATATGCACCCAACATAGGAGCACCTCAATACATAAGGCAACCTGCTAACAGCTATAAAAGAGGAAATCGACAGTAACACAATAATAGTGGGGGACTTTAACACCTCACTTACACCAATGGACAGATCATCCAAAATGAAAATAAATAAGGAAACAGAAGCTTTAAAAGACACAATAGACCAGATAGATTTAATTGATATTTATAGGACATTCCATCCAAACACAGCAGATTACACGTTCTTCTCAAGTGCACACAGAACATTCTCCAGGATAGATCACATCTTGGGTCACAAATCAAGCCTCAGTAAATTTAAGAAAATCGAAATCATATCAAGCATCTTTTCTGACCACAATGCTATGAGATTGAAATGAATTACAGGGGAAAAAACGTGAAAAGCACAAACACATGGAGGCTAAACAATATGTTACTAAATAAACAAGAGATCACTGAAGAAATCAAAGAGGAAATCAAAAAATACCTAGAGACAAATGACAATGAAAACACGACGATCCAAAACCTATGGGATGCAGCAAAAGCAGGTCTAAGACGGAAGTTTATAGCTATACAATCCTACCTCAAGAAACAAGAAAAATCTCAAGTAAACAATCTAACCTTAAGCCCAAAGGAACTAGAGAAAGAAGAACGAGCAAAACCCAAAGTTAGCAGAAGGAAAGAAATCATACAGATCAGAGCAGAAATAAATGAAATAGAAACAAAGAAAACAACAGCAAAGATCAATAAAACTAAAAGCTGGTTCTTTGAGAAGATAAACAAAATTGATAAGCCATTAGCCAGACTCATCAAGAAAAAGAGGGAGAGGACTCAATTCAATAAAATCAGAAATGAAAAAGGAGAAGTTACAACAGACACCACAGAAATACAAAGCATCCTAACAGACTACTACAAGCAACTCTATGCCAATAAAATGGACAACCTGGAAGAAATGGACAAATTCTTAGAAAGGTATAACCTTCCAAGACTGAACCAGGAAGAAACAGAAAATATGAACAGACCAATCACAATTAACGAAATTGAAACTGTGATTAAAAATCTTCCAACAAACAAAACTCCGGGACCAGATGGCTTCACAAGTGAATTCTATCGAACATTCAGAGAAGAGCTAACACCCGTCCTTCTCAAACTCTTCCAAAAAATTGCAGAGGAAGGAACACTCCCAAACTCATTCTATGAGGCCACCATCATCCTGATACCAAAACCAGACAAAGATACTACAAAAAAAGAAAATTACAGACCAATATCACTGATGAATACAGATGCAAAAATCCTCAACAAAATACTAGCAAACAGAATCCAACAACACATTAAAAGGATCATACACCACGATCAAGTGGGATTTATCCCAGGGATGCAAGGATTCTTCAATATACGCAAATCAATCAATGTGATACACCATATTAACAAATTGAAGAATAAAAACCATATGATCATCTCAATAGATGCAGAAAAAGCTTTTGACAAAATTCAACACCCATTTATGATAAAAACTCCAGAAACTGGGCATAGAGGGAACATACCTCAACATAATAAAGGCCATGTATGACAAACCCACAGCAAACATCATTCTCAATGGTGAAAAACTGAAAGCATTTCCTCTAAGATCAGGAACAAGACAAGGATGTCCACTCTCACCACTATTATTCAACATAGTTTTGGAAGTCCTAACCACGGCAATCAGAGAAGAAAAAAAAATAAAAGGAATACAAATTGGAAAAGAAGAAGTAAAACTGTCACTGTTTGCAGATGACATGATACTATACATAGAGAATCCTAAAATTGCCACCAGAAAACTACTAGAGCTAATCAATGAATTTGGTAAAGTTGCAGGATACAAAATTAATGCACAGGAATCTCCTGCATTCCTATACACTAATGATGAAAAATCTGAAAGAGAAATTATGGAAACACTCCCATTTACCATTGCAACAAAAAGAATAAAATACCTAGGAATAAACCTACCTAGGGAGACAAAAGACCTGTATGCAGAAAACTATAAGACACTGATGAAAGAAATTAAAGATGATACCAACACATGGAGAGATATACCATGTTCTTGGATTGGAAGAATCAATATTGTGAAAATGACTATACTACCCAAAGCAATCTACAGATTCAAAGCAATCCCTATCAAATTACCAATGGTATTTTTTACAGAACTAGAACAATAAATCTTAAAATTTGTATGGAGACACAAAAGACCCCGAATAGCCAAAGCAGTCTTGAGGGAAAAAAACGGAGCTGAAAGAATCAGACTCCCTGACTTCAGACTATACTACAAAGCTACACAGTAATCAAGACAATATGGTACTGGCACAAAAATAGAAACACAGATCAATGGAACAAGATAGAAAGCCCAGAGATAAACCCATGCACCTATGGTCAACTAATCTATGACAAAGGAGGCAAAGCTATACAATGGAGAAAAGACAGTCTCTTCAATAAGTGGTGCTGGGAAAACTGGGCAGCTACATGTAAAAGAATGAAATTAGAATACTCCCTAACACCCTACACAAAAATAAATTCAAAATGGATTAGAGACCTAAATGTAAGACTAGACACTGTAAAACTCTTAGAGGAAAACACAGGAAGAACACTCTTTGACATAAATCACAGCAAGATCTTTTTTGATCCACCTCCTAGAGTAATGGAAATAAAAACAAAAATAAACAAATGGGACCGAATGAAACTTCAAAGCTTTTGCACAGCAAAGGAAACCATAAACAAGACGAAAAGACGACCCTCCGAATGGGAGAGAATATTTGCAAACGAATCAACGGACAACAGATTAATCTCCAAAATATATAAACAGCTCATGCAGCTCAATATTAAAGAAACAAACAACCCAATCCAAAAATGGGCAGAAGACCTAAATAGACATTTCTCCAAAGAAGACATACAGATGGCCAAAAAGCACATGAAAAGATGCTCAACATCACTAATTATTAGAGAAATGCAAATCAAAACTACAATGAGGTATCACCTCACACCAGTTAGAATGCACATCATCAGAAAATCTACAAACAACAAATGCTGGAGAGGGTGTGGAGAAAAGGAAACCCTCTTGCACTGTTGGTGGGAATGTAAATTGATACAGCCACTATGGAGAACAATATGGAGGTTCGTTAAAAAACTAAAAATAGAATTACCATATGACCCAGCAATCCCACTACTGGGCATATACCCAGAGAAAACCGTAATTCAAAAAGATACATGCACCCCAATGTTCATTGCAGCACTATTTACAATAGCCAGGTCATGGAAGCAACCTAAATGCCCATCGACAGACGAATGGATAAAGAAGTTGTGGTACATATATACAATGCAATATTACTCAGCCATAAAAAGGAACGAAATTGAGTCATTTGTTGAGACGTGGATGGATCTAGAGACTGTCATACAGAGTGAAGTAAGTCAGAAAGAGAAAAACAAATATCGTATATTAACGCATGTATGTGGAACCTAGAAAAATGATACAGATGAACCGGTTTGCAGGGCAGAAGTTGAGACACAGATGTAGAGAAGAAATGTATGGACACCAAGGGAGGAAAACCACGGTGGGGTGGGGATGGTGGTGTGCTAAACTGGGCAATTGGGATTGACATGTATACACTGATGTGTATAAAATTGATGACGGATTTTAAAAAATAAATAAATAAATACTGAGATTTCAAAAGAATAAAAATAAAAAAATTAAATTAAATTAAGAAACCAAACCACAATTTCCCAGTTTATCTGCCAACATATCATATACATTGACTTATTAGAGTTTTCCAAGAGAGAATACTCAATAAATTCATTCATTTTTAAAATTAAAAAAAAAAAAACATTAAAAAAAAAAACCCCACAATGCAGTATCACCTCATGCCTGTTAGAATAGTTATTATCAAAAGATGGGAGAGGGGCACACCTGGCCTTCACGCCGTGTGCTGCCACGTCAGTGCTTTGTCGCCTTGGCGTCGTGCGGCTGATGACAGGATTTTTACCAAATGTATTTTAAAGTGTTGTCTCACCGGCCACTGGAATTCAGAGCATTCTTTGCTGGCTACAGTGCCATCTGTAACAAGGAAACAGGCCAACTCTGCCAAGCTGACAAGGAACTCATCGTTATGGTAACCAGTCTGGCCAACAGGTGCTCATATAGCGTGGTTGTTCACAGTGCCTGGTACAGGGTCTTCTCAAAGAACCCAGTGCTCTCTGACCAGCCGGCCCCAAGCCTGGGCCTGTCAGCGCTCCCATTCTGGATCTGCCTCCCTCAACTCTTTCCCTCCAAGACTGGTTGTGAAATGGGTCTCGATCCCCAGGCAACAGGTTACTCTCTCTCCTTGTTTCATCCAAAGTCAGGCCTTTTGGGTGTCAGAGGTCATGCTAATTCTTCCCAGAGAAATGAACTGAGGATAAAGACACAGTGAACATGGGTCTGTGTGAACTGGAGAAAGTCTGACCTCCCTGCCCGGGAAAAGGCAATGCTGGAATTTGCACTTGCTATTTCCCGAGCTGATGACATAACAGATGACCATTTCAAAAAGTTCGAGGTGCATGGCTTCAACCAAGATGATGCCTGGGATATAGCTGCAATTTTAGCTTTTTATGCTATGTCCAACCGCCTTGCTCATTTCGTCAGTCTTGTTCCCAACAAAGAATTCTATTTGATGGGCAGATCCAATGATGTCAAAGACATCAGGAGTGAACCTGCTGCTCCCAAAGTATAAAAGCCTGAACAGAAAGGCCAGTGTTTACATTTCCAGCACATTGCATTATAAGACACCAGTTGGGAAGTAATTTTTTTTAATGTTTAGTCAATGGATAAGGAAGAAAGTAAATAAATTTGTTCCCTGCCTGCTTGATGAGATACCTCCTAAGGGACATGTGATATCTGGGCCTAGGGGAAACCTTTTACGTTTTTACTTTTGTTGTGATCTGAAAGGAGCATCAGGGACAAAGGTGAACATTTTTTAGCTTTTAAAAATAGTGTTACATAGAAATTGGTCTATACAGACTGTGGTTTGAAATCAGTTCCTTGTTAACATGGTGGTATACCAAGGGTCTGAAAGGCAGTGGGTAAATAGAAGCAGGCACCAAGTTGTTCTATCTTTAGTGCCTTCTCCTTTAACCTCCAGTGACTTTTGTTTAAATCATGGTCATCTCAATAGAATTTTAGTCCTTATGTGGTTTATTCTTATTTTAGGTTTTAGTAAAAATTATTTGGAAGAAGAGGGAGCTCATATTTTAAGCAGAAGTGTAAGGAAAAAACCGACCCTGACATTACTAAGCAACTCGGTCTGCGTGTTACAACCACTGCTGCCTTATGTGTGCGGCTGTCTTAACTTTGCAGGAGTCATTTTCATTATCTAGCTGATAGAGGTACATGCAAACCTACAAAATGTTTTTGTTTCCACTTGACTTCTGTGGATTCTCTAAATTGCCAGTGAACAGTTCTTATTCAGTTTGGGGGCGATAGTGAGTTAATTTTGAATTGCCTGAACTGTGAAACCTGATTATCTTGAGGCAGCACAACTCTTGCTGCAGAGCTTGTGTTTTTCTGCTGGAACTATATCTTAAATACCTTGGATTATGTAACCTTTTAAAACTGACTTTTGAGGGGAGGAGGTAGGGGCATTAAAAAAAAAAAAAAGACAAGAGACTAAGTGTTGGTGAGGACGTGCAGAAAAGCGAATGCTTGTGCACTGCTGGTGCAGCCATAATAGGAAACAGTATAGAGGTTCCTCAAAAAATTAAAAATTGAACTACTGTACAATCCA
This sequence comes from Balaenoptera acutorostrata, assembly GCF_949987535.1. NCBI lineage: Eukaryota > Metazoa > Chordata > Mammalia > Artiodactyla > Balaenopteridae > Balaenoptera > Balaenoptera acutorostrata. The sequence goes on along the minus strand of NC_080073.1, from coordinate 70,319,214 downwards.
GCAATTCCACTTCTGGGTATATATCCAAAGGAAATGAATATAGGGTATCAAAGAAATATCTGCACTCCCATGTTCACTACAGCATTATTCACAACAGCCAAGATATGGAAACAACCAAAGTGTGCAACAAGGAATGAATGGAAAAGATCATGTGGTATATATACACAATGGAATATTATTCAGCCATGAGAAAGAAGGAAATTCTGCCATTTGCAACAACACTGATGAACCCTGACAGCATTATTCCAAGTGAAATAAGCCAGACAGAGAAAGCTGAATACTGCATAGTATCACTTACGTGTGGAATCCGAAAAAAAAAGTCAAAATCAGAAAGTAGAAAGGTGGTTGCCAAGGGCTTGGGACTGGGGGAAATAGGGACAGGTTGGTAAAAAGGTACATAAAAATAATCATAATCATAATAGAAGATACATGTATAAAAGTCAATGTGACATGCCCAATGCTGGCTCTGGTAGCATATCTATTCTTTCTAGTTCTTCCAGTCCAAAGAAATGACAGTGCAGTTACTAGAAAACTCAAAAATAATGTTTGCAGCAGAGAACTGTAAACACAAAAGAGCCGATTAAGCATTAATAGCTCCTCGCGGAGTAAACATATTGGTCTTCAAAGCACTGCATAAAGGACTGTTCTAAAACAACAGCTTAACCTTTTATACCTTTTCTTTACCTAGTTTAACAAATAGGTTTCACAGTGTGAGAAAAGTTGGACAACAATATATGCCATTCAAGTTCAAATCAACAAATACAAATATGTAACAGGATGTGTTATAATCAATGCCCTGCTTTTTAGTCATCTAGATGGGGATATAGGCTTTTGTTATATATTTGCAAATTAAAAATTTTTAAGAAAAAACTACCCTCCACCCACCGTCAGAAGCCATTGTCTTTCATGAGCCTAAAACCTCAAGAAGGACAGATTTCAAAGCCATATAATACCCCACAATCTATTCAAATGCTAGTTTGTTTTGTTTTAAATCTTATTCAAACCTTTGTGCATTTCAAGTCTACCTCTTCCCACCACATCTTGGCATTCTGGTGAGAAGTCTCGAAGGTCCTCAGTATCTGCTGCAAACCACCTAAAATTTACGATCCTCCCCCCCCAGAGAAAGTGCCCCCAGAGGTTCTTCTGGCATAAAGTTGCCTGTGTATCAATGAAGTTGACCCAGCTATTGCAGTTGTGTCAGACTGAAGCAGGGATTGGTGCACCAGCCTAAGACAGCCATGGATTAACTGAACAGCTAGGGTCCAACTTGGTCCAAAGAGGGTAACTGCATAGAGACTGGTGACAAATATATTCAGACCCTCCCATAAAATTAGGGCACAGAGCATGCAGTCACTAGAGATCAGGCAGTGCTCCAAGTGATTCTAAGCTGTCCATGAGGCCTACTCCATATTCTAGCCTGAAAAGGATTAGGACCCTGAGTGAATACACAGTTAACAAGCAAATAATATCCTATGCTACTGCACAGTCCCAATCCTGAAGGTATCTCTTCTGCAAAATCCAGAAAAGTCTAATACAACTGATCTACTTCTCTAGACACAACACGTTCCAGTCATCACACCCATGGACTTGGTCACTGAAGAGCCAAGCCTTCACACACACCTTTGTGCTCCTCTGGCAGGAGAGGCGGGTAAAGCTGCAATTCCTTCCAATTACCTAAAATTCTCTCTCATCACAATAATCCATAAAGTAAGCCTGAGCTGCTTGACAATCACCTCCTTCAAGAAGACTTCTCCAACTGATCCAAATGACATTAAATTACTACTTTATTCTGTGACCCCCTCCATTTAGTTTTTTCTATAAATCACACATCATTTCAATCAACTCTTGAGATTCAGTCCAACCTCCAATAACACAGAAATTGACTCATCTTAAACATTATTTGAAATTTGCTGGGCCTCAATTTTTTTTTAATAGAGACCTTTATTCCCATATGGTTTGACTGGTATATTTATTTATAATTGTTTCCACAGAACGATGTTCTTCAGATCCACTAGTAAAAAGCATTTGTCTCCCCAATACAAGGCGAATAAACTAAAGTCTATATCATGTCTATTTTTTTATATGTTTCCACAAAATCCAAGACTGTTTTAACCTCAACAAGTGAACAATTTTGTTAATAAATATAATACTTATCCTAATAAGATTATTTTGAAGGATATTTGAATATGGGATATTTTTAGTATTCCATTATTCTGGATTTTCTAATACAGCTACACAAAAATGTAAAAAGGACAGTTATAACCATGGATTGCATTTTAGGTGCAGTATTTACTATGTTAATTAACATTATAAAATATATCCTTACAAAATTATTGCATATAAACAAATGAGATATATGTATCATTATTTACAAAGCACAAAGGTATTAGGCAGCAACATAATGCAAAATATCAAGAGAACAAAATCAGCATGTGCTCTAAGGAATTTAGAACTTAACAGACGACCTAAGGTAAGTACGAACAGTATGCCTGTGGAGATGAAGGGTACCCTGACTAAAAGGACAGGGAGATAAGGGAAAGTGAAAGTCAGCAGGTGGTATTTGCTTCACTGCATAGGTAGTGTTTTGAGTGTTATCTGAAGCAGTCAGAAAAAGCTAAATATGTTAAATACTGAAAGAAGCAGGTATCTGGCATAGCTAGAAGAGGAATATTAGGTGCTTAGAAAGGAGAGTAACGTGAATCCAAGAAGAATGCTCCTACAAGAAGCCATACAGATGAGCTGACAGAAAATAAGAATAGAGAAGAAACAAAACCAATACCAAAGATAACAAGGAACGGCTAGGTCTAAAAGAGGGAGAGTAGAATAAAGACAGTGGGTTACAGATCATCCTCGTGTGCGATGCCGGAGTTCAAGAAGAGTATAATGCAGTATTACGCATGATTACGAACAATGTCTTTATTTTACAAAGTTTCTATCCAGAAAGAAAATTCTTCGTATTTATTCCTCAGAATGAGGCAGCAATCATTACAAAGTACATTAAGTGTGTATATTCTTAATACATAGTTTTATTTATGCTCTCCCACTTCAAAGCGCAACCCAGATTTTAAATGCATTAAGTCACTGCAGCCTGCCACCCCGAAAAAAAAAAAAAAGGAAAGAAAGAAAGAAAAGGTAATGCTTTTCATCTGACTAACAAAAATCAGACAGGGTACTTGCTCTTTCCTCTCTTCAAATTTTAACCTTTGAAGCAAGTATCTCTGGTTAAGAAAAAATTCCTAATATCAAAACCAAATTCCTTTCCTCTTTCATTAGGTTCAAATCGCTATCAAAGAATTAGTATGACTGAAAAAAAAAATTTTTAATCAACACTTGAATTAAATTATGGACATAAAATTCAACTGTCACAGAATCCAAAGTAATTCCCTCAGTGCAATCTTCCAGAAAGCAGGATTTTAGACGGTTGATATTAGAGAAGATCACCAGAAATTGGAAAGGAGATTCAATGAGCATTTATATCACGATCCAGCAAGATCCTGAATGCCTCACCAAAGAACTATTATATTTCTCTTGTGAACCTCAAACTTCTAATAGCTTGCCTTCTAAAATGCTCTTATTACTAATTTATTGGCTTTGGCTTTTTTAGACCAAAATATGTAGAACTGCAGAAGCTTCTGATCAGCACAACCATAATTAAGTGATACAATTTTAGGCCAGTCCAGTCCTCATAAAAGAAAAAGAGAAATAAGAAATAAAAATTTTTTTTTAATTTAAGCTTGACATTTTAGCCTATGTAGTCTCATTAATATAGTAGTTAACAGAGAGTTCTGGAGTTAAACTCTTCCGTTACAATCCTGACTGATCTTGGGCGAGTAACTTAGATCTAAGTCTGTGTCGTCATGTATAAAATATAGGTATTACTAATACCTATCTCACAGAGTTGTTAAGGCTGAAAAGAGACAATACATGTAATATTCTTTGAACACTGCTTCACAAATAGAAAATATTCAGTGAAAGTTTTAGTCACTTTTCACATTTGTTTAGGCTTTAAAATGCATTAAAACAACCTAGGGACCTCCATTACCACCTCCAAGAACCTCTAAGGAGTACAGGGACCTGAGATTTTATAATCATGCCCTAATATGTCCCTCCATGACATTTTTAAATTAAATCAATATATGCGCTTTTTACCTGAATTTATGTCTCCCTAAAGATGGCACATTCAGAAAAATATTTTGTCTGTTGATTTCTATCTGGTGGACTTACAGTGGGTTAGAACACTATAAATGGCAAAGAACCATAAAAACCGTATTTCTGTGTGTTTGAGTTTTCTATCCTGAACATACATTACTTTTGTAATCAGAAAAAACAGATGTTGTAAGATTAGTGTTTTCCCTCAATAATTTATTTTGGCAGTCAGGAATTTTTATGCAATCTACTTATTTATCCAAGTGCCTAATAAAACAGATTCTTAGAGGTTTTAGTATTTTCTTCCTACTTCTTACATATTACATTGCTCACAAGCAAAGACTTGGAAACAAAACACATCTACTAAACCATATTATATAAGTAAATTTTATATATCAGAAGTTCCCTTCTAGAGTACAATCTATTTATAATTCAATTGTTTGGACCTCAGAAGTAATTTTCCCTTAAAAGCAATGTTGTAATAAGTATGGTTGAAGTTCCTAGATTAAGCCAGAAAGATTATTTAGCCATATTATTCCTGAATTTTAGTAACAGGATTATTGACCTAGGTTTCAAAATCCAGGGTCAAGCCATACAATAGAAAGAAAAAGAAGTTTTTAAAAATCCAGCTTCTTTTTTGAAGCTCAGGAATATCCCTTGGCAATTTTCTTAAATAGGCAGCTTGCTTTGCTATCTTTTGACTGCCCTCTAGTTTGTGCCCCCCTGCTCTCATGTTGACCCTTGTGCCCACCTATTATGGAACTCCATCCAAACCTGGTCTCCCATGATGCAATCTTACCCAGTCCTCTTTTCCCAACTATCCTACCAATGTAAGTGATCACATTTAGGTATTAAATATAGAGTAATATGAATGAACCAACTCACACTGAACCCCTTAATTCTAAGCTGGGGCATTTCTGGTCATATAAAATGAAGTGAAATATTCAGGCCACATCAAAACAGACATTACTGACCTACAAGGGAACCAGGCACAATCAACTTCTCACAACTCTTCTTTTATATTATTCTTTCTAAGCCCACCAGGTTTCGAAAAGTACTAAAACCATCAAAGACATCTACAGTGAAGAAAAGATTAAAAGCAGAGAGTGGACACCCTCTGAGAAACTTAAAAGTTTAGAAAATGCAGTACACAAAGAACATGTGAAATTAAAGAACTATGATTCAGTTTAAATTAACACCAAATGCTAAGGGAACACAAAAATTATGTCTTAAGAGACATTATAAATACAAACGACCCCTGAACTATGTGGGGTCAGGGGCACTGACTCTACATGCAGTTGAAAATCTCCGTACAATTTACAGTCAGCCATCCGCATCCGGAGATTCAACCAACCGGAGCTTATGTAGTACTGTAGTATTTACTACTGAAAAAAATCTGCATATAAGCAGACCTGAGCAATTCAAACCCGTGTTGTTCAAGGGTCAACTGTATATGAGTAGGAGGCAGAAAGACATTCCAGGAAGAGAGAAAATGAGAAGGCAAGGAGTTTAGAAAAAGCAAGACAAGTGCATGAGGTGATAAAGATACCACACTGGGTTAAAAAAGGAAAGGAACATGGTTTTGATCTGGAGATATATGGGACCAAGTAGGAAAAAAAGACTTCAAGCAAACAGTACAGTACAGAATTGAACAGACCAAAAACTGGACCACTTCCAGGTAATCCTTTGTTTTGGAGAATGTCCTACATATTGTAGGATGTTTAGCAGCATCCTTGGCCTCTACCCACTTGATGTCATTAACACCTCTCTCCACTAAGTGATAACAACTAAAAATATCTCCGGACATTGTCACATGTCCTCCAGGGGACAAATTCAACCTGCTTTAAAGAATCAATCTTTAACCAAAAAGCCCCAAACAAAGCAAAAAATATACTAAGCTACGAAAGGAACCAAAGCAGGAAATGTGCGACTACGCTAAAACACTAACTGGTCAGATCCCCGAGCACCTGAGTATTCTAAGAAACCAATTTTTCCTAATAGCTGAAAATCTATCCTTGTAAGTACCAAGTATTTTTTTTTCTAATTTTAACTCTCTTGGAAAGATATTTTTATTTTTATATATGACCTTGCCTTCTTAAGCAAGAATATCAAAGAAAATTTTAACTCTATTTTAAGATTCAGGGTCATTGTGAAATCCATTCATAACTGTATTATAGGACTTTGAGATCTTCGGAGAATATTATAAGTAAGGAACAACAACAGTTTTATGTGGTTCGAAGAAAGTATATGTGGATAAAACTGGGTAATCAGGTAAAACAGTATAGTCTGGAGTCAGGCCAAGGAGTTTGAATTTTATCTCAAAGAGTAACCACTCATCCTGTTCTTTTGGTGGGTAAATAACATAAACAGGTCTGTTTTCCAAAGATCATAAATGAATGAATGAGAGAAAAGACTAGAACCCAGTAAGAAGCTCCATTTAGATATAACAGGCCAAGCAGAAGGCAGAGGCTGCCTGACCTAGGGTGGCAGTGATGGCAAGGAGGGAGAGAAAAATATAAAATATAGCTGGAAGACCAATTTGGTGAACTACGGGTGGAAAACGGAGGGGATATAAAGGGTCAAAGATGACACTGGCTTCCGGCTACGTAGATACAACTAAGACTGGGAAAACAGTAAAAGAACCTCATTTCCAAGGAAAAAGATTATGAGCGAGATTTGGGTTTTAAGGTCTAGCCTCGTGAACTCAGTAACCTAGGCTTTATTTAAGCAAGTCAAGTTAAATTTCTACTAAATTTCACCCTCAGTGAAGAAAAATAACACACATCCAATTTATTTGTGAAGATTAAATAACACAGTAAAAGCACTTTGGAAAGAACCAGTCTAGTATAAGAAATGACTATTCCTCTTTTTTTTTTTTTATTCCTGGCAAAACTACCACTAAGTACAAGCTTCATGGGGTACCTTCATTTCCCTATCACAAATCTTTCCAATCACCCTAAAATAATTCACATTCAAGCCACCAACAGCTTCTTCCTGGACATTTCTGTTTCACTGTACTGGTTGTTTTATTTTACCACTCACTGTGTTTCACCTCTGCCTTGACATTCTTTACAGCATGTTTTAGGAAAACTACAATGAGGATATTAATTCTGAAAGTTTCTTTTCCATTAACACATTTTTCATCTCTGTGTGTTTATTCTACTCTACCTTGTCTACTCTACTTGCTACTACCCCAGTCCTACTTCAAATCTGCACTACATACTTCAATAGCCTCATAAGCCTCCAACTTTTTCCAAAAAGTTAAAAAAATAATTCACCCCACTACACCCCCCTTCCTCCCCCCCCAAAAAAATCCTCCTGGCTGTGAAGGTCTGACTCATCTGGACAAAAGGGAGAATCACTGAAGTAAATGTGTTTTCCTCTTTGTATTAAGCCTCAAGAGAGAAAAGGGTTGTAGAAAGTTAGAACATCATACTCTCTCCCTCCCAAAAGAACCTCCAAAGCTGACTCAGACTTTGTAAAGAAAATTAGAAGTTTTACAAAGAATAAGAAAGCGTGGGTAGGAAAAAAGGAAGAGAACTCAAAATACAGAAAACTAGATGACTACAACACACAACCCACCAGAGTTGGTTACATGTTTCACTGGACATGTTTCATGGCCTGTATCTACCATCATGCCCTTCAAGAGTAACTGCCCACCAGAAAAATTCCTGTTTAGATGAAGGACGGATACCAGACACCCCGATAGCAAAAGGAAATCAGAAAGCATCCATATGTCGTCAGAGGTGAATCAATCAGATAATCCCTCAAAGGAGCTTTTACTAAAGTTTTCCAAGTGTGGTCCCCAGCGGAGCAGCATCAGCATCCACATCACAAGCAAGGGAACTTGTGGGAAATGCAAATGATTTGGCCCTATTCTAGGAATAGGGCCTAGCGATCAGGTGATTGTGATACACCCTAACGCTTGCCTATTATTAAGATCCTCTGAGCCTCCTTAAATCCCGGTTTATTAAGTATACCATGGAGCTTGCGCTTGGATTAATATGAGATTTCCCTGTATCCTTGAATACCTAGAATAGTGCCTGACACAGAATGCCTGACTCAATAAATGTTTGTTGAATGAATGAGTGAATGGCCTTAAAATAAACTTTACCCCTTACTAAACTACTGTTAATGGAATTGTTTCTTGTAACCAAAGAATCTTAATTAGGCAATGTGCATGGGGAGTGGGGGCAGGGTACACACAAGATGGCCAAAGTCCTTGGAGCTAGTACATGGGGACTTAGAGAGAGCTAGAACACTGTTTTGAGAAGAAGCAGCTAAGAAACATACCCTGTCCAAAAGAAAAAGTGAAGGAATTTCAAGGGGCAAAACTGAGAATTTAATAACAGGGTCAAGGAAATTGCAGCTGTAAGGAACTGTGATTTGACCTTATACAGGCTCTGAGGCCAAAATAGAAAACTGCCATGCTTTTTCAAGAACCTAGGCAGTTAATAAATAAAGACTTTGACCTCTGTCTCAATGAGGAGTGAAAAAGTCTATGTATCTAATGATTTACCTGATCTGTATGTAATTTGTACCTTAAGATTCCACCACACCATGGAAATAATTTATACCTTTAAACTCTGCTGTAGCTGACGGATCAGGGACATAACCTTCAAAAATAAGAGTGGCCAGACTAAATTCTGAGAGCTCTCAGAAGCAGAATTCTACCCTCTTCCCTATCCCTGTTGATACTCTGAATATTGACAGCAGAAATCTACTCCCAAAAAGGCAAAAGAATAAAACAAAACTAAATGAAACTTTTGGGGGCCCAGGGACAGGGGGCTGTCTCTACTGTCAAACCCCTGAACTCCAATTCTCTGTATGTCACAGAAGGATTCTTCTTTCTCAAATACTGTATTAATAACATTATATGTCCATCAACAGATGAATGGATAAAGAAGATGTGGCACATATATACAATGGAATATTACTCAGCCATAAAAAGGAACGAAACTGAGTTATTTGTAGTGAGGTGGATGGACCTAGAGATTGTCATACAGAGTGAAGTAAGTCAGCAAGAGAAAAACAAATACCGTATGCTAACACATATATATGGAATCTAAAAAAAAAAAAAAAAAAAAAGGTCAGAAGAACCTAGGGGCAAGACGAGAATAAAGACGCAGACTACTAGAGAATGGACTTGAGGATACGGGGAGGGTAAGGGTAAGCTGGGACAAAGTGAGAGAGTGGCATGGACATATATACACTAGCAAACGTAAAATAGATAGCTAGTGGGAAGCAGCTGCATAGCACAGGGAGATCAGCTCGGTGCTTTGTGACCACCTAGAGGGGTGGGATAGGGAGCGTGGGAGGGAGGGAGATGCAAGAGGGAAGAGATATGGGGACATGTGTATATGTATAACTGATTCACTTTGTTATAAAGCAGAAACTAACACACCCCTGTAAAGCAATTATACTCTAATAAAGATGTTAAAAAATATATATATTATAGTCCCTCAGAGGCCTCCTAATGAGACTACCTTCCAATTGTCTCATAAATCATATTTAAATTACTAACCATGGTCTTTTTTTAAGGGGGGGGGGTTATTCCACCTCTCTATTTCCCACCAAACCCCCACTTATGCCCTCTACCGCATTAAGTAACTCTATCACCCATAAGATGCTTCACCCTCACGCAGGCTACATGAGGGCAGGGACTTGTATCCCCAGTGCTTAGAACCATGTCAGGCACAAAATGAACAGTAGAGTATGTGTTAATTGACTGACCCCCACTCCCACTCCTCATCCCAGTTTTGTTTTGTTTTTTTAATCTCTTTATTAATCTCAGTCTATCCTTCCTCAGAAAAGCTCACCTCTTCCAAAAAGCCTCTCCTGACTGGCTCCAAAGAGCTTCGACTGAAAGAAAACCATCTTGCTTCTGTTAATACTTATGCACAACTATCACTGGTTATGTTTCAATCACCTATGTTTTATTCTTATCTATCTTCCGTTTTTGATAAGATACTCAAGGGCTAAAAGCAAGCCCCTACTGAAGTAGTAAACCTGCCAAGGTTGTGCGCAGGGTGAATGCAATGTTCTCTCTCATGATCCATTGCTCAACTTGCTAATTAGACACAACACAGCCACTTCACCTGCAGCAGGCAGTAGTGGCAGCAGCACAGAGGAGCAGAAGGGAGCAGAGAGGAAGGGATTTGGCAGAGAAAGAGACCACATCTAGATGAGACTATGGGAAAGGAGGGGGGAGGGTAGCAGGACCCAGAAAGTCTCACTCACTCTTTCCTTGGGACCATCACAATCCCTCCCACAAGGCACTTATATCAAGTTATAAGTCCACTGGCTATCCTTCAGGACATTTTCCTATTACCACAACTCTATTTCATCTTAAATATGATGAAGTTTTAAACAAAATCAAAATACTGATGGCACAAGCATAAATTATTAAATGAGGCAAATCATTTGGGGAAGATAAGTGTTTATAAATTACTTACCATCCCCCTTCCCCAAAGAAGGGGCAGGGGAAGGCAGACCAAAAAAAAAAAAGAGAGAGAACTAGCACAAAGCAACTCTAAAAGGACAGCTCTGGCTCTAGGATGTGATGGATCTATACTCCCCACCTTTCCCACCATCTTCACTCCAACTTTCTGGCCATCTGCTGCTACTGCTGAAGGGCGGTAGGAATGTAGAATCTGAGCTAATTCCTTCAACCTGCAAGGCAATTTATTTTAATTACCCAAATAATAAAACACTATTTGCTGATATGCTTTAAGACTTCTGTCAAACCCTGGAGTTGATTTTTTGTTTAAAGATCAACTTCTACAGGAAAACATGGTGTCGAAGAACCTCACTTGTCAAAACTAGATCAAAGTTATAAAAGTTCCATACAAAACAGAAGTTGAAAGGAGGAAGTCGACAGCTTTCTCCTCAACAGTCCTTATCCCCACCTATAATTGTCTTCAGCTTCATGTAACACAAAATTACCAGCGCTAAGGCAGCAAAAACATCCCTCCCCTGTTTTTTCAAACAAGTCTTCATTGGCTCCCTCTTCCGTTTAAAAGTTCCATGGCTAGTCTAAGTTATGACAACTCAAGCAGTTCTATTTCTGTATTTCCTAATTAACAAACTTACCAGAAAAATGATTTTTAACCAAAGCCAGAAAGAGGTTAGCAGAGAGTAATTCATGATTAGGCTACAGAAACAAAAGGAACATTCCACAGAGGCAAACTACCCAGTTTCCCCATTTAGTGCTGCAACTCCAGGAATCTAATGATCCTTCATTTTTTCAAAAATGAAAATGACAGTAAAATTCCCTAGTGTTGACAGCAGGTGATCTTTAACTTCACTGCTGCCTGACAGGCACCTACAGGCTTTACCTGGCCTCAATCTGTCCAGTTTGGAACTGCCAATTAGTCACTTCTCAAAAGCAAATCTCAATGTAAGTCATTAAAAAAAAAGTGCTTTTCAAAGCGTCAGATACAATGAATTAGTCAAACTCAGGACATTAGAACAAAATAAAACTTGGGTGCCCAATCCAGGCTGCAACTGTCAAAGCCAAGTGACAAAAGAATATCGTTCCAGAGCAAAGAAAGGATCAAATTCTCAAAACAGTTGTGATACATATAGTGCTCCTCTTACATACAAATACTCTTAAATACCGCAGCAATTGAACAGGTGTCTTCATTGGTAAGCTTAGTCTTTCTCAACTGAGGTTCCACAGGACAAAATTAAGCACTAATTCCCTAAGGCACAGGTTGGCAAACCTTTTCTGTAAATATTTTAGGCTTTTCAGACCACATGGTCTCTGTCACTATTCAATTCTGCCATTGGAGCTTGAAAGCAGCTGCCAACAGTTAAGTAAATGAATGAGGTAACTGTTCCAATGAAACTTTACGGACACTGAAATTTGAATTTCATACAATATTCACAGAATTATTCTCTTCTGCAATGATTTTAAAACATAAAGCGATTCTTATAAAAAATTTCTTAGTTCTTTGGCTAGATTTAGCTCTGAGCAGTAGTTTGTCAACCTACTCCCTAAGCCATCCTTTGTATTAATAGATTAACTTCTCTCTTATGCATGCAGAATGATACTAATTACACACCATACTACAGAGAATTGAGAAATAGTCACTCAAATCATTTTTTCCGTGTCTATAGTGCTCTGATTGTCTAATAGAGTAATACTCTGTCTAGTATGAAGCTAAATGATGAGATTTTGTTAGCACTTGTTAACTTGGGCAAATAACTTTACACAAGTTAAAAGTTACTCTTCTTTTTTTTTTTTTTTTTTAAACAAGAGTGTTTCATGGAAGGATTTTTATGACCAAACGCTGGGGTGAGGGGATACTTTCTTTTTTTTTTTTTTTTTAATTATTATTTATTTGTTTCTTTATTTATTTTTGGCTGTGTTGGGTCTTCGTTTCTGTGCGAGGGCTTCCTCTAGCTGTGGCAAGCGGGGGCCACTCTTCATCGCGGTGCGCAGGCCTCACTATCGTGGCCTTTCGTTGCGGAGCACAGGCTCCAGACACGCAGGCTCAGTAGTTGTGGCTCACAGGCCTAGTTGCTCTGCGGCATGCGGGATCTTCCCAGACCAGGGCTCGAACCCGTGTCCCCTGCATTGGCAGGCAGATTCTCAACCACTGCGCCACCAGGGAAGCCCAAAAGTTACTCTTCTTAAAGTCTCAAAATATAAAAAGGAACTTTCACATCCCGTATATTGCCGATGGATAACAGAAACCAAACTGTTGTAAATTAAATCTCTGGTTAATATATTGCTAGAAATAATAAAGAAATTCTTTTAGTAAAGCCCAGAATTCAATTATCATCTTTCAATCCATTTTGTATCTTCAGATCCTGTTTCTTCTTAAAGCAGAACCTACCTGAATAAAAATCACAAACATAAATTACAGGATTGTCTCAGACAATTAAGTAACTAGATTTGAGTTCTAGCTCCACCTCTTTCTAGATGAGTGAGCTTGAGCAAGTATCCATACTCTCTTTACTTATCTGTTAAGGAGAGGAAATATCTGCAACCCTCCAAGAGAAGTCAAAAGTATACAATTAAACTTAGGCAGAACAGTTTGTATAGTGCTATAGAAATATCAGTTGCCATTATTAGGTGCTCAGTAACTTTCTTCATATTATCATCTTCTACTTTTTTATAACACTCCAGTGTTAGTTTCTGCTCAGCCTCAGGTTTAGTGGAATACTGTGCACCTAGTAGTACATCTCATTCAACACATAAAATTTAGGCAAAGCATAAGCAATAAGCAATAAAGATGACTGAGATGGTCTCAGCACTCAAACAGTTTAGAATGAACACAAACACGTATACATGATAAGTCAGTGCTGTAAGAGGAACAAATGAAAACGAACATGAATACTGTGGAATGAGAAAAAGTTTCACAGGTAGTTAATAAGGGCCTGGGTATATGATGCGAGAGATACTGTAACAGAGGGAAATGCAAAAGCACAGATACAGAGGGGTAAGAGAACACTCCACACACCCCAGAATACAGGGCAGTTCAAGTTCTAAAACAAATTACAAAAGGAGAATTTCATTTTTAAAATCCAACCAGGAAAAGAAAAACCTTCCCATTAAGTCTCTAAAAAGTAAGCATCTTGAAGGATAAGCAAGGGGGCTCATTTTAAGCCAGAGTTGGAAAAATTATGAACCATGCTAGCTTCAACCCATTTCATCATCATTTCCCAAAGCACTTTACAATGTCTAAGAAGATACGTTTAGGGCTTCCCTGGTGGCGCAGTGGTTGAGAATCTGCCTGCCAATGCAGGGGACACGGGTTCAAGCCCTGGTCTGGGAGAATCCCACATGCCGCGGAGCAACTGGGCCCGTGAGCCACGATTACTGAGCCTGCGCGTCTGGAGCTTGCGCTCCGCAACAAGAGAGGCCGCGATAGTGAGAGACCCACACACCGCGATGAAGAGTGGCCCCCGCTTGCCGCAACTAGAGAAAGCCCTCGCACAGAAAAAAAAACGAAGACCCAACACAGCCAAAAATAAATAAAGAAATAAATAAAAATAAAGGAATTCCTTTAAAAAAAAAGTGAAGATTTAAAAAAAAAAAGATCCTATTAAAAAAAAAAAAAAGAAGATACGTTTAGAGAGGACTGAGTTACAGAAAAGGGATGTCTGGCCTAGCAAGTCTCTGAGGAAGTGGGGACTGGCATACCTGTCTCCCTTGATGACGCATGCAATATATCAACCTGCTTCAAAAACCATTTTCTTAAATTCTGCAAGTTATCACCGTTCTCAGTAAGAAAAAGCAATACAGCAATTCTTAAAAGAGTAAGTTACATACGTTTCCTCGAGGGGAGTGGGGACTAGGAAATCTTACGTTCTTCCTCTAGAGTTTGTTTTCTTACTTACATCATTAAAAACCTTTCCCGTAAACAAATTTTATTCATGTTTTCTACCCCTTTACCACCAACAACAAAATTAATTTAACTTGGAACTGTGCCTAAGCATGGTAAATTTTAACCCAGAAGACTAATGAGTAATAAGAAGGGTGTTCTGTAATTATTACCTCTCCCTCTCAAGACTGCCACTGCATCAGCCACGCCACCAGTAGAAGATTAAAGATGGCCCCCAACTCTCTGCTAGGCCTCTGATTGAGAGATGCAGTCCAATCCCCATCCCCACTCCTGCCCCCTTGAATCTGGGCAGGTGACTGCTTTGACCATTACAATATGGAAGAAGTGATGCTACACCAGTTTCCAGATGAGCCTGTCAACTGTGAGAAATAATAATAAATTGCTTTTTTAAGGCCCTAAATTTTAGAGTAGTTTGCTAAGAAGCACCAGATAACTGGAACAGTCACCACGTCTCAGCTCCAGCTTTCAGGGCTTTCACCACACCACAACCAAAATACTGTTTCACTTATAAAAGGAAACAAAAACTCAGAAGTTACAACGTATTGGACAGGTTTCTAACAATATGCTGTCAACTCTCAGAGCATAAAAAAGACAACCAAAGTGTCCTAATTCCTCCTAAGAAATGCAAAATGACCTAACATCAGTCAAGTTCCTCTGAAAGGTTATAAAAATCAAACTCCTTGAGTATACCCAAGTGATGCATTGATTCTTTACACCAAAGAAAACCCTCTGGTCTGGAAGGTTAGATACCAGGAAGTAGTCATCTCCGGAAAGTAGTATTTAAAAAGGAAGTGGGGCCTTTTTCACAATGGGTTTGCCGCCAGGACACAGGTGTCGTGAAAACCACCGCTAAACCTAAGCAAAACCTAAGCAAAAATGGGAAAGGAGAAGACCCACATCAACATCGTTGTCATTGGACACGTAGATTCCGGGAAGTCTACCACTACTGGCCATCTGATCTACAAATGTGGTGGGATCGACAAGAGAACCACTGAAAAGTTCGAGAAGGAGGCTGCCGAGATGGGAAAGAGCTCCTTCAAGTATGCCTGGGTCTTGGACAAACTGAAAGCTGAACGCGAGTGTGATATCACCACTGATATCTCCCTATGGAAATTCGAGACCAGCAAGTACTATGTGAACATCACTGATGCCCCAGGACACAGAGACTTCATCAAAAATATGATTACAGGCACATCCCAGGCTGACTGTGCTGTCCTGACTGTTGCTGCTGGTGTTGGTGAATCTGAAGCAGGTATTTCCAAGAATGGGCAGACCCGTGAGCATGCCCTTCTGGCCTACACTCTGGGTGTGAAACTAATTGTTAACAAAATGGATTCCACTGAGCCACCCTACAGCCAGAAGAGATATGACGAAATTGTTAAGGAAGTCAGCACCTACATTAAGAAAATTGGCTACAACCCCGACACAATAGCATTTGTGCCAATTTCTGGCTGGAATGGTGACAACATGCTGGAGCCAAGTGCTAACATGCCGTGGTTCAAGGGATGGAAAGTCACCCGTAAAGATGGCAATGCCAGCGGAACCACAATGCATGAAACTCTGGATTGCATCCTGCCACCAACTTGCCCAACTGACAAGCCCTTGCCTCTGCCCCTCCAGGACGTCTACAAAATTGGTGGTACTGGCACTGTCCCTGTGAGTCGAGTGGAGACTGGTGTTCTCAGACCTGGCATGGTGCTCACCTTTGCTCCAGTCAACGTGACAACTGAAGTGAAGTCTTTCGAAATGCACCATGAATCTTTGAGTGAAGCCCTTCGTGGGGACAATGTGGGCTTCAATGTCAAGAACATGTCTGTCAAAGATGTTAATCGTGGCAATGCGGCTGGTGACAGCAAAAATGACCGACCGATGGAAGCAGCTGGCTTCATAGCTCAGGTGATTATCTTGAACCACCCAGGCCAAATAAGTGGCGGATGTGCACCTGTGCTGGATTATCACACAGCTCACGTTGCTTGCAAGTTTGCTGAGCTGAAGGAGAAGACTGATCGTCGTTCTGGGAAAAAGCTGGAAGATGGCCCCAAATTCTTGAAATCTGGTGATGCTGTCATCGTTGATATGGTTCCTGGCAAACCCATGTGTGTTGAGAGCTTCTCTGACTATCCTCCTCTGGGCCATTTTGCTGTTCGTGACATGAGACAGACGGTTGCTGTGGGTGTCATCAAAGCAGTGGACAAGAAGGCAGCTGGAGCTGGCAAGGTCACCAAGTCTGCCCAGAAAGCTTAGAAGGCTAAATGAATATTATCCCCAATACCTGCCACCCCAGTCTTAATCAGTGGTAGAAGAACGGTCTCAGAACTGTTTGTCTCAATTGGCCATTTAAGTTTAATAGCAAGAGACTGGTTAATGATAACAATGCATCGTAAAACCTTCAGAAGGAAAGGAGAATGTTTTGTGGACCATTTGTTTTGTCCGTGGCAGTTTTATTAGTTTCTAAAATCAGTACTTTTTAATGGAAACAACTTGACCAAAACTCTGTCACAGAATTTGAGACCCATTAAAAAAGTTTAATGAGAAAAATAAAAAAAGGAAGTGGGTAAGAAACAACTTTCATTTTATGCTATATACAACTCTGAATTGCTTAAAATAAGCATGTAATACTTTTAAATTTTTAAAAAGATATTTCCTTTGAAAAAAAATCATTGTAGTCCTAACAACTTTTAAATCCCTTTTTGGTGCACTAAGATGATGGCAAATGCCATTCTTAGCTATGCTTTCACAGAATGAAAGATGGTATCAGCCCCCAAACAGATACCTATTTTTAACAATGAGTAGACCCTGGGCTCTAACTTATTTCTCTTTCTCATCCCACCAGCCACATTCTCCTGCACAGTATGGCACTTCCAGTTAGCACAGTGCCCAGCAAAGGGAGGAGGACTGTGAAAGTGGAAACTGCTTTGACTTCCTTCTTTCAAGCTTTGACAGGTACTAGGTAAAAAGAGAACAGTTTCAGAACTTCCCCCCATGCCTCCAGCAACTCTGTGCTAGGCCTCCTTGCAAACCATTTCCCATGGTGTTCTCCTCTTGAGGCCTCTGCCATACTCCCAAACCCAAAAAAATTAGCAACACAGCTGGATGCATATGAAAAAGATTGGCAAAAAGTCAAACCAGAAAGATGAGGGGCTGAAAAAAAACGAAAATAGTTCCTCCCCTGAATATCTTTAAGTTTTCATAAACTATCCACATCTCTAACCTATTCTCTTTAGACCAATTCCTTGCTCCTAAGAAATTCCATCAGGAAACAGATAAAGGAAAGATGAAATTCAGAACATTTTGCTCTGCTTCTGGTTATTAATGTCAAGTAAAGAACCAAGGTGGAAAGTAAATAACCACAAGAAAATTTACAAGTTTTTGAAATTATCACAGGTTTTGTTAGGTTCTTCTCTGACGTATCATTAAGCGTTGAGGACTCACTGTTAGCTATAAGCACTTGCAAGTGCCCTTCCCAACCCTCAGTTTATCAGCAGATTCCCTAAAAGGATAGAAACAAAGGTTCAGCAAGTTCCAACTAGCAATATTTCTTCCAAAACATCATTTATTAGAGTCTTATGATCTCAGATTCAAGTTATTCCACTTACTAAACCCTAATATTCCAATTTAGTTTCTCTCAGAGGAAAACACACAATACACAAATCAAGATGAACTATGAACTGATAAATGAGTTCTATAAAAACGTGATAAACAAAGAATAATATAAGTACGGTTTATCAAATTTAAATGTTAAAAAAAAGATTAGTCAAAAATGACCAAAGGATCACCCATGCTAAATATATTAATAATACAGAGCAACTTGAAGAGCAAGAGATTGAGGAGAGGGAATCATGTAGTGTTATTTTTAAAGTAGTATAACACGTGCAAAGTTAAGAGATAATCTTATTACACCCAGCATTAGTTAGACATCTATTAACTTTTGGGATATGTTCCAATCTTTTTTTTGTTTTGTTTTGTTTTAAGAAACTACAAGGATCCATACTGATGGTAGAAAAATTATCAGAGCTTTGTGTTAAAGAAACATGGGATGTCTGATCCAGAGAAGAAAAGGAAAAGAGGTCTCGTTTACCAACGATTGTTGGATATATTAAAGGTTTTTTTAATGAGAAAAATGCCAAGTAACTGCAAAACAGGCTCAAATGTCAAGTCATTAGGCAAACATGGTCTCTGAACAAGAATACAGTGGACCACAAAGTTCCCAAAACAAAACTCTCATATTAGCTCTCAGTGTTGCCTTTGGCTTCAGGGATACAGGCAGGATTTTACAAAACTGGACCACAAGTGAGGACAGGCACACTTTTGTTTAAAAAGCAAATCACCTTAACAGTCAGTAGACAGTGGGCTAAAGGCACTAAGATTTAAAAAAAATCATCCCCTAGTAGAAATCAACACATAATGGATCAGATGGTTTTGCAACTGGGGTGCGCAAAGGGCTAGGGTATCTCACAAACCGTATCTAAAATCAAATCAAGGCAACTAGAAAAAACAAGGCTGGAATACAAAGTTACCTAAGAAAATTACAATCAATTCTAGCCCATTTCCTGATGTCAGGTAAGAATGCTTGCTGATAAGTGACTTTTGTAGTTATAATTTAAAAAGCAAATTAGGGTATCTATAAACAGGAGAACAGAGAAACGAAATAGTGGTATATTCACACAATAGAAACTATTAAAAAATACACAATAAAAAGGAACAAACTACTGATATACCCAAGACTGATGAATATCAAAAACATTACACTGAGTCAAGGAAGCCTTACAAAGAGTACATACATACCCTGTGATTCTATTTACATGACTTCCAAATCAGGCAAAACTGATCTAGAGTAGGAAAAAAATTTTTCCCAGGGAGGGAAGAACAGGGAGCAGAATGACTGGAAAGAAACATGAGGGAACTTTTCACAGTGAGAGTACAATATAATAAATATAGTATATACAGTATGATGTACATCTTGATAGAGGTTTGGGTTACACAGATAAGTACATGTGTCAAAACTCATCAAACAGTATACTTAAGGTTTTTCTGTTTTCCACTCAAAAATGTACTTCAAATTTTTTAAAAAGTTAGTAATAATATGCATGTTGAAATATTTGGGAGTAAACGTACCGATGTCTGCAATTTACTTGGAAAATAAAAAAATAAGACAGCGGAGTAGAAAGCAAATAAAGCAAAATATTACAGAATCTGGTGGTAGGTAAACAGGTGTACAATTTGTGTACAAGTCTTTAATTTTTGTTTTTCATGATAAATAATTATTTCATGATAAAATGTTAGGGAAAAAAAGAAAATTAGATACTAGAAAAACAGTCTCTTTCCATTAAGCTATTACTCAAAGAATTAAGGCTCATTTGGAGCCTCTTCTTTGGAATAGGGACTATCATTACCCACCTTCATTACTGGAGTAAAATATTTACTCAAGACCATCCAGTTCCCTCTGTGCTGATTCTTCTATCACCCAACAAACTTCTAACCAATTACTGTTCCTCAAGTATCCTGAATTCACAAAAGGGATGCTCTGGACTGAGGCAAACATATAAAAGCATTATAGTCACAGATGAAGTACAGCCTAAAAAGCGTTTAATCAATTGGTTCCGTGCTTTATTAATGTAATTAATCTTCCTCTTATCTCTGGTTTTTCTAATCAACTGGTCTCTTACAAGTCTGGTTAGCATAATTACCTCCCTAAAAGTCTTAGGAAACCTTCAATATAAGTTTCTAGTTTGGGAAGCAAAGGACCAGGCCATAGACAGCAATGTCTCAAAAACAGACGCCAAGACTTCCCTGTGGGCGCAGTGGTTAAGAGTCCACCTGCCAATACAGGGGACATGGGTTCGATCCCTGGTCCAGGAAGATCCCACATGCCGCAGAGCAACTAAGCCTGTGTGCCACAACTACTCAGCCTGTGTTCTAGAGCCCGCAAGCCACAACTACTGAGCCCATGTGCTGCAACTACTGAAGCCGACGCACCTAGAGCCCATGCTCCGCAACAAGAGAAGCCACCACAATGAGAAGCCTGTGCAACTCAATGAAGAGTAGCCTGCACTCGCCGCAACTAAAGAAAGCCCGCGCGCAGCAACAAAGACCCAACGCAGCCAGAAATAAATTGATTAATTTTTTTAAAAAAGTAAGTGTAAATTTGTAATTTAAAGGAAAAAAAAAAAAAAAAAACACCACCAACCCTGTGAAGGTAACCATGCCTGAAACAGACAGTTGGTTTTCTCACCTGTAAAATTCCAATATCTGTCCTGCCCAAAACAGGCTTGTGAGGATAAATAAGATAACATACATGAAAGTATTTTAAAAATAAAGTTCTACACAAGTGTTATATATTATTATGATTCCATGATGTTACTAACAACCTCTCAAAACCACCTGTGTTGCTGGACAAATAAGGAAAGAATTATTTAAACAGGTTATTACCATAAAGGAATAAGGTCACTTAAGAGAACTTTCCAGTACAAACACCTGACCCACAGTGATTAGTGTTGACTCACAGATATCTCTCTGAGTCAAGAACTACTACCCCCCATTTACAACAGGTCTTTTGGTCTCACCCACATTCAAGTACACAAAGTAATAGGGGAGACAGACATTGTAGAGTTTAATGGCTTACTGGCATTATTCTAGGAGTGCTACTAAATACCTCGTGCAAATCCAAGGTTCACAACACTACTAAACAATTAAAAAGGCCCTAATTCAAGCAGTTATCACCAAGTAAATTATCTTGTCCATTTCAAACAGATTCCCCATGAAGATCAGCAGCAGCACCTAAGGCTTTATATCACGACCTCATCGTGGTTTTGAAAATAAATTTCTCCTAATCCCTACAGCTACTCAACAGATTCAGCATAACTTTAAGATTATTCATTTCAGGCTATCATCAAAAAGTCTACAAACAATAAATGCTGCAGAGGATGTGGAGAAAAGGGAACCCTCGTACACTGTTGGTGGGAATGTAAATTGGTGTACCCACTGTGGAAAACAGTATGGAGGTTCCTTAAAAAACTAAAAGTAGGGACTTCCCTGGTGACACAGTGTTAAGAATCTGCCTGCCAATGCAGGGGACATGGGTTCGAGCCCTGGTCCGGGAAGATCCCACATGCCGCAGAGCAACTGAACCCGGGTGCCACAACTACTGAGGCTGCGTTCTAGAGCCTGCGAGCCACAACTACTGAAGCCCATGCACCTAGAGCCCATGCTCCGCAACAGAAGCTACCGCAATAAGAAGCCCGCGCACCGCAACAAAGAGCAGCCCCCACTTACTGCAACTAGAGAAAGCCCACGCACAGCAACAATGACCCAATGCAGCCAAAAATAAATTAATTAAAATAAATTTTTAAAAATAAAATAAAAGTACAACTACTGTATGATCCAGCAATTCCAATCCTCGCTATACAGTGTGAAAAAATGAAAACTTTAATTCGAAAAAATCCATGCACCCCGATTTTCATAGCAGCACTATTTATAGCTGCCAAGACATGGAAGCAACCCAAGGGCCCATCAACAGAAGATTGGCTTAAGAAGATGTGAGATATATATATATATATATATATATACACACACACACACACACACACATATATATTATAAATATGTATAAAATATATATGTATATATGTAATGGAACATTACTCAGCCATAAAAAAATATTGCCATTTACAGCAACATGAATGAACCTAGAGAATAAGTCAGAGAAAGACAAATAAATATGATATCATATATGTGGAATCTAAAAAATAATACAAATGAATCAATATACAAAACAGAAACAGACTCAGACAGAAAACAAACTTACGTTACCAAGGGGAGGCAGGGGGGAAGGACAAATTAGGAATATGGGATTAACAGATATTTTATACTTAGATAACCAATAAGGATTTACTATATAGCACAGGGAATTATACCCAATACCTTATAATAACCCATAATGAATATAATCTGCAAAATAAAAAAAGATTACTCATTCAAATGGGAAACAGTACCATACTTGAAGACAGGGTCATCTGCAGAAAACTGAGACATACTTAAGAGTACAATTTCTCTCCCTCTCAAAAAAAAAAAAAAATTTCTCTCCCTCTCCTTTTTTTTAAAATAGTGATTGAAGAGGAAAAAATAAACTTTCTTTTAAAAATTTTAGTTTAAGCCTAAAATTCTAGTCTCAAAGTTTATAATCACCACATACCCTGTGGACAAAAGAAACAAAAAGAAAAATGGGCCAATTAAAGTTTATCCCAAAAGAAAAAAAAAAAAAAAAAGTTTATCCCAAGGCCTTCATCATTCGTTATTTACTGATTAGTTATAACGTGCTCAGCACCATTATAAATTACAAAAGATACAAAAATGTATCCTTTATACAACCCTATAATAACAGAAATCTAGTAAGAGGCAGGAAATGCATACTAATTCCCTTGGCCAATTTTTCCAAGGGTCGACAAAGACTCTTCTTTGTCCCACAAGCAATTCAACTGTACAAAAAAAATTAAAAATAAAGATGAAAATATTTAAACCCTTGCTCTTCAACACAGCAATGACCCACCTAAAACAAGAGTTAACAAATTGTGGACATAAGTTATCTTTCATATCAGAATCTGAATACAAAATACCATTTAAAGCTCTTTTTTGATTCAGCAGGGCTCCCACAAAACACACATTTAAAAGCCAAGCCCAGCCAAAGTCCTTGTAACATTTGGGAGGGAAAGTCTAAATTTCAAATGTTTAAATGGAAGAAAAGATGGCATGCTATATGTGAATAGAATGTGACAAATATTAAATGCAGTCCAGCTACTTGCATTTAACCTTCTACGTAAAGGAATTACCACTACTTACCAAGTAGCTTAGAGTGGAAGTGTAGCATAGTGAGAGGAATACAAGCTCTAAAGAGTCAAGCCACTGATTTGCTATGCAAAATCTTGGAAAACTGACTAAGCTTCAATTTCCTTGTCTGTAAAACAGGAAACCACTATTTCACAACCACACAATTCCTATGAGGATTAGGAAAATAATACATATAAAGTGACAGTCATCCTGTAAATGGTAGCAACTGTTACTGCTTCCAGTATTAATGTATATTTGAGCTACTACCTTAAAAAAAAAAAAAAAGACTGAAACAAAAAGAAATAAGAAAATACTGAGATGAAAACAATACACCAAAATTTACAGGATGCAGTTAAGGGAGTGCCTAGAGGGAAATTTATACCTGTCTATGCCTATATCAAAAAAGAAGAAATCTCAAATCAAATTAATCTTCCACCTTAGAACATGAGAAAAAGAGCAAATTAAACATAAAGAAAGCAGAAGAAACGAAATAATAAAGCTGAGCAGAAAGTAATGCTATAAAAAAAGAGAAAAACTATAAATGAAATTAAAAGTTGGTTCTTTGAAAAAAATCAACAAAACTGACGAACTTTTAGCTGGACTGACCAAGAAAAAACAGAGAGAAGACCCAAATTATTAAACTCAAGAATGAAAGACAGGATATCACAACCACTGCTACAGACAATTAAAAAGATATAAGGGAAGATGACTTTTATGAAATGGATAAATTTCTAGAAAAACACAAAGTACTAAGACTCACAAGAAAAATTAGAAAATCTGAATAGACCTACAAGTAAGGAGATGGAATTGGTAATTTTAAAACTTTCCACAAAGAAAAGCCCAAGCACAGATGGATTCACTGATGAATTTTACCAAATATTTAAAGAGGAATGAATACCAATTCTTCACACTCTTCCCAAAAAATGGAAGAGGAGGGAACACATCCCAATTCAATCTATGAGCCCAGTATTACCTGATACCAAAACCAGACAAAGATATCACAACAAAAGAAAACTAGAAACCAAAATACCACATAGTCACAAAAATCCTCAAT
The DNA here is from genome assembly GCF_949987535.1 of Balaenoptera acutorostrata. NCBI lineage: Eukaryota > Metazoa > Chordata > Mammalia > Artiodactyla > Balaenopteridae > Balaenoptera > Balaenoptera acutorostrata. The sequence continues at coordinate 70,294,836 of NC_080073.1, read as the reverse complement.
AAAATACTAGCAAACCAAATCCAACAACAAATAAAAAGGATTATACACTAAGACCAAATAGGATTTATCCCAGAAATGCAAGGCTGGTTTAGCATCAGAAAATTAACCAAACTAATAGATCATGTAGTGAAAGATTAAAGGACAAAAAACCGCATGACAGTCTCAATTAGACAAAGAAAAAGCATTTGACCAAATCCAATACCCCTTCATGAAAATAAAGAAATAAACTCAACAAACTAAGGATACAAAGGAACTTCTTCATCCTGATGAAAGGGATTTACAAAAAAGCTAAAATCATCACCACTGCTAACTTCATTACTTAATGGTGAAAGACTGAAAGCTTCCCCCTAAGATCTAGAACAAGACAAGGATGTCTGCTTTCATCATTTCTATTTAACTTTGTATTACAAGTTCTTGGCAGGGCAATTAAGCAAGAAAACGAAATAAAAGTCATCCAGATTGGGGGGAAAAAAAGAAGTAAAACTATCCCTATTTGCAAATGACATGATCTTGTATATAGAAACATCCTAAGGAATTCACTAAAAAATTACTGGAGCTAAGAAGTTCAGCAAGTTTGCAGGATACAAGAACAATACACAAAAATCAATTGTATTTCTATATGCTATCACTGCACAATCTGAAAATGAAATTAAGAAAACAATTCCACTTATGAGTATCAAAACAAATAAAATAGGTATAAATTTAACAAAGAAGTGCAAGCCTTCTACACTGAAAACTATAAAACACTGTTGAAAGAAATTGAAGACATAGGACTTCCCAGGTGGTCCAGGGGTTAAGACTCTGCCTTCCAATGGAGGGGGCATGGGTTCGATCCCTGGTCAGGTAACTAAGATCCCACATGACACGTGGTGTGGCCAAAAAAAAAGTAAAAGAAATTGAAGACACAGATAAATGAAAAGATATCCCAACATTCAAGTGTAGGAAGGCTAAATACTGTTAACATGGCCAACAGTCCCCAAATTTAACCTAAGAGATGCAATGCAATCCCTTATCAAATTCCTAGCTGGTTTTGCAGAAATTGACAAGCTGATCCTAAAATTCATATGGAAATGCAAAGGACCCAAAATACTCAAAACAATCTTGATAAAGAAGAACAAAGTTGGAGGAATCACACTTTCTGATTTCAAAACTTACTAGAAAGTAAGTATTCAAGACAGTGGGATATAGGCATCAATGTAATAAAACTGTGAGTCCAGAAGTAAACTTTTACATTTACAGTTAACTGATTTTTGACAAGGGTGCCAAAACAATTCAATGGGGAAAGAATAGTTTTTTCAACAAATTGTGTGGGGCAATCAAATTACCCACATGCAAAAGAATAAAAAAGGAACCCTGTCTCACACTATATACAAAAATTAACTCAAAATGGATCAACAATTTAAACAAAAGAGCTAAGACTTTAAGACATAATTTTAATTTTAATGATAAAACATAGTTGTAAATCTTCATGATCTTGGATCAGGCAACATTTTCTAAGATATGACATCAAAAACACAAGCAACCAAAAAAAAAAAAAGATAAATTGGACTTCGTCAGAATTAAAAACTTCTGTGCCTAAAAGGACACTATCCCAAAAAAAGTGAAAAACCACCTATGGAATGGGAGAAAGTATATGTAAATCATATAGCTGATAAGGGACTAGTGACCAAAATATATACCAATAAAAAAAGGTTTATAACTCAACAATAAAAACACATAACCCAATTTAAACATGGACAAAGGATTGAACAAACATTTCTCCAAAGAAGATATACAAATGGCCAATAGGCACATGAAAAGATGTTCAGCATCATTAGTCATTAGCAAAAGCAAATCAAAACCACAATGAGATGCTACTTCATACCCACTACAATGGCTATAATCAAAAAGATGGGCAAGGATATGGAGACACTGGAACCCTCACACGTTGCTGGTGGGAATGTAAAATGGTGCAGCCACTCTGGAAAACAATATGGCAGTTACTCAAAAAGTTAAACATCGAATTACCGTATGACCTAGCTTCCCCTCCTAGGTGTATATCCAAGAGAGTTGAAAGCAGGTGTTCAAACAAAAACTTGTACACAAATGTACATGGCATTATTCATACTAGCCAAAAAGTGATAACAACCCACAATGTCCATCAACTGATGAATGGATAAACAAAATGTGGTATACCCATACAAAGGAATATTATTCAACCATAAAAAATGAAGTACTAATACATGCTACAACACAAATGAACCTTAAAACCATTCTACTAAGGGAAAGAAGGTAGACACAAAAGGCCACATATTTTATGATTCCATTTATATAAAATGTTCAGAACTGGCAAATCAATACAAACAGAGAGTTAGATTTGTGACTGCCAGAGGGAAAGAGCAATGTGGAGTGACTGCTAATGGGTACATGATTTCTTTCTGAGGTAAAAATTTTCTGGAGCTTGATGGTGGTGACAGCTGCACAACTTTCTGAATATACTAAAAATCACTAAATTGTACATTTTTAAAGGATGAATTTTAAGGTATGTGAATTGTACTTTCTATGTTCAATAATGTAATATTAAGGCCATATTCAAAAATTTTCAATCTCTTAACTAGAAAACGATAATCCCAAGGTTTTAGCTAAAACAAGTAGCAGCAGCAGCACCTCAAACATGCATCAAATTCTGAGCCAGGAGATCAAGCACCACCTTTCTAATCTTTCTGGGTTAAAATACTGCAAGTTGTCCTTGTCCGCAGATCCAGCCAATGCCCTGGACCTTCTTGTCAGTCTCCATGTTGTAAAGCAGCAGGGAGTCAAAACAGCTTCAGCCTGGGATATTCTAAAATCCAGCAACAGCAAGTTGCCAATATACTTATGAAACTATTAAACCATAACCATATAATTTTAAACAAATTTAAAGTGTATCTTTGTATATTTACCACTAACACATATTTAATATTAACGTATTTACCATTAATACAACAGTATACAATTGTACTTTAATAAGAGCTCACCTAAAAATTCAAATGACCCAACTGTCCTTCATCACAGAATTCAAATGCTGAAATGCTTAAAATTCCTTAAAGTCATAATATAGCAGTCATATAGCTAAATAAACGGAAGACTTTATAGAAAATAACATGCAAAGGGCTTCCCTGGTGGCGCAGTGGTTGAGAATCTGCCTGCTAATGCAGGGGACACGGGTTCGAGCCCTGGTCTGGGAAGATCCCACATGCCGCGGAGCGGCTGGGCCCGTGAGCCACGGTTGCTGAGCCTGCGCGTCTGGAGCCTGTGCCCCGCAGCGGGAGGGGCCGCGATAGAGAGAGGCCCGCGCACCGCGATGAAGAGCGGTACCCGCACCGCGATGAAGAGTGGCCCCCGCTTGCCACAACTGGAGAAAGCCCTCGCACGAACCGAAGACCCAACACAGCCAAAAATAAATAAAAATAAAATAAATAAATAAATAAATAAAAAGAAAATCCTAAAAAAAAAAAAAAAAAAAAAAAAGAAAATAACATGCAGCAAAATAATATTTTCACAATACCTGAAAAATGCAGTTTGACCTTGACTCTCAATCACACTATGTATGGACAAATATGTACTCTCTTCTGTGTCACACTAACACATACAACCATAATAATGAGTAAAACAGTATAAATCGTATCAGCCAAGAAGTGTGCGCCCTCATATTACTTCATACCTCACTTAATTTTTCCTAAATATATACTGAACTTTATTTTTAAGAAACAAATTTTACTACCCCCCACATGATCAGTTTCTTTCTACGCCATCCCAACCTATGGGCGGGAGGTGGGGGGGAATAGAGAGAATATATCTATCTTTTGTCTTCAGCAACATAGATACACTTCAAAAATATAACATGCAATTGGAAAGACTTCAGAAAAGACATCTAAATATTTACAAGGATGAAAGTGCAAACTAAACAGACTTCTTTCTAGAAAACCCAAAGCTGAGAAAGGAGGATTAAATCTATAAAATTAAGTAAAATATCAAGACAAATGAGGTGAGTGCAATCTTGTCCACCAGAAACTAAAGGACCTAAGAACAAGGTACCTCTTAAAATCTAAGATGTTGGAAGTTCAAGCTTTGGTTTTTTTTGGAAATATAACCTAGATTAGGAACCAAGATGGTGGAGTAGAAGGACGTGCTCTCACTCCCTCTTGCGAGAACACCAGAATCACAACTAGCTGCTGGACAATCATCGACAGAAAGACACTGGAACTCACCAAAAAAGATACCCCACATCCAAAGAAAAAGGAGAAGCCACAATGAGACGGTAGGAGGAGCACAATCACAGTAAAATCAAATCCCATAACTGCTGGGTGGGTGACTCACAAACTGGAAAACACTTATACCACAGAAGTCCACCCACTGGAGTGAAGGTTCAGAGCCCCATGTCAGGTTCCCAACCTGGGGATCCGGCAACGGGAGGAGGAATTCCTAAAGAACCAGACTTTGAAGGCTAGTGGGATTTGATTGCAGGACTTCGACAGAACTGGGGGAAACAGAGACTCCACTCCTGGAGGGCAAATACAAAGTAGTGTGCGCATCGGGAACCATGGGAAGGAGCAGTGACCCAAGGGGAAACTGAACCAGACCTACCTGCTAGTGTTGGAGGGTCTCCTGCAGAGGTGGGTGGTAGCTGTCGCTCACTGTGGGGACAAGGACACTGGCAGCAGAAGTTCTGGGAAGTACTCCTTGGCGTGAGCCCTCCCAGAGTCTGCCATTAGCCCCACCAAAGAGCCCAGGTAGGCTCCAGTGTTGGGCTGCCTCAAATCAAACAACCAAAAGGGAGGGAACCAAACCCCACCCATCAGCAGTGAAGAGGATTAAAGTTTTACTGAGCTCTGCCCACCAGAGCAACACCCAGCTCTACCCACCACCAGTCCCTCCCATCAGGGAACTTGCACAAGCCTCTTAGATAACCTCATCCACCAGAGGGCAGGCAGCAGAAGCAAGAAGAACTACAATCCTACAGCCTGTTGAACAAAAACCACATTCACAGAAAAACAGACAAGATGAAAAGACAGAGGGCTATGTACCAGATGAAGGAACAAGATAAAACCCAGAAAAACAACTAAACGAAGTGGAGATAGGCAACCTTCCAGAAGAAGAATTCAGAATGATAGTGAAAATGATCCAGGACCTCGGAAAAAGAATGGATGCAAAGATGGAGAAGATGCAAAAAATGTTTAACAACACCTAGGAGAATTAAAGAACAAACAAACAGAAATGAACAATACAATAACTGAAATGAAAACTACACTAGAAAGAATCAATAGCAGAAAAACTGAGGCAGAAAAATGGATAAAGGACCTGGAAGACAGAATGGTGGAATTCACTGCTGCAGAACAGAATAAAGAAAAAAGAATGAAAACAAACGAAGACAGCCTAAGAGACATCTGGGAAAACATTAAACGCAACAACATTCACATTACAGGGGTCCCAAAAGAAGAGAGAAAGAAAGGACCCGAGAAAATACTTGAAGAGATTATAGTCGAAAATTTCCCTAACATGGGAAAGGAAATAGCCACCCAAGTGCAGGAAGCGCAGAGAGTCCCATACAGGATAAACCCAAGGAGAAACATGCTGAGACACATAGTAATCAAACTGGCAAAAATTAAACACAAAGAAAAATTACTGAAAGCAGCAAGGGAAAAATGACAAATAACATGCAAGAGAACTCCCATAAGGTTAACAGCTGATTTACAAGCAGAAACTCTACAACCCAGAAGGGAGTCACATGATATACTTAAAGTGATGAAAGGGAAGAACCTAAAACCAAGATTACTCTACCCAGCATGGATCTCATTCAGATTCGATGGAGAAATCAAGAGTTTTACACACAAGCAAAAGCTAAGAGAATTCAGCACCACCAAACCCGATCTACAACAAATACTAAAGGAACTTCTCTAAGTGGGAAACACAAGAGAAGAAAAGGACCTACAAAAACAAACCCAAAACAATTCAGAAAATGGTAATAGGAACATACATATCGATAATTACCTTAAACGTGAATAGATTAAATGCTCCAACCAAAAGACACAGGCTTGCTGAATGGATACAAAAACAAGACCCATATACATACTGTCAACAAGAGACCCACTTCAGACCTAGGGACACATTCAGACTGAAAGTGAGGGGATGGAAAAAGATATTCCATGCAAGTGGAAATCAAAAGAAAGCTGGAGTAGCAATACTCATATCAGATAAAATAGACTTTAAAATAAAGAATGTTACAAGAGACAAGGAAGGACACTACATAATGATCAAGGGATCAATCCAAGAAGATATAACAATTATAAATATATATGCACCCAACATAGGAGCACCTCAATACGTAAGGCAACTGCTATCAGCTCTAAAAGAGAAAATCGACAGTAACACAATAATAGTGGGGGACTTTAACACCTCACTTACACCAATGGACAGATCATCCAAACAGAAAATTAATAAGGAAACACAAGCTTTAAATGACACAATAGACCAAAAAGATTTAATTGATATTTACAGGACATTCCATCCAAAAACAGCAGATTATACTTTCTTCTCAAGGGCACAGGGAACATTCTCCAGAATAGATCATGTCTTGGGTCACAAATCAAGCCTCAGTAAATTTAAGAAAATTGAAATCATATCAAGCATCTTTTCGGACCACAAGGCTATGAGATTATAAATCAATCACAGAGAAAAAAACATAAAAAACACAAACACATGGAGTCTAAACAATACGTTACTAAATAACCAAGAGGTCACTGAAATAATCAAAGAGGAAATCAAAAAATACCTAGAGGCAAATGACAATGAAAACACGACGATCCAAAACCTATGGGATGCAGCAAAAGCAGTTCTAAGAGGGAAGGTTATAGCTATACAAGCCTACCTCAAGAAAAACTCTCAATAATCTAACCTTACACCTAAAGGAACCAGAGAAAGAAGAACAAACAAAACTCAAAGTTAGCAGAAGGAAAGAAATCATAAAGATCAAAGCAGAAATAAATGAAATAGAAACAAAGAAAACAATGGCAAGAATCAATAAAACTAAAAGCTGGTTCTTTGAGAAGATAAACAAAATTGATAAACCACTAGCAGGACTAATCAAGAAAAAGAGGGAGAGGACTCAAATCAATAAAATTAGAAATGAAAAAGGAGCAGTACAACAGACACCGCAGAAATACAAAGCATCGTAAGAGACTACTACAAGCAACTCTATGCCAATAAAATGAAGAAATGGACAAATTCTTAGAAAGGTATAACCTTCCAGGACTGAACCAGGAAGAAACAGAAAATATGAACAGACCAATCACAACTAATGAAATTGAAACTGTGATTAAAAACCTTCCAACAACAAAAGTCTGGGAACAGATGGCTTCACAGGTGAATTCTATCAAACATTTAGAGAAGAACTAACACCTATCCTTCTCAAACTCTTCCAAAAAATTGCAGAAGAAGGAAAACTCCCAAACTCATTCTATGAGGCCACCATCACACTGATACCAAAACCAGACAAACATATTACAAAAAAAGAAAATTACAGACCAATATCACTGATGAACATAGATGCAAAAATCCTCAACAAAACACTAGCAAACAGAATCCAACAACACATTAAAAGGATCATACAACATGATCAAGTGGGATTTATCTCAGGGATGCAAGGATTCGTCAATATACAGAAATCAATGTGAAACACCATATTAACAAATTGAAGAATAAAAACCATATGATCATCTCAATAGATGCAGAAAAAGCTTTTGACAAAATTCAACACCCATTTATGATAAAAACTCTCCAGAAAGTGGGCACAGAGGGAACCTACCTCAACATAACAAAGACCATATATGACAAACCCACAGCAAACATCATTCTCAATGGTGAAAAACTGAAAGCATTTCCTCTAAGATGAGGAATAAGACAAGGATGTTCACTCTCACCACTATTATTCAACATAGTTTTGGAAGTCCTACCACCGCAATCAGAGAAGAAAAAGAAATAAAAGGAATACAAGTTGGAAAAGAAAAAGTAAAACTGTCACTGTTTGCAGATGACATGATACTATAAAGAATCCTAAAGATGTCACCAGAAAACTACTAGAGCTAATCAATGAATTTGGTAAAGCAGTAGGATACAAAATTAATGCAAAGGAATCTCTTGCATTCCTATACACTAATGATGAAAAATCTGAAAGAGAAATTAAGGAAACACTCCCATTTACCACTGCAACAAAAAGAATAAAATACCTAGGCATGAACCTACCTAGGGAGACAAAAGACCTGTATGCAGAAAACTATAAAACACTGATGAAAGAAATTAAAGATGATACCAACAGATGGAGAGATATACCATGTTCTTGGGTTGGAAGAATCAATACTGTGAAAATGACTATACTACCCAAAGCAATCTACAGATTCAATGCAATCCCTATCAAATTACCAATGGTATTTTTTACAGAACTAGAACAGAAAATGTTAAAATTTGTATGGAGACACAAAAGATCCCGAATAGCCAAAACAGTCTTGAGGGAAAAAAACAGAGCTGGAGGAATCAGACTCCCTCACTTCAGACTATACTACAAAGCTACAGTAATCAAGACAATGTGGTACTGGCACAAAAACAGAAATACAGATCAATGTAACAGGACAGAAAGCCCAGAGATAAACCCACGCACCTATGGTCAACTAATCTATGACAAAGGAGGCAAGGATATACAATGGAGAAAAGACAGTCTCTTCAATAAGTCATGCTGGGAAAACTGGACAGCTACATGTAAAAGAATGAAATTAGAACACTACCTAACACCATACACAAAAATAAACTCAAAATGGATTAGAGACCTAAATGTAAGACCAGACACTATAAAACTCTTAGAGGAAAACATAGGAAGAACACTCTTTGACATAAATCACAGAAAGATATGTTTTGATCCACCTCCTAGAGTAATGGAAATAAAAACAAAAATAAACAAATGGGACACAATGAAACTTAAAAGCTTTTGCACAGCAAAGGAAACCATTAACAAGATGAAAAGACAACCCTCAGAATGGGAGAAAATATTTGCAAACGAATCAACAGACAAAGGATTAATCTCCAAAATGTATAAACAGCTCATGCAGCTCAATATTAAAAAAACAAACACCCCAATCCAAAAATGGGCAGAAGACCTAAATAGACATTTCTCCAAAGAAGACATACAGATGGCCAAGAAGCACATGAAAAGCTGCTCAACATCACTAATTATTAGAGAAATGCAAATCAAAACTACAATGAGGTATCACCTCACACCAGTTAGAATGGGCATCATCAGAAAATCTACAAACAAATGCTGGAGAGGGTGTGGAGAAAAGGGAACCCTCTTGCACTGTTGGTGGGAATGTAAATTGATACAGCCACTATGAAGAACAGTATGGAGGTTCCTTAAAAAAACTAAAAATAGAATTACCATATGACCCAGCAATCCCACTACTGGGCATATACCCAGAGAAAACCGTAATTCAAAAAGACACGTGCACCCGAATGTTCATTGCAGCACTATTTACAATAGCCAGGTCACCGAAGCAAGCTAAATGCCCATCGACAGATGAATGGATAAAGAAGATGTGGTACATGTATAGAATGGAATATTACTCAGCCATAAAAAGGAACGAAATTGGGTCATTTGTAGAGACGTGGATGCATCTAGAGACTGTCACACAGAGTGAAGTAAGTCAGAAAGAGAAAAACAAATATCGTATACTAACACATATATGTGGAACCTAGAAAATGGTACAGATGAACCAGTTTGCAGAGCAGAAATTGAGACACAGAAGTAGAGAAAATACGTATGGACACCAAGGGGGGAAAGCCTGGGGTGGGGGGTGAAGGTAGTGGTGTGATGAATTGGGAGATTGGGATTGACATGTATACACTGATGTGTATAAAATGGATGACTAATACGAACCTGCTGTATAAAAAAATAAATTAAATTAAATTTAAAAAAATAGAACTCACATGTCATGGGGTAAGGAAGTTAATTATCTAAAGTTCAGCATAGCTTTCACTTCTTTCCTTCTAAGTAAAATTCTATTTTATTTATTTCAAAATGTTATTATAGTTCATTAATTTTTGTTCTATCCTTTTATCTTCAAATAAATATTCTATGTCTAGAATAAAGCTAATAAAAATATTAAATTAAATTTTAAAAAATAAAATTAAATAGATACAAAGAAAACAAAAATAAACAAGTGGGACTACATCAAATTAAAAGGCTTCTTCTGCACAGCAAAGGAAACCTTTAACAAAATGAAAAGGCAATCTACAAATGGGAGAAAATATCTGCAAATCATATATCTGATAAGGGGTTAACATTCAAAATATATAGAGAACTCGTAACTCACTATCAAAAAAACAATCCAATTAAAAATGGGCAGATCTGAACAGACATTTTTCCAAAGAAGACATACAGATGGCCAACAGGTACATGAAAAGATGCTCCACATCACCAATCATCAGGGAAATGCAACTCAAAATCACAATGAGATATCACTGCACACCACTTAGAACTGCTATTATCACAAAGAAATATCAAATGTTGGCAAGGACATGGAGAAAAGGGAACCCTTGTGCACTGCTGGTGGGCATGTAAATTGGTGTAGCTGCTATGGAAAATAGCATGGAGGTTCCTCAAAATATTAAAAAATTGATCTACCATATAATCCAGAAGAGAATGAAAACACTAATTCAGAAAGATATATGCACCCCATGTTCACTGCAACATTATTTACAACAGCCAAGCCATAGAAACAACCTAGATGTCCATCAATGGAGGAATGAACAAAGAAAATGTGGGGTGTATATATATGTATATATATACACACACATATATATTATATATATGTTATATATATACACACACATATATACATACAATGAAATATTATTTGGCCATTAAAAAAGAATGTAATCCTGCCACTTGCAACAACACGGATGGACCTTGAGGGCATTATGCTAAGTGAAAATAAGTCAGACAGAGAAAGACAAATACTGTATGATCTTACTTATATGTGGAATCTTTAGGGAAAAAAAGTCGCATATAGAGAACAGATTGGTGGTTGGTGGTGGCAGGAAGTGGGGGGGGTGAAATGAGTGAGGGGGTCAAAAGGTGCAAACTTCCAGTTATAAAATGAATGTCATGGGACTGTATTGTACAGCATGGTGACTACAGTTAATAATACTGTATTACATATTTTAAAGTTGCTAAGAGAGTAGACCTTAAAAGTTCTCATCACAAGAAAAAAAAATTTTTTTTTTCAAGTTGCTTGGAAAAGTCCTTCAGAATTTCACCTGTTTTTATTTTTTTATTTTTTGGCTGCATTGGGTCTTCGTTGCTGCACACGGGCTTTCTCTAGTTGCGGCGAGCAGGCGCTACTCTTTATTGCGGTGCACGGGCTTCTCATTGCCATGGCTTCTCTTGTTGTGGAGCACAGGCTGTAGGCGTCTGGGCTTCAGTAGTTGTGGCACGCGGGCACATTAGTTGTGGCTCGTGGGCTCTAGAGCACAGGTTCAGTAGTTTTGGTGCACAGGCCTAGCTGCTCCACAGCATGTGGTATCTTCCAGAACCAGAGATCGAACTTGTGTCCCCTGCATTGGCAGGCAGATTCTTAACCACTGCGCCACCAGGGAAGTCCCGAAAAAAATTTTTTAACTACGTATGGTGATGGATGTTAACTAGATGTTTTGTGGTGATCATTCTGCAATACCTACAAATATCAACTCATTATGTTGTACACCTGAAACTAATATAATATGATGTATCAATTATACCTCAATTAAAAAATACGATAAAAGTACACTGACATGCTATCTAATTCATCAAAATGTATACTCAACCTTTCTAAAACTAATCATCTCTTTCCCACAATATGCTCATAATCTTCCAGATGGGATCACTTCAACTTAAGAACTTCCAAAGTATAAACCTTCTTCTACCAAACCAAACTTCACACACCAGTGACAGATGGCATTAGTGGCTGCTTCTACAGTTTCACGATGGATTTAGAAATAAATGGATTCACAAACGACCTTTCAAAAGCTAACTAGGGGCTTCCCTGGTGGCGCAGTGGTTGAGAGTCTGCCTGCCAATGCAGGGGACACGGGTTCGAGCCCTGGTCTGGGAGGATCCCACATGCCGCGGAGCAGCTAGGCCCGTGAGCCACAATTACTGAGCCTGCGCGTCTGGAGCCTGTGCGCTGCAACAAGAGAGGCAACGATAGTGAGAGGCCCGCGCACCGCGATGAAGAGTGGCCCCGGCTTGCCGCAACTGGAGAAAGCCCTCGCACAGAAACGAAGACCCAACACAGCCAAAAATAAAGAAATAAATAAATAAAATTTGAAGAAAAAAAAAAACAAAAAAACAAAAAAACAAACAAACAAAAAAAGCTAACTAGTGTGTAGGCAGAACTTCTATACCCACCATATGTGACTGACCATCTTTCACCCAGTTGCCCATGTCAGAAATCTTGCTGCCTCTCTTTTCCTTTCCACCCCCCACCCCATCCCCCATCCAGTCTGCCTCGGCTCTTACACTCAAGCCCTCCTCTGCAGTCCCCACTGCCCCAGTGCTATGGAGTGAAATGTTTGTGCTCCCCCCCCCGGAATTCACATGTTGAATTCTAATGCCCAATGTGATGGTATCTGGAGGTGAGGCCTTTGGGAAGCAATTAGATCATGAGGGCTCTGCTTAGATCATGGGATTAATACCGTTATAAAAGAGGCTAGAGAGAGGTCTCTCATCCCTTCCACCATGTAAGGTTATAATGAGAAGACAGCATCAATGAGGAAGCTGGCTCTCCTCAGACACCAAAGCCGCCGGAGCCGTGATCTTGGACTTCCAGCCTCCAGAACTGCGAGAAATAAATTTCTGTTGTTTATAAGCCACCAGTCTATGGTATTTTGTTATTACAGCTCACCAGGTTTCAGCCTACATTCATTCTCAGCTCTCCTACTACAGCATTCACTCACAGTTGCTTTATCTAGGGTTCACAGACTCTATAATCCACATATAGAAGTGCATTTAGATCTAACTGGTTTCCTTTGTAATTCTAAGTAATTTATTTTATGCATTGTCCTGAAAAGGGGGCTGCGGTCTTCACCAGACTGCCAAAGACATCCACGGCCCAAAAAGGTTTAAGGGCTCTAACTGGACTCTGCTTCCATGCTTATACCCTCCAACTCTCCTCCACACTGCTGCCAAGGTAAAGTTTTTGAAACATAAATATCATCTGTCATCCATACTTAAATCCTTAAATGGTACCAACTGCTTCCAGGATAAAATCTTAACTCAACCATCCAACAATCAAGTAGGTTCACGACTGGCTCCTGCTCATCCCCCCAGCTTCATCTTGCCTCCCGCCACAAATGCAGCTAACATCCTGAGTTGACTCTGCAATTCCCTGAATTCAGCAAGCTTTCTCACTCCTCTCTGCCTTTGCATAAGCTGTTCCCCCTGCTTGGAAAGCCCTTCCTCACCACCTCCACACGGTTAACTCCTGCTCATCGTTTACTCCCAGCTTAAGCACCATCTCCTCAGAGAGCCCTCCTGGCCATCCTCCACTCCCAGGCTCGGTAAGATGCCCAGTCAGCGCTCTCACAGTACTCTGTGATGATCTCCCATAGCACTTTCCTCATGGTGTTTTGTCCATTTACTGTCTGCCGCCCCTTCCACCCTGTGAGCTTTCTTAAGGCGGAAGCTAAAACAGTATAACATGCCTAGCAGAGCTCAAGACACACAACAGAATGCTTATTAACAAATGCGTGCTGAACAAGGGATAGGCTCTGGAAAATAGCCAAACCAGCCAAAGTCCAGTCAGAAACCTCATCAACTAATGAGGTGGCACCGGTCTGGAGATTACCATAAATGCAAATTGCCAGTTGAGGCAAGAAAGTTCTGCATCTATTAATCTGCCACCAATGCTCCTTCATTCAAGGCTGGGAAGTCAGCCCTTAATAAATTTAATTACCCTGGGCAGGCACTGTGCCAAGGGGCTTGACAGGCATTAGAGCTCACTAAATCTCAAAACAACTCTAGAATATTCTTTTTTAAAGAAAAAGAGGCAAAGAGGTAAACTGCCCAAAATCAAGCAGAGAGTTATAAAGTCAAGTTTTCAACCCAGGTCTTTGATTTCAAAGCCCATGCCTAGCCACTGAGCTCAGCTGGTTTTCTGGAGATGAGCTATCAGCATGCCCTTCATCTTTGGAGGCATTCTGGAAGAGCCTAGGTTGGATGAGAGGGGGCCCTTCATTAGCCTCACAGCAAATAAGAAAGGTCTCATTCCTCCAACACTACACACTACTATTAAATTCTTTAAAATTTAATGTAACCTCCCCCATATGTATTCATTGAAAAATCTTTTAAATGGGAAGGGCTTGTGAGAGTTTTCTCCCCCAAGAACAGCAAGTAAAGCAGGAAATGAGCAAAACTTTGTTGAACTCTCCACACCAGGCTTGGAGGTTGAAAAGGGAGATGAAAAATATCAATATATCCCAAGGAATGGAGTTGGTTGTGGCAATACCAATAAAGGAAAGAAGGCAGAGTCTCCATGGTCTGCTGCACAGACACCACGAAGCACCATCCTTTAACTGGCTGAGAAGGCTTAGCAGAAGAAACAGCCCATGGGCTTCTAACAGATGGAACACCAATTTTGCTGAAAGCTGCTGCCACTTCCACTAAACTTTAGTTTGGAATGTGCACCACAGCTCTCATCCTATGATCTTTAGCACTTCCCTGTAAGACCTCTGGGGACTCACACCCTACACTTCAAGAAAAAACAGAATGTTTTCTTTAATCTCACCCACACCACCTGTTCACATTAGTTTCTTGAGCCCTTACAGATGTGGTCACCTCTCATATTTTGACTAGAAGTTGGTGATCACAAAGCATCTTCATTCCTAATTACCACCACTCCGCACTTCCCCATCCTCATCCCCCTTGCACCCCAGTTTCCCCCTTGACCACCTTGTGTGTCCTTACTCTTCCAACTCACCTCCAAATCAGGTGTCTCATACTGTCCAGTGACTTTTCTGCATCCCAAATTTCAACACAAAACCAACACAGTCCATTCTTCCTGTCCCTAACTCCAACCAAAAACCCATACAATGTAAGTATCTAATTATTTACAATGAAAACTATTCAGGTAAACCTAGGGGGCTTTCAACTATGGGATTATAAATATCTAGTCACCAAACAGCTTAAAACCAAGAAGAAAATGCAGCCTTTAGGGACACATAGTTCCACAGAAAAGGTTTTACTGTGGCTATCATTTTCTAAATTAATCCATACTGATATTATTGAGATTATAAACCCCCAAAGAGACTCTTAGTATACATCATGTAACACTCCACACTTCTACTCAAGACTGTATCTTTATCACTTGTTACAGCAACTGTTCCATGATTAGATCCTGCCCCACATTCAGTGAAGAAAAAGATTAGCTTTACAAATAAAATGCATAGTTTAAACACATCTTGAAAGTGCTACAGTACTGGGGGTGGGGGTGGGGGTGACATGAACAACAGGTAAAGCTAATTAACAGTCATATATATACACAGAAACAGGGAATACAGGCCTCAGAGAGTACATGATTATGTCCCCCTAATCAACAAAAGAATAAAACAGAAGTTCCTCTAAGCAAGGATTTTTGTGGACCAACATGCAAAAACACACCTTTATTTTTAAAGGTGAGTAGCACAGCTCTGTGTTATGTTAAAAGAGAAAGGCAAGCTAGATAAAACTGTATAGGGTCATACACCGTGAAGATTTTGTATATACACGCAAAGTTTCATATGCAAACACGAAGACTTGAAAAACCTGGTTTTCTGAATTTCAGTGGCATCTGAAGAAAATGAAGAATACCATCCATCCATCCCCAGAACAGAAACCAAGAAATCATAAATCTAGAAACAACATACGCTGAAATACACCACACTCTCTCCCACCTCCAGTTTATTATTTCTTGCTGGTTAATACACACCTGGACAGTTAAGAATGACTGTATTATTCAATCTATTTTGTGTCTCATTCATTATGTTGAAAAAAAATTCTTTAAGGAGAGAACTTTCCTAACACATCTATCTATATAAAGCACTCTAAAAAGGGCTGAAATTGAAAAACAGTGACCTGAAATAGGCAGAGACTTTGAAAGCATGGACATGATCAGCAAAGCCCCCCCCACCCAATCTATGTTCTCCAAATTCCTGCCCCACTCTTCCCATTAGGTACCCATTAAGCTAGAGAAAACTTCTCACACCCTGTTCAGGAATGCTATCAGCACAACCATGTTAAGAAAACCAAATGACTGCAGGAAGAGTATTTGCGATACTTTTGAATGACTAGAATACTTCTCCTTCCAGGAAGTGTGGCTAAGAGTGTGATTATTCATATAAATGCACTTCAACTTACCAGTGTGTAAGAGTCCAAGAGGTAGATAAGACATGAACAACTGTTACTCCGTATCACTCCACTTTAGCAGAAAGAAATGAGAAAAGGCACTCCCCAGAAGGTCCCAAGTACATCACCAACCTAACTTTTTACCAGGACATTAATGAGGCAGCAATGAGGCTAAATAGAGCCTGTCCACAAACTAGAAACACAAAATGCTGTGGTGTGGTCTGCCCTCATCCCCCCTTCTCCCCCAACCAGAGTGATCACAGCTGCAATCCATGATCTTTCCCAGGACATTCTTCTGCCCTAACACAAAACTGCACCTGTCTATAATACAGGACATTTGGTACAGTTGAATGAACAGATGCAGTTAGCTAGTACTACATCTTCTTCCTACTGCATTCTTCCTTCCTCTGGTGAACAGCTGCAGCCACAAATTCAGATGTCAGGCACTGTTTGCAGCTCTGTCCCCTGGCCTCAAGGATGACATGGCATTTTCATTCATCTTGTTCCATTCCCTCAGTCTGGTACATCACAGATCAGTTTGGTTTTGCCCACTGCTGCTGGATATTCCAACATACTCCACCTTCCCCTGTATACAAGGACTTGAATTTACCCGAAAATCCAATGCATTTATCCCTAATCATATATCAAAAGCTGTCATATGAGATTTATATTTGTGAATCTACAAAAGTCATAGTCCAAGGTGAATACCTTCAAAAATTCTCTCACTAAAGAAAAAAAGAAAAGAAAAAAGATTCTGTATTAGTCCAACGTCTCCCTGTATAGGCCTCTGAGGTTGCCAGTTTAATAGACTTAAGAAAGGGGCAAAGATGACTGACCCAAAAGCTAACATGAAAAAAAAAGTTCAAATTATAGACTAACTTGTACTGAAATTTTAATTCCCAAAACTGATCAAAGGAGCACTTCCCAGTAATCTGAATTAACAATAGGACTGCTTCCCCCTTTGGAAATAAAACATGTTGGAGCTGGGGGGAAAAAAAAAACACAGAGCTAAATTAAACAAGCCCCACATTTTCAGAATATGAGAGAAAACAGGGATCTAGAGAACTCACAAGAAAATAAGCTTGAATGTCAACTGTTTCTTAATAAAACTAGAAAAAAAGAAAAAAAAATAGGCTTGAAAATCCTGGTTGCCTATCAGGTCAACATTCTAGAAGAGCACTGTCCAACAGAACTTTTTGGGAGGATGAAGTGTTCTGTATCTGTGTTCCCCACGGGGTAGCCACCAGCTACTGAGACAGAGAGTGCTTAAAATATAGCTAGTGTAACTCAAAACTGAATTTTTAATTTTATTTAATTTTAATTAGTATGAATTTAAACTGCTACATGTAGCTAGTGGCTACCATACTGGACAGAACAATTCTAGAATGCAGTCTTAGATTCTGGTTATTAAAAACTTCAAATAAAGCTGCTTAACCTCCCTTTGCATTGAACACACATAGGAAATTTCTTCCTTATATCTAACTATCTCATTCAGCAACATAATTTTGTTACATAGGGACCCAGCCCAAAGCAGGCTCAGCCTGTTTCTCAAAGCCCCTACCAGAACCGAGTGACATCAGCGTCATCCACCCAGTTGGAATGAAGGCCCTCTTTTGCAAACCACTCTGACACGGAGTCCCACAACAAGCCTGAATCTGGACAGTTTTTTAAGTGTCTGATTAAAATTATACAAGTTTTGAGTTGTGACTGGTCAAATTCCTACATGTAGCTTTGATGAGATACTGAACTTAACCTTTCTTCAAAAGAAAAAAGAACTTTTAACCTCAATCTTGATCTATAATTATTGTGGTAGTTCAAAATTTTGCATCAGTTTGCACAGACACACCTCCGTATGACCTAATAAAAAAATCCAAATTATATTAGTTCTCACCATCTTCATACTCTGCCCTCAATAAATAATATTTAATACACTAGGGTTTCATTTTAAAAAACTTTATTCAAAGAATTCTTAGCCCTCTGATTTTTCCAGCTAGAAGAAGGTTAACTTGTAAAAATTAATGTTAACTTTAATACTATTAAAGACTATGACGAGATTTTTAGTCAAAACTTTTCAGCAGACTTAAAGTGCTATGTTCTCTTTTTTTGGGGGGGGGGGCTATGAGGGGAGGAGAGTGGTGAATGGGAAGGAGAAGAATGAATGGGGAGGAGAAGAGAATTATACCAAAAGAGCCTATGTCCTATATGTTAACTGGATCTAACTCTAAAAAGCTATTGTCTCAAACCAATGTAAACAAAGAACATGTTTTCTTAAAAAATAAAATTATCTCCCAGTGTTCCATCACTGCAAAGGGGCAAATTTTTCTGGATACCCAAATGTAATCAGGAAAATGGGGCAGACAGATAAACGTATTGACAGTGAATACTTCATATAAATCATGTTGCATCTTCAGATGCACACAAAACTCAAAAATGCAAAGTAAAACTGCATGACTCGGGCTTCCCTGGTGGCGCAGTGGTTGAGAATCTGCCTGCTAATGCAGGGGACACGGGTTCGAGCCCTGGTCTGGGAAGATCCCACATGCCACGGAGCAGCTGGGCCCGTGAGCCACGATTGCTGAGCCTGCGCGTCTGGAGCCTGTGCCCCGCGACGGGAGGGGCCGCGATAGAGAGAGGCCCGCGCACCGCGATGAAGAGCGGTCCCCGCACCGCGATGAAGAGTGGCCCCCGCTTGCCGCAACTGGAGAAAGCCCTCGCACGAACCGAAGACCCAACACAGCCAAAAATAAATAAATAAATAAATAAAAATAAGAAAATCCTTTAAAAAAAAAAAAAAAAAACTGCATGACTCCTTGGTATTTACCCAAAGGAGTTGAAAACTTATGTCCACAAAAACCTGCACATGGATGTTTATAGCAGCTTTATTCATAATTGCCAACACTTGGAAGCAACCAAGATGTCCTTCAGTAGGTGAATGGATAAACTGTGATACATATAGACAATTGAATCTTAAAGTGCTAAAAAGAAATGAGCTATCAAGCCACAAAAAGATAAGGAGGAACCTTAAATGCATACTACTAAGTGAAAGAAGCCAATCTGGAAATGTTACATACTGTATGATTCCAACTATATGACATTCTGGAAAAGGCAAAACGATGGAGTAAAAAGATGAGTGGTTGACAGGGGTTGGGAGGAGGGAGTGATGAATAGGTAAGAGCAAAGAGGATTTTCAGGGCAGTGAAACTACTCTATATGACACTGTAATAGATACATGTCACTATAATTCATCCAATCCCACAGGCTGTACAACACCAAGAGTGAACCGTAGTGTAAACCATGGACTTTGGGTGATAATGACAAGTCAATGTAGGTTCATCACTGTTACAAATGCACCACTGTGGTGGGGATGCTGATAATAAGGGAGGCTGTGCATGGGAGGGAGCAGGGGGTATATGGGAAATCTCTGTACCTTACTCTCAATTGTGCTCTGAACCTAAAACTGCTCTAAAAATATAAAATCTTAAAAAAAAAAAAGTAAAACTGTGCAAATGAGCTGTTTTGTGTTTAAGAGAATGTTTAAGGGGGTTTTATAATCAGATGGATAACTAGTGACATCACTGGAATGAACATTCTACTGATTAACTAACTAGCGATTCATGCTGTGTTCACATGGAATTTGAAAGCCCAGGTTAAGCTGGTTGAAGTGTGGCAACATGTTCCAATTGGGAGACAGAGATTGATAAATCAAAAATGAGTGTGAGGGCCACACACTACTAGGAGCCAAGCAAACTTGCCATATAACTCACAGAGTGACAGAAACAGAGTTCTACATCAATTCCCAAGGCCTGGGCTCAGAGAAAATAAAAGAAACAATAAAAATAAATAACTTCTGTTTAAGCTAACTAGTCAGTATCTTGGTTGAATCAACTTTCTACCAGTAACCATTTCAGGAACAAGAATTTATTTTGTGAGATTACTCTTGATCTCTGCCCTAACTCCATCTTTACTTAAAATTCATCATTATCTAGCAGATCTAGTTGGTAAGTAAAATGCTTCTCAACAGAATAGATCACAAAAATGAAATATTAATAAAATCTATTTCCCTGGGCTTCCCTGGTGGCGCAGTGGTTGAGAAGCTGCCTGCCAATGCAGGGGACACGGGTTCAAGCCCTGGTCTGGGAAGATCCCACATGCCGTGGAGCAACTGGGCCCACGAGCCACAACTACTGAGCCTGCGCGTCTGGAGCTTGTGCTCCGCAACAAGAGAGGCCGCGACAGTGAGAGGCCCGCACACCGCGATGAAGAGTGGCCCCCGCTCGCCGCAACTAGAGAAAGCCCTCGCACAGAAACGAAGACCCAACACAGCCAAAAATAAAATAAATAAATAAATTTATTTATTTTTTTTAAAAAAACTATTTCCCTAAAGAAAACGTACCCATGTAATATTTCTTTTATGACATGATTCATCAGAAAATAAATCATGAACATCTTTTTTTTTTATCAAAACAATGAATCGTTTACCTAATAAATCCCATATCTAAAATACTCCAGGGACTTCCCTGGTGGCGCAGTGGTTAAGAATCCACCTGCCAACGCAGAGGACACGGGTTCGAGCCGTGGTCCAGGAAGATCCCACATGCCGCAGAGCAACTAAGCCTGTGCGCCACAACTACTGAGCCTGTGCTCTAGAGCCCACAAGCCACAACTACTGAGCCCGTGTGCCACAACTACTGAAGCCCGCGTGCCTAGAGCCCGTATTCCATAACAAGAGAAGCCACCGCAATGAGAAGCCTGCACACCGCAACAAACAGTAGCCCCCACTCGCCGCAACTAGAGAAAGCCCGCGCGCAGCAACGAAGACTCAACGCAGCCAAAAATAAATAAATAAATTTATTTTTAAAATAAAATAAAATACTCCATTATTCCCTAAATATCAGACTGAACACTTATGTCTACTATACTTTAAATTTACTTATGAAAAGAATAACACTTCTCAAAGTTTCCATTAAATTACATTGTAATACAGATTGTCTCCAATTATAAAGGCAGAATATCAATAATTGTAATTAGATATTTATACTTAATATGCAGAATTTGAAAATAAAGTCCATCTTTCCCCCATCCTAATTAATTACCCGTTCTATCACCCTATAATACACTAAGGATATTCTTATTGTCTTCTTCCTGTCTTTTTTTAATAATATTCTAGATCTGCTCTCTCAAAAACTTTTGAAAATATCTATGAAGAATCTATATCCCTCAGTACATTTTGTAGCTTCAACTAATACCACTTATATCTATATGATTTAAAAGTGCTTTTACGTATGTATTTCCACTAAAGAAAATACACCAATTGACTATTTCATTTCAGATTTGACAATTATAAACTAGCATGACTTTTTGCATGATTACTGAATGCCTAAAATAAGCCAAAAAAATGCTCATGCTCATATTTCACTAAAAGTTTTAAGTCCATGTCTCAGGGAAAAAAATATTTTTGGTCATTAACCCTAAAAACATTTATGTGCTATACAAACACCTTGTAACCTTAGTAAATCCTCAACAATTTCCAAGGTAGCAAAGTTTCCCAGTGGTCTCTCTATAACACATTAATTACCTACACTCCATTTCACAATATAAAACCAAGGAGAAAACTAGAAATTTTGAGTGTTCAAAGCACTAACACATTTGCACTGCATGCTCCTCGTGGCATTCTCCTTTCTCATTGCAGTCCCACAAGACCCACCTGAAAGCTCTCCTGTGTTAACCAACCCCCACTGATTGGTGTCCTGAGTGGACAATGCTGGGCAGCAAGTCCTTCCGCCTAAGTCACTAGAGCGAAGAGCAATCCTAAAGGAACTGCCTTTAGTCCGCTAGTACCAGAACATTCTGCTAAGAGGCTCCTCAGCAAAGGGCTGGGTGTGGGCCCTGGCCAGCTGACTTCACAGACCTGCGGCTTCCGCAGAGTGCAATGCTGACTAAAGTTTCTAGAGAGCACACTCACCTTCATGCTCATGAAGGGAAAAGGCAAGTTACCTCCTGAATGGCTTTGACATCTACTTCTCTCCATTCTCCCTGGCCACTATACAGGTATAGTAATCCCCTGGGGATCACTCCTCCTGACAAGTCTTCTGTACCTCTGGACTTTACAACATGCCACAAACATATAGACACCACATTCACACACACACACACACACACACACAATCATACCCACATACACAGGCCACCCTCAAGATCATCCAGTAATCTTTCACATTAAAGAAAATCACCTCACAACCCACTCAAAGTTCTGCAACAGCTCCCCAGTGCACTCAGGATAAAAATCCAAAGTCTTAAGCATCACATATGGGGCCCTGTATCACCAACTGCTCTCACCATCTCAGCCTCATTTCTAGCTGACCCCTCTTCACAATCTACCAATCCTCTACAATGAACTTTCAGCTGATCAAATGTGTAGTGCTCTCTCTAACATCCAGGCCTTCATCCATGCTCTCCCCTCTGCCTGACAGAAAACACTCTTCTCCCTATTTCCATTCTCTCCCAATCTTCCTGCAGGCCTAGGCTGGCGTCACCCTCCAGGCTACCTTCCTCTACATCCACCTCAACTGGAGTAGGTGCCCCTCCTAACAAACCCTATTCCAAGCCTAACACACTTCATTGTAACTGGTGTTTTTACTCCTCTATGCCCCCTGCTCCCAGAGAGTGCTGCCAGTGACCCTCTTGTCTACCATAATATCAGAGGCACTCAAATATGTGCTAAATATGTTATAAGTTTACTTAATGAACATAACATGAATGTAGCCCATGCAATAAGGGAAACATGTTCAAAATCAGTCATGATATAATGGAAACTAGACAGCAATTTCCTTATACTTTGGTATAAACTGCAAACTACACAGGCACCTTTAGGAAAGGTTAAAACATTACACATTAAAAAGAACAGCTTCCACCATAAAGATATTAGTTTCGCCTAACTCCTGTTAGGCAAATTGCAGTTCATAAAAAGTGCCATATTGAAAGTATCAAAAAAGCAGCCCTGGTTGCTTATAGGTCAAGTATGGCATCAGTGTAACTATTCCTCTCTACTACCAAACTCTCCTTGCATTACTCAGAACCTTGCTCAGTTTCTAAGTCTTGATGTAAATTTTTTAATGTGGGTTCCACTCATAATAATGGTCCCAAAGACATTAACGTGTTGCCAGGAAATAGACCTCTGATACATCCTGGGCATTAGCTGCCACTGGCAGCTACTTTCTCTGAGCCACATGTCTTCTTATGAGTTACAATCTGAGGCTTGTAACACCAGATTTTTCCAGGGCAGCAGACTGATGTCATAAACGTGATGGTACTAAGCACTCTACAGAGCTCATCAGCTCCACCCTGAAATCCCTGAATGCAAAGGCAAGTTTCCCATCTATAAATAATGCCTGAGTTTTCCCATCTACAAATAAAGAGAGAATGGTTCCCACTTAATAAGATTCTTGTGGGAATTAGATTGCCTATGAAAGCACTTAGCAGACAACACAATTATTTTCAAGTCAAAAAGAAGGGGAGACTATAAAACCTAAGATATTTTCACATCTTCAGAACTTTTGGTAACGCCGTAACTTATTTTTCGCTAATATCCTTTCACCAAGAAATTTTTGAGAAAGAAAAGGCTGAAAGATAAGAAAATGAGATTTTTTTTTTTGTCATAACCTTTGGATATGACAAACTCCACAGAAATCTACACTAAGATCCACTTTCTAATCTTTCTCTGCACTCCCAAAAACCATAGCCTTAATTTCTACCTCAATCATACCTAGGATCTGAGAGACAGTAAAGATAAAATACTTCAATACATCTTCCCAAGATGCCCTCACCAGAAATAATCATTTCCTTACTGCCTGTATGCACCTCCAAATATACTGAATCTTTGGAAAATAAAACAAAACAAAAAAAGAGGTAAATCACAAAAGCTGGCCTTCAAAGTCTCCAGTTTCCTTACAATAGATCTAGAATCATAAGTTATGATGGAGGCATCTGTCTGGTAAGAGGGGTGGCAATCCATAAAAACTCCAAGTGTAACAAGGAGAATTTAAACTGTAACTACAGGTGGAAAAGTTCATTTCCCACCTCAAATATTTTCACTCTAACACAGGATGGCCAAGCAAGAATATAGGCTGGCCAAGGTGAATATTTTTATCATTTAAAAAAAAAAAATGGGGACAGAAGGGAATTTGAGCCAATTAAGCAAATTGGCTCTCACGTTCCTAAGCCTAGCTGACTTGAGGTTTTTTTTTTTTGACAAGGGAATCTTACAGATCTTCTGAAACAAACGTGTTTTAAATACGGTGAGACCTCAACAGTCTTATAACTTTACCCAAGCCTGGGTTCTGGGCTCGACTTTTAAAAATGGGTGACGTGTTAACAACTTCCTAAAAGCAAATGGGGCACTAGGATATAATTTAGGAAGTGATGATGCAAGTCTCTGGGGGACAGGGAGGAGGGGAGGTGAAAAAGTCAGAGGAAATACCCTCCTGGTTCCTGGGCACCAACTCATACCAAGGAGGGGAGGAAAGGCTGGCCTCCACAAGCCAAGGGAAGGGGGCACCCCAGCTCCACCGGGAGATGCCAACGCCGCCCCCTCATCCCTGAACGCAGCCCTGCCCCCCTCACCAGTAGCCCGGGCGGCCCCTTTCGGCCCGAGCCTCTGGCAGGCGAGTCCCCGAGGGTGGCAGCGAACCCCATGCAGGGCCTTCTCTGCCCACCCCCAGCTCCCCACCCCGTGCCCCCTCCCCGCAGGCCCAGCCTGGGCCCAGCCCCCAGGGTTCCGGCCTCCCCGGGCCGCGAGGCCTGCCCGGGCAGCCCCGGCGCCCGCGCCCCGGCCCCCGCCCCCACCCAGCCAGGCACTTACCCCCAGAAGCCGCAGGGACAGCGAGGCGGCAGACTGGGCGCTTTGCTGCGCTCGCTCCCGGCATCTCCCATGGTGCTCGGCGGCGGCGGCGGAGCTCGGCGGCGGCAGCGGTGGCAGCGGCTGGGCCTGGGCCCCGCTCGAAGGAGGAGGAGGAGGAGGCGGCGGCGGCGTCGGGGGTCTCGGGGCGGGGGGAGGGGGAGGGAGCGGGCGCGCGGGCAGGCGCGAGTCCGGGGCTCCGAGCCGGGATTCCAGGCCGGTCAGCTGGAGGCGGGCCGCACCACTCGGCCTTCGGAGATGGGGGGGCCGGGGGGAGTAGAGGGAGGGGAGCTGAGGAGGTGGGGCGTACGGGTGAACCGAGGACCACGGGGGAGGAGGGAAGTCCTGGAGCCCTCGGCAGCTCCCACCGCCGCTCCCAGCCAGAGTGATGTCCCGTGCGGCGGCGCTGGGAAGGACCTGAGGCCCCCCCCCACCTCGGCTTTAGCGTAGCGGCGGCCGCTGTGAAGCCACAGGCCCCGCTCCCTCCGTAACACCCTCCCCTCCCTCGGAGGCTGCGCTGACCGGACAATGGCCGCTCCGCCCCCTCCCCGCCTCACGCACCCCTCCCAAGGAGTCACAATGGTCTCGCCGGGGGGAAGCCGCCGCCAAAGCCCAGCAGCTGATCAGCTGGGATCCGGGCGTGCCACTTTGTTCAGCGCCTCAAAGGAAGAGGACGGGGCCGTGGGCAAAGCCGAGACCGTAGAGCTATCACTCAGCGACAGGCCTCGGAGGCTTTCCTATTCTTGGAACTTTAACATCTTAAGGAAACTTACCTTCCCCTGTTTGAAGAAGGGGAGCAGCTTCTGAGTACTCTGGGGCACGTTACCTCCCCCCCCCAAACGCGAATGGTACGCCCCAAGCGAGAGGGGGAGGAGCAGCTTAGTTGTTTAGGGTTAGTTGAACCAGTCCCAGAGCGGCGGCGAAGCGCCGCGCATGCGCTCGGAGAATCCCATTACCCGGCACGGGAAAGGGCCAGGAGGAGAGCTTCCAAACCCGGAAGTGGGGCTCGGTCTTCCTGGGGCTGCTGGGGTCTTCAGCTATCCGAGAGGTCTACGAGCCCTCCGCTTTTGGTCCTGGACGATGCCGGAGGACATTTCTCAATGAACTGCTAACCCCTGGAAATCTCTCTTCCCAGGCCTCCCACGCCCAACTCACTCTTCCTGTTCCACCCAGAGAACCGGTTTCTCTTTGGCAATGATGAACTTCTGGGAAACGTCCCTCCCCTCTTCCGCACCCGCCATGGCGGGGGGAGAGAGGCTAGTGTTTTGGTCAGGTTACGTGCCCCTCTAACCCCCTCGGTGTCCCCATCCTCGGAGACACAAGTCCACTCCCTATGCCTAGGCTAGGAGAACCTCTCTTCTTTCTGGAGTGGACAGTTCGGTTTTGGGAGGGTGGGTATGGCCAAATTAGTGATGGAAACTGGTAAGTGACCAAAAAGTTTGAGGCACTAAAAACCGAGTCCTTTAACGCTCATTGTCTTTTATCCTGAACCCATTCTGAGCTTCAACCAATCGTGAGAAGAAGGCGATTGTTCATCACTAATTTCAACAAGGAGCAAACTTCCACCAGACCTCTTGGAGAGGTGACCCATAGCTGAGGCCCTTATGGGTGGACTTATCAGTCCCGGCTACTTCTAGGAAGGCTTCCTGGCTTTTTTTTTTTTCCCGCCACAGCTGAGCGTGTACAGAGACCCTCTCGAACCCCATCCGGGGGCCCTTGAACCCCTTTTCTTGGGATAGAGAGGAGGCCTTGCCAATTGACAGCCACAAGCCCTATTGTAAGCAGGTGTTGCTTGCTTTCCCCTCCTGCCCCCCACCAATTAGTTTTCTAAATAGTCACAATTATTTAAAGCTCAGTAGATTTCTCTTAATGCCTGGGTTTCCAGTTGCTTTGGGAAAGCAGAAGCTTGACACCACTAAGCTCAGTCACTCATAGCACTGGTGATACGGAGATACATGTACCTGCCCATTCTGTTTGTACATGCTCTGTGGACTTATTAACATTGTTGTTGCTTCTTTTGGCCTCTAAATGATCTCAGAGAGACAGCAGTGAATAGTCCTGAAGAGAGATCTTAGCGGCCCATCTACCCCCTACCTCATAAAGAGCAAGGATCACACTTAGTTTAGCATCCTCCTAAAGAGGCTCCTGCTGATGAAGACAGTAATTGCAAAAATCAAACCACTTAAAGCGAAAGCACCCTCCAAATGTGAATGCTGATTTATTTTGCGTAATATTTAGTTTCGGCTTTGTTGATTTTCACAAGCCTTCAATAAATATTTCTGTCAAAAGCCCATAGAATGGATGAAGTCATATAGCACACCCAGCTCTCATTGGACTCATATTTCCTTAAATCCCCACTTAAACTGACATAAAATTGCCACATTCATAGAAGATTTACAGGCTTTGAGTTTAACAAATAGATTAAATAGGACTCTTGCTATTGGCATCTTGATGACTTTCTTTTGTATGTAGAAAAGGAAACCCTAAAACCAAAAGGAAATTTTTATATAAAACATGATTGTCATCTTACAAACTGCTTGCCTACCTGTTTACCAGTTATTCAATTTAACAAGCATTTATTAAGTACCCAGTATGTACAAGGCATTTCCTAAGGCTTTGTCACTCCTACTCCCCTCTGCCCCTTCCTCTCCTACCCAGCACAGTCCTACCGCCCCTTCAGGCTTTTTTTTTTTCTTAATTTATTTATTATTTTTGGCTGTGTTGGGTCTTTGTTTCTGTGCGAGGGCTTTCTCCAGTTGCGGCGAGTGGGGGCCACTCTTCATCGCGGTGCGCGGGCCTCTCACTGTCGCGGCCTCTCTTGTTGCGGAGCACAGGCTCCAGACGCGCAGGCTCAGCAGTTGTGGCTCGCGGGCCCAGTTGCTCCGCGGCATGTGGGATTCTCCCAGACCAGGGCTTGAACCCGTGTCCCCTGCATTGGCAGGCAGACTCTCAACCACTGCGCCACCAGGGAAGCACCCCGTTCAGGCATTTATTACCTCTATGCCTCCCATACTCTGACAAGGCAGAATTGGTCCCTCCTCCCTCTGCCCATGTAGTCTCCATTATAGGACCAGGAAATTTACATGTCTGTCTCTCCTCACAAAACCTAGCTCCAAAAGAACTGGCTCTTAGAAATAGCTGTTAATGTACCCACAACCCAGTGGGGATAGCAGAGACTCAGAGGGTGTTACTTAGATTAATTTTATTACCAAATATTATTATTTTATTTCTGTACATACCATTCTGTTTGTGCATGCTCTGTGGACTTGTGGGCTCCATCAATCTCAGTGGGATTGAAACAGAATCAATCCATGTTTGTTGAACGAATGAGCTAATCTGATAAAAACCCACTCTTAGTCAAGGCTCCTTTGTCTGCAAGTACAGAAACCCACTGAAACTTCTTCATGCTAAAAAAAAATTTTTTTTAAGGAAATAATCTTATAAAGCCCAAGGGCACAGAGATCAACAAGATCTCAGGAAGGACTGGAACAAGGATCTGAAATACCAGCAGGAAGCCATGTAGCTATTCCTTCATTATCTCTTTTCTCCCTGGTCACATGCTCTGCTCTCTACAGAGCTGCTTCATTCCTCTTTGCAGACCTGTTTTCACTGCTTCTCTAGGAACATAGTAGAACATGGCTTTCCAAGCTTACCTATCCTCATTTCAAGAATTAGCAGAGAGGGACTTCCCTGGCAGTCCAGTGGTTGAGACTTCGCCTTCCAATGCAGGGGTTGTGGGTTCGATCCCTGGTCGGGGAGCTAAGATCCCACATGCCTCCGGGCCAAAAAACCAAAACATAAAACAGAAGCAATATTGTAACAAATTCAATAAAGACTTTAAAAATAGTCCACATCAAAAAAAAAAAAAATCTTAAAAAAAAACCCCCAAAAATCTAGCAAAGATTCATTAGTATCTATGAATCCCAATTCCCAGGAGAAAGATCCTTATTGGTCTAGCTCATGTCAGATTGTCTATTTCTGGTACAGTCTCCTTTAGCCAGTGGAGCATTGTGTAGTGAAGGCTCTTTGCTTTGTAATGCAAACATGGCTGCCAGAGACCCATCCTTGTAGCCTACAGTTCTCAAAGAAGATCAGTTATGTTCTTGGCAAAGATTCCAAAAGGTGTCTACCACAGACCAAAACAGGAGTAAATTGCAGCCTGAAATTCAAAAGCATATAGAACAATGGACAAGTTCAAGAATTTTCCAGCAAAGGAACTGCTAGTTGAGCTATTTCAGTCCTAAATTTAACTGGCACTTCCTCAGAGGAGACTTCACCGACACCCAGCCCCAATTAAAATTATGTTGCCCCATTTTTATCTTCTATGGCACTCTTTCTTTGCAGCACCTATCACAGTTTACAATTAAATATTTATTTGTGTGTCTCCTCTCCAAAGATTATGTCTGTTTACTGCTATATACATAATCCCTAGGGCACATTTGGTAGGCATTCAATAAATATTTGTTGAGTGAATACAAAGGCACAATAATGTGTTAATCGATGTGAGACCCATATGTGAACTGGCATCCTAATCAGACTATCCTGAGGGAACATCTCCATCACCACCCAACTTCCCTAAAGACACTGAAACTCACTGTGAGCTTTTTTGTCACACTGCAGTTGTAAGAAATTAGACCCAGTGTTCATCTGCTTCTTCTCATTACTTTCCTAGCTGGCTAACTCTTCATTCTCAGTTCCCAAGTTTTCTGTCTGAAGAGCCCTTGAACCAGTTCCTATAACGTGCCCACTCAGTTGGCCAAAAACTCAGAGAGGACATAAAATTCCAGGGCATCATCAAATTAGGGGACCAAAGTGCGGGGGTAATTGGCAGAAGTACTTTTGTCATAATTGTCTTGACTATTTTCTACTGTGGATTACGTTCCAGATGAACCTGTGATGTGACTCTTGGGGGTAGTTTGCAATCACCACTGGCCCAAAAGGAGCCATCTACGTGCTCAGTAGGGTTTAGAAAAGGATAATATTAATGCTTCAGCAGCCAGAGCTGCTGTGAAAGAGCCAGGTGTGGCTCAAGGGCAGGGGCTCACAAGGGCTGCTTTCTTGGTAATACTAAGTCCAAAGACCTTAGTCCTGAAAGTCACAACCAAAAAGGAAGCACATGTAGAGACCTGAGACAAAGCAGATGGTCCTCCAACTCTGATTCTAATCCTTACCCCACAACTCTCTCTAACTCCCAGTTTAAACCCTTTCATCACTAACATTCATTCTAAGCTGGTATTAGTCCCAATGTCCAATCCAAACTCTAGCCTCAATCTTCATCCTAATCCTAATATTATCTGTAAAATTTAACCCTAGGTTTTAAGCCTAATCTCAACCCTAATTCTAAGAGCTTAACAAGGCTCCTTGCCTTGCCACTGTCTTTTTTCCCCTTGCTCTCTTTCTTATATCCCTTGGCCCTGACCCACTCTGGGGAACAGAGAACTCTATAATATCCTGGACCCCTGGAGAGAATGGGAGCCAGTTTCAACAATCCTAAAAAAGAAAAGAGCCTTGGGCTTTCAGGAAAGAGAAAGTGGGGACATCTCTCACCTGTACAGGATGCAGAGACCGTCCACAGTTACAACATGACTTGTTGCCTAATTCAGGAGCTTCTTGGTCTCTGAAAATCCAGAAAAAAATGCAATCCAACTATAGACTCAGGAACGTTTGGTACAGCTGGCCAAGAGCAGGAGACCTGACACCCTTAAGCAAAATGATCGGTTAGATTAGATGAGTGACTGGCAAACCATTTTCTCAGAGCAAGAATTCTGGTTTCTGCTCTCCTCCCTGACTTGAGTATGGTTTTCCAAAGGAAAATAAAAAATCTTTTATTTTATTTTTTTAAAGTCACTGAGCCAGCCCCTCCCTGAGGTTCCTTCTGGCCCTCGAGTTTTCTGATGTGCAGTTGATTTTTTTAGTCACTTACAGTCCAGTTGGCATGGATAAACTCTCAGAGCCAAGGGAAAAGAAGAGCAACCGAGCATACTGTCTCCAGCCCTTCTCAGGAAACTAAAACTAAATTAAATAAAATGAAGATTGCGATGGGAGGAGAGGGGAAGAGCAGAGAATATGCTGCCATTTCACATCCTGTGTTCTGTTCGTGAAGCAATCGCTGATTTCCCTGCTGCTCACACCCATCTTGGTGTGAAATTTGATTTTACTGACTCTTAAAATTTCTTTTTAAGAATGGAGATATTGTTTTTCCCAGAAATACTTGACCTTTGTGGGGAAAAAAATTCAAATAATGAGAAAGGAAAAGTTCTCCCTAATACCATCCCCCTCCCCAGATATATCCTTTGTTAACACTTTGGTGTATACCTCTCCAGGCTCTTTATTTATATGTGATTATATAAATGGGGTCATTCAACACATAGTATATTCTATCTGATTATTTTTAACTTAGAAATATGTCTTGAACATCTTCCATATCTATGCATATAGCTTTGCAATATTGTAGCTAAATGTATTAGGGTTCTCCAGAGATATATATGATCTCTATATATATCTACCTATATGTATGTACATGTGTACATACACATATATATATATATAAACATATACATATCTCCTATCTCCTAATGACTAGTATATATATGAAACAATATATAGAAATATATATAATAGCCATATATATGAGATTTTCTTTATTATATATATAAAGTATAACCATATATATTAATTTTATTTATTCATTTATTTATATTTACCATATATATAAAAAGAGGTTTGTTATAAGGCGTTGGCTTATGCAATTACAGTGGCTAAGAAGTCCCAGGATCTGCAGTCCTAAGGCCTGAGAACCAGGAAAGCCAACGGTATAAGTTCCAGTCCAAGCCTGAAGAAAACTGATGTCTTGGTTCAGAGACCATCAGGCAGAGAGCAAATTCTCTCCTGCTCAAACTTTTGATCTACTCAGACATTTAACAGGTTGGCTGGGCCTGCCCATGTTGGGGAGGGCAATCTGCCCTACTCAGTCTACTGATTCAAATGTTAATCTCATCCAGAAACACCCTCACAGACACACCCACAATGTCTAAGCAAATATCTGGGCACTCCACAACCAGGTCAAGTTGACACATAAAATTAAACATCACACTAAAATCATGGGCTCCAAAGTCAAGCTGCCTGAGTTTGAATCAGCCTCCTACCACCTACTAGCTCTGAGTCTTTAGGGGAATTATTTAGCCTGTCTGTGCCTCAGTTTCCTCATCTGTTACAGGAGGCATCTGTAATGTGCAGTGCTTTCCATCTGCCTAGTTTCTCTTTGGTGGTCCCACTTTTCCTGTTCCCAGGCCTTCTCAGAGATGCACACACTAACTAGTTTTAGTCAGGGAGCCCTAACCTCTGGCCATAAGAATTCAGAATGGCTCAAGGAGAGCCAGGGAGATCCCTGGCCTGACTTGCTAGCTTTGCCTTCTGATAGCAAGTGTCCTTGGGCCCATGTAGCCCAGAGCTACCAGGGACCCTCCATGTGGAACTAGGCTGCCAGGGGACCAAGACAACGAAGAAGAAAGAAGAGAGATGGAGAGAGAGAAAAACTAAATCATCAAGACATTGTTTGACTGAGAAGTGAAAAATTAAATGTTTTGAGACATTGTTTGAGTCCTTGAATCCAGCCAAGTCTGAAGCTAGAACAACCCTCTGGACTTTCCAGTTACATGGACCAATGAATTCCTTCTCTTCCCCCTAACCTAATTTGAGTTAGGTTTCAGTATGTTTCAATGAGAAAAGTCCTGACTATACATTATAGTATCTACCTATGTCATAGGTTTATTGTGAGGAATTATATAATCCATGAGGAAATCTTAGCATAGTGTGTAGCCTAGGGTACAAACTCAATAAACATTCACTGTTATTATTCATTTCTTTTTAATGGCTGCTGACCACTATACATGGGTGAACCATTTAATGAATTCCCTCTTGATTCATTTGTCTTATCATTCATTCATTTATTCATTCAGCAGACAATTGAGCCCCTACTGTGTGTTAGGCACTGTTTGGGGCATTGAGGATAGAGCAGTGTATGAGACACATAAGCTTCCCTACTCTAGTGGTGGAGGCAGGCAATTTAAAATTTTTTTTAAATGTCTTGGGACTTCCCTGGCAGTCCAGTGGTTAAGACTTTGCCTTCCAATGAAGGGGGTATGGGTTCAATCCCTGGTGGCGGAGCTAGGGGAGCTAAGATTCCATATACCTCTTGGCCAGAAAAACAAAACATAAAACAGAAGCAATATTGTAACAAATTCAATAAAGACTTTAAACATAGTCCACATCAAAAAAAAAAAAAAAAAAAAAAAAGGAATTCCCCTCTGGTCCAGTGGGTAAGACTCCATGTTCCCAATGCAGGGGACCCAGGTTCGATCCCTGGTTGGGAACTAGATCCTGCATGTATGCCGCAACTAAGAAGCCCGTATGCTGCAATGAAGATCTCGTGAGCTGCAACTAAGACCCGGCACAGCCAAAATAAATAAATATTAAAAAAAAAAGTCTTGAGGGAATTCCCTGGCAGTCCAGTGGTTAGGGCTTGGTACTTTCACTGCCAGGGCCAGGTTCAATCCCTGGTCAATCCCTGGTCAGGGAACTAAGATCCTGCAAGCCATGCATTGTGGCCAAAAAAAAAAAAAAGTCTTGAAGGACAGCTAGGTCCAACTTTCCACTTTTATAAAAATTTTACAACGAATCTTCCCCCATTTGTCCTATTAATATCTGGGATAAATTTTTTAGAAAAAGAATTGCAATACCATTTAACATTTGTTACATTTGGCCAAATTTCCCTCCAGAAATGTTGTACCAATTTACATTCCCTCCATCAGTGAATGGGAAGGCAGATTTCCCCACACCTCAGTAGTACTGGGATATCATTAATCTTTTTAATCATTGCCAAGGTCAAAGGTGAAAAATGACACCCAATGGATGTTTTATTTGCACTTTTTGATTATTAATGATGACCAGATTACTTTTATATCCTATCATGTTTTTATATCATATGATAAGATATAAAAATAGTTGAATTTTAATTTGGATTTATTTTTGTGTGCATTATCTGTTTATAACCTTTGTCAATTTTTTTATAAGGGTTTTTTTTCTCCTTTAAGATATTTTTGTTGATATTGAGAATATTAACCTTTCGTCATATGTACTACAAATTATTTCTCTGTTATTTGTTTCTTAACTAGGCTTTTGGTTTTCAAGAGTCTAAAAATTCAGGGGAACTATGTGAATTAACTCTGGCTGATGTTTGAATTGCCAGCATGGGTGCTATTTCTTAAGGCCTCTAGTTGCTGCTTATAGGTTAAAAAGAAAAGGAATTAAAGGGAAAAAAGAATTAAAGGGAGAAAGACAGGAAATTGCAGGAGTTGGGGGGCAAGCACTGAGGGGAACCCCATCCTCTCAGCCCCTAATTCCACCTCATCTCAGGCAGGCTCAGCTCTGCCTCCATGGGTCAGCTAGCTGCTCAGGCTTGCTGCCAGCCCTGAGCTCCCTGAAGTGAGTCGTCCAGGACCGACCTCAGCCTTCCTGATTTCCTGTCTAGAGGTGGAAAAACAGCCAGAAGCAGTGGCCTTATAGCTCTGTCAGCCCCCAGGGACTGACCTGAAGTTCCCCGTCAAGTTCCTTGCTCAAGTTTGCAGACACAGCATCTAGGAGAGAATAGCACCACATGCGGCCAGGCTGGGCTCCAAGAACTGACCCAATGGGAAGAACCAAGGGTATTTGAGGGAGGCAGAGTGGCTAGGGAAAAGGGTTAAAATTAATTGTTAGGTTGAAATTAGGGGGGAAGCCAGTGTTGCAGGGACTGGGCTGGGGAGTGAGGAGTAGGCATTTAGAATGCCAAGCAGAGTTGGTGGCTCAGGGAAATGGTTATGACTGGGGAAGAGGCCTAGATGTCCAAGATGGGGTTCAAAGGCTAAGACTGGTGTCTTAGACTGGATTCCTTCCCCACAACAAAAGCTGACCTGGATACAAAGATTGCAAGGCGCAGAGAACAATTCTAGGTGTGGTGAAGTGGCCAATAAAAGGTGTGTCATCAAGCCAGCTATCACTGGGAGTGGCTAGAGCTCAGTGACTAGTCCTGTGAGGACTGGGCAAAATCACACCTTAATGGTATCCCACCTGAGGGAGGGGAGACTGAGTATTTATACACCCGCTTCTCTCACAGCACTTCGGCCTGCCTTGTGCTGGCAAAGCACCCTTTCCTTGTTTCAGAGAAAGCCTTCAGACAAAGAGGTGCAGAGACTGGCCATTGGAAGTGAATGGGATCATTCTGAAGTGGTCAGTCCCAAGGGATATGGAGGGGACACCTACAGTGTCTGCGATAGCTGGGGACTGTGTGTGTAAGTAGATTTGGAGGGTGTGATATTTGGTAAAATTATCCAGAGTTTTCTTCCTAAGGCTGTGATTAATCCAATAAGGCTAGTTGCCTTCTGATTAGGGGTTAGGGAGCAGAGATAAGATTACAATAGGATTAGAGAATTAGGGTTCTGTTAAGGGCACTCAGAGGCTCTTCATCCTGTCCGAAGTTACCCAGCTAGTAGGTGATGAGCTGGGGCAGGATTGTGGCCTGATCTGTGTTACTCCAAAGCCCATTAAGAGGACAGAGTGCAGGGCTTCCCTGGTGGCGCAGTGGTTGAGAGTCTGCCTGCCAGTGCAGGGGACACGGGTTCGAGCCCTGGTCTGGGAGGATCCCGCGTGCCGCGGAGCAGCTGGGCCCGTGAGCCACAACTACTGAGCCTGCGCGTCTGGAGCCTGTGCTCTGCAACAAGAGAGGCCGCGACAGTGAGAGGCCCGCGCACCGCGATGAAGAGTGGCCCCCACTTGCCGCAGCTGGAGAGAGCCCTCGCATAGAGACGAAGACCCAACACAGCCAAAAATAAATAAATAAATTTATAAAAAAAAAAAAGAGGACAGAGTGCAGGCCAGCCTAGTGAAGAGAGGGAGGTATCCACCAAATCCCTGCTGCCTGGGCTTCTTCCCGGCAGCCAGGGAATGGGGTTAGGCGGAGGCTGTGCAACTGCCATCTGTTCTCTTGGCTCCACTACCTGGCAACTGCCCACCTATGTCTGCTCTCTGCTCTGGAGGAGGACGAATTCCTCCACGGCCCATCAGGCAGGACAAGGAGCCATCCCCTCGCCAGGGCTGCACCCATGATGGATTCATTGATTATGACTTTCTGATGTGCGGGCTGCTCAGTCGTGTAGCAGACCCAATCCCATCTGGTGTATTTTTCTTCAAAGAGCTGCTGGAAGGAAAACTCTGCATACTGCTCATACTGGTAGGCGTGTGTGTATATATGCACAGGCACAGGTGTGTACACAGGTGTGAACCTGGGTGTGTATGTGTGTGTGCACATGTGCACCTAGATGTGGATGTGAACATTGGGAGTTCAAAGCCATTGTGGTTCTGTTTCCTTCTCAGAGATCATTTAGCAAATAAGTCATTGATAAACAATAATGCTACCATTTTTTGAATAACTTCTACATAACGGTAACTGCGGTAGATGCTTTACATACATTGGTTATTGTAGCAAATGTAAACCTTACAGCTACCATGCAAGAGAAGGTTTACCTTCTTCATCCTGCAGATGAGGAAACCAAAGTTCTCAAGGCTAAATTAGCTGCCTGAGGACTTAATTTTTAAGTGGTAGAGCCAGGATTCCAGACCATGTCTCTGATTCCACAGTGCATGATATTTAATTTCCATCTCCTCCCAAATCTTCTCAGAATGAGAATGAACAAACTACTGCTACACATGACAACATGAACAATTCATATAAAACTAATGTTGAGTGAAAGAAGTCAGACACAAAATACCTGCTACGTGATTCCATTTATGTAAAGGTCAAAAACAGACATAACTGATCTATGCTGTCCAGAGTTAGGGGAATGGTTACCCTTGCAGGGGACAGGGAATTATTGGAAGGGGGCACTGGAGGGACTTCTGGGGGCTAGGAATAGGTAATATATTATTTCTTGACCTGGGTACTGGTTACCTGGATGCATTCAGTTTGTCCAAATTCAGGAACTGCATACGTATGATTTGTGCACTTTTCTGTATGAATGTTTCACCTAAAAAAAAAAAATCTCAAAATGGAAGAAAAGTCTTTCCAGGGACTATGAGGGATTCAGAGAAAGGAAGCACCCCAGAGCCTGCCCTTGGTGGGGCGGGGGCTCTTGTTCTAATCAGGTGACACAGCCTCAGGAAGCCCCTAGTCTATGGAGTGGGGAGGGGTGTTCAGGTTAGTGGACTCCAAGCCAAGTACTCCTGGGGACTGGCAAAGAGGCATGATAAGGGCCTAGCGGAATTAAAGGTGGTTCTGAGTCTACAGACCAGGGCACAGCAGAAGCTTCCAAAGGTGGTTGATATGTAGTGGCCAAGAGAAGATTATGGCCTTTGAAGCCCAACAGACCTGGGTTGACCTCCTGGCTCCATCCTCTACTGACTGGAGACCTAGATAGAGCTATTTATCCTTTTAGAGTCTTGGTTACCTCCCCTCTGTAATGGGTCACCGAGACCAAAGCCTGCTATGAGGATTAAATGACATGATATAGTTAGAACACTTGGCACAGAGCATGGTACCTGGCAGGCATTCAGCAAACGTATGTTTGGAAGGTAGAAGGAAAGATGCTCTGTAACCTGAGAGCTCCCTCAAATGTCAGAAGGTCTGGCAGGTGGAAGGTGCCTCACACTCACTCTGGTGCCTGAACAGAGTGACGTAGCATCCATGAGGTAGGACCTGGGCTGTGATGGGTGGGAAGAAGTAAAGTTAGCGGTGGCAGCTGGGACAAACTGATCCACTCTGCAATGCAGCAAGGGGAGGTTTCCAGGTTGGGAGCCCAGCCAGAGAGGAACTTTGGGGAAGAATTGTCTGATTTAATGGAAGCTTATGAAACTGCGTGCTGTGGGGTGGGAGTTCTTCCTCTAGGAAAGCGCTTGGAGTCTACTCCTCAAATTTTTCCCATAGAATCAGAGACTGATAGAATTTGTTTTAAAACCTGGTGAAGGAACTAGGTTTGGCCAGACTGAGAGAGCATGAACCCTCTAAAGACACAGCTGACAGATGAGATACCTAAGGAAGAACTTTCTGACTCATCCCCTAACTCAAATGCCAACTACCCCAAGAAGCTTCATTCCACTTAGAAATCTGCACTTTCTCTTTCATGCTCCTGTAGTATACTGCACACACTGTATGGCCTATGGGACATGCTGCCTGGAGAAGGGAAAGAGACTTGCATCAGTTATTTTTCTGCTTATAACATAAAACCCAGATAATAATGTCTTAAACACGACGGCAGTTTATTTCACCTTCATTTCAGAGCAGTCCAGAAAAACT
Source organism: Balaenoptera acutorostrata (assembly GCF_949987535.1). Lineage (NCBI taxonomy): Eukaryota > Metazoa > Chordata > Mammalia > Artiodactyla > Balaenopteridae > Balaenoptera > Balaenoptera acutorostrata. Next base: position 70,256,196 of record NC_080073.1, on the reverse strand, counting down.
TGTGCTTTAAAAGGTACCATCAAAAACGTGAAGACAAGCCACAGACTGGGAGAAAATATTTGCAAATCATATATTTGCTAAAGGACTGGAATCCAGAATATGTAAAGAATTCTTGAAACTCAATAATAAATAGACAAACCATCCAATTTAAAAATGGATAAAGGATTTGAATAGATATTTCACCAGAGGAGATACATGAATAGATAATAAGCACATGAAAAGATATTCAACATCATTAGTCACTAGGGAAATGCAAATTAAAACCACAATGAGATACCACTCACAAGCACTAGAATGACTATAAGCAAAAAGACAGACATTAATAGGTCCTGGCGAGGATGTGGGAAAAAGGGAACCCTCATAGATAGCTGGAAGGAATGTAAAATGGGTCAGCCACTTTGGAAAACAGTTTGGCAGTTTCTTAATAGGCTCAACATAGGCTTATTATATAACCCAGCAATTCAACTCCTAGAATCTACCCACCAAAAGAAATGAAAATATATGTCTGCACAAAGACTTGTAGACAAGCGTTCATAGCAACAGTATTTATAATAGCCAAAAAGTGGAAACAACCCAAATATTCATTAATTGGTTAATGATATACCCATCCATTAGAATATGATTCAGCAACAAAAGGAAAGAAGCACGGATACCTGCTACAACATGAATGAACATCCAAAACATTATGCTCAGTGAAAGATGCAAAAGTCCACATATTTATGACTCTGCTAATATGAAACGCCCAGAAAAGGCAAATACATAGAGGAAGAAAGTAGACGTGTGGTTGCCAGAGGCTGGGTGGGAATGAGAGCACATGGGCACAAAGACGGTGGTGAGGGTTGCACAACTCTGTAACTTAAGTTACTCTTGCTGTTCCCTAATGTTTGTTTGTTTTTATTGAAGTGTAATATACATACAAAAAATGCACAAACCCTAAATGTACAGTTTGACTTACACCCCTCTCCCACCAACACCCCTCCATAACCACCATCCAGATAAAGATAGTGAACATCTCTGGCACCCCAGAAGGCCCCTCTTAGCCAGTCCCCCACAAAAGTAACCACCATTCTGACTTTTGTCACCATAGAGGACTGTTGCCTGTTTTTGGAACAATACTGCCCCAGAGCAGGCACTCAGGGGGTGTCACCTTCCATTTCTACTTTCACGTGGCTCTTAATGTTGGCCCTGGGCTCCTTGGCCACTATCTTTTTTTTTTTTTAATATTTATTTGTTTATTTGGTTGCGCTGGGTCTTAGCTGCAGCAGGCGGGCTCCTTCGTTGTGGCACATGGGCTCCTTAGTTGTGGCATGTAAACTCTTAGTTGTGGCATGCATGTGGGATCTAGGCCTCCCTGCACTGGGAGCACGGAGCCTTAACCACTGCACCACCAGGGAAGTCCCTTGGCCACTATCTTCTTATTGAAACACTCTGCCCCACACTGGTCACCACCTGTCTTTCTTCATCCCCTCGAAGTGCCACTAACACATCGTGACAGTGTCAATTTTTACTGAAGATTTAGTCAATTGGGAGTAAATACAACACAGCATAGAAAACAACCTAAAGTTCCTTAGTAGGTGTCACAAGGCCTAGAACTGCATTGTCCATTCTCTGTCATTTCGTGGGTCCCTCCCAGGTCCCTTCATCATGTGATTGCTCCCCATGCCTGGTAAGGATCCCAAACTCCAAATCCTACATGAGACAGGAAAGTAACATACATGGGTGAAGTGGCCTGGGTGTAAGGAAGGACTGTGATGAACTCCGGACTATGGGACCCAGGAACCAGGGTAGCCACTTCCAGCTCCACCTCTATGTCCCTAAGGCAGGACGAGGGGTGTGGTTTTTTTTTTTTTTTAATTTTTTTAATACCTTATTGTTCCCTTTTTTAAATTTTATTTATTTATTTTTGGCTGTGTTGGGTCTTCGCTGCTGCACTCGGGCTTTCTCTAGTTGTGGCGAGCAGAGACTACTCTTCGTTGCGGTGCGCGGGCTTCTCATTGCAGTGGCTTCTCTTGTTGTGGAGCACGGGCTCTAGCCACGCGGGCTTCAGTATTTGTAGCACACAGGCTCAGTAGTTGTGGCTCACGGGCTTAGTTGCTCCGTGGCATGTGGGATCTTCCTGGACCAGGGCTCGAACCCGTGTCCCCTGCATTGGCAGGCGGATTCTTAACCACTGTGCCACCAGGGAAGCCCGAGGGGCGTGTTTTTAATAAAAGTCTCTGCATTCAGCCAGTTTGCATTATTGGCTCCAGACCCTTCTGGCTTTTCTCTTTCCCCTTTCCAGGCCTCCTGCCCCCCACTACATTGTTATGCAAAACAATGTAGTTCCCCTTAGCCTAGGTCTCCTCACCCGAGGCAGCCCAGGGCACCTCCTCTTTCCTGCCAAAATCACCTATGAGACTCATCAAGGTGTTTTCCTGAATGAAAGAACTACCTACTCAGGAGGTAGAAGAGACTGTATTAGCTTTTTAAAAAATAGCACTTTTGTTTTCCCTGTTTTAGTCTCACTTTAAAGATGAAGAAACTGAAACCCAGAGAGGATAAATAACTTGCCCTGATCAAAAAACTCTTAATGGGGGACTTCCCTGGTGGCGCAGTGGTTAAGAATACGCCTGCCAATGCAGGGGACACATGTTCGAGCCGTGGTCTGGGAAGATCCCACATGCCATGGAGCAACTAAACCCGTGCGCCACAACTACTGAGCCTGGGCTCTAGAGCCTGCAAGCCACAACTACTGAGCCTGAGTGCCACAACTACTGAGCCCTCATGCTGCAACTACTGAAGCCCGAGCGCCTGGAGACCGCGCTCTGCAACAAGAGAAGCCACCGCAATGAGAAGCCTGTGCACCGCAACGAAGAGTAGTCCCCGCTTGCCACAACTAGAGAAAGCCCACATGCAGCAACGAAGACCCAACACAGCCAAAAATAAATAATCAAAAACCAAAAAGAGGGCTTCCCTGGTGGTGCAGTGGTTAGGAATCCGCCTGCCAGTGCAGGGGACATGGGTTCAAGCCCTGGTCTGGGAAGATCCCACATGCCGTGGAGCAACAAAGCCCATGAGCCACAACTACTGAGCCCATGTGCCACAACTACTGAGCCTGCGTGCCTAGAGCCTGTGCTCTGCAACAAGAGAAACCATTTCAATGAGAAGCCTGCGCACCGCAACGAAGAGTAGCCCCCGCTCACCACAACTAGAAAAAGCCCACATGCAGCAACAAAGACCCAATGCAGCAAAAAATTTTTTAAAAATGAAAAAAAACAAAACAAAAAACAAAAAATACTCTTAATGGGTACAACTGGAAGTTGAGCCCTGACTCCAAAGTCCACAAAGTTGGCTTGTTCACCTCCAATCCCTAGAATTTAGCAAAGTGTCAGAGCTCAATGAATGCATGCTGTAGTTGAATCCAAATTAAAGAATGGATTTGCAGGAGGAAGGCATCCTAGGCCTGTGAGGAAAACTGGAGAGGAGAAAGGGCAAATTGTTTAAGGAGTTGGTGGAGGGCAGCGAAGTGGGGAGGGGTGGGGCGCTACCCACTGGCTTCGGGAGGGAGCGGACTGCTCCCACTGGTTCCTCCACCCCCTGCCCAGCCTTCCAGGGAGACTGGTGCTCTGGGCAGAAGCTGCTGCCATCATTCATCAAGGCCCGGCAGCCCAAGGAAGCTCAGGGCCTATCCTGTAGGACACTTTCAATCAACTTCGGTTCAATTTATTCCCTCTAAATGACTCTGAAACATAAATAAAATTAAATTAACACTACTGTATTTGTCTCTGGTTAGGGCTGTAATGGGCTGCAATAACGCTGGCCCTGAGATCAGCTATGGAGAGAGAAGCCCAGACAATAGCAGTGTGACCAGCATTGTGTCCCCCTTTCCCAACCCCTTCCCCATCCTCCCCGTTCTGGAAGGACAGGCCACACTGTCCAGATTCATCCCTTTTTGGGAGTGGGGAGAGTTCATATCACTTCTACCCTTTTTTCCTCCACCTGAGACCAAGCCAACTCTGACCACCTAACTGCTCTCTGCAGATACCCCCATTCCCATGGCCCCCCATCACCTCTGAAGTTTTTGGATCTTTGGAACAGAGCAGAATGGCTTTTTCTTTGCCCACCAAGCCAAGAGCCACAGATGGCCCCCTCACCAGGACTTGCTCCCTGGGTCTACCCACCCTTCCACAGAGTGGACTCCATTGCCCTTGGCTGGGGACTCTCAGCCTCGGCACCACTGACATTCTAGGCCTGATAATTCACAGTTATGGGGGCTGTCCTGTGTCTACACACCAGGTGCCACCAGCACCCGCTCTCCCAGTTGTGACAACCAAAAATGTCTCCACGTATTGAATGCCAAATGTCCCCAGTGGGGACAAATCACCACTAGTTGGGAACCCCTGCCCTGGAGGAGGGAAGTGGGGAGACCAGAGGAAGGAAGAAGAGGGAGAGGTGGGCTACAAAACCCTACGGTGTCTTTTCACTCTCCACCAAGCTCACCTATCCTGCCTCCCAGTACAGTTTCTTAAAACATATTAACATGGTCCTAACGGAAGTAGTAAATGACCATCCAACCTCTGGACTAAACACCAGGAACCCTGACCTCTTCCATCCAGAAGCCTCTCTCCGCCCCCTCCTACTCCAGTCCCCCAGTTTACCCAGCCCAGACTCGAGGACTGCCCACCAAGAAACCAAGAAAGGGGTTTTCCTTGAGTACCCATTCCTCTATCAATTTCTCCATTGGTAGAGATGCCCCAAGTAAAGGAGTTCTCAGTACATTGGGATTCCCCACGAAGGAAGAAATTTCTTACCAAAAGAAGATTCCCCAAAGAAGGAAATTCCAAATAGGAGGCAATTTTCCAATAGAAATAGGCCCCAACACTTTTTACAGACCGGGCTGTTAGAATTCCTCAATTTCTTCCTAGTACTCAACTGCTGGGGGTGGGGGCAGGAGGGGGCACATTGGGGGCTGGCAGAAAGCTCTCCCAGGGTGCAGCCCCCTCATGCCTTGTGGGGAGGAAGCTGGGAAGGGAGAGGAGCTTATCCTCCAGGATTCAGAGGTCCTGATAGCAAAGGCAATAGCAGTGAATTTGCCCTGGGAGATGGGAGGACAGGGCAAGTCCCCTCCACGCTGGGCCACCTCACTAAGCCATCTCAATGTACAGAACCAAATTGTGGGAAAACAATCTGAGATTTTAACTCTACTTATAAATGTCCTAAAGCTTTCATGTGGTTCTGAAGAATGCCTCCCAGAGCATTCCAGCTTACACAGAGGAAATCAAAGAAAATGAATTAGAATCACAGGACAAAGCCTGAGCCCAGAAGTCCAGGAGCCTGGAAGGCTCCCCACCTCCTACTGGATTCATTACCACAAAAATAATTAAAATCCCATCCCCCAACCTTGGATTTCATCATAATCTGATTTCTGTGTACATGTTTGCTATATTTCTACTTTTTGCCAAAGTCTGTTCCTGTCAGAATTTCTGATCTTTGAGAGTCAGTAAAAATCATTGTCCAAAAGTACGTTCATTATCTGGAGGTTGTCCATCAAGCAGCTTCATGTTTGTAGGATGTTTATTTGACCCATGGCTGTTGGACTTACTACCTTACCAAAATGTGCAGATCCGGACCCAGTTGCATTTGTGCTAAGTCTTTGGGCTAATTCGAAATTTTTCTCTGCTAATTTGGCCATGCTAGGAGACCCTAATACAGATGATAAAGAATCTATTGACAAGACAAAAGGGTGAGCACTTCACACACCTTCACCTCGGTCCATCAGCACAGCAGTGACTTCCAAGTACAGCCTCCACCCTTTCCAAGCGTACAGAAGAGCTGCTTTGATCACCCCCCCCCCCCCCCCCCCCCGTCATTGGGAGACACGCTGTGCCCCGCCCTCCTGAGGACAGATGGAAAGGAGTGGGTTTAAAGTGCAGTGGGAAGGACTGAAGCTGCCTGGGCTCTCAGTGACTCCTCCACCTCCTCTGCGGAATCCCTCTTTGTATCAGACACATGGCTCCCTGGTCTCTGCCTGCCTGCTCCCTCCTGCTGCAGCCCTCCCTGGGCTGTCCCCACCTCTCAGCTCTGGAAGAAGCCTCATCCTTAGGGGACCTGGACCTGGAACTTGATGGACCTTGTGTCGTCCTATCTCAATCTGGGAGGCATCCAGAAATAAGGAATCCAGATCCAGATCATTTTCCAGACCTTCCTGGAGAGCTGAGGTTAAATCCATGCATCTTTCACACCAAAGCCCATTCAGGACAAACAGGATTAAGGAAGATACTCTATGCCCACCAGGGTACCACCCTCCCACCCTGACTTCCCCAGCCCCAGGCATCCCTGTCCCCCAGCCCTCTCTCCAGCAGCCTCCTCCAGGGCGAGGCACATTATTGATGGCACAGAGCTTGGTCACAGTGCCAGTTTCCCTTTTTGACTTTGATGGTTGGTGAGTGATTGGAGTGGGAAGTGTGTGTGCTCGTACTAAACAGCTGGTGGGGTGGGGGGCAGGCAGACAGAAATAGAAGGAGGCCAGGAACAGGAGGCAGAGTGAGAGGCCCAGATACAAACCTTGATTGAGGAATAAAGACAGAAAGAGATGAGTTGGGAGAGGAGGAGAGTCAAATGGGAATCTAACAGAGGCCGGAGTTGATCAGAGGAGCCAGAGAAGTTGAGTTTATTACCCACCTGTGCCTCAGTTTCCTCATCCATAAAATGGGGACAGTAGTAGCTACCTTACAGTGTTATTGTGAGGATCAAATGCATCAATATACCTACGTGCTCAGAACAGTGCCTGGCTGTTTTATTGACTATAAACATTAGTTCTTCCTTTCATCATCACTATTGTTATTATCATCATCATCTCTAGTTTCCAGCCTTGGGGCACAGGACATGTGCGGAGAAAGACAGGCCTATTTTGGCTCCATTACCCCATCCTGCTCACTGCCCATGTCCTTCTTGCCAAGCACACCCTCTGCCAACACTTCTCAGCACCACTCTCCATCTGTGGGGACACATTTTTCCTGAAAACTCCCGAAGTTCTCTCTCTTCTGCACGTCCTCGCTAAACTGGACAAGTATTTCTATTTATTTGAACTACGTGCCTTAAAAAATGGACACATTGGTTGTATGAAGTAGGAGATAAGGCTGAACAGATGGTTTGGATTCAGTGCTTTGAATGCTAGGCTAGGGTTTGGGTTTTGTTCTGAAATAAATGGAGAGCTGTGGATGATGTTAGAGAAAGAGCATGTGTGGTCCAGGCTGAGCATCCATAGGGTTGGCTTTCAGGGACTATTCAGGACAGGGTAGTATTTTAAGCTCTTCTCAGTCACTTATGTGTTTGTGAGAATGAATTGCAAATACTTTCATGGGAGCAGGTCTGATACCAGAGAAAAGGAGAGAAAGCATGAGGTTCTGGGACAATTCGGCCTGGGGACAGTTGGCCCCAATATAAACGGGATATAGACCCCTAGCATCCAGGATCAGGCATTTTATCCCAGATACTTTCTTGGGCTGGGAGCCAAACAGATAATGGTAAACACCTAAGTGGTGCTGTGTGTGCATGTGTGTGCATGTGCATGTGGGTTGGGGCCAAGGCTCAAACACACACTTTGGGACACAAAGTAGAATCTCCTGTGTTATAGGGTGAGGAGGTGAGCACCACGATTACAAAAGCATAATCTGACACCAAACCGCCTGGATTCAAATCCTGGCTTCTAAGTGTGCAGCCTTAACTAAAAGCATTCTACACCTCAGTGTCCTTGTCTGTAAAGTGGGTGTGATGACAGCACCTTCCTCATAGGGTTGCTTTGAAGAATAAATGAATTAATACACTTAAAATGCTTAGAACAGCACCCAGCAACAGAATAAGTCCTCAATATGGCATGGTTCCTATCATTACCATTATTATTCTACTATTAATAGTATTATTATGCCACATATTATCAGTATTTTATACCGTAATTATTAGTTGTAAGACACTGAATTGAGAACGAGGACACATTGAGCTCATCTTAGTTTCTGAGATTCCTCCTTCTTATCTCGAACTCTCCTGTGGGGCTGTCCCCTCCTCCTGACTTTCACAGGGAAGGTCTCCAGGGGCCAAGTTAGTTAACTATGGCCCTGTCCACTGGCCCCTAGGATTGGATCAGGGATGGTACCTGCCCTGAGCTTTGACATTCGGAGGCTCTGCCTAAGCATTTGAAATGGAGAGAAAGAAAGAGGGCTCTAGGGAGCCTCTTGAGGCTAGTCCTCTAACCTAAGCTCATTTGGGGCAGAGGCCTCGTTATGTTGGGGCCCAGCTGTGATGGTACCTGTGTGTTCCACAAGACACTCCTCTGTCTTCATAATAATAAATTTCCCCTTTCTTCCTTAAATTAGTTTCTATTGCTTGCAACCAGAGTATTAACAAACACAGTCTCATATACATGTATAATCTTATTCTGTGTGTGTGTATGTATGTGTGTGTGTTCACATATATACTCCCACTCCAAAACACACACACACACACACACACACACACACACACTTCCAATTTCTGTTACCTGTCATTAATCAAGGTCACGCAGGTACTCTGGCCCCTGGGGCCAAAAGATAGACGCTTACGGCAGGCAAGGCCTTCATCTCTTGCAGCTGCTTCCTCCCACTCAGGCTTCAGTCCTAATGGCTTCCTGAAGTTCCATAAATATGGCTCATGCAGACATGCCTCCACGCCTCCACGCCTTTGCACACTTGGCATCGTCTACCAGAATGCCTTCCTTTGGGCTAACTCCTCCTTCAGTTTTGAGATTCAGCTCCAGCATCACCTCCTCCAGAAAGCCTCCCCAGGCCCTACCCCTTCTGCCCAGTCTGTTCTCCTCTTCCTCCATCGGCACTTCTTCTCTGTGCCTTGGTGACAATTTCACCAACCGAGCACTGGTCACACTGTGTCTGTTTACCCATCTGACTTCCCATGAACTGGGAGTCCCCTGAGGGTAGTGGCTGCAGCTTTTATTTCTGAATCTCCAGTGCCCAGTGTAATATCAGATGCACAGGGGATGCTTGATGCTACTGCACTGAATGAGTATAGACATTGGGGTGGAGGGTGTGGACAGATGTTTTAGTATTAGTATTTTTACTGTTATACTATTTACACTATATATGCTATTTATACTATTAGCATGTTTTAGTAAATTAGTATTTACTACGCCATACTAATCTCTTTTTGTGTGCTACCCCCCTTGATCCTCCTCAGAGCAGTCTTCGAGGTAGACACTGTTATCTCTATTTTACAGATCAGGAGTCTGAGGCTTAGAAGGTATAATTGTGAGGAATAGGTTATGTTGCAAGTAACAAAGATCCCAAGAGAGAAGTTTGCTTCATGCTGATGCAAAAGTCCATAGGTGAGCTGTCCAGGCTGGTATGGCAGCTCTTCTGCGTCCAGTCCTCAGGGCTTGCTGCTCCATCACTCCTAGTGTGGCCCTTGTTACCATGGTGCAAAATGGTGGCTAGAGCTCCAGCCATCACATCTTTGTTCTAGCTAGAATATGGATGAAGGGAGAATGAAGAAGAGGGTACAAGGATGCTTAACTTTTAAGGAAGGTTCCTCAGAGCTGTCACATGACATTTCTGTTTATTTCCCATTGGCCAAAACTTAGTCACATGGCCACCTATGAACATACAAGGGAGGCTGGGAAACGTCTTCTGAGTGGCCACGTGCTGAACTAAAATTTGGAGGTTCTACTACTATGAAAGAAGAGAGGCAACACTAGCAGTATTTGTCACAGAAAGGTTTAAGTGATCTATTCAATGTCACCCAGTAGAGAAGTTGCCAGAGCTGAAACTCAAGCCCATCTCTGTGAAACACCAGACCCAGGATTCCTTTTGGTAAATTATGCTGCCTCTTACAATCAGAAGGACAGGGCAAGGTGTTTACAAAACTTTAAGGAAGGGGTAGAGCATGTTAGGGATTGGAGACAAAGAGAATTCTGAGATCAAGATCAACACACATATGTACATTAAAAACAGTTTCTAAGTCAGCCCCACAGGGATGGATGACTTCCACGTGCGGGGCTGGCAAATAACAATGACACTAGTGGCTGGAGCATCCTCTCATACGCTCCTCTGGGCCAAGGCTCCCAGAAGGATTGGGGTCACTTCCTGGGTGGTAGCCTCAAGGGGCAGAGAGTTCAGCCCAAGCCCAGACAGGAGCCCAGGGAGAACCCAGTAGGGGGCAAGTTTTCCTGATGACAGTCTGCAGCATTCCAGGTGGCCTAGTACTGGGCTATGGAGAGGGATTACCAACCACTGATAGGAAATTGCTGGATTTTGCTCCCAGAATGAAGCCTCAGTCACTTCTCCAGTAAAAGCTTTAGGCTTAAAGCCGTTTGGGATGGGACATGGTTCTGTTCTCCTGTGGGACCCTCCAGGGAAGGTGAGGCACCCTGCTGCCAGTGGAGATGAGAAGGAGGGGGTGAAGGAGGATGCAGCCTCAGCCAGTGGAGGCAAAGCTATTCCCTGCCTGAAGCTGGCTGCTGCAGGAAGGGTGGGAGCCCGCTGGACAGCGCTGAATGGTGAGGTTGGGTTCCAGCACACTCGCATCCTCTTTCAAGCACTCCCAACACTCTCTCACTCCAAAAACATATATAGTGCTATTTCCAGCTGCATGACTTTGGGCAAGTCACTTCACATTGCTGAGCCTCAGTATCCTCATCCAGGTAATGGGAAACAAATACTATTTTGCATTCAGAATAGAGGTTACCTGTAGGGGTTATTGACTGGGATGGGATGAGGGAGATTGCTGGGGCACTGGAAATGCCTGTATCTAGATCTGGGTGATGGTTACACAGGTGTACATACAGGTAAAGATTTGTTGAGCTGTATGTGCAGTTAAGGTTAGGGCACTTTACTGCATGTAAGTTACAGCTTATACAGAAGTAAAGAGTCAGAAAAGATGCCCCTCATTCTCAAGTCCAGCCTGAAGGGCGGTTGTGAGGATTCACAGAGACGGTGAAAGCAAAGCATTTCACACAGTCTGCCTGGCACTGTTGTGTTCTCTTATTCCTTATTTGCACCCCTGATGGATTTGTAAGACTTTGTAAACGAAAGCAGTTTCTCTAAGTCTTTCTGGGGAACAAAGCTGGGACTGTGATTAACTACATCAATCAACCAGGAAAACTTCTCTGACATCAAACTTGAGGCATAAACACAAAGGACAAATGAGACATCCTGGTTTCAGGCAGGAGAAGTCTCATCATGCCCGTTTTGGAGTTAGCTGAGGCACAGAGGGAGAAAAGGGCTTGCCCACCACCGTGGCCAGTATGCAGGAGGCCCATGGAGGTCTAGCACCCAGGCCCCGACTCCCAGCCCCGTGCTCTTCCCCCGCACAGGAATGGCCCAGATGGCCTGAACGCCAGGCCTGGCTTTCCCTCGCCCCCCTGTGGCCAGCCTGGGAATAGTCGTGTTGCTGGGCTGCCAGCACCAGCTGTGCACAGATGGGTGAGGCAGCAGCTGCCCATCCTCTCTGGAACCCTCTGTACTCATGACAGCTCAACCATGAGTCATCCCAAAGGATAAATGAGTGGGAGAACCAGCCCCTCCTCCTTGAGGTGGAGGCAGGAATCCCAGAACGGCTTCCCTGCCTTTCTTCACATTCTTTGCAAACTTGCTTGCCTGGCCCCTGGGTTTACAGAGGGATAGAATGGCAGTGTTATCTCGCAGGTGCCCTGGCTGACCTCTTGACCAGCCAGCCAGCTGAGGTCTGGGACTCCCATATTTAATGTGGCCCCATGAGAGCCCGGTTCATTGCCAATGTGGTTCCCCTACTGTCCCTTAGGCACCTGCTCCAGTGCCGCTCTCTCTTCCTACCTTCCCTTTCTACCTGCTCCCTGACACATACTCTCAACCCAACCTCATTCAACCAATAAATCCTTCCTGGCTGAGGTGAGAGCCTGCCAGGGACGCCCATCAACCCTGCGGTCCCACCCAGCCAGTTTCTCCATCCTAATCAATCCCAGTTGGTAACCAGTCCAAGATAAGGCTTCAAAGCAATTTGGGTGTGAATGACTGGGTTTATTTGTTCACGCCTCCATTCGGTCATCCAGTAAGCATTTATTGAGTGCTAACTGTATGTTGGGTATTATGCCAGATACGGAGAAGGCAGAGACACAAAATATAGTCACAGACCCTAATCTGGCACTCAAAAAATATTCCTTTTCACTCTTTCCCCTTCCCTTTAAGAGCTCTGGTTTTGTTTTTTTTGTTTTGTTTTGTTTTGTTTCTGCTTACTAGCTGTGTGACCTTGAGCAGAAAATAAACAAGAAAAAAAATCATTATTATAGATGCCAAGTACTGTGCTAGGTGATTTACATCTGTTGTTTAATTCTCCTGACAATCCTGTGAGGTAAATATTACTATTCCCATTTTTCTAAGTGAGGAAACGGAGGCTCAGAGAACTTAAACTTGTCTAAGACCACACAGCTAGAAGCTGGCAGAGCCATGATTTGAACCGAGGTTGCTCAACCTCTCCAAACCTCTGTTTCCTCATCTGTGAGATAGTATACATATCATAAAATCCATGCTAGACACACCCAGGCAGGTTTTAGAAGCTGTTCTGCTTTTCCCTGCCCTTAGGTTCTGGGTACAGAATTTGGCTAGGGCCTCATCTAGTGGCACAAAGACCCAAGGCTATAATTAGAGGTTTATGGGGTGTGTCCAGGGGGTCCTGAGGCTGCCTTTTCTCCCACAGGCTCTTCCACACTGTGGAGTGGCAGCAATCTCATCCCAGCATGGCACAGCTCAGTGGGAGGAAGTGGAAAGTGGTATGTTGTTGTTTATTTTAAAAGTCAAGTGTGTGTCTCAAAAATAATGTTAATGGATTCATCAGAAGATGGTACAACAGGGTTCAGAGCAGCTTCATAATAGCCAACAACTGGAAACAACACAAATATCCACCAACAAGAAGTTAAATAAATAAATTGTGCTTTTATGTATTATATGCATTTACACACAAAGTAATACTCCTCATAGTATACAATGAAACTACTCGGTAATGAAAAAGGATTCCTATAACCACATGCAACACCATGGATGAATCTCACAGATGTAATGTAGAGTGAAAGAAGCCAGGCACCAGAAACATCACATACTTTAGGATTCCATTAATATGAAGTTTGAGAAGAGGCAACATTAATTTATGCCAGTAGAAATTGTAATAGTGGCTACCCTTGCAGGGGTGTTGACTGGGAGGACACCTGCACCTTCTGAGGTGCTGGAAACGTGGACATGTTCTATGTCGTGATTGAGGTGGTGGTTACCTGAGTATATGCATATGTAAAAATTTATTGAGGGACTTCCCTGGTGGTGCAGTGGTTAAGAATCCGTCTGCCAATGCAGGGGACACGGGTTCGAGCCCTGGTCCAGGAAGATCCCACATGCCATGGAGCAGCTAAAGCCCGTGCGCCGCAACTGCTGAAGCCCGCGCGCCTAGAGCCCGTGCTCTGCAACAGCAGAAGCCACCGCAAGGAGAAGCCCACACACTGCAATGAAGAGTAGCCCCCACTTGTCGCAACTAGAGAAAGCCCGCGGGCAGCAACACAGACCTAACGCAGCCAAAATAAATAAATAAATAAATTTATTTTAAAAAATTAGTTGAGCTGTGTGCTTAAGGTTCATGCACTTTCCACATATATGTTATATCTCAATTTAGAAAATAATGCCAGCGTCTCCCAGGGTGTTACCCACGCCCTGCCACTTTTCCGGATTCCCGAATGGATAATGAAAGCTTTGCCTAAGGGAGGGGCCGGGGTCTGGGCAGGTGGGGAGGATCAGGGGCTCTCTCGGGGGAGGGGGCAGATGGGCACCCACTGTTCTCAGACTCCTGCCCATTGTTCTAAGATTCTTTCCTTAACCATCCCCTAAATCACCTTGAGGGGGTCTTGCCCTTTGTGGGGTTGTTCCCTGGGGTTCTCTCCTGACACACTAAGCAAACTAAACAAATGGCATGGACAACCTGCAAATCCAAAGGAAGATCTTCTTTTAAGAAGAGACAGCATTCAGAGCCCTTGCAGGTGCTTCACCTCATTGAAACCTCTGGAGTTTATTGGATTTTACCGCTGAGGAAAGAAGCCTGAGAATTGAGGACCTTATTGCTGTTGAAAGTCTCCTGGTGAGTTAGTGGGGAGCTGGGTGGGAGCCCAGTCTCTTTTCTCCTTGCTGAGGGCTGCCTTCAGCTGGAGGAGGATGCTGCAGCTGAGGTCGGGGTGTGCTCCTTGTGTGGGGGGGTGGTCTTTCCGCGAGGGCAGGGCTTCTCCATTAACTGGTGAGAAAGCAGCTCCGCCTGGGACTTGCCTATGGGAAGGCAGATGTATGGTGACTGGGCTGGTTATGTGTGTGTCTGGGGTAGATTGAAAGCTCAGACTTTCCCTTCACCCCACCCTAAGGGAGAAGAGAGCTGAAAATAAACAAGAAAAAAAATGACACCTCCTTCCTCCTGCCCTCCTGAGGGCTCAGGTGACTGGTGGCAGACCCAGGGTTGGGACAACCCAGGAAGAGTTGGTGGCAGCAGCAAGTTGCTCGAACCAAACCCATGCATTCCACACTCCAGGGCTTCTGGGCTACCAATTTAATGATCAAATATTTCCCACTTAGTTTTAATTGATATCTTTTTTTTTTTTTTTTTTTTTTTTTACTGAATAGGTCTTAAATCCAAAAGCCACAGATTCTCCACTCCTATCCCCAACCCCCAAATTCTTCTCAGAGACAACCAACTTCATCAGTTTCTTTGAGTTTTCTTCTGAAAATATTATATATAGACCCATTAAGTTCATGTATATTCTGTTTTCCCCCGTTTTACACAAACATATACTGTGCTCAACTTTTCACAGGATATTTTGAAGGTGGCACCATATGAGTACATACCAAGCTTTCCTCATTTCTATGCAGCTGCATTGTACTCCATTGTATGGATGATACCTTAAGTACAAAGCACCTACTAAGTGCCAGGCACTGCACTAGGTGGTGGGGTTATAAAAACCTCAAAAGTTCCTGCCCTCATGGGGTTTACAGTCAGGGGGAGACAAAGATAAGAACCTTTGCTGTATAATTAGTTTAATAACGGGAGAAGTATGTTTTAAAATAGAAAGCCAGGGGAGTGCCAGGAAAGGCTTCTGAAGGAAGTGACATCTACCGTAAGACAGGGTGTGCATTAGCCAGATGGGGGTATGAGTGGGGGGTGGTGGGGAGAGACTTTAAGCTGAGGGAACCACGTGTATAAGGGGCAGACATAATACATTCTGGGCACTTGGTGATTCAATACAGGTGGGATGGAGAACGAAGGGTAAGGTCAGAGGGGCCCCGACGGGCTCACCTTGTCAGCCATGGAGCAGGGCAGGACTCTAGGCTTGATCTGTACAGTGGGGAGCATGGGAGGGCCTCAAGCATGACTGACATGAACGGGCTGGTGTTTTGGAAAGATCCCGGAGGCTGCTGTGCGGAGGGAAGATGGATGGGATGAGAGACCACAGGAGCAGCAGGGAGGCTGGCTGGGCACTCCATCCACCAGGCTGGAGGCCTGGCCACGCTCACCGGCTCAGCAGGGTAATCACAGCCTTTTCTGGACAAATTTTCTTACCTCCAAAATGCGGGAGGGGGAGGAGTAGTGGATTAGATGAGCCCCCAGTCCTTCCCATGACTTCAGCCTCTTGTTGAGAAAACTGATTTCTAGGTTCTCCCCCCCAACACCCCCCCCCACACCCCATCCCTTCTCCCAACACCTTTTCCTACCTGGATACTTTTATGCAGATTGTGTGCCCTCTCTGCCACCAAACTCTGCTGTCCCTCACCCCTTTTCAAGTATGTCTGTGCTTGGTGCCAGGTAATCATTCAATTAGCTCCTTTTCAAGTGGGTGAAGGGTGTCAACTGGATGGTGATGGATGGTAACTAGAAGTGTGGTGGTGAGCACTTTGTAGTGTATACAGATGTTGATTTTAATGCTGTACACCTGAAACTTATATAATTAAAAGAAAATTCGTTCCTTCTCTACGTCCCTCCTTCAAGCTTGCAGGCAGACTCCCATTCTCCAGAGAACCTTCACTCTCTCCTGGTTGATTTTTCAGCCATTTCTTGGGGTCCCAGTTCTATTTGGGTCTCCCTGGTTCCCCAACTGATGTCTCAGCCTAAGGATGCCCAACTTGGTACCTCCCCACTAGACAGGAACGGGTGCCGCCCCCATAGATAGAAATTGGTTTCCAAGTCTGGGGGCGCTCCCTTCCTCTCCCCTGTAGACTCCGCAATCTCTATTGGATCCAGTTGGCCCTTTCTCAGAAAGCCCTGAAAGAATGTCCCACCCCAAACTGGCTACTCATTCCTCTTTGATCTACCTTGAACCCTGGAAGGCCTACCTCCGCAGCTGCATCTTTTGGTCTCTTTGGCTCTCTGGCTTCTAGTTGGGCTTGGCTGATGGCAGACACTAGCAATAGATCTGAGAGCAGCAAGAGAGAAAGGCCAGGGTACTTAGCACACCCCTCTCCCCGCGAGGCTGCAGTTTGGGCCGCGACTGTATTTCCCCACCAAGGCCATAGGTGGCAGCTCCTGTTGGGTGGGCTGCCAGCTCCCATAGCTACAGCTCTTTCCAGCCCCCTCCCTTTCCCCCTTCATGCCTGGGATAATAACTAGCCCTGGGTGCTTCATTATCTCATTAGTTTCCTTAAAGCTGCCCATATCTCTGTAAATAGTACATTTACATGCCTTCGATGAACGCTTGCAGTATGCCCTGTGTTTCTGGCCAGGACTGATGGATACATTCTTCACCTCCCCCACCCCATCACTCTCCACCCATGCTGGGGTGAGGAAGTCTGTATGTCTCCCCTTGGGCATTGGTGATTCTTCTCTTCGATCTGGGACAAGTTGCTTAAGCTCTCAGTTTTCTGGTGGGTAAATGGGATGATTGTCAGACCTCATTCCAAGGGTGGATGTAAGGATTCCATATGTCCTCCTGAGTCCTGGGTCTAGCACAGTGCCTGGCATGCTGGAGAACCTCAGTAGGTGTTAGGTTCTTTTCCCTTTGGGAAGTGGCTTCCTCTCCACATCTGCCTCCACCTGACCTGGGAGGGGGAGAGCATCCCCTCTGGGTCGGGGGCTGGAGGGGGGTGCTGTGTACTGGAGAGGGGGGGAGTTAGGGGCTGGAGGGAGTGCTCCTGATGGAAAATCCTGTCCCCAAACCATGTGTGTGACTCCATTAACCTAGAGAGTGCTGCTCAATGCTTCGTTTGCCTTTTAAATAGAGAGTGGGGTGGATCGTGGGCGTGGGGGGGTCTGCTCGGTACAGGACCAGAAGAGGCTGCTCCCCTCCCCAGGCCCACCCTGTCCGCCATTAGCGTAGCCTGGCCATGCGCCGCTCTCATTCCATTAGCCTTCAGGAATAAGAAGAACGATTTCTTAAGTCAAGAATAATTATTTCAACCAGCTTGCCTCCTCAGCTTGCTGCTGTGCTGGCTGGGCCACGTGTGCTGGCTGACAAATTAATTTCTATTATTTATATTGGGGTAGAGAGGAGCCACATGCCTGGGGAATAGGGGGAGCAAGCAGGGGGAGGGCTGGGAGAAGAGGTGGGAGGTAGAGAGGGAAGTGGGGAGAGAGCACAGGGAGAGAGGTAGAGGAGGGGGTAGGAAATACAGAAACAGCAGAAAAGACAGTCGGGTAGTTGGACGGAGAGAAGCAAAGGAGGATGAAGGAGGCAGAGGGAAGGCAGGCTGGGTGGGCTCCAGGCCTGGGAGGGCTGGGCCTGGGCCCTGGGGGTGCAGGCACTGGCTCTGCACCCTGCACCTGTGAGGGCGGCTGGGTCTGGGCACACAAGCCGGCAGGAGTCTGCCCCTCCAGGAAATCTGCTAGCAAGCCAACCTCCCCATCCTCCCCATGTGGGACATGCACTGGCATATCATCTAGCACTCAGAGCGAACGCTCTTCAAGACCCATCAAAATGCAGGGAAATGTCTCATCTCTCCCAGCCTCCCAGGCTCCTGCCAGCCCCACTCCTGCTCCCTGGGTGACCAAGAAGCTCTCCCTGAACTTATTCCGCTGAGAGTCAGAACCACAGGAGGCATGGAGGAAACATGCCCTTACCCACCTCTTGCCTTCTCCTCTCTCCTCCCTGCTCTTTCTTCCTCCCTCTCTTCCTGCCTCTCACTCCCTCTTCCCCTCTCGGATGGAGCGGGGCACTGGTCTGGCACTTCCCCTGGAGGAGGCACTGGGGGGAACACAGGATGCAGACACTCCTCCCTCTCTGCAAAGACACAGGACCTCTCCCTCCAAATGAAGGGAGAGTGGGACAGGGTCTGGCTCCCCACCCCCATTCCCTGCCAGGATGCAAAGCCAGAGTTTACTTGGCTACTCAACTGTTGGCCTGGCATCTTTTTTTTTTTTAATTTATTTATTTAATTTATTTATTTTTGGCTGCATTGGGTCTTTGTTGCTGCTCACAGGGTTTCTCTAGTTGCGGTGAGCGGGGGCTACTCTTCATTGCGGTGCTCGGGCTTCTCAGTGCGGTGGCTTCTCTTGTTGCGGAGCACGGGCTCTAGGCGCACGTGCTTCAGTAGTTGTGGCACGCGGGCTCAGTAGTTGTGGCTCGCGGGCTCTAGAGCTCAGGCTCAGTAGTTGTGGCACACGGGCTTAGTTGCTCTGCGGCATGTGGTATCTTCCCGGAAAAGGGATTGAACCTGTGTCTCCTGCATTGGCAGGTGGATTCTTAACCACTGTGCCACCAGGGAAGCCCAAGCCTGGCATCTTTTTAAATGATATATATTACACATTGATTTATTTACTTATTTATTCATTTTCTTTCTTTTTTATGGAGGAAAATCTTAAGGATGCAGCTCGATGAGTTTTTACATATGTACACGCATACTCATAACCACCAACCACTTAGACCAAGATAGAAAACATCTCCAGCACCCTAGAAGCCCCCTTCATTCCAAAACCCCACTCCACTCGCTACACTTCGAGGTAACTATTATTCTGACCTCTATCACCACAGAACAGTTTTGCTTGTCAGTGAACTTTATATATCAATAAATAGAATCATGCAGTAGATACCCTTTTGTATCTGGCTTCTTTTGCTCAACATTACGACCATGAGATTTGTTCATGTTGCTGTTTGTAGCAGTAACTCATTATTTTTCGTTGTTATGGAGTAGTCCACTGTGTGAATCTATACCACAGTTCAGTCAACCGTTCTCCTCTTGATAGGTATCTGGGTTGTTTTCAGTTTGGGGCTATAATGAATAAAACAGGTACATTCTTGTACCTGTTATGCTCTGCATATTGAGAGCAGTGTTACCTTAAGCAAGTGTGATACTGTGATTTGTAAGAAATATATATGTTTTTTGTCTATGGTTCCTGGCTCACAGCTCCCAAAACCCTTGGAATTTCCTGAGTGATAAGAGCAATAGGAACATCTTTTATCATGTTTGGTCTCTTGTCCTCAGTTCCTGAAATCACTTCAAAGCCATAAAAGTGAAAGGGGTGCCTTATTCATAACAAGCCCCTTTCCACCACACCTGAATTTATGTTAATGAGGTGACGTTTGGAAAGCACCTAAGCACAGTGTTGGCGGGGTGAGGGGCTGGTTGCCAGAGGAGCCAACCAAGTGATTAGAGATTGGGACTTTTAGTCCCCGCCCCAGGAACTCTGTGGAGTGGGGAGGAGCTGGAGGTTGAATCCATCGCCAATAATTTAATCAATCATGCCTTTGCGATGAATCCTCCATAAAACCCAAAAAAAGAATGGGGTTCGGAGAGCTTCCAGGTTGGAAAACAGAAAGCTTCCAGGTGCCTGCCACCGTGCCGGGCCTCACACTCCATGAGGACACAGTTCCTTCGTTCAGAACCTTGCCCGATGTATCTCTTCATCTGGCTGTCGATTTGTATCCTTTAATATCCTTTGTAATAAACCAGTAATCTAGTGGGTAAACGAGTTTCCTGAGCTCTGTGCACTGCTCTAGCAAATTAATCGGACCTCCAATCTGTGGCCTGTTCCTCAGAAGCACAGTTAACAACAGGGGCTTGTGACTGGCATCTGAAGCAGGGGGCAGCCTTGTGGGACTGAGCCCTTAACCAGTGGGATCTGATGTTATCTCTGGGTAGATAGTGTCAGAATTGAGTTTAATTGTAGGACACCCAGCTGGTGTCACGGAGAACTATTTACTGGTATGTGGGAAACTCCCTCCCCCTACCGCTCCACCCACACAGTGGAATTGTGGATGCAGAATCTTTCAGCAAGGTGCCCTACTTCTCTGAGCCCCAATTTCCTCATCTCTAAAATGAGGAGGGAGGATGTTAACTATCCTGTTAGCGATCATGATGATTAAATGAGATAACACATGCAGATTGTCTCACACAGTGCCTGGCACGCAGTAGGTGCTTAATAGATACCATTTCCTCTATTTTGCAATCTGTTGGGAGCTGGGAAAAAAGGTTGCAGTATATAATTCCCAGCCTGGGACCCTCAGGTCAGAAAGCTATCTCCATAGCAACCAACATTACAGCAAATAATGACAACACCGAGGACTATTTGTTGAGCACTCACACAGCTGATGCTGTGCTGTAGACTTTTACTGTCATTTCTACCATCATCCATGGCTGCTCTCTGAGACTAACTCTTTGTGGCCTTTCAGCCTTCCTAAAGCACCAGGTATGATTCCCATTTTACAGATGGGGAAACTGAGTCTCAGAATAATTGAAAAGATTTGCTCCAAATCACTCATCCATCTGGCCTGAGAGTAAAGACACATCTCTTTCACTTTCTATGCCTTCTTGAACCCAGCAGAGTGTCCTGGCTCAGGATGGGTGTTCCTGTTTGTGGAACAGACCAAAAAAGAAATCCCTCCCTTGCCCAACCCTTCCTCCTGGACAGGCTTTCTCAGGAAATTATGACTGCTGCTCTCTGCATATGATTTCTCCCCTAGAGAGCCTCCTTTGCCTGAAACCGCTATGCAACAAGCAATGGGGAGCTTTATAGCCAGTTTTGAAAGTGAACTGGGTCACCTCATTTGCTCTCGCCCAGCATGTGGGAGAATCCAGTGTCCTGGGCTGACAGGAGACTCCCAGGGGTCGTCACATTTGGCCTCCAGCCCAGGGATTGGTCCTAACCAGGTCAGTGGCCTGCTTGCTTTGCAAAGCCCTTAGAGAAGGGGCTGCCTTTGCTAATGGTGGGGGAGGAAGCAGAGGAGACCCCAGGCCGGGGACACAGTGCTAGGAAGCTGGACGCCTGCCACCAGTAGGGCTTGCCCCATGGCCTGGCTGGCCTTGGGCAAGCCTCATGTCCTCTCTGGACCTTGCTTACCTTGTCTAGGATAGGTCAGGGTGAATACAAATCCTTTCCAGCTGCAACGCAACGTGTACTTTGGAAGAGAGGCAGGGGCAGTTTCACTCCATTTCGGAGAATTTGGTGAGTGGTTGTGGACGGGGAGAAGTGGAGGCTACCGCAGTCCACTCAGGGCCTTGGGCCTTAGAGGCTCCACGAGGCTTTCTTCCCCTCCTGCAGCTGTTCGGAGGAGGGGCTGCTAACTGCAAGGTGGAGGGCGGCTGATGAGCCTGCTGAGGACCTACAAGACAGCTCTGGTGGTGCTAAAGGGCTTCCCTGAGTTTCCTTGAAAGCCCTGGTGTCAGTGAAGCCTCCACAAGCGGGAGGATTAATCACCAGGCAGGTCTCAGCCACCCCCTTCCAAGCTGCCCCCAGCTGCCCCGGTGGTGCCCTTGGGGTTTAGAGATGCCCCCATCCATGGCTTGCCCTATCTGATCTCCGATGAGAGAGCAGAGCAGGGAGATGGGAGTCTGTGGGGCTAGGCTTGGGGGACATGGGGGACACGGGGATGGAGGATGGAGACCTGAGAAACAGGGGCAGGGGCCTCTGGGAGCAATTGCAGGTTATGACGGCCCCCTGGAGAATGCAAATGATATGCAAAATATGCAAACGATTAGTGATCAGTTGTGGGTCAACAGCTTGGGTCGTTTGAGCAGTAAGTTGACAGCTCTGTGCTCTAAGCCTCTGACTGGGCCCAGGGGAGGGTCAGGCAGGGTGGCCTTCATGGGCCCAGACCAGGAACTCTGACCCCTCAGCTTGCCAGCCCTCCTGGGCACCCTGGCATGCCACCCTCCCTGGGCAGTGAGGGGGTTCAGGCAGCCAGAGGCTCAGAGAAACCCTGGCAAACTGGCCACCCTCTCCAGAGTCCAGGGCGTCTCCTCCCCTCCCCTTTCAGGGCGCATGAATGTCCCTTCTTCCCTCCCCCTCTGCCTTCACCCTGCCCCTTCCCCTCTAGCCTCTGAGTCTCTGGAGATCTCCACCTCCTGCTTCCCCCGCCCACCTGTTAGTTATTCCCAGTGACCTTCGCTCAGTGCTCTTGATGGAAAATTTACCAACTTCGATGCCCTTGGGCCGCAATCACTTAATTTGCACCTGGGTCTAATTCGAGGAGTTCAGAAGGCCCAACCAACCCTGGGGTGGGGGAGGGAGGGAGGAGGACCTGCTCCATCGTCTCAGCTCTTCGAGAAAACCCATAGCTGCCGGTCACGTCTGCCTCTGAGGGCCGCACAGAGGAACCCCGAGAGGGTGCCCTGTCCATCCCCTGCCTCCCACCAGGCCATGCAGGACATGTAGAGAGGCCTTTCCAGGCTGGCAGGACCCAGAAGGGTGGCATGGCTTTCTGAACACCTGGGCCTTCTCCCAGCACCTGTTTGAGGGGGAAAAGTCTTCCTGGAGTCTTTGCCACAGCTGGGAGAGGCGGGGGGGTGGGGCGGGAAGAAAATCAATATTTGCCAAGTCCCTGCTGTGCGCCTGGCAGTGTCCAGGGACTGTAAAATGCAGTGCATGCTAGGGAGCGGCGCAGGGTGTCTTCAGACCAGCCACCTTCTAAAAGCCCCCTCCTCAACGCGCCCTTCCTGCCGGCAAGGGGAGGTCTGTAGCCTGGCAGGCCTGAGTAGGGAACTTTGCCTCTGGGTCATTCTCTGGGAAGGTGAGAGGCCCTGAAGCCAGGCGGTAAGGGAGGCCAGAGGGTAGGGAGGGGAGGCAACTGGCCCAACCTTCACCCCAGGGGAGGGGGCTGCAGGGGCCTGAGACCAGTGACACTGGACCCCACGGTCTGACCCTCTGTAGTGGTGGACGTGGGTAGCAAGGGGGGACCAGGCAGTTCTGAGCGGAGGGACAGAAGGGGGCAGACCCCATGACATCCCCATGCTGGCTCCTCCTCTGGCTCCTATGCCGGCTCCATCGAGTGCTGGCTCTAGGAGGAGAGCTGAGGTTCACATCGTCCTACATAGTAACACCAGGAGCCAGACATTTTGCTGTTGGGGGTGACGGTGGTGTTTGTCCCTCATCTGGCCCAGGGACCCGCTCCTGTTCCCTGTTTCCTCCATCACTCTCCCTTCGCCTCCTGGAAGACAGGCCAGGAGGTGAAGAGGAGGGAACTGGGAGATCTGGGGTCTGAGCTGTGATGACAGCGTGGAGTTCCCTCGTCTGCAAAATGGGGATTATCTGGCCTGCCTCCTGGGGTTGTGGTGAGAACCAGAAGAGAATGTTGACGGGCTCTGGGGACTTTAAAAATCTATGCAAGGGTAAGGTCTCCAGTGCACAGCCTCCCACGAGGATTGCTCTGCAGGCTCACGTAGATGTAGAAGTTAGAGTGTGCTTGTTAAACCTGCCCTTCGCCTTCTACACCCTGGATTCTGTACTCTAAGAACTCCGTTACACACACGTGCCTTCACTATTGGCCACTCCCCTCCCAGCCCCCATCTCTGGGGTGGAGACTCCCTGTTCCCAGGCTTTTTCTCACCTCCCAATCCACCCTCCCTCAGCAGTGTCCTTTGTGACATTGCTAGGAGGCTGAGAATCAGACCCCCACCTCCCAAGGGCCTCTCCAGAGCGAGCAGCATCAGCTTTCCAGCATTCCCCCTGTGGTGGCATAGACACCGCTGACTGCCCCTGACCTTCAGGCAGTACCAGGATCCTCTTTCAGCTCTCCTATCTGCTCTCCCCACCTCCAGCCTCAATCCTCCCTGCTTGCTGCCAGGCTGGAAGGCTTGCTATCTCTGCAGCCCCGAGGGGGGATCAGGTGCAGGGCAGCAAGGGCCCAGCTCCTCCCTGGGGCCTGGGAGTAATCGAACAACTTTACTTCCGGCGACCTGAGCCCTGTTCTCTCAGACGGGACCAGAGAAATGCATAGCTGGGAACGGGCTTGCAGAACTTGGCTGGATTCTGGGCAGCCAGCGGCCCAGGTTGCTTGGCTGGGCTGGGTCTGAGGCTGGGAGAGGTGGGCAAGAAGGAAAAATAGGGCCTGGATTAGGATGCCTCACTTAGCTCAGGCATAAAATTTAAGGGGTGCCCCAAAATATTTTCATGCAATATTTAAAAAAATCAAAATTAATGCAAAACAAAATCCATTACTGTGCTACGCAGAATAACTCCCCGCCCTCCCCCCTCCCCCCAGAGGCCTGTGTCCTAATTTCCAGAACCTGTGAATACGTCATTATATGGCAAAGGGGAATTAGGGTTGCAAATAGAATTAAGATTGTTAATCAGCTGACCTTAAGATAGGGAGAGTATCCTGGGTTGTCCAGGTGGGACCAATGTAGTCACAAGGGTCCTTAAAAGTGGAAAAGAGAGGCAGAAAGAGTCAGAATCAGGGAAGGCAATGTAATGACAGAAGCAGAATCAGTTTGATGTGATGTGATGTACTGTGATGTGATGAAGATTCTGCTGGCTCTGAAGATGGAATGGGGCTATGAGCCACAGAATGCGGGCAGCCTCCAAAACCTAGAAAAGGTAAGAAAACAGATTCTCCCCTGGAGCCTCCAGAAAGGAATGAAGTCCTGCTGACACCTTGGTTTTAGCTCAGTCAGACTAATGTCAGACTCTGTCCTACAGAAATATAAAATAATAAATCTGTTGTTTTAAGCCACTAAGTTTTGTGGCATTTTGATACAGCAGCAATAGGAAACTAATACTAATCAGCCAAATATCAACATTTTAAGTAAAAGCAGGATCAGGAGACTCTAGGCTCCTGGTAGGGGATATATATATATATATATATATATATATATATATATATATATATATATATGTTGAAATCTTGCATGTTGGAAAATGTCTTTATTCTACCCTCCTTTTGGTTGATAGTTTTGCTGGGTATGCAAGGGAAAACCATGTCCCTCAGAATTTAGAATGCATTGATTCATTGTCTTCCAGCTTCTACTGGTATGGTTGAAAAATCTGAGTCCATTCTGATTTACTTTTCTTTGCAAGTGATCTATTTATTTTCTCTCTGGAAGCTTTTAGGATTTCTTTTTTAGCACTAGTGTTTTGAAATTTCACAATGAAGTGGTTTTGTAGGGGTCTTTTTCTGTTCATTGTTCTGGATGATCTCAAGCATGTCTCACTGGGAAATTTTCTTGTATTATATCTTTGCTTCTTTTTTCCCCTCCATAGGCTCTGTTTTTCTTTTTCTGATACACCTGTTAGTCAAATGTGGATCTTCTCAACTGATCTTTGTCTTCTTAAATTTTCTCTCCCATTTTCTCATTCTTTATCTTTTTTTAAATTTTAAACTTTTTATTGACACACATATAGAGATGTACATATATCATACACATATGACTCAACTGTCATTCTTTGTCTTTTTGTTCTACTTTGTAGGAGATTTCCACAACTTTATTTTTAAATTTTTATATTAAATTTAAGCAGTTATTCTTTTAAATTATTTTTCATTTTTAAGAGCACTTGTTTTCCGAATGATTCCTTTTATAACATTTTATTTTTATTTCATGGATACAGCATACTCTTATTGCCCTGAAATAGATTTTATATTGCTTTTTATTAAATTTTCATCTGTTTCCTGGTTTCTGTTTCCTCCAATTTCTACTTCTCTGTTTTTCTGTTTTGTCTCTGTCTTTCAGGTTAGAGACTTTCTGTCCATATGTGGTGATCCCTGTTGTCTGTTGTCTGTTCATATTTAATAGTGGGTTACTAGGAAATCATTTGACAGCTCCATGGGAAAGCTATCAACCACTGGGCCTCATGGAAGGATGGTCAGGTGGGGACCTAGCTGCTTCATTGATAGAAGCCCGATGTCAGTGTATACAGACTTTTCTCTTAAGCCAATCAGTTTCTCTAGGAAAGATTTCCAATCTTCCCTCTGGGGGTATGAACTTGACTGCCAGGATACTGAGACCTGAATAGGGGAGGAGAGCTAGAGTCCCACTGTTCAGAGTACAGACTTTCATTTACCATCTTTTCCAGTAAAATACCTGTAGCAAGTTGTTAGATGCCCCCCGACCCTGCCCCAAATATGTCCATGTTGTAATTCCTGGAACCTGTTAATGTGAACATATTTGGAAAGAGGGTCTTTGTAGATGTAATTAAGTTAAGAATCTTCAGATAAGGTCATCCTGGACTACTAAGGTGGGCTCTAAATCCAATGACAAGTGTCCTATAAGTGACATACAAAGGGGAGAAACACAGAGAAGTCCATGTGAAGATGGAAGCAGAGATTGGAGTGATGCAGTCACAAGCCAAGGAACACCTGGAGCTCCTAGAAGCTCAAAGAGCCACTAGAAGCTCAAAGAGGCAGGACGAATTCTCCCCTAGAGCTTTGGGAGGGAGCATAGTCCTGCTGACATCTGGATTTCATAATTCAGGCCTCCAGAGCTGTGAGAGAATAAATTTCTATTGTTTGAAGACACCCAATATTGTTTCTATTGTTTTGTGGTAATTCATTATGGCAGCCCTAGGAAACTTATGTAGCACCTTACTTCCAGCTGGCCTGTTATCCCTGAAACCAGACACCCTTTGGTTCAGCCTCTCCTGGGAATAAGCTGCCAGTCTTCTGCTGGGGTGGGGATGGAGTAATTGACTGAGGTCTGAGAGGACACCTGAGGGTATAATTGCTCCTACTAGAGACTTTTTAAATTAATCTTCCAGTCTTCAGTCTCACCCCTCACCTCCACCTTCAGTGGTCCTTGGCATCTTTAATGCTCAAGCCTTCCTGAGGTTCTGTAGTGTGAATCATCTAGCTTCTTGTTGGCATACCCCTTCCAACTTGTGGGCTTAAAATGCTGCTTTTTAGAGCAAAAATCCATTACCACCCATCCATCAGCTTTCCAACTTCCAAAATTTTAATGACATCTCTCATCTGCCATCAATTCTTCTTCATTCTCTTTCTTTTTGTGGGTTTTTGCCTTTAAAAATATCTTTAACTGTCATTTAGTGGTGTTTTAGGAAGGAACAGAGAAAGATGTGTACGTTCAATTACTTTGTTTAATCAGAAGATTCATATTATTAACATGATCAGAAGATTCATATTCTTTAATTATTTGAGTTTGATTGCTATATGGTAAGTCATGTACTCCAGTTTGCCACAGACCTCACCTCTCCCTGCAGTGCTATACCTGGTTTGATTTGTACATTTGTGTTTCCCATCTGGCTTCCTCCTGTAGGCATGTACGTTTGTTATCACTGGTTCAGGTAACCTCCAGAGATCAAAACTCCAGAGAACCATAGTGAAGGGAGTGGTACTTGGTGAGACAACCTCTATCTAATTTTCTCCACTTAAAAAATCCTGGAGCTGGGCTGGAAAAGTAGAAAAAAATCAGAGTTAGGAAACTGGGGCAGGAGAGGAAGGACTTAAGGATGGCTCACCTTGGCTTGGTTGAATTTCTGATTCCTTGGTTGTATAACCTACTGACCCCTGCCTGTTTTTTATCCCTCTGCCTCAGTTTTTCAAGTTGGCTAATAGGCACATTCATCTATGCCCAGTGGAGTGAAGTTGGCATGGTGACATTAGACATAAAAAAACCTCAACAGCCATAAAAAAAGAATGAAATTCTGCCATTTGTAGCAACATGGATGGACTTAGAGAATATTATGCTTAGTGAAATAAGAGAAAGAAAAATGCTGCATGGTATGACTTATATGTGGAATCTAAAAAATAATACAAATGAATATATATAAAAAATAGAAGCCAACTCACAGATATAGAAAACAAACCAGTGGTTACCAAAGGGGAGAGAGAAGGGGCAGCAGCGAATTAGGGGTATAAGATTAAGAAATACAAACTACTATGTATAAAATAGATATGCAACAGGATATATTGTATAGCACAGGGAATTACAGCAATTATCTTGTAATAACTGTTAATGGAGTATAATCTGTAAAACTACTGAATCACTATGCTGTGCACCTGAAGCTAATATAATATTGTAAATCAACTATACTTCAATTAAAAAAAAACAACTCAACAGAAGGAAAGCTGGAAGCTTTGCTATTTAAAAAAAAAATTTATTTATCTTATTATTTTTTTTAAATGTATTTATTTATTCATTTATTTAATTTTTGGTTGCATTGGGTCTTTGCTGCTGCACGCAGGCTTTCTCTAGCTACAGTGAGCGGGGGCTACTCTTTGTTGTGGGGTACAGGCTTCTCATTGCGGTGGCTTCTCTTGTTGTGGAGTACGGGCTCTAGGCGCGCAGGCTTCAGTAGTTGTGGCGCACGGGCTTCAGTATTTGTGGCTCGCGGGCTCTAGAGCGCAGGCTCAGTAGTTGCGGCGCACGGGCTTAGTTGCTCCGCGGCATGTGGGATCTTCCCGGACCAGGGCTCGAACCCGTGTCCCCTGCATTGGCAGGCGGATTCTTAACCACTGCGCCACCAGGGAAGCCCTATTTATCTTATTTTTAGCTGCATTGGGTCTTAGTTGCAGCACGTGGGATCTTTGTTATGGCATGTGGGTTTCTCTCTAGTTGTGGCGCACGGGCTCCAGAGTGCATGGGCTCTGTAGCTGCAGCACACAGGCTCTCTAGTTGTGTCCTGCATGCTCAGTAGTTGCGGCTCG
The DNA here is from genome assembly GCF_949987535.1 of Balaenoptera acutorostrata. Classification (NCBI taxonomy): domain Eukaryota; kingdom Metazoa; phylum Chordata; class Mammalia; order Artiodactyla; family Balaenopteridae; genus Balaenoptera; species Balaenoptera acutorostrata. The sequence goes on along the minus strand of NC_080073.1, from coordinate 70,227,377 downwards.
CGGGCTTAGTTGCCCTAGAGCATGTGGGATCTTAGTTCACCGACCAGGGATAGAACCCACATCCCTGCATTGGAAGGCAGATTCTTAACCACTGGACCGCAAGGGAAGTCCCTGCTTTTTTGTTTTAATCTGTAGTGTTTCAAGTTATCTTGATCAGCATTGAATTGTATTGCACAGATACATCTGTTCCTCCTCATTGGAACTAACTGCCTGGGCCCTATTGTCCTAGAATGCTGTCTGTCAGCAGGAGAAATCTTGATACTAAGAGACAATGGTTTAGGGGTCCTGTTTTTAGAATTGGTGCTTCCCAGCTGGGAGGCATAAACACCACACTCTGGGTTCCTCAGCAATACCCACACCCCTCTGCCTCCAATAATGGAGGGTGTAGGGATTTTTCAGCTACAGGAGAGACAAAAGCCTTTAAGAAGGATTCTGGGAGAAGCTAGAGATGCAGAGGTGGTTGAGGCCAAGGTCTTAGCTGATGGCTGCGGGTCTTTGAAGGGGATGCTGAACAGGTACTATGTGGAGGGGCGGGGGAAGGTGGGAGGGAGGTAGAACAGGCTACCGTCCTCCAGTGAGAGCCACTAAGCATTAGTGATATATTAACCTCTCCTCCTTTTCCCTTCTTTCTTCTCCTCCCTAAAGCCCCAGGGGCCCCAGCCAAACCTTCATACAGTGTAGGAGTTCTGATCAGTGGGGGTTGTTGGTTGGATTGAGTATAATGTCTGCATCCCAACATGCTCTGTCCTCCCAGGAGACTGGGACCCAGGGAAATAGGTCCAGTATTTCAGGCCATAACTGCGCTCTCCAGATCAACCAGGAGCAGCCACCTACCTCCTCATTACCCACCAGGAATTGGTCCTAGGCAAGGGGAGCCGAGGGGAAAAGCAGAATCTGACAGCCCCAAGGCTCTTCTCGCCTCCCCTCTTTCCCCTGCCTTTCCCTCTGCCATCCCCTAGGAAGCAGCAGACACAATCAGCAACTTTTTTTTTTTTTTAATAAAAAGGCACTTTAGGGCTTTTATGAAGGAGGCTGAGGCCCATTAAGATACAAATTAAATCTGTGGGAATAGCCAGAGTGCAGATTCCCTGTGTGAGGAAGGCCCCTCACTGGCTCGGCTGCCCCCAGCCCCAGGCTTTCACCCAGCCTTGGGCACCACCTCCCTTCCTCCCCGCCAGGATTCGAGTGCATCTTAGCGGTTGAAGGAAAATCAATCAGTCTTGGTGTTAAGTAGGTTATAGGGCAAGGCTAGAGTGGGGTTGCGGGAGAGAGAAAAAAGCAGGTGAGGCAGTCGTGGAGTGAGGGGAGGGGGAGCCGAAGGGCAGGAGGACACTCTGCATATTGTTTTATTTAACCCTCTCATCAAGCAGAAGAGGAAACTGCTATTGTTATCCCCCATTTGACAGGTAGGGAAAACTGAGGTTCCGAGAAGTTACATGACCAAGGTTATGCTGCTAATGTCAGCTGGAATTTGAATCTCCTTCTAGAAGACTGGGGAGAAGGGGAGAGAGAGGCACACACAGTGTTCCCAGCCCTCCGTCCCCCTCCAACCACCCCCAAAGCATTTCTATGCAGTCCATTCAGGAAGTCTTTAACTGCGCTCTCCTGTGACCCGATCACTCTTGAGGGTCCCACAGAGAGGTGTGCTTTATTTGGGCCAGGGCACCAGAGTATGTAAGACACCCCTGTATGGGTGTGTGTGTGTGGGCCGGGGAGGGCCCATTAGCCCATTAGCTCCCCAATTAACCTGTTGGGAGCCACACGAGGCCTGGTGAGGCGTTTGGAGGGGTTTTTTAGTCCGGATGTGGAGAAAGAGGGAGAGGCGGGGACTGAAAAAGCCTTGGGCCTGGCAGGCTCCACTGTGAGGGAGTTGGGAGCCAGTGGGGGGGGGGGGCAGTGGGGGAGGGGCTGTCACTGAGGCGCATGTACCTCCCCACACTTGCGTGGGTGTTGACCTGTCACTGATTCATTCACTCTGCAAATGTTTTTTCAGCACCTGTCATGCAGCTGGTGGGGGGCTAAGTGCTTCCTTTAGGGAGCAATAAGAAGGAGAATAATGCCGTATTGCATCTTTCTAACAAGCACACTTTCCCCACAATTTTAACGTTTCTCAAATCAGGATGCGTCTTACAAGCAGTGAATGCTACAGCTGTTGTCAGGAGCATTTTATTTTTCTTAGAAGTACATAAAGTCATGATGTATCCAAACCATGACAGCTCAGATTTGATGAAAGTCGGTAACAGCAACGCCTGCAGTACTTCCTACCTTCCAGGTGCTATTCTGACTGCTTTACATGTATTAACACATTAGTTCTTCCCAACAACCCTGACATAGGAATTATTTCTGTTCCCACTTTAGAGATGGGAAAACTGAGGCCCAGAGAGGTGAATTCACCTCATCTCCCCCCATGGGCTGCTTTGTAAATGCCAACACCAGGCTTGTAACCGCAACAGAGCTGTGTGCAGGACGACAAAGAGACCCCAGAGCCCACCCTGGAAACCTCCCACCCAGAGCCAGCCGTGGGAGCCCTCCTTTCTGGCTGAAGGGACCTCCCCTCTCCCGGCCCCCATTCCCCTCTCCTCCTCGGTGTGTGATCAATCACGGAAGCAGCTGCCCTTCCTATCAGCCCAACAGCTATCAGCTCGGTCCAGGCCTCTGGGAAGGCGTGGATGGGATGGAGAGAGGAGGTGGGGGTTGGAGGGGTGGAAAGCCACAGAGGAACTCAGAGCTGGAGGTAGAGCACCTCATCATTCCTCGCCCCTCCCTGAGCAGACATGGGTAGTTCTCGGGGTCTGCAGCTCTTTATCCTGGTCTGTCTCAGGCTGGGAAGGCACCTGCTGATGGGGAAGGTTTACAGTAGTGGGGAGGAAAGGGAGAGAATTTAGTAGAAGTCCTGCCCCCTCCCCTTACCGTCCACACTCTAAAGCAGGCCAAAAGCCACGTTAGGAGACAGAGGACCTGGGGTGCCCCCCCCATCACAAACCTGTGATCCTAGGAAATCTCTGTGTCTCCCTAGGCCTCAGTCTCTCTATCTGGACAGTGGGATTAATTCTCCACAAGAGAGCCTGGGTTGGGGGTGCGGGGTGCGGGGTCTAATAAATGCCAGTTCCCAGGCCTTAACAAAGGCCCCTGTGTCCTCTCTCTCTCCAGACTATGCACCCTCCACCCCCAGTTCAGTCTTGTCCCTTCCCCAGCCTGCCTCTGTCAGGTGCTGGGAAATGGAGACCTCACCTGCCAAGAGGAGCTGGGAGGGGTGCCGTGGGCCCTGCCAGCAGCCCGAGCTGTCAGGCTGGCTGCCGTCTCTTGCTGGTGCTGGCAGTAACTATTTAATCAATCCATCCACAGGCCCAAGGCTGCCCTCGGCAGTGTCTCCTGGACATAGCACAGTGGACAGAAACAGCAGCAACTCCAGCTGGGCGAGGGCCTGGGAGACCCTGCCAACCTTGGCCATGTGGACCTAGTGTCTTGTGGTCTGAGAGGGGCCTAGGGGAAGAGGGGAGTCATCTTCCCAAGCCTGATGTGTCTCATACTTGTTCAATCATTCAACAAACATTATTAAGCTCCTGCTGTGTGTCTTGGGTCAGATTCCCTGAAAGCTGAGCCTGAGACAGGGATTCAGACGCATGAGGCTCATTAGGGGGCGCTTGTCAGGAACCCCTTGTAGAGAAGGGAGCTGTCTTAGTCTGCTCGAGCTGCTGTAATGGTATCCCGTAAGACTGGGTGACTTAAAAAACAGGCATTTATTTCTCACGGTTATTGAGGCTGGGAAGTCCAAGATCAAGGTGCCAACCAATTCAGTTTTGGTGCGGGCCTTCCTCTTGGCTTGCAGACATCTGCCTTATCACTGGGCTCACCTGGCTTTTCCTTGGCTTATGCTGTGGAGAGAGAGGAAAAGATGTCTCTCTCTTCCTCTTCTCATAAGGGCACCAACCCTATTATGAGGGTCCCACTTTCATGACCTAATCTAAAGCTAATTACCTCCCAAAGGCCCCGCCCTCAAATACTGTCACACTGGGGATTGGGTCTTCAACATACGAATGTGGGGGCTGGGGAGACACAGATATTCAGTCCATTGCAGGAACTAAGCACGTGGCCTCAGCTAATGTCTCGCCTTGGTCTGGTCTCCAGGGGGCGCTGGAGCATAAATCGCACTGCAAAGTTGTCTCCCGCTTTGAGAGGAGGGCCAGCCCTTTTCAACTCCTCTTCAGTGGGTCATTGGCTGTGGGCCATGGAGGTGGGTAACCTCCAGGACAAGGTGCTTCCCATCAGCAGAGGATGATCCTTTACCAAAGGGGCAGCTGGGTACCATTAGTAGCCAAAATCCACAGGAGCTGAGGGATGGTGCACCTGCCTGGGTGCAAGGGATCTGGGCAATGACTCAGCAGGTTCCACTGCACCAGAGGGGCTCAGAGTGTGGTCTCTGGACCAGCAGTCTCAGCATCATCTGGGAAGTGAAAATTGTTAAGTCTGGTCCCAGAGACCCTAAAATAGAAACTCTGGGGATAGGGCCCACTAAGCTCTGTTTTCAACAGCCCACCTGACAATTCTGATGCCTGCTTACTTTGGAGACCGAACTACAGGATATACAATGAGCAATGCAGTCACCATCTCAGTGCTCATGGGACGAGTCCAGTGTGGCCAGACCGGCAGGATGCACATGGGTCTGCTTGTGGGTTTGTGCACTCAGGTCTGTGGCTGGTAGCTCAGCTGGTTTGACTAGAGTTTCCTGGCAGTGGTGGTACTCCCCACCCACCCCTCACAGACCTCTGTAGCCTAGGACCCCCCTCATTACATTCATTGTACATCGCCCTTCCTTCATCCCCAAACCGTGGCGCCACTATAAGAGGAGGGCATTCATATTCAACCAACATGTATTGAGTCTCTTCTGGGCTCTCTCTCATAAGCTATTTTATTTGATCCCTCCCTACAGCATCCTGTGTTGTAGATATTAACATCTCTGTTTTACAGCTGAGGAAACTGTGACTCAGGATAACTTGCCTTAAAGTGACACTGTTAATAAGGGGATGAGAACGTGCCCTTTCAATTCCAAGCTCATTGTGTATTCCTCTATAAAAAATTTTGGCAGAAGTCAGATAGTAGCTACCTTGGGTTGGGGGTGGTTGTGGGATGGGGTACTCAGGGGACTTCTGTGTCACTGGAAAGGCTGTATTTTTCATCTGGGTGGTAGTGATACCCATGTGTGTATAAGTAAAAAGTCACTCAGCTTTATCCTTAAGATTTATGCATTTTATTGTAGGTAAATTTTACCTCATTTTTTAAAATGCAAAAATAAAAGTCCTAAACAGTCACAAAAAGACAAATACTGTATGATTTCACTTATATGAGGTCTCAGGAGTAGTCTAACTCACAGAAACAGAAAGCAGGATGGTGGTGCCAGGGGCTGGGGGCAGGGGACAGGGGAGATGCTGCTTAATGAGTATAGAGTTTCAGTTTGGAAAGATGAAAAAGTTCTGGAGACTGGTTGCACAATAATGTCAATATAGTTAACACTACTGAACTGTACACTTAAAAGTGGTTCAGATGGTAAATTTTATATTATGTCTATTTTGCCACCATTTTAAAAAATATTAAAAAATAAAGCTCTCAAAATTCGAGACGTTCTGTGGAGTCAAGGGGCGCTCGAGGATATACGGCCGGCCTTTAATAGTACCGGCCAGGGATTGGCCTTCGGAATGAACTGCCTAGAACTTTGGAGTCTTGAGGTCAGAGGAGGCAAGATTTCTCATTTGATTCTTGAACTCTCTCCTACAACATCCCTGTAGGTGGTTTCCAGCCTGTGCTTAAACACCTTTTAGTGACAGGTGCTCACTCCACCCACGCTTAAGACAAAAGGAATGCAAGCTAGTGCTGGATACTGAGAAGATGCAGACAAACACAGAGAAGAATGTCTGTCCTCTTTTCAGAGCTCTATTACAAAGTCTGTACTTACTTGTATGAAGCCCACACCTCTGCCCTTTTGTCCGTGTTCCAGGTCGTAGGGCCATGGGAAATGAGTGTCCCCTTCACAGGACCCCCCTGCAGGGTTTTGTTTTGTTTGTTTTGTTGTTTTGTTTTTGGCTCCATACATTTCATACTTGACTTCTTCTCCCCTCTCCAAATACTTCCAGAACCAGGCATCCAGGACACACTCATCTGGACCCCGCTCCTTTGTGTCCCATTACCAAATGAGTCAGCACAGTGGGTGGTAGGAATATTCCCAAATCTCATCCCTGCACCAGGAAGGCTACCAATAAAGCAACTCATATGGAAGTGACCATGAATCAAATAAACATATGCACTAAACCCTACTTAAGTGGGTCGCTCACTTAATTTCCCCTGAGCTGGATCCCATAAATGCCCACGCCCACTCTGATACCAGCCAACATGAGGGAAAGTGTGATGAAGGGGAAGTCACAGAGGAAAGAGACACGGCTCTTAACTGATGAGAATTAAATTACCTATGTTTGCAAATTTTACAAAGCCACATGACCATGTGAACATTTTTGCCAACACCCCTTGGAGAATCTTGGAAGGGCCTGTTTAAGTGAGGGGCCCTGAATCAGAAACTACATCAGCTCCATGGTGAATCCATCTCTGCCCGTGAGCTGTGAGCCCCCAGGAGGCTGGGCAGCCCTGTGGGTGTTTGAGGACCCTGACAATCCTCACTCCTGATCCCCTCTCCCTGAACCCCAAGGCTTTTCTTTTGCTGGTGAAACACAGCCAGTGCTTTCCATACTGCCTCAAAGATAGGTCTCTGGTTCCTGTCTGACCTGGTAGCAGTTTGTCTACATCTGTTTAAAAGGATCCAGAACTGAGTGACAGGCTGCTGATTCCCTCAGATGGCCTGGGGGCCAGGGTGTCACAACCAGGCACTGCCCCATCCTTCATTCAAGGATGAATTTGGCAACTCTTTCTGAGTGCTTTGTCTGGGCCAGGCCCTGAGGTGGGCCCTGGGGATCTGGAGAGAAAACAGGAGGGTCCCTGCCCTTGGGGAGCTCACCCCCTTCACTTGCAGAGCTGCAGCTATAAAGTTATGACTCCCAACCCATCCTGTTCCTAGGAAGTTAGGTTTTAGCCCCTGTTGCAGGGCCTTCCACAGATCCTTGACTCAGTTTCATCTTATTAGGTTTCCTCCACTTGGCCATTCTGCCAAAATCATTTTGGATCTTGCTCCTGTCATGCCCTGTCCTCTCTCTCCCTCCTGGCTTCATGTCATCCGTGAATGTGATAAGCCTGCCTGTTATGTCTTCATTGCAGTCCCTGATAACAGTGCTGGACTGCCAAGGACAAGGACAGAGCCTGGAGGCACTAGAAGTTTCCCTCCAGGTGGACACAGATTCCTTAATTAGCATCCTTTGGGGACAGTGGTTCAATCCACCTAATGACAGGGTCACCCAGCCATATGTGTCCATCTTGTTCACAAGGATATCACAAGATGCCTTGTCACACTCCTCAGTGAAGTCCAGACACACCACGGCTGACACAGTTTCCTTCCTGTCAGTCTGGCAACCCTGTCAAGAAAAGAAAAGTGGATTTTGTTCTCCAGTCACTGACGCCACACTTTAGAAAAACTTTTTACTGAAGCACATATTCAGAAAAGGTCCCAAATCATAAGCGTACAGTTTGACAATTTTTCACAAGTGACACACAATGTAATCAGCACCCAGATGAAGGAATGGAAGGATACAGGCAGCCTGAAGACCCCTTCATTTCTAATATTTCCAGTTACCTCCCCCTGCCAAGAGTGATCATCTTATGACTTCTAACACCGTCGGTTAGCTTCTCCCATTTTTGAACTGTGTATAAATGGAATTATGTAAGATGTATTCATTTGTATCTGGTTTCTTTTGCCCAACATTATCTGTGAGATTCCTCCGTTTTATTTTCATAGATACTTAATACTCCATTATACGAATATAGCACAGTTGATTTATCCACCTGACTCGATGTTGGGGCTATTATAAGCAGCATGCCTATGAACACTGTTATTTATAATTTGGTGCACACGTGTACTCATATTTTGAGTCTATCCGTAAGGGTGAAACCTCTGGGTCATAATATATGCATTTTGCCAAACAGTTTTTGAAAGTAGTTGTACCACTTTATACTCCCACTAGAAATATATGAGCATCCTCACCAACATTTGGTATTGTCAATCTTTTAAATTTTATCCCTTCTCTGGGTGTGAAGTGGTATCTTATTGAATTGGCATTTCCCTGATGACTAATGGTGTGGAGCACCTTTTCATGTGCTTATTGGCCATTTGGCTGGCCTCTTTTTTGAAGTGTCTGTTTAAATCTTTTGCTCATTTTTCTATTGGGTTGTCTGCCTTTTTCTTATTGATCTGCTGTAGTTTCTTTTTTGCATTCTAGATGTGCACTGACTCTGCTCTTAACCTCAGCCAATTATTTTTGCAAATGAGTGCATTTGATCCCGGGAGTGAATGAGTGTCCCTTTAGTGAGAAGCCACGTCACAGAGGGGCTGGTGATTCCAGTTGTCATGTTCATAATCAGGCCGCCTGTTACTCTTGAAAAGTGGTCCAAGTGTGTGGGGAGATGAAAGGATCCAGAGACCACATGTTGAAGGGAACAGGACCCCTTTGGGGGAAGGCCCAATAGCCATGGTGGGGCGCTGTGAGGTTCCTTGTCAGAAACCCTGAGCTCAGGCACTGGCCTAACCACTTCTGAACATGTGATATTGGAGAAGTCACTTAGCCTTTCTAGGCATCTATTCCCTCCTCAGGGAAATAAAGATAATAATACCCATTTCACAGGGTTTTCTAAGGTTAAATAAGAAAACAGTTTATCAAATGTAGTATTCTATGCAAATGTTGTATGTGTCTTAGAGTTGGGAGGACCTCACGAATCTGGCTTAATATAGTAGCTGCTCAATAAATATGCATTGTTGAGTGCCTGATGTATACAAGGTTGGCAATCTAATAGTAAAGAGGCTCTGATGGCAGATTACCTGGGCTCAAATGCCAGTTCCATGACTTACTAGCAGTGTGTCATTAGGCAAGTTGATTAGCCTCTTTGTGCTTCAGTTTCCTTATCTGTAAAAGAGGGATAGGATAGTACTAACCACACAGCATCCATACGTGAATTAAATGAGATCATTTATGTAAAGACCTATACCAGGCTCATAGAAGGCACATAAATGTTAACATTACATCTGTAATCAGGACCTTACCTATGTCATCTCACACTTTTTTTTTTGGCTGCATTGGGTCTTCATTGCTGTGCACGGGTTTTCTCTAGTTGCGGCGAGCGGGGTCTACTCTTCATTGCAGTGCGCGGGCTTCTCATTGCGGTGGTTTCTCTTGTTGTGGCTCACGGGCTCTAGAGTGCAGGCTCAGTAGTTGTGGCACACGGGCTTAGTTGCTCTGAGGCATGTGGGATCTTCCCGGACCAGTGTCTCCTGAGTTGGCAGGGGGATTTTTTTTTTTAATTTATTTATATTTATTTTTGGCTGTGTTGGGTCTTCGTTTCTGTGCGAGGGCTTTCTCCAGTTGCGGCAAGAGGGGGCCACTCTTCATCGCAGTGCACGGGCCTCTCACTGTCGCGGCCTCTCTTGTTGCAGAGCACAAGCTCTAGACGCGCAGCCTCAGTAGTTGTGGCTCACGGGCTTAGTTGCTCCACGGCATGTGGGATCCTCCCAGACCAGGGCTCGAACCCGTGTCCCCTGCATTGGCAGGCAGATTCTCAACCTCTGTGGGCAGGCGGATTCTTAACCACTGCGCCACCAGGGAAGTCCCATCTCACATTTTCATCCTAATGAAGCAAAGTGTGTGGTTATCATTTCCGTTTTGCGGGTGAGAAGAGGTTAAGTGAATTGCCAAAGTCACGTGACTGGTAAGTACCTGAGGTGGGATTTGAACTCAGGCCTCTGTGGATATGTTGCAGCCCAGTGCATCTAACTGGGCTGCCATCTAGCTCATATTTGTCTCCCTTACTTCCAAAGACATTAGGAAAGCCTTGTCAAATGCCTCCCTGGATTTTTCAGGGTGGGGGAGGGGATAAGACAGGCCTGAGCCCCTAGACGCCTCAAGGGTGTATTGGGTGTGCCTGGCCTGGTGTCCTGAGAGGGGATGAGGAGGTGTGGTTGGTGAGTCCGCAGAAGAGCTGCAGAGCCAACAGGGCTGGGAGCTCTGCATCGGGGGCTCTCCTGAGCCCCAGGCCAGGCAGCCCAGGATGGCCCCAGAGCTTCCTGTAATGAGCCTGCCACATGGCTGGACAGAGACTTATGACTTCTGGTGGCTGGGCGGCTTCCTCCCGTTTGTCCTCTCTGGTTATTTATCACATTTGTCCCTCTGGAGAGGCAGGGCCATCGTTTACACTGTCCAAAACAGGGAATGCAATAAAACCAGTTCTACAGGAGGCCCTGAGCCTGTCCCCTTCACTGAGGGCAGAAGGGGCAGAGGGGCTCTCCGGGTTGGGGGTAGGGGTGGGGCAAGGCACCAGTGGAAATGCCAGCCTGAGTCGCGCTTCCCAGGAGGTCTCCAGCAGCGTTGCCAGGACTGCAGTGTGGGACATCACTTGCCCTGCCACAGCTAAGGTGGCACTAACGGCATCTCGAACAGCATCCTGACACCCACTCCCGCCACCTGGGGCACTGCCACCACCAGTAAGACTAACACCATCACTGGTGACATCACTGTCATGTGGCAGCAGCCAGCATCACTACCACCACCATCAGCACCACCATCACTGCCATCATCACCAACAGGAAGGTAATTACCGGCCTGGCTTCACTACCCACTTTAGCTTGGCTCAGAAAAACAAGGTAGTCAGAAATTTCACAGCTCTTTCTATTTCCACTCCTGACTTCTGCCCCATAAGGGACCTCCATGGCTCCTAGAAGTAGTGTCCTTCTTGTGTCGCTTCCCTGGTTTTATGGAGACAGAGTGGGGTTGTGAGAGGAGCTTGGCTCCAGACAGACTTGACCTTGGACTCATCTGTGCCGGTGACCAGATGAGAGGCGCAGAGCCAATCACATGCTTCCCTGTGCCTTAGTAGCCTTGTCTGTAAAGAGGGGAGCATAAAATTCACCTCACTAGGTTACTGCAGGGATAACAGAGTGAAGTGTCCGGCACATAGTAGGTGCTCAATACTTGGCACGTGAAATGATGATCACAGTTACATTATTCCTGGGTGAAACCGCTCTCCTAGACACCCAGTTCCCAAAATGACAGCCTCTGTGCGTCTGCCCAGAGAATCTCCTGGACCTCCCCATCCTGGTCACCTAACCCAGGACAGTGGCTTCTCTCTCCATCTCTCACTGCCTGACCCAGTTTCTGTGAAAACCCAAGTTTCTCACTGAGCAGAGACGGCAGCGTCACATCTCCAGGTCTCATGGTCCTATTAGGACAACATCAGTGTAAACATTAGTTATTCACAAACTCAATTACATTTTGATTGCTCTGACCCAAGTGAGATTGGGGTTACTCTTGATCCACATTTATTTTTTGGCACAAGCTTCCTAAGGCGTGGGGAGAAGAAAACAACCTCCTTCTTCCTCCACTGTACCCAAGCAGGAATCTTCTCCCAGGTTCCCTAATTTCTTCTCCTTCCCTGCTCCAGGACTCAGCCATACCTGGGCACTCCGCCATTAAATGGAGAGCAGGAGGGGCTGGGCCAGGGAGGGAGGGAAGCCCAAACGCCTTTGAAATTTCAGTTTTAGTGAAAGGAGCAGCTCCACCAGGGAAGCGGGTAGGAGAGGACATGAGAAGAGGTTATATCTTTGCCCAGCCGGGAAGACTGATAGAGAAGCTGCCTGGATTTGGGGTGGGGATGGCAAGCTGACCTCCCAACACCTAGGGCACCATGTGCCCACATTCTGGGCTATGCCCTTACTGATGTGCTCTAATTTGAACTCTGGATCTTCCCCCCAAACCTGCTTCCCCGGCTGTCTTCCCATCTCAGTAAATCCTTCCACTTGCTCAGGCCAAAAACCTTGGCAAGGTCCACAGTTCCCTTCTTTCATCATTCCAATCCATCAGCAAATCCTGTTGGCTTTACTTCAAAATCCGTCCAGAGTGTGGCTGTTTCTCACCACTCCCATCGCTCCCACCCTGGTCTAAGCCACCACGGCCTCTTGCCTTAATAGTCGTTATTACGGTCTTGACCATAATAGTCCCGTGTGGCCGGCCTCCTGTTCCATTATAGTCTATTCTCAACACAGCTACCAGAGTGACCCTTTTAGACATGTGTCTGATCAAGTCACTTCACTACTCCAAATGCTGCAAGGGGTCCCCGTTTCCCTCACAGTAAAAGTCAAAGTCCTTAAAATGCCTACCAGACCTTAGCTGACCTGGTCTCCTGCCTCCTTTCTGACTTGTCTCTACCGCTCTCCCCTTCACTCGCTCTGCTCCAGCCACAAAGATGCCAAGCACAGTCCTGTCTCCGGCTGTTGCACTTGCTGTTCTCGTGCCTGGGAAACTTTCCTCCCAGATATCCACATGGAGTATTCCTTGGTCTCCTTCAGACCTCTGCTCAAATGTCACCTTATCACAGAAGCCATCTCTATCTGTCAGGTCCCAGCAGAAAACAGATGGCACATTCAAATTGAGATCTATTGAGGAGAGTTTACAAAGAGGTGGGCAGGGTGTTTGGAAACCACAAAGGAGAGAGCAGGACCCCTAGGCTATTAAGAGTGAGGGGCCGTGACCATCCCAAGGACAGACAACAGGGTGGGGAGTTCCAGTTGGAGGGAGGCAGCTGTTATAAAATCCAGGATGCAAAAAGGACTGAGTGGAAAGGGCAACCTGCTAGGGGCTGAGATCCTTGGTGGAGGGATGCAGCCAGCCTGGGTACTCCCCATTTTCCCTCTGATCTGTGGGGCTCCCCTTTGGCCAGACTTAACAGAAGCCAGAGAGCAGGGGGCCCAGGTGATGCAGCCTCACGGGGCACAGAACCTGGTGGAGAAGGGTGGTGAGTGAGTCTGGAGAGGCAAAGGGAAGGTGGTCAGGTCATCACCCATGACTGCACTGTTTAAATATCACTCCCAGCACTCTATACCTCTTCCCTGTTTATTTTTCTATATGCCACTTATCACCTTCTAAAGTACATATAATTTTTGTTTGTTGGTTTGTTTATCTTCACCCATCAGATTGCAAGGTCCATGAGGACAGGGATTTTGTCTATTTTTGCCCACTGATGCATCCCCAATGCCTTGAATAGTGCCTGGCATATCATAAATGCTCAACAAATATGTGATGAAGGAGCAAATGAGTGAATTTTTAAAAGAGGAAAGCAGTGTGGGAAGGGCCAGGTGAGCTCTAATGGGGCCTGAGCTCCCTGGATTTCACCCTGGGAATTGCCATGTGTAATGGAGAAAGAATGCATTTGTTGCTCAAGTAATTGGTGGTAACTGATGGTAATTTCAAGTAGTTAAACATTAATTAATCCAATGAGTCAATAATGTATTTATTTATGGTATCTGTTTGTTCCCTTATAAATAGTGGTATTACTTTTGTCAGGCTATTAAAATCCTTTGGGTTTTAAAATCCTCAGCGACTTCACTGAGGTCCCCGGAGGTTACAGAATGAGTGGTGGGACCCGAGTTGGGTGAAGTTTGAGGTTGGAGCACAGGTCACGCGGGGTGGGCCAAAGCAGGCACTGGTAAGGGGTTTCGCGTCTGGTTGGCTGATGCTGGTTTGGGGATGGGGATTAAGAAACTCAGTCACAAAACCCTTTCCAACTTCTTGACTTCCTCTTTTACTCCCCTCTCTGTCTCAAAAGTATTCTTTTTAGCTTGGGACATATGAGGTCCATGGGGGTCACTGGGTATGGGGGTTTTCTTTCCTCCCCTGACTTCTTTTCTAAGAGAACAGCAGTGTCCTGAGCTCTTGGACTTTGAGCCCAGCTAATTCTGGGCTGGATAAAAGATGGAGGAGAGGAAGGGAGGATACCTCAGCCTGCAGACCCCGAAGGACCCAGAGCAGAACCTGAAGGGCTGAGAGGAATTGTATGGGGGTGGGGGTTGCTGGGGGAGAGCCTAAGCTCATAAAAGGCAAGTCTGAGGCTTTGGGGGTGTCTCGATGAGTTTAGGTCCAGCAGGTATAAACCTGGTCCCACAGATGGACTTGCACAGAAGGACACAGAGTGATGATACCTAAAGAAGACACTGCCTCATCTTTCCAGATTCCCAACCCACATTCTCCCAACACCCCCAAACTAGGGGTGTCAAGCGTTTGGCCAAAATGTAAACCTCTCCTCCCCCACCATACTTTGCTTTTTAGATCCTCCATGGCCACTTGGCAAATTAAACTTATTACAGGTTAGAAAAAAAGTATCAAATGGGCACAGAGAAAGCAGAGAAAGAAGTTGGTGCAGGGCTGAGTGTCTCAGAGGCTATAGTACGTAAGAGATCTCCTCTCCCTTCATGAGCCTCCACAATGACTGTCTCCCTTCCCTATGCTTCCAAAGTGGCAGCAGGAAGGCATTAAGGCGCAGACCCTGGAGTCAGATGACATGGGGTCAGACTCTGGCTGACTCTACCACTTCCTTGACTTGTGACATGTTGGGAAAGTTACTTAACATTTCTGAGCCTCAGTTTTTTCATCTGTGAAATGGGGATAATAACAGTACCTGTCTTATAGAGTTGTTATAACATTTAAATGCACTTATACACATAAAGCACTTAGCCCATGTAGCCTGGCAGGCGGGAAGTGCTTAATCTGCCTTAGTTAGTAGAATAACTAATGCAGGTGTCCCGCCACCTGTGACTCAGTTTCTGCATTCCACTTTGGCCTCATCTCTAACCACAAAGAATCTCAGATCCCTGATGGTCCTGACCTGTCCTAATAATTCTCCTTCCAAGGCTCAAATGAACGAGCACTGTCCTTCTAGATCTGGAGTGGGCATCTCCTTTGTAGCAGACTTTTGATTTTGGCCCCTAACATCAGCCAAGAATCGTCTTTCCTCTGCTTCTCCCCTGCAGCCTGGCCTCTGGAGCGGCCCCAGCTGCCGAGTGACCTCCAGCTTCATATTTCTCACTGTCTCTGTGACTCACCACCACCACAGTCTTGCTCTGTCTTCCTGTCTCTGCCTCAGTCTCTGTCCTACTGTCTCTGATCCTGTCCCTGTCTCTCTGGCCTGTCTCTCATTTCCCCTCCTCACTCCTCCTTTGTTCTCTCTGTCTCGCTTAATTAGCCATATTTTGGAACCAAAGTGTTTTTATTATGTATTATTTATTGAATGGCTGTACGTTTCCTGTTCTTAATTTAAAAGGCATATCAATAAAATGCTTTATATTCCTTGCGTAAAACAAAACAGAGCTAAGTCGTTCTTTGTTCATGTGGCTCTTTCTTGCTTATTTCTTTTTTCATTGGAAGAAAAGATTCCTCACCCCCATTCCCTTAACTGACAAGAACACTTAATTCACTCACTGGCTCATTCATTCAGTTAATTATTCAGTAAACAGCTATTGAGCCCCACTTATGTACCAGTTGTGGGACTCGGGGGACATAAAGATAATACAAAGCAATGTTCCTGTCCTCAAGAGGCTCCTATCTAGCTGGGGAGACTTGTTTGGGGGCTGATACATGCCAGAAAATGTTAGAGGTACTGTGTCAATGCCTGATAGCGTTGGATCTGGCACAGAGAGGGAGTGGGAAAGCCTTCCTGGGTGGAGAGCAAGTTGGGCTGAGAATTCAAAGATGGGTAGATGTCTTGATTTGAGCTTACCCAGAAGGAAACCCTAAGGCAAGGAAAAGAGTGCAAGGAGTTAATTTGGGAGGATCCCAGGATGCACTAGCAGGAGTGGGGAAGAGAGACCTGGAAGAAAGGGAGTCAATACAGGGTATATCAGTGAGCAAGTTATCACTGTAGGCAACTGGGCTCACTCCCTCTGGGAACTGTGAAGTACATGTGTCAGAGTTGTCCCAACTGAGTGGTGAGGGAGCTGGGGTATTTATACTTCCATCAATTCCCATCAATCATTGGTGAGAGCCACCCCGGGAGGCATTAATTCTTCAACACTCCTGGCCTGCTACACAGATGGCAAAGTGGGCTCTGGTGGCCAGAAAGAGCCTTCAAACAAAGAAGCAGGTTCTGGCTGTTAGGAGTCAGGCTGGTGTATACTGAAGTGGTAAGGACAAAGGGGTGCTGTGGGGCCCTGACATCATCTGCTACAGTGGGTGTTGGGGGAGGAGAAGGGCATGCCAGAGAGGTGGAAAATGTGACCAAGGGCAAAGGGTGTGGTGACCCTCGGGGCCCACATAGAGTTTTGGATGGTTCCAAAATTCAAGTTGAGGAAGGCTGGCTTTGCTTCCCCTGGGCCCCAGCTTTCTCATTTATAGAAAGGGGACACAAATACCTTCCCTACCCATCCAAGATGATTTGCACAGAACCCCCTACCCCAACTTGGACCCTGAAGAGCAGAGCCCAATTCAGCCCTTTCCTTGAATTTTTCCACCACACCTCCTGCCAGCCTCCAAGGCCTTGGATATGCGAGGCTATTTATGATGCCCTGTCGATATCTGTCTTGGCGGAGGAGTGTGGAGGGGGACAGATGGAGCCTGTGGTCCTATCCATCAGTCACTTGGCTGCAATCTCTAAAGAGATTTTAATTGTGAGTTCAGATTTACTGTAGTCATCAGTAGTGCCACCCGCCTCTTTACCGGCAGAGAGCAGGGCCTGCAGGCCTGCTGGGGTTTGCCGAATGGACGTCTTGTAGCAACGCTGAGGAAATATTTGCTGCGGTGAAACAATGAGCCTGGTGGAAAGCAATTGCCCCAAATCGCCCCCTGGCAGCCCGCTGGAGCTCTGCCGGGGACTCCCCGCATTATATGCGCAGCTTTCTTCATTGAGCTGCACCCTTGTTACCTGCCCAGGAAACAAAGAAGATGGCCTCAAACTTGAACTGGAGGGAAACTGAGGCAGGGAACATCGCTCTCCCTCTTCCGGGCCATGTGGAAGAGAAGACAGTAGGAGAACAAGGTGGTGGGGATGAGGGTTGCAGGGGAGAGGGAGCCCTGAGTTACAAGACATGTACCAGGCGCACCCTGAGCAAAATGTACAGTAAATTTTAGCCCCATTTTCAGCTGAGGACACAGAGGCTAAGGGAAGTGGGAGGTTAGCCCAAAATCACGCAGGAAGTTGTGATGGAAGGGGCTGGAAATCCTGGTCTTTGGTCTTCTGGATTTCTGCATAAGGTTTTGTCTTTGGACTCCTCAGTATCCCTTTCAGAATTCTCTTTTCTGTGTCTCAAGGCTTCTTCACTCCCTCTCCAGGGGACCAGGGCCCCTTCACTCTCAGGATTTGCTCTGGGGAAATGACCTGCTTCCAAGGGCTGGTACCTCTGAATGGGTTTAAGTGGCTTCTTTCTGAGAGGTGGCCAAATTTTCTCTCCACCTGTGGTGTAAAACTACTTGTATCCTGATAAAAGGGGAACCTCTGAGGGAGAGGAAGGAGGAAAAGAAGAGATCCTTCCTACACTGGGAAGCCACCCAAATAAGGCCTCCTATTCTGCCTTCGAGGTTCAGGACTCAGGAGCAGGTCTGGCCTCAGTGCCCTTTCCCTTTGACCCAAGCCTGCTTTTGCAGAATTTATCTAACAGAAACAAAGCAAAATCACTAGCCCACAAGAATCTTGTTCTTGATATCTATTGCCACATTGCTGGTCATAGCAGAAAAACTGGAAAGCTGAATGTCCATTAAGAGGAGAATGGTTGGATACCTTATGGTCCAATTTGGGAATATCACACAACTGTTAAAAAGGAGGTTGACCTTGGGACTTCCCTGATGGTCCAGTGGTTAAGACCCTGTGCTCTTCCACTGCAGGGGGTGCGGGGGAAATTAAGATCCTGCGTGCTGTGCAGTGAGGCCAAAAAAAAAAAAGGAGGTTGACCTAATTGTTGACTTAAATAGTTGTGCATGAGAAAATCAAGTTGCAGAGTAATAGGTGTATTTGGGAAAAAAAAAAGTCTGTATATGTTTACATTTTGGGGGGAGGTAGGGAAAAGCACATTGAGGGGTCACATTAGGTTTAGATTTAGTTGTGAATGACAGAAAAAAAGACCACAAAACAACAGTGTGTTAAACAGGATAGTTTCCTTCGCTCTCACTTAAAATTCTGGAGGTAAGTGGTTCAGAGCTTGTGTGGTGGCTCTACTTCATGAAGTCATCTAGTTTCCTTCTATCCACCATGACTAGCTTCCATTCCCAAGTTTACCTCATGGCCCAAGATGGCTGCTTTAGCTTCAGCCATCACTTCAACATCCTAACCAACAGGAAGGAGGAAGGAACCCAGAGTAGCATGCCCTCTTCCCTTAAAAGGTCATTTCCTCAAAGTATCATATATTAATTTTGGTTACATCCCATTCACCAGAGCCTAGCTCCATAGCCACACCTAGCTGCAAGGGAGGCTGGGAAATATATTCTTCATCCCAAGTAGCCAAGTACGCAGCTAAAAGTCTTTCAGGAAGAAGAGTATGGGTATGGCGGCGGGGGGGGGGGGGGGGGGACAACTAATTGTCTCTGCCCAGGGGAAGGAAACAAACTTTATACTGATTACTTTAGGGAGGGTGTTTGGGAAGGGGCATGCGGAGTAATCAAATATTAATTTTTATTTTTTACATCCTACACTTACTACTTTACCTGTCTGAATTATTTTAAAATGTGTTAGGGAATTTCCTGGCAGTCCAGTGGTTAGGACGCTGCGTTTCCACTGCAGGGGGCACGAGTTCAATCCCTGGTCGGGGAACTAAGATTCCACAAGTGGTGCAGCGTGGCCAAAAAAGTGTCACTTTGTTACTTTTGTAATAAAAAATCCCAATAACATGTTTCTTAAAAACCATTCTGATGGCTCCTGTAATTCTTGTATAAACTCTAATAAATCTCTCATCATGGCATTCAAAGCCCTCTCACATCGCCTGGGCCACTTAGCAGCTTCCTTTCTCCTCCCTGCACCTTGCTATGGCCACATTGAAGCCCCCACTTTTCCCCAAGAAGTCCCCACCTCTGTGACTTTGTGTATTCTGGTTCCTCTTCTTAAAACGTCCTTCATGCTCTTCATTTCATCTTTACAGCTGCCATTCAAAAGTCATTTCCTAGAAGTCTTCCCTCCTTGCCCTGGTTGGTCACCCCTCTCCCCTCAACCCTGCTGCTTCCACTCCTCTTTTAGAGCAGATACTGTGCCATCTGGTGGTTTGTCTCTACTGCGTCCACTTTCCCCGTTAGACCAGGAGCTCCTCAAGGGCAGGGACTGTCACTCATTCGTTCATATCCTCCGGCACTCACATAGCATCTGTTACATAGTAGATGTTCAATGGATGTGCCTGATGCTCCCTACAAGCACTGTCTCATTTAATCTTCACATCACCCCATCAGGTCAGTACCATCATCCTCCTTTTTATAGGATTGGGGTGCAATACTGTGTAGCAGTTATAGACCAGGAGGCTGCCTGGATTCAAGTAATAACACTTAAGCAAATTACTTTTTTTTTTTTTTTGATTTATTTTATTTATTTATTTTTTATTTTTGCCTGCATTGGGTCTTCGTTGCCCCATGCAGGCTCACTCTAGCTGCGGCGAGCGGGGGCCACTCTTCGTTGCAGTGCACGGGCTTCTCATTGTGGTGGCCTCTCCTGTTGTGGAACATGGGCTCTAGGCGCGCGGGCTTCAGTAGCTGTGGCTCACGGGCTTCGGTAGTTGTGGCTCACGGCCTCCAGAGTGCAGGCTCAGCAGTTGTGGTGCACGGGCTCAGTTGCTCTGCAGCATGTGGGATCCTCCCGGACCAGGGCTCGAACCCATGTCCCCTGCACTGGCAGGCGGACTCCCAACCACTGCGCCACCAGGGAAGCCCGCAAATTACTTTCTAAAGCCTCAGGTTCCCCATCTGTAAACTGGAGTTCATGATACCGGTTGGCATACAGTAGGCACTCAACAAATTGTAGTGATAATTGACTGTCAGACGGCTGGGGCTGCAATCTTTCTCTCTTCCTTCCTCTCTTTAGCCCTCCTCCAGTCGGGAGGAATCATGCTGCACATATCCTTTGCCCAGCCCTGCGACCAGGTCCAGGACGGGTCAGGTCAGCCCCAGCCCAATCTCCCACCAGCCCTGATGTGGAAGCTGGCAGAACAAGGGGCGAAGGAGAAGGACAGAAGTGTGATGTCCCTTAAGTGATCTCACCCTCCTGCAGCTCTTCCCAGAGCACAACCGTCTGGGCAGCATCTTTGCTGCTGGCCCTGGTTCCCTTCTATCCCCAGGGCCTTGAGTCATCCTCCTGGGGGTGGGGTGAGGCACTGGGGCACCCGCAGTTCTCCAGGACCATGCAGAGAACAGGTGCCTGAGACCCTGACTGCATGACCCCCAGGGCCAGCCAGTGCCCACCTTGGCAGCTGACCCCTACAGCCTCTGGCTAGGCCACCCTCACCCCCATCCTTGGGCACCCGTTCCCTGATCTGCCACCGCAGGAAGAGAAATCATCCTGAACTCTGGGGAAGGGGCACACAGAGGCTTCCCATGCAGAGGAGCAAGTTTCTAGTCTAAACCTGGAAACCCTGTGAATCCAGCCTGTAGATGACCCTAACTGAACTACACACACACACACACACACACACACACACACACACACACACGCCAGCAGTGGCCTCCTTGGGTCCCTACAGCTCCTCCACGGCGTCCTGTGATCAGAGGGCATCAAGCCTCTCACCCCCTCCCCATAATTAGAAGCCTTGGGGAGAAAATGCCTGCCCCTCCTTGTCCTCTGGCTTCTGCTATGTCTAGAATCAGCATCTCATTAAGCGACACATTCTGTACTGAGTCAGGTAGCAGTCAACCAACTTCTGAACCAGGCCCCAACTTTGGTTACCTCCCCGCCCCCCGCCGCCCCATACCCCAAACAATCATGAGTAGAAGCATTTGGGAGGCAGGAGGTCAGGGAGTGAGCACAGGGGATTCGGGAAGGATTCTCCATGCATCTCCTCAGGTGCCTAGTGGGCTCTGCGGCTGAGTGTTGGGAGGGCAGGATGGGGTTCATTCTCTTTCCTGGGTGGGGGAGGGGAGTCATAGGGCCGGTGACCCTATACCAGGCTGACCTGGTGACTTCAGGGTTCTGTGTTCCAAAGCCCTGGCTGCCACACCTCACCCTCTTTTGTCACTCGTTTCCCCGCTGCTGAGACTGTGTCTTTTTTTTTTTTAATACTATTTATTTATTTGGCTGTACTGGGTCTTAGTTGCGGCATGTGGACTCTTAGCTAGGGCATAGCGTGTGGGACTACTTCCCTGACCAGGGATCGAACCCGGGCCCCCTGCGTTGGGAGCGCCGAGTCTTAACCACTGCGCCACCAGGGAAGCCCCTGAGACTGTCTTAACGGCCAACTCCTGACTATCCGCTCGCTAGTCTCCTCCCTCAGATGGGTGGGGTGGGGTAGCCTCCTGTACCAGAAAGGGGCCTCCCGTGTCCTTCAGCAGATGGGGAACTGGCAGAAGCTGGGAGAGGAGCACTAATTCCCAGACGTCGGACCTCGCCGCCCCCCCCCCCATCAGCCTGGACACACAGCTCTGGCCTCCTGGGAGCTCAGCTGCGGGGGGCGGGGGGGGGCAGGGGACTGGGCAAGAGGAGGCAGGACGAGGCCATGGGTTCTGCCCTCTGCCCCCGCCCCTAATTGCCTCCTTCACCTTTCCCAGGTTGTGTTTACCTTGGCCTCCTCCTTGTGCCCTGTTCTCCCAGCCGATCTGATTGCTGTAATTAGTTAATCAGTAACTGGCATAATTTCCCCCTGATTAATGCAGGAATAATCACCCGCCAGGGCTGCCAGCAATTTGCTTATCAGAGTCACTTTGAAACAGCTTTGAAAAAGAACGATTGGCACCTTCTTCGGGGTTAAAATTAGAGCCAGAGGAGGCCGCCCTCTGCCTTGGGCGTCTGGGATGTTGGGAGGGGCCACTAGGGGAGCCCCCGCCCCACTCCCTGTGTCCCGGCCTGGGGCGGCCTGCGGGGGCTGTAGAGCAGACGAGGGGTCCCGCGGGTCTCCTGGCCTCCCCGGACCCTGGGCAGTCACGGTCCTCGGGCTGCTTCCCGGCTCACATTAGCACGGCTCAGCTGCGCCCCAGGCAGCCCGCGGCCTCCAGAGCTGGTGAGGCTGCCGTTCCCACGGCGGCATCTGGCTCCACAAATATTTGCTGAATGGATGGAGGAGAGAGGCTGTTCCTCCCTCCTGTGTGCCCGCTTCAGGGGGCTCCCGGGGACACGGGGAGACAGGGCACGGGTACTCACATCATTTACAGCCACTCGGTCATTTCAAGGGCGATGGCAGTGCTGCAGGGCCCTCCAGGATGGAGCTGGTGGGTGGAGACCAGGATCGGAGGCCTGTCCAGGAGTAGGAGATTGTCGGTAAGGGCACAGGACAGGGTGATAGGACAGCAGGAGGGGCCTGCTCTAGGGAAACCACAGCCCTCCCGCCCTTTTCTGGAGTACAGGAATTATACTAGGTTCTTTTTTTTTTTTTTTTTTAAAGATTTATTTTTTTATTGATTAATTGATTGATTGATTGATTGCTATGTTGGGTCTTCGTTTCTGTGCTAGGGCTTTCTCTAGTTGTGGCAAGCGGGGGCCACTCTTCATCACGGTGCGCGGGCCTCTCACTGTCACGGCCTCTCTTGTTGCGGAGCACAGGCTCCAGACGCGCAGGCTCAGTAATTGTGGCTCACGGGCCCAGCCGCTCTGCGGCATGTGGGATCTTCCCAGACCAGGGCTCGAACCCGTGTCCCCTGCATTAGCAGGCAGATTCTCAACCACTGCGCCACCAGGGAAGCCCTATACTAGGTTCTTTACATACATTATCTCACTTAATCCTTGTGAGATAGTACAAACTTAAAGCCCTTAATGAGCACGTACTATGTGCCATTTCTGCATCTTTATTTTTATAAGTTTACTTTTAATTATGGCAATTTCCAAACATAAAGAAAGAATTGCAATAATGAACTCTTATGTGCACAATATCCAGGTTCTACAACTTATTATTTTTCTAATTTTGTTTCATCGACTCCACCCTCCCTTCTTGTACTTGTTGTTCAAGTATCTTAAAACCCATACCAGACATTATATCATTTCACCTGCAAAATGAGATGCAGATAATAAGAGCATCATCCTCACAGTGTTGTTGAAGGATTTAAGGACATCATGGTCTTAGGACACATATCACTCAGTAGATATTTGTTATTATTATAGAAGTGGTGGTGGGGGGGTTAAATCTTGTCTAAGTCTGTAGGGTCTAGAGGAGAAGTGAAAGGCAGGCCAGGGGTGTGAGAGCCTCCAGGTGCTGGTGCAGGGGTCTCTCAGACAGGTCTTGGGGGTGTGGGGCAGGGGAGGCTGGTGTGATTGTTATTAACGTTTCCTGTGAGTGTAGGTCATCTATGGAGCTGTGACAGGGGACTGAGAGAATGATCACAGGGGATGCTGTGGCCTTACAGCTGAGCTGTGGCCCCTGCTTGTTCCACTTGGCTCATCAGGTACACACCTGCCTCTCCAGCTCTCCTCTAGTGGGTGGAAGAATTGAGGGGAAGGGGTAGGCGGGTAACTAGGGGCTCTGGAGGACTAGTTCTAAGTCTCTCAGAAGGGAGCATCACAGCATCAAGTCAGGGGAAATCTGAGCGGTCCCTTGAGGACCGCTGGGGGCTCGGGGTGCTCTGTTGTTGGATTTGCTCCCAGGTGCACCACCGGGTAATGAGGGACATGGGAAAGAGGTGATAGAAGCCACTGTGCTGGTCGCTAGGAGCCCGCAGGCTGGTTGGAGCACAGTGAATTAAGCCATTGATCTATAACAAGACACGCACTAGCACCTGATAGGGTGTGATTGTCCACATCAGTTCCCAGGCCTGGCCTGCTGGAGCCCTGACCCTGAGCAGATGGATGTCCATGTGTGCACACGTGCATGTGCACGCGTGTGCATGCATGCGTGCACACACTGGACTCACACTCCTGACTTATAAATGCCCTGTCCTGTGCATACACTGTCAAGTCACACCTGTCACAGAAGCTTTTGTCAGGGTGAGGAATAATATGTTAATTTAGAAACATTTCTCTGCCAAATAGGTGAGACTGTATGACATTGCATTAAAAAAAATAATTTAAACTCCACAAAAGAATTCTAAAATGGGCTTTATTTTTAAACAACCAAGCTGTTTTCTGTGCTAAGGCAGCTGCCATTGGCCAGTCTGCCGCGAGTGCAGGAAATAAGCTTGATGGATTAGGCATGGCAGGGGGTATCTGTATTTCTCAAGGTGAGTCTGCTCCCCTCCCTCTCCTCCCCATTCCACAATGTCACCCTGGCCAGGTCCCACTTTCTGCGGGCAGGGTTTGCCTACCCCCCTTTGCACAACATTGACACTTGGTATCCATCTACTTCCTTCTTGAAACTCACTCTCTCCATTTTGCTGACACTGAGCTCATTCACTTCTCCTCCTACCTCTTTGGCGGCTCCTCTTCTTCCACTCACTCCTCCCTCTGTCCTCCCCTTAAATGCAAGCAGCCCCTCTGAGATACCATCCCCAGCAGAGTTCAGTTCTGGCACCACGTGTCCCCCTCCCAACCACAGCCATGATCTCTTCAATCCTC
Organism: Balaenoptera acutorostrata; assembly: GCF_949987535.1. Lineage (NCBI taxonomy): Eukaryota > Metazoa > Chordata > Mammalia > Artiodactyla > Balaenopteridae > Balaenoptera > Balaenoptera acutorostrata. Next base: position 70,202,816 of record NC_080073.1, on the reverse strand, counting down.
TTCAACTCTTTTATTGCCACCAGGCTGATTCCCAAATATATCCCTATCCCTTGTCCTGATATTTTTCCAAGGACGCCCAGCCGACAGTTCCCTTTGTGTCCTGGACACTTCCACTAGGCGCTCATGCTGGAACCTCAAATTTAATTTGTCTCTATCAATTTGTTAGAATCTTCGCCTGCAAATTAGATTATCCTCTGCAAATCCTAAACCTTCAACCAGCACCACAGCCCCTTCAGTCCCTTTATCCAGAAACTTGGGAGCCACACACAGCCCCCACCATAATCATGTGGATCCAGGGCGTTCCACCGTGCATATCTTTTCCTTCAACCCCTCCTCACCATCCCCACTGGGTTGAGCCTCGGCCCTCTCACAGGGACTCTTTGCCTCTCGTCTTGCTCTATCTCCCACCCACCCTCCAAACCCAAACCAGAGTATAAAGTCCAGACTACTCAGGAAGGCGCATGTGAGCTCTTCAAGGTTGGTCCCAATGAACTCCTTCCCCTTCATCTCCCTGTACTCACTTTCCTCTCCCTGAGCCCTCTGTGCAAGCATCACCCTGGGTGTGGCAGCTTTCTCAGAAGACACCAGGCACTCACATACGTTTGTCCCTCACCTAGGAAGGCCATTCCCTACCCCATTCCCGACTTCTACTCATTCGATTCCTGCTCACTTTATTATTTATTTTTTTAATTTTTGGCAGTTCTGCATGGCTTGCAAGATCTTAGTTCCCTGACCAGGGGTCGAACCCGTGCCCTCCACAGTGAAAGCACCGAGTCCTAACCACTGGACCGCCCAGGAATTCCCCTTACTCACTTTATTAGTTAGCATTAGGTTTAGCTGCAAATCACAGGGACCCCAAATAATAGTGACTTAAACAAGATAGATGTTACTTCTCTTTCATGTGGAAGTCCAGGTGGAGCTCTGCTCCATAAAGTCCTCAGCGACCCAGGCTCATTTCAGTTTATTGATTTGTCATCTCAAGGCTGTGGTTCCCATCCTCATGATCCAAGATGGCAGCTAGAGCTCCAGCCATTACCTCTGTGTTCTCGGCAGCAAAGAGGGCAAAAGTTATGTGTGACTGCTTTTAAGGAAGGCTACCAGATGTACTACACTGCATTTCCACTTATCTTGCATTGGCCAGCTGCAAGGGAGGATAGGAAATTTAGTCTTTATTTTGAATCATGTGCCTCGTTAAAAATCTAGTCCAGAAGAAAGGGAGTGAGGATATTGGGGAACAGCTAGGGTTCTCTGATGTCATCTGACAGAGACCTATTTAAATGCCTCTCCCTTCAAGTGCCCTCTCAGAGCCCCAAATGGAATTAACCTCTTCTTCCTGGGCCCTTGCCTATAGTACTTAGCAGAAATTCCCTCTGTCATCTATTACAGTTAGTTCTGGAGTTGTCTTCCCTTCCAGACCGTGAGCCCCTGGGGGCATGGGCAGAGTCTTCTACAACCTTGAGCCTCCTTATGGCCAGATGCAAGTAGGGCAGAGAAGGTACTTGGTGAGTATGTTTTTTTGACCAAATTAAGCCCTTGAGCATCTCAGGTCCTTCCTTCCTGGGAACCAGGGCTTTGAAGGTGCCTGGTCATTATCAGATCGTAGTCTACAGCTGGTGCACTTGTGGAACTATCCTGTAGCTATGATTGGTTTGCTTTTATGTAACAGGGCTTTATAGACATATAACATATACCATAAGTGCCCTAAACTTAAGTCTAAGACAATAACTTTGAGTAATGAACACACCCATGTATCACCACTCAGAGGAAGAGAGAGAACATTTCTAACACCTCAGAAGACACCCTTGTGCCCCTCCCTAGGAACAGACCCTGCAGAAGTAGCCATTGTTTGTGTTTCGTGTGTGGCTGTGGTTTTATTGATGCTTATATTAACTTCAGCAACAACTGGCTGTTTGGTAACCATAAAGAAAGCACCTATCTCTCTGGCTGCAAGTCTTCTCCTGCCTCTCTATGTGCCATTCACACTAGTCTTTAAGTTTCTTGAACTCACTGAGCTTTCTCTAGCCCCAGGGCCTTTGCACATGAAATTTTATCTTCCTGGAGCACTCTTACTCCACGCATGGCCTGTTTAATTCCTGTTTGACCTTCAGGTCTCAGCTCATACATCATTCTTCATAAGACTGTCCCTACCTCACCAGGACTGGGTTCTACCTTCCCATAACACCTTGCACTTTTTCTTTTGTAACAATCATCACCCTTGTAACTCTTTAATTCCTCCTGTGGCAGACACACCCTAAGATGACCTCTCGATGAGTCATATCCCTTGAGTGTGGTTGGGACCTGTGATTTGCTTATAATCAATAGACTAGGTCAAGGATTACAGGATTGTGCAGTCCCAAATCAATTGAAGTTGAATTAATCAAAAAGGAGATTATCCTGGGTTGGCTTTACTTAGTTTAAAGCCCTTAAAAAAGGGACTGGAGGCCTCCCTGAGGTCAGAGACTCTCCTGCTGGACTCAGAGAAGCAAGTCACATCAAGTTCCACCTCTACAAGGAAATTAATTTGGCCTGAGGGAGCTTGGAGGTAGATGGTTCTCCAGTCAAGCCTCTGATGAGAATGTAGCCCAGCTGACACCTTGACTTAGCCTGTGGGATCCTGAGCAGAGGACCTAGAGAAGCCAGGCCTGGACTCTGGACCCAGATAAGAAATGTGTGTTGTTTTAAGATTCTAAGTTTGGGATAATTTGTTACACAATAATAGATAACTAAGGGAGGGTGGGTGGGAGACGCAAGAGGGAGGGGATATGGGGATATATGTATATGTATATATATAGCTGATTCACTTTGTTATGCAGCAGAAACTAACACAACAATGTAAAGCAATTATACTCCAATAAAGATGTTAAAAAAAAATAGATAACTAATACATCTGCCTTTACCTCTTGTAAAGGGACCTTGTCTTATTCTTTATTGTGGGTATCCCTGTTCTCTAATAATAGATGTTCCCAAACTTTCTTGGCTCATGGTATCCTTAATGTCTTAATTTTTTTTCACGATGCCCCTAGATCAAAAGAAATAGTAACACTTCCATTTATTAAGTAGTTATATCCAGACAGCTTAATAAGTATCTATGTCCTAACAACTTAGTAGCCATTTGAAGAAATAACACACATAAATTAAAAGAAAGAAAATTTTAACTTTACTCTTAACCACAATTGCTTACTTGTAGGATGTGTGAACCTGTTGGGCATTGCACAACTTCTCAAACCTTGAAATCAGATTGGACACCACCACCCTCTTCCTCGTTTCTTGTTCTACATTGATTTTCACATGGATGAAAACCTAACTTCACAAAGATATGACCTTGTTGTGTTTTTTTTTTTTTTTTTTGCAAAAGACATATCTGATATAGGACTGTTATCCAAAATACACAGAGAACTCCCAAAACTCAAAAATAAGAAAACAAATGGGAGAAAACAATTGCAAACCATACATCTGACAGGGAACTCACGCAGCTCAATAGCAAAAACGTATAAGGAACTCATACAACTCAATAGCAAAAAAATCAAATAATCCAATTTAAAAATGGACAAAGTATCTTGTGAGATAATGGAAAATATATATTGGTCTCTGTCCCCAGTTCCTGAAACCCTTGCAATTTCCTGGGTGATAGGAGTGTCTTTTGTTCTAATGAGGTGACTCTGGGTAGGCTCCTGGATGAGGGCTGGTCACCAGAAAGATCAAGCCATAATCAGAGGCTTGGCGTTTTCAGCCCCACTCCCCCATCCTCCAGAGAGGAGAGAGGAGCTGGAAATGGAGTTAATGATTGATCCTGCCTACATGAGGAAGTCTCCATAAATATCCTAAAAGTATGGGGTTTGGAGAGCTTCCAGGTTGGTGACCACACGGAGGTGTGGGGAGAGTGGTGTGCATGAACAGGGCATGGGAGCTTGGCGCCGCTTCTCGCACACCTTGCCCCCTACACATGTCTTCCATCCGGATGTTTATCTGTATCCTTTATCATATCTTTTTATAATAAACTGGTAAACAGTAAGTAAACTGTTTTCCTAAGTTCTGTGAGCCACTCTAGCAAATTAATTGAATCCAAGGAAGGCATTGAAGATATCACCTTTTTGAAAGAAATGCAGCGCAATCTACTGTTTAGTGTGAATGAGAACTACCTCAGACTAGTAGCTTGTGTGGTATACAACAGATGTTGCTGCGTTTTCTTTGAAAACTTTAAATATCCCACAGTGCCCCTATGAATTCACTGAGGTGTCCCAAGGTACCTTGACTCACAGTATAGGAACCATGAACCTGATACATGGAAGGGACTCAACAAATAGTCATTAACTGAGTGACTGGCTGCCTGGATGAATGAATGAACTGTGGTGGGAAGGGAAGCCCAGAGAGGACCAAAGGGAGCTCTGAGTGGAAAGGCTCATTTCTTCTTACCTAGCACAGTGGCTCCAGAGGGCTAACAGTCAGAGTCCAAACAGAAAACAGAAGCCACTCCAGATGTTTCAAACAGGAGGAACTCAATACAGGGGATTGGTTTTACAAGTGGTGGAAGAACAGAGAAGCTGAACAAGGGATGGTGAGGTGACTCAAAGATTAGTGAGAGTAGGAAATTGCTATTACCCTTAGTCTGTAAAGACAAAAGGAGAAGGTTATTTCCAGGCCCTAGGGGAACCACAGTAGCCCTGTTGGGCAGGGGTTGCAACCATAAAGGAGATGCAGCAGCTGCAAAAGATGCCAACTGAGGCACAGAGAGAAGGGGCACAACTGCCCTGGCGTTTCCCTACTTCTTGCCTTCCAGTTGCTCACCAGTGCCTCCTGTCAGCCAAAACCAGCAGGAAACCAGTTAACATAGAGCCTGATAAATGTACCCTGGCAGGAGTCAGCCCCTGTTACAGAGAAGAGTTGGGGGGAGGATGGTTCTGAAAACAGGCCCAGGACCTGCTCAAGAGGGGTTGAATGAATTGGTTATGTAGCGAAAGAGACTGGGCTGGAAGGAGGGTCACTTCACCCAGGCCCTCAGCCTGGCTTGGGAACAAGCCAGCATCATTCTGAGAAAAGCCAGCGTATCTAGGATTGGGCTAAAGTGGACACCCTATGTTCTCCCAAACACTGGGGAGACTCTTCCTCCTCAAACTGGAACTGAGACCAAACCTACATTATAGAGCTTTGGAGACAGACCTGTGGTCCACTGGCTGAATGACTTCCATCAGGTCACTCAAACACACTGAGTTCTGCTCTCCTCACTGTAAAACAAGGGCTTGGACAAGATGATCTCTTGGATTCCTCCTCTTTTCAGCATCTTTCTGTGAATGGCTAAGCCAGACTTTGAAGATGGAAAACGTCCCAAAGGGCAGCTTGTAGATGGAGGAATAGGTGGGCAAGAAGGTGGAGCCAGATTCCACCCATTTATCTAGTAAAGCATGGCTGGAGGCAGGTCACCAGCAGATTGCATGCATCTGAGCTCACTGGCAGGATCTGGGGAGTTGTCTTCTTCCTGGAGGCATTGCCCAGGCCCAGAAGCTTTCTCTGGAGGGAGAAGAGACCCAGAACAGTCTACCCCTTGGCCTCACCTCTTAAAGGGTGGAGAGAGCTTGGAATCTGGGAGAGGGAATCATCTAACTTTGGAGGCATCTGCAGTGATCTCAAGGAGGGAAACAGAGTTTGCAAGACAGATTCAAGGGACCCTGAAAAGTTGGAAAAGGAATGGGGAGGAGAGAACTGGACCAGATGTTGTCAAATGGCTCATAGACCTGGAAAATGTCAGAACTAGAATACATCTGACATATTACCTACTGTAGTCCTGTCACTTTACCAATGAGGAAACTGAGGCACAGAGAGGGAAAGTAACTTGCCCAAGACTTCTCATCTATTATCAGCCAGTCTCCCTACTCTCAGCCTGGTTCTCTTCTGAACTACAGCTATCTCCCTCATCACACCAAGATCAAAACTGACTTGATCTGTGTCCCATTCTCTAAGGGCTCTGCTCTGGGTTTTCTGTTGCTCCAGAAAGTGAACTGAGCAGTGAATTTTCATTAAAACACGAGTTAATATGCGGTCCTACTAATAGAATGTCAGCCTCACAAAGACAGAGATGTTATCTGCTTTGTTTCCCACTGTATCCCCAGCACTTAGAACAGTGTCTGGCATGTTATAGGTGCTATCTCAACGATCCCACTCTGAAATCACAGTCTGTTGGGGATGATGTTCTACGTACAAAGTGTAAAAAATGGTGGATATTTCAGGCTTTGGTTGTGGGAGCTCTCTGAGATTTTTTTTTTCCTGAACGCCCCACCCTGGCCCCGGTGAGACTGTTTTATCTTTCCTCAGTCCCCCTCCCTCAATATTCTCATAATAGAATTTCTCCAGCTGGACCTGCTATGTCACAGAGTCTCTCCCCTCTCTTTCACTTCCCCCTTCAAAACATCTTGTGGAACCCTATTCAGAAGGTTAGGAGAACAGTGCCTAAGACCCTCCTTCCCCCTTGGCCCCAGCCTGGCTCCACCCTCAGGGCTGTTTTCCTCAAGATGTCAGTTCCAAGCTCCAAGCCCACATTCTCAAATGCTCACTAGGCATCTCTTCCTGGTTGGTTGTTGTGGGTTGAATTGTGTCCCCTAAAAAGATACATTGAGGATACCTGTGAACGTGATCTTATTTGGAAATAGTGTCTTTGCAGATGTGAACAATACCAGGCCCTAAATCCAGTGACTGATGTCCTTATAGAGGGAAATTTGGACACAAACACAGAGAGAACACCATGTGGGAAACCTAGAAGCTATGCCTGGCCACCTACTTTGATGGCAGATATAGGGACAAAGCATTTGTAAGGGCAAAGGACACTGAGAATTTCCCATGGAGCATCTGGGAGCCAACTGGGATTGGTTTGTAGTCTTTCTAAAGAAATGGACCAGCAGATGCCCAGAGATTGATGGCAGATGACATGACAGGTGGGGAGTGCCACACCCACGTCAGCGAACAGTGATAGGTGAGAAAGCCCAGCAGTGAGTTAGCAGCGGGGTGTCTTTAAAGAACCCATGAAGGGACTTCCCCGGTGGTCCAGCAGTTAAGACTCCGTGCTCCCAGTGCAGGGAGGCTGGGTTCGATCATTGGTCAGGGAAGTAGATCCAGCATGCCACAACTAAAGATCCTGCATCGCCACAACAAAGATCCCGTGTACCACAACTAAGACCCCACGCAGCCAAATAAATAAATAAATAAATAAATAAATAAATAAATAAATATTTAAAACAAAAAAGCAAAAACCCACGAAGTTTCCCGTGAGAGGAAGAGGCAGCTTTGCTCACATGCCGAGACCTGCGAGACCTCCACTAGAGTATGAGACAGTACGAAGCAAGTCAAACCTTTCCTGCTCCATGCCTCTCCCACCCCCAGACTTGGAGGGGCAGAAGTGGCCTGGCGATTGGAGGAAGGGAGAGAGGGCTCTAATGGGGAAAGAGACAAGAAGCAAGTGAAACACGTCCCTCCCCTTCCCACAGTGGGGGCTGGACACCTGGGGCCGGCAGCCAGGAAGAGCCTTCAAATTTGTATGTAGGTACCTCTCTGGAAAGACGTAAACTGGACTTTAAGAAAATACAAGCTTTATCAAGGAAAATTTTAAACATATCCCCAAGTAGAGAGAATGCTATAATGCACTCCTATGGACCATTTCTCGGCTTCAGCTGTTGTCAGCACACAGTCAGTCTTGTTTCATCTGCACTCCCACCCCTTTCTTTTCCCCTTAATGAACTGGACATTTAATTACCAAATGAAAGATTTTTTGTTACATAAGCAAATGAGAACTTTTTATTGCCTAAGAGTGGTTTTGGTACAGTGTGGCCTTGGGGTAGTGCTTTCACCTCTCTGTGCTGTAATTATTGCAAGGTCATGATCCCTGTTCTTCTGACCTCATGTAAGATGCTGGACCATGGAAGTCCTCTGGGAATGATCACACACGGGGTGGATGGGAGATGGTGACGATGACGATGAGGATTGCCAGGATCAGAAAGTTAGCATGTGTGTGGTTGGCGTATGGGTGACGTGCAATTGCCATTTGGTGGCATGTGGTGGTATGTGGGTGGGAAGTTGGGTGGCATGTGGTTGGCATGTAGCTGGTGGCCAGGGAGAGAGATGTGTGGGTGTTGGCTGGTTCACTCTGGGCTCAGAGTGTGAAATGATTTATCTGATTTGCCCTCCCTTGTGCTTCCCCTCCTGGCAGCTAACTGCATCTCATACATACCAAGGTTCTTATCACATCAAGAATTCATAATCATCCCAAAATATTCAAAGGGGGCATGAAATATTTACACACAAGGCACCAGATGATGAAATGAAGCAAGCCCGTCCCCAGACCCTGGCAGAAATCTCTCTCCTGCAAGGACAGCAATGGGACTGAGAAGTGGGGACATCTCCATGGGTCCCATCTCACCTTCCAGAGTTCTGGGGCCCCCAGGGCACATACAACAAGTCCTTGTTTGGTGGGGGAGAAGCAGATCTCCAGACTCCTTCCTGCTGCCTGTGTAGGCAACCCCTCTCTCTCTCTCTCCCCATGAAGCCAAGGATGCCTCTGCTTGGCAGGGGATGGCTGAGGGAGTGGCAGGAAAACTGAGAGGGGCTTGTCCCATATCATAGGGACCCAAAATCTTGGAAATGGAAGCAATTACAGAATTCACTCATCCTTCTCTCCACCAGATGCTGCAGGAATCCTTATTTATCTGCTTGCTTAACTCCACCAACAGGGAGGTCACTACCCTTATTTAATAGCTGGTGACTTGTGGTTAGAAAGCACCTTCCTTGTATTGAAATACCTGCCAGCCTTCTTCAACCTGATGACCCTTCAGCTCCCTCTGAGGGTCACCTTGTTCATTGCCCTGAAGTCTGGCTCCTCAGTGTCTTGAAGCCCCCAGCCCTGCCAGCCGCCCCGGGATGCCCCGGAGCACAGATGGGTCCCTGAGCAGCCGTAATGACCTGGTCTGTTTAATTAGCATGTGATTAGCCTAATGCATATTTTAACATCACACCAGAGCTGCTCATCAGTCACCTGCAGCTGGGGACAGACAGACAGTCAACCTGCAGAGCCAGGAGGAGGAAGTTCTTCTCAGTGACTTTTCGGGGGCGCAGCACCCCCAGAGGGTTACAGAGCCGTGCCATGTTAAAAGGCTCAAAGTCCTTCCCTCCATCTTCCAGGGCAGCAGCATGATGCTCAGGCCTCAGTTTCCCCAGTTACAGCTCTACCCCCACCTGGGCCAGCAGAATCGGCTGTGTCTTCCTGCTAGTGATGTTGATTCCTCAAGGACACTGTTTCCCCCATCAGCCTGGAAATCCTCTGAGGACAGGAACCCTATCTTCTCTTCTCTCCTGTCTTCTCACTCCATCTGGAATTCCCAGCCAAGAACTAGGATCCAGAACAGAAAGAGCCCTGGACGGGGAGCCACTGAATGCGTGTGTTATGCTGCCCAAGCCATGTCTTCTGGCACAATCTGTCTTCTGGCAGAGTCTGTTTCCATCATAGTGGCGTGCAGAGAACAGAGGCTTGCAAGCTAGATCAGTTTTCCGTTTCAGCTCTGCCAGAGGCTAGCTGGGTGAACTTAGGAAAGTGTCTTTACCTCTCTGAGCCTCCATTTCTTCAAATGCAAATGGATCATAATAATACCTACCTTATAGGGTTGGTGGGAGAATTAAATGAGTTAATACAGTTCCAGCACTCATAGATACTTAACACACAATGCCTTCCTCCCTTCCCCCCTCCCTGCCTCCCTCCTTCTTTCTCTTCCATCTCAGACTGTCTTGAATTCACAGGTCCCTCCATGGACTCTGGAGACTTTGCTGGTGGGGAGGTGAGACAGTGGATCCCTAGAGCACAAAAGAACCCTTACTGTCAGTGCTGGCTGGAGCCCTTAGTGGGGAGAGCTGGGGTGTGCGTTGAGCGGGGTGTAGCCTTGGGTGGATGAGGCAGGGCATTCTGATTGACACATCTTCCATGAGGATAAACCAGAATGTGACACTGTTACTGTCAGACCCTGTGCAGCAGAACACGGAGGAGCCTAAATATTTCATGGTCAAATTCATCAATAATGGAGACCGAGACTAAATTACATAACTGTCACCTTTCTGTTAAATAATATTTTCTGCAGGGTGCTGGGAGGGGGCCATGGAGGCCTTTATTGCAAGTCATGAATGATTTAGGCCAGCAAATAAAAGGGATCAGGAAGAAAGAAAGGGAGAGGAATTTTCTAGGATCACCTAACTCATCACTGGGGGTGGTTGGAGGGAATCTGAAAGGTGTGAGGGTTTGGGGGGAGAGGGTGCTAGGCATACCTACAGGAAGGCTTTGGGGGCTGAGGCCCAACTTCCACAGCAGAACAGGGTGATTAGCATGCTAACCTGAGTCTCACTGTCAATTTGTTCCTTTTATATGGAGATGGACCAACAGAAGCTCAGAGACAACCAGAAATCAGGGGCTATGTCTCCCCATCGAATAGAGAGGTACTCGGAGTACAGGGGCTTGTCTCTCCCATCAGACCAAGGGCTTCCTGACAGCAGCAGCTATGTCTCCTCCATCAGAATCAGAACCCTTGTAGGCAGGAACTGTGTCTCCCCCCCATGAAACTGGGGGCTCCCAAGGCCAGGGCCTAGGCCTCCCTCATCAGAGAGCTCCCCAAGGGCAAGAACACTCCCACTCCACTGTGGGGGTGGGGGTGGGTAGGGGTGGGCTGTGCCTCTCTGCAGGCTCCCTGATGGTGTGGGCATGATCTGACGTCTGCCCTGATATCAGAGCAGGGGTTCCTGGAGGGCAGGCGTTCTGTACTCCCGATCAGAATTGGGCCCTGAAGGCAGCAACTGTCTGTTCCATTAGACTGGGGTCTACCTGGGGTCTTGGTCTATGCCTTTTCCATTGGACTTGGGAGCCCCTGAGGGCAGAGGCTATGTCTCTCCACTCAGACTGGATGCTCCCTGAGGGAGGTGACTGACTCTTTTTTCCTCACCTTCCTTCTTTGCTCAGTGGAGGAGGGAAGGGTTAAGGCCTAGTGGTCCCGTGTCTTGGGACACAGCAGCAGCAGGTGGGCCCTCCCCTCCCCTCCCCAGGAGGGAGCTCCAGTGGGCATGTATGCAAACTCACCCTGCACCGTCAGCCCTCCGTGGGAAGGGTGAGGGTTGGGAGTGTGTTGCCCGCTAAGTGTATAATTACACACTACTTGGGGTAATTTTCCTCTTCCTCAAGAAGCGCACGTTGGCCCTGATTTTCTTATCTGCAGATTGTAAGCTCGTAATTAGCAGCAAATTACCCACACAAGTGACAAATTTTTGTGCTTTCAAGTAAACAGACAAAATACTCACGGTTCATAAATTGCCTCTTGGTGCAGCAGGCACCTGTCTCCTGGTGATGCCCAGCCTGCCCACACGTGGCAGGGAAGTGGGTGAAGAGCTGGCGTGAAGGCCGAGGTTGCAGTCACAGGGATCAAGGGTAGACTGGCTTGCCTTTAGAATCAATCCTCCCTCCTCACTGACCAGCGCCACCAGGTCAGAATACTTGGTCTGGGTCAGCTTCGTGGTCCCTGACGTGGATGTGGAGCATAGGGTGGCAGCATCAGCCTTCAGGATAAGAACCAGGTCCCCAAACCCTCGTCTGTCACCCAGGAGCTCATTGTAACCAGTTTTGTGTCTTTTCTCAGCCAGTATCCCCTCTTTGGGTACCACATGCCAGCAGAGCACTGCCTTTTACTTGCTTTTAAACAGGGATTCTTAACCTTTTCTGGGCCATGGATAGTTTGGAGACAGGGCATTTAAGGAGGTAATTAAGGTTAAATGAGGTCATAAGGGTGGGGCCCTAATCTGTTAGGACTGGTGTCCTAATAAAAAGGGGAAGAGACACCAGATCTCTCTCCCTCACTCTCTCTCTCTCTCTCTCTTCCTCTCTTTCTCTCTCTTTCTCCCAAGTGCACATGGAGGAAAGGCCATGTGAGGATACGTTGAGAAGGCAGCTGTCTGCAAGTCAGGAAGAGAGGCCTCCTAACCAGAAAACAGCCCAGCTGGTACCTTGATCCTGGACTTCCAGCCTCCAGAACTGTGAGAAAATAAATTTCTGTTGTTTAAATCTCCCAGTCTATGGAATTCTGTTATAGCAGCCTGAGCAGAGTAACACACTCGGGTTACTTCTCTGAGCCTGTTTCCTCATAGGTAAAATGGGGGTAACCACTGAGCCTCCCATACAGGATTGTAGGGATCACATGAGATCGGGTGCGAAATTCTTATCAGTGTCCCTAGCACAAACTAAGTGCTCGATGGCTGTGTTATTTCTAATATTTTAGGATTTTGGTGAGTTACTCTCTTTGCCCTTCCTCTTCATGTTCATTCAAGTTCTTTCCCACCAGGCTCCCAGACATGATGAACACTCATTTAATAAGATTTGATTTCCTGTGCTCCCCAATACTCTTGAACTCCCCAATACCATCCAAAAACTATGGGTTGGCCAAAAAGTTCATTTGGGTTTTTTCTGTAACATCTTATATAATATATATAATGCCCCTACCTTCCTGCAGAGGAGATGCCTCACTGCTGTAGGCAAATAGGATCTGAGGTTACAGATTCTGTCACCCCCTCTGATCTCAGGGTCCTCACCTTTAAAACGGGGTTAATAACACCTACCTCATCAGGCTGAAAAGAGGTAATATGTGTAAGATGCCTGGCCCAAGCATCTCTTACCCGTGGGCATAATGTAATGATAGCTGGGATCAGTGTTATTGTTCCTAGTAATCTGTTACTTCGGTAGCTCCCAATGAAACACACCTCCAGGAATCATGGCCTGTGTACTCCCCTCCCACATTAATGCTGGGCTGGCCTGAGACCTGCTTTAATCAACAGAATATGGTGGAAGTGATTTGGGTCAATTCCTGGCCTAAACCTTAAGAAGGCCTGGCAGCCCTGGTGTGCTGGAGCTTGCTCGTACCTGCTTGCAAGAGCGGATTGTTAAATTTTCAGGAATTTTATGGACTGATTGACCTCAAGTTGGTAGCTTGAAGTTAGCCTTGATGGAAATATTTACCCTATGGAAATTGGCAAATACTACAAATCAGGAGCCTTCCTTCTTTTCTTCCCCCCCTTCTTCCCTCCCTCCCTCCCTCCCTTTCTTCCTTTTTCTTTTTTCTCCTGTAGAGCCAGTTACCAGCACCCCACTGTCTGGCAGCTTCCACTTTAGAACTTTTGTGAACCCTGAACCACCACATTAGAAGTTCAGCCACCTTTCAGGAAAGACCATCACGTGGAAAAGCCCCATGAGGAGAGAGAGGCCCTGGGACTACATAGAGGAGAACCAAGGAACCTGGATAAATGACCCAGTTGAGCCACTCCAGCCAGCCCGCAGCCTCCGAGCCCTCCTCGCTGAGGTTTCCAACCTGTGAATGGAGAGGCCACGGACATTCCAGCCTCAGGAGACATCATCACACGGATCAGAGGTGAGCTGTCCTGGCTGTAACCTGTCTGCATTCCTTCTTTCTACCTGTTTTTTTTTTTGGTTTGGTTTTTGTTTGTTTGTTTTGGCTGAGTGGCTTTTGGGATTTTAGTTCCCAGACCAGGGATCGAACCTGTTCCCCCTGCAGCAGAAGCGTGGAGTCCTAACCACTGGACAATCAGGGAAGTACCTGTCTGAATTTCTGACCCACAGAGTTGTGATCAAATGAAGGACGTATTTGTTTTGTTTTGTTTTGTTTTTATAAATTTATTTATTTATTTATGGCTGTGTTGGGTCTTCGTTTCTGTGCGAGGGCTTTCTCTAGTTGCGGCAAGTGGGGGCCACTCTTCATCGCGGTACGCGAGCCTCTCACTGTCGCGGCCTCTCTTGTTGTGGAGCACAGGCTCCAGACGCGCAGGCTCAGTAGTTGTGGCTCACGGGCTTAGTTGCTCCGTGGCATGTGGGATCTTCCCAGACCAGGGCTCGAACCCGTGTCCCCTGCATTGGCAGGCAGATCCTCAACCACTGCACCACCAGGGAAGCCCAAGACATACTGTTTTAAACCATTAAGTCTTGGGGTTTCAGGATGCTTCCATGGATAGAACTGCTGTCCACCCTGATGCAAACAGCCAGACACTCTCTTCATTGTGTGGCTTTTCAACCCCTTCCACATCTCCTGGGTTCCAGGAAGCCCAAAGGAGAGGTGCCCAGCATTCCACACCCCAACAGGGTTGGCCTTATTTGCCCTTGAGTTACCCTGATCTTCCAGGGATCCCAGGGAGCGTCCCCCACTCACACCCCTCCCCCATCCCATATAAACAGATAAGGAGATGTGGAGTGAGGGATTCTGCTGGGAAGGCTGGTGTGGAGCTGAGAGAGGAACAGAGCCCCCTCCCTTCCCTGTTGACATTTGAAAAGGACAAAATTAGGAGGAAGGTAAATGTTACTCCTCTCTTCTCCTGGGGATCAAGGAAGAGAGAGGCTGACCCAGGGTTCAGATTGTTTCAAGTTTGGTGAAGGCGCTGGAGTGCTGGGCGTGAGGTCACTGCAGGCTGAAGGGGGCTGTTGCTGGTAGGCTTAGCATCCTGCAATGGAGCTTACCTGGGACTGGTGTGGGGCAAGATTGCCCTCTCCGTGCCATTCCAGCACCGCTGAGGCTGGGTATATCCAGTGTTCCCGACCAGGGTTGATTCTACTAGTCTGCAGTGTTTCCGAATTCCTGACAGCTACTAATTTGGTGGATTTGGAAATAAGAAATTGGAATCCTGAGAATTCTTGGAAATTCCTGAAATCATTCTGTATTTTGTACTTTCCATAACAGTATATTTGTGTGTTTTTTAAAATGAGTGACCATAAATAATAAATGGTGAATAATTTTTCTGTAATAGTTTCTAAAAGTTTCAGAGTTTTTTTGTTTAAAAAAATAATGTTAAACGCATGGTTCATTATTACAGGCACACCTCACTTTATTGCGCTTCGCTTTGTTGTGCTTCACAGATATTGCGGGTTTTTTCTCTCCTTAATTTACTTTATTATTTTTTTTTAAACATCTTTATTGGAGTACAGTTGCTTTACAATGTTAGGTTAGTTTCTGCTGTATAACAAAGTGAATCAGCTATATGTATACATATATCCCCATATCCCCTCCCTCTTGCATCTCCCTCCCACCCTCCCTATCCCACCCCTCTAGGTGGTCACAAAGCACCAAGCTGATCTCCCTGTGCTATGCAGCTGCTTCCCACTAGCTATCGATTTTACATTTGGTAGTGTATATATGTCCATGCCACTCTCTCACTTTGTCCCAGCTTAACCTTCCCCCTCCCCATGTCCTCAAATCCATTCTCTACGTCTACGTCTTTATTCCTGTCCTGCCCCTAGGTTTGTCAGAACCATTTTTTTTTTTAGATTCCATATATATGTGTTAGCATACGGTATTTGTTTTTCTCTTTCTGACTTACTTCACTCTGTATGACAGACTCTAGGTCCATCCACCTCACTACAAATAACTCAGTTTCATTTCTTTTTATGGCTGAGTAATATTCCATTGCATATATGTGCCCTAGAACTACCATATGACCCAGCAATTCCCCTACTGGGCATATACCCTGAGAAAACCACAATTCAAAAAGAGACATGCACCACAATGTTCATTGCAGCACTATTTACAATAGCCAGGACATGGAAGCAACCTAAGTGTCCATCGACAGATGAATGGATAAAGAAGATATTGCATTTTTTACAAATTGAAGGAAGGTTTGTGGCAACCCTGTGTCGAGCAAGTCTATCAGCGATGTTTTTCCAACAGCCTTTGTTTGCTACGTTTCTCTTTGTCACATTTTGGTAATTCTTGCAGTATTTCAACATTATACTTGTTATGGGGATCTGTGATCAGTAATCTTTGATGTTACTACTATGACTCAATGAAGGCTCAGATGATGGTCAGCATTTTTTAGCAGTAAAGTATTTTTTAAATTAATTAATTAATTTATTTATTTTTGGCTGCATTGGGTCTTCGTTGCTGTGCGCGGGCTTTCTCTAGTTGCGGCGAGCAGGGGCTACTCTTCGTTTCAGTGCTCAGGCTTCTCATTGTGGTGGCTTCTCTTGTTGCGGAGCATGGGCTCTAGGCGTGCTGGCTTCAGTAGTTGTGGCACATGGGCTCAGTAGTTGTGGCTCGCGGGCTCTGTAGCGCAGGCTCAGTTGTTGTGGCACATGGGCTTAGTTGCTCTGCAGCATGTGGGATCTTCCAGGACCAGGGCTCGAACCCGTGTCCCCTGCAATGGCAGGCGGATTCTCAACCACTGGGCCACCAGGGAAGCCCCAAGACTATATATTTCAATAACGTAGATTTGCTGCCTTCCGGATATAGACATTTGAAAGGGAAAACATGAAAAGAAAGGAACATTAACACAAAATTAATGACAAAAGTCATTAAGAATTGAAAGACACAAATATTTTAAAATTTTTATTCTTAAAATAAAAGTTTTTTAAACCCACAAAGCATTAATTGACCTGACAATTTTGATCTTTGTTTTGCAACAAATATTCCAGACATAGAAAAAAAACCTTTGTGTTGACACTGTTGGAATTATCAAGCAAATGTCCAAAAGCACCTTCAATCTGAGTGTTAGGATGCACATTGCTTCATATGAGCTTATTTTTTGTTTAACAATGAAAGTGCTTTGTCTGCTTTCCCTGATTTTCTTTTTGCCACTGAAATTGATATTGTCTTTACTCATTCAGATTTTAGATCAGTATCTGATTTTGCGTCTGAGAATTCTACAACATTCCTATTTCCTTCTCTTTGCATTTCTTCCACAGAGAATATTCAAGCACTGGAAGATGCCAGTGATCATGATTGGGTAGTACTTGAAGAATGTAACATTCAGATCCCAGCAAAGTTAACAGGACTACAAATACCAAATTGCCAATTTAAGGGCTTATTTTGCTTCCAAAGCTTATTTCTTGGGATATCACTCAGAGGATTTGTATAAAATATACTATGCATATAAACTTATTAATATTTATTTTATTTGTAAGAATGACTCACCATCGGGAACAGACAGGGCTCCCAACATACACTGATATAATAGCAACAGCTACACGCAAGACCGACAGATTAGATGGTAAAATTCCCAGCTATGAGCTCCTGACCAAATTCCCAGAGACATTGACCTTAACCTTCAACTCCATGTATTGGGGTTTTCAGCTTTTGCTTTCAACTTGACATCATCAGTTGATCCCTTCAAACCAGTAACATCTCTATGTTGATTATGAAGCTTTAATTTTCCCAGGAGAATTATAATACTTTTTCCCATTTTTCAGTTTTCTTGACTGACTTTTCTTGAGACTTGGGATTTGAGAAAGAGAATTTCTAGAAACGCAGAAAAGACATTGCTGCATTGTAACACTAGGTCTACATCATGGCTTGAGGGACATGAGCTTTATCCAAGGAGCGTTAACTCTTGACATGCCTGCCCTTGGATGGGATTCTGTTGCAAAGAGGTTCATTAAAGAGAGAGCTGGACTTCAGTAGAAAGAACACCCAACCTCACTGGCTCCCAAGTTCTCTGCCTGCCCTGCTGAACTCTTACAAGGCAATGTTCCCCAGAGACTTGTTTTTAGCTCCTTTCTTGCCTTCAGTTTCGTGCTTATTTGGGGCACTCCATCTCTGATCATGGTTTCAATGCACTGATGAAACCCAAATTCATGTCTCCAACCCAGACCTCTCACTCTTTTACCTAAATACCCATTTGTAAGGTTTTTGCTTTCTAGCCGCATGACTCCAGACTTTGCTACTTTAGAAGTCTGAATATCCACGATAGGAATACTTCTAGCAGGGGACAAAATGGTTCCATTGAACTGAAAAGTGGGTTTGTCACCAGGACCTTTTGGCTTCTCATGCTAAAAGGGGGATTATAGTGTTGACTGGGGTGATTGACCTTAATAAGCAATGGGAAACAATGAGGCAGGAAGGTATATGGGGCATCTCCTAGTAATTCTAGGTCAAGTGGTAAAAGTTAATGGAAGACCAGAGTGACCCCAAACAAGCAACACCATCAAAGGCTCAGCCTTCTTCAGATGGAAGATTACAACTGTCCCATTACATAAAGAACCATGACCAACTGAGGTACTTGTGAAGTGCAAATAGGACATGGGATGAGATGACAAATACCAGCTATGGTCTTGTGAGTAGATACAGAAACAAGAACTATAGTTTCTACCCATATTGTACCCACCCCTCTTTGTGATGGATGTATTGATCTGTTTTTT
The DNA here is from genome assembly GCF_949987535.1 of Balaenoptera acutorostrata. Lineage (NCBI taxonomy): Eukaryota > Metazoa > Chordata > Mammalia > Artiodactyla > Balaenopteridae > Balaenoptera > Balaenoptera acutorostrata. Next base: position 70,184,626 of record NC_080073.1, on the reverse strand, counting down.
AAAAATTTCCCTTTTTTCTCCCATCCCCATTCCCTATTATTTGTATACAGGGATTTTCTGGATGGTTATATTTGCAATTTGTTGAATGGATTATAGAATATCAACATGGGATCATGATGGAATTAGAAAGAGAACGGACATCCCAGTTATCCTGGTGTAATTACCGATATGAATTTGGATTGAATCCCTTTGGGCCAAAGGGTAAGTTTTCATTAGTGAGGAATAATTACATTATGTTAGGTGGAAGCAGGTTTTGGTGGTAGTGGTCGTGGTGGATGAGCTTAAGAATGGAAGAAGGGTGTATGTTGACCTTAGGCAGTCAAGAGGTGGATTGTAGTGGACATTTGTTATTCTTCCTGGCTGCCTAGGGCCTTTAAACCTTCTTCCTTTGTTTGGGACTTCATATCTTGTGTGTTTGCCTTTCCCCTAAGTAGAAGCCAGAACTTACTTTCCCAGGATGCCTTGCACCCAGTATGTAACTTAATAGCTAACGTTTACTGAGTACTTGGATTGCACCAGACACTGTACTAAGCACTCTTCCTTCTATATCTCAATTCTCACAACTACTGTATGTGGTAAGTACTATCATTAGCCTCATATTGGAGACAAGGAAACTGAGACTGAGTGAAGTTAAGTCACTTGTCCAAGATCACACAGCTAGTAAATGGTGGAGCTGAAATTAATCAGTAAGTGGTGGAACTGGGGCCGTCTGACTATGGTGACTGTGCTAATTTTAACCATCTGCCTCCAGGTGACATCTGTGTTTGGTGAGAGAACACACAGATAAAGTCATTATAATTTCATTGTATTACAGGTTTCACTCCAGGAGCATGGAGGAGGAGAACTTAATGGAGATCCAGGAAGACTTCTGGGAAGAGGTGTTGCCTGATCTGAGTCATGAGGGATGTGGGGAACTGGTTAGACAAAGGAGGATGGGCGGGACACTCCAGACTGTGGGAACCACTTGTGCAAAGGAATGAATTGGCATGACCGGACGGGCCATATTGCTGTGTGTCGGGAGAGCAGAGGGCGGGAAGGCAGGGCCTGGATCCTGCAGAGCGCCATGTGCTAAGCTGAAGAGTCTGCACTTGATCCTGGAGTCTGTGGTGAGTCACAGAGGGATTTTCAGTGGATTTGCAATTTGGAAGTCTCAGGCAGAGCAGAATGGTTTGCAGGGTGTGTAGGCTGGAAGCAAGGAGCTATCAGGAGGCCTTTGCATAATCCAGGTGAGAAACGAGCAGGGTCACACCAAAAAAGTAGTGGTGATGGGAAGAGAAAGTGGATGGAGGGGATGGTTATGAGAGATGTGGAGGAGGTAGAAGCTGCAGGACTTGAATGTGGATTTAAAGAAGGAAGGAGGAGTTCAGGGTTTGGTCCCAGGTGTCTGCCTGGGTGATGTGGAAATGGTGAGCTGTTCACTGAGAGGAGAAATGCAGGAGGAAGAATGAGGTTGTAAGTGCTAAGCAGAGAGATGGGCAGCCTCAGAGCAGCCCGGAGCTGAAGATGCAGCTAATAACAGCTAACGATTACTAAGCGCATGTAACACGCTGGGCACGGTGTTAAGAGCCAACCTCACAGGGACATTCGAAGATTATGTGAGTTTACACGTGTGAGGGGTTCAGAATAGTGCCTCTCACAAAGTAAGCAATCTGGAAGAAACTGCTGTTAATAGTATTAGTAGCTTTGTTTTACAGACAGGGAAACGGGGGCTTAAAGAGGTGAGGTAACTTGTCCAAGGTCACACAGGCAAGAAGCTGCAGTCTGACTCCAGGGAGTGCCCCTGACCTCATACACGCTGTGGGTGGTGATCAGAGGAGTGGCAGTAGATGAGCTCACACAGGGGGTGCGTGAAAGGGATAAAGGTGGGGGCCAAGAGCCCAGGGAACACTGACAAACCGTCCCCAAAGACCCTTGGCCAATTGTGTGCCCTTGGGGCCCCTCTGGTGCCCATGCTTTAATGCATGTACTGCTCACCTCTGGGTGTTTTTGAACAATACATTCGCAATATATTCCTGTGTCCCACCCAAGAACTTCTGCTTCAGTCATTCTAGGAGAGTTGAGGTCCTGGGCCAACCTTGGGAGACCCCGGAGCTCACAGTGAATTCCTTCAGCACAGGAACGACACTTAGTGTCCTCCGCTGAAAGGTGGGAGTAAATGTGGTACGTCTTAAAGTGTTGTGGTGAAGGTTGAGATGGTGTTGTACATGTACGCCATTAAGCTTAGTCATTATTATTATTACTGACCATTATCGTTATTGTTATTGAATCTCCAGGGTTTAGCACAGCATCTAGGACTTAACAAACACTTGTGGAATGAATGTCTGAATCAGAGCACCTTGGTTCTCGTTCTACCTTCTCCTTGGACGAGTCACTTGGAGCCTCAGTTTCCTCACCTGCAGGCTGGAGTCACCAATCCCCACCTCACAGGCTTCCCAGAATTAAATGAGCGAATACGAATCTGTATTTTGAGGACTGTGGAGTGTTCTACAGATGCAGTGCACCGTCATGCTCTGCCTCCCCTCCTGGGATGCGGCTGGCAGCAGACCAGGGACAGTGATGGGGAGGCTGCCTTGAACTAGTGGGAAGCTCAGTTCCTTGTCAGACAAGTGGGGTGAGGCAGGTAGGGTAGCTGGGAGGACGTGGGCCAGGCATGGCCGCCACTGGCTTACCAGCTCCAGGAGGGATTGTTAAGGCTAATGGACCGTAGCCTCCCCGACACCTGCCTAATGGTTTGGCATCAACGGTGCTGCATCCTGGATGTATACTTGCCATTGCACATATGCATGTGTGTATATGTCTAGGGGAGGCTCAGCTACCTCCCAGAGTGAGTAAGGAGGTGGCAAGTATTAAATCTTTGAGAAGCCTGCTCTTATGTGGGATGGAGATAGTTGAAGTACTGGGAGCATTTGAGTTTGTTTGGGTGTCTATCCTGATATCTTTAAGCCAAGCATGTGCACGCGTGTCTGTCTGAGCTGCTTAACGGGGCCAATGAGCCATACGGGAAGTAATGATGGGGTCAGTGGTGACAGTGGGGCCAGCCCGGGGGGTTATATACCATGACGAACACTGTGGTAACAACTGCGGTGGTGTTGAGGGTGGGTTGGTGGTGGCCTCTTGACTGCCCCTTTCACACATTGTAAATATTTAAGAAGGAATGGAGGAGGAAGGAAGAGGGGCATCCTCACCCCTCGGTACCCAACCAGCAGCTTTTCCCTAATAATCCAGCTCTTGCAATATCAATTTTTCCTTCCAGAAAGCAGTTCACTTTTGCTGTGTGATTGGGAAGGTAATAGGTGGGAGCAGCACCCTGCCACGGCATTTTTATTTAAGTGGAGTGAACACACTCTGCCTGGCCCTTCCTCTGAAACTTTGCTCAGACTGCTCCCACCATTCAGAACACCTTCCATTCAAGACGACATCTCACCCATCCCTAAAGGCTCAGCTCAAATACACCTCCTTTATCACGCCTTCTTATGTCTTGCATGATAGAATTAAATTCTCTGTTCTTGGTACTCCTAGGTTGCAAAGACAACTGTTGTAGGAGTCCTGTGTGGCTCTGAGGCCAACAAATCTGGGTGCGCTAAAGGTTACATTGGAAATTGGGTCAATGTCCTTCTCTGGTTTAGACTGTAAGTTCTTGGGGTTCAGCTTTGTGTGGTCCAGGATACCGAGGCCTGGTACAGTGGTGGGTTTAGTAAATGTTTAACAACCAGCTCTCTGGGGAGAAGGCCCTGATTTGTACCACTTGCCAATTTCCGTGATATAAATACTCCCACCATGGCTGACCTAAAGCTACCGACGTGATGGTACTGAAGGAGCAGTTGAGAAGAGACATGTACAGTCAGCTGTGAGCACGTATGAGCTTGTTCCAGCACACAATTGCTGATTCATGCCTATGCTCCAGAAATGTCAACACCAGCTAGTTCCTGGCACATAGTAGGCCTCGATACACGTTTGAATGAATGAGTGAATAAATGAATACATAAATAAATGAATAGACCAAGAGCTGGATGAGGGGGTGGAAGGAAATCAAGAGGCTCGGGCAGTGGTGACTCATGGCAGCTTTGGCAGGGGCAGGTGGGAGGAGAGAAGAGGTTGTTCCGCGCTGGGCAGGGGCATTGGTGGCCAGCACCAGGCAAATCCAAGGTATCCCAGTCCCCCATCCACAGGGACTTCCTGCCTCCCCCAGGCTTCCCCCAGTGCAGAGGCTGCCTTGCCTTCTCTTATAAATAACCCGTAATTCCTCGGAACGGGGTTTTCTTGCTGGGGCTTTTGTTTCTTCAATCATGACAAAAGCTGCACTAATGAGTTATTGGAAAAACCAAGCCCTGATCCAGGCCAGAGAGGCTAGGTGAGCACAGAGGGGGAGGTGCGGGGCCCGGCAGCCCAGGCGGGGCAGGAGGCTGAGCTATTCCCTGAAGAGAGCTTGCCAGCTCAAGAGAGGGAATTTAAAAAGCCCTAATGGCTCATATGTGTCCAGGGCTTTCCAGTCCACACAGACTATCTCAAGGAATCCTTCACTGCAAGCCGCTGGGCAGATGTCATTAACATCTCCCTGCTCCCAAGTGTTTCCACCTCAGGGCCTTTGTACCCGCTGTTCCCTCTGACTGGAACACCTTTGCTGCCAGGTATCCACTTGTCTCCCTCCTTACGTTCACTCAGGTCCTTGATTGAACTGAACGTTACCTCCTCAGAGGGGTCTTCCCTGACTACCCTGTCTAAAGTGGCACCTAGGGCTTCCCTGGTGGGGCTGTGGTTGAGAATCTGCCTGCTAATGCAGGGGACACGGGTTCGAGCCCTGGTCTGGGAGGATCCCACATGCCACGGAGCAACTAGGCCTGTGAGCCACAACTACTGAGCCTGCACGTCTGGAGCCTGTGCTCTGCAACAAGAGAGGCCGCGATAGTGAAGAGGCCCGCGCACTGCGATGAAGAGTGGCCACTGCTTGCCGGAACTAGAGAAAGCCCTCGCACAGCAACAGAGACCCAACACAGCCAAAAATAAATAAATAAATAAATAAAGTGGCACCTACCCTTGTTCTCCACTCTCTTGTCCTACTTGAATTTTGTTTTGATAGCACCAATCATAATCTGATGTCTTGGGTTGGCAGAAGCAGACCCCAAGATAACGATTTGAGGGCAATAGTATTCAGTGACTCCAGGAAATACCCAGGGGAGGATGGGGAAGTGATACAGGGGAGGGAAGGCAGCCAATAAAGGGTGCAGTTATTTATCCAGTTACTGTGGAGGGGAGGGGGACTGGAGCCCAACCCTGCTGGGGAACTCTGGGAGCTAGTGTGGGACACATACCTTGGGGACATCCTGCCTGACAGGTGAGGGAGCTGGGGTGTTTATGCACCAGCTCTGTGAGTCATTGCTGAGGGCTGCTCCCAGGGAGCTGGGTGTTCCTGGTTCTTCTGGCCGATATGTGGGCAGGCAAAGAAGGCCTTGGGCAAAGGCAATTAGAAGTCAGCCGGAGGGCAGTGAAGTTAGTATAATAGGATATGGGCTGACATAACAATGTTATGTTTGTCTCATCCACTGAAATGGAAGGGAGGGACTTTGTCATGTTCACTGGTACAACCTCTGTCCCTGGAACAGTGTCTGGTAATCATGACATAGTTATCGAATGAATGGATGCCCATTTTACAGATAAAGATGTTGAGGCTCAGAGACATGAAGGACTGTGCCCAGATTAGATTCATCCACAATAGAAGTATTTACTGAGCACCTACTTTGGGTCTAGCACTTTAGTCTCTCTGACTCCAATTCCTGTGTTTCCCCCTAGCCATGCCCTCCCCCAGCCAGGGTCCTAGTGAGGGGAAGATGAGACATCCCGAACTCCATTCCACACTCCCTGGCGCATAAATGCTCCTCTGCCTGACCTGGCAGGGAGAGGTCTAAGAAGTCATCAGTTGAAGTTCAGGCATGAATTGTATAGCCAGGATCTACACTGAAATGTTATTTTGTGTTTTCCCATTTCACTTGGAATAATGAGTGACATTTCCCCCTCCTCCCTCCCAAGAAAGGAACCAAGGTCAGTGTCTGAGTCTGGGTTTTCTCGCCTCAAGGAGTTTTGGGTTTTGTTATCAATGCAACAGGGACACCCCCACCCAGTTCGGTTTGGAAGTAGAGGTCTCTTGCGGGGGAGTGAAGAGTAGACTAGATAAGCGATGAGGAAAAAGTGACTGACTAGAAGGGCCTCTCCAGCCCAGGAAGGGACAGACATTTGGGGGTTTTTGTTTGGGGCCTTGTGTCCCTCTGGCCTGCAGTGCCAGATGGGGATATTTGTGGAGGCTGGATGACAAGTGCTGAGGCCCTGAGGGTCTCCAGGGCCCACTGTGGTCACTGAGAGGGCTGCTGTGGAGAGCTCTCACAGCCTGTCCAGGGCAGCCGGCCGACGAGGCCTGGCCCAGGGTTCAGGAGCCAAGGCAACAGGAGTCAATTACCATGGCAACCACAAGGCCCAAGGCCTCTTTCCTGGGTCCTAGATTCTTCTATGACCCTGGAGACTCCCCCCAAACATAACTAAGGCTGGTTTCTCAGCACTCTGGCAATTGGAGACTTGGGGTCAGAATTTATTTGACTTGAAAAAATAAAACGGTATGACATTTATTGCATGTGGATGCTGCTGAGTAAATTCAAACCCACTCCAGTGCAGAGGGACCTGAGGGCCTGTGGATGAAGGGGACTGAGCTGAGAGGCACAACACCAGCCTGCTGTCTGCTAGTAAATCTGGCCAGGCAAAGCCAACCCCTGGGTCAGACCTCCTAACTGCTTGGAGGGCAGAGGAGACCACGGGGGAAACACTGGAAGAACTTAATTTTTTTAAAAAATGTATTTGAAAATCACGTTTATTTCTGGTTATGAAAATAATACATACTGCTTAGGACTTCCCTGGTGGCGCAATGGTTAAGAATCCGTCTGCCAATGCAGGGGACACGGGTCCGAGCCCTGGTCCGGGAAGATCCCACATGCTGCGGAACAACTAAGCCCGTGCGCCACAACTACTGAGCCTGTGCTCTAGAGCCCGTGAGCCACAACTACTGAAGCCCGTGTGCCTAGAGCCCGTGCTGCGCAACAAGAGAAGCCACCACAATGAGAAGCCCACGCGCTGCAACCAAGAGTAGCCCCCGCTCGCGGCATCTAGAGAAAGCCCACGCACAGCAGCAAAGACCCAATGCAGCCAAAAAATAAATAAATAAATAAATTTACATAAAAAAATAATAACACATACTGCTTGCAAAAACAAAATGGGGGAAATAGAAGCATATGAGGACAGAAATGCAAATCACACATAATTCCATCACCCACAATAATCATTAAAATGGAACTATCTGTCCTTTTCATCTTTATTCTATATACAGCTTTTACATAATTGAGACCATATTAATATTATTTATATGATTTATATTCTACCTATAGGGGACAAAGGTCCCTGAGCTCTGCATGGTAAACAAATAAAAAACACAAACACACACACTCACATGTTAATTTGCACAGACAGTGGAGAATAGAGCTGGGGGCAGAACACTGAAGAGTAATAATTCCCCACCCTGCTACTAAACAGCATCATGAACCTGAAGAAGTTACTTCACCCTCTCTGTGCCTCAGTTTCTTAATCTGTAAAATTGGGTTGATGAAACCTCTTTTAATTGCCTCCCAGCACTTTGGAGAGGGTCAAATGTGAAAGTCCTTTATCAACTATAGTGGTATCATTAGGCCATGATAAAAAGAACCAGGAGCCCTAGCTTTTGGCATTTAATTTGCTGTGTGGCTTTGAACCAATTCCTTAGTTTCTCTGCTTCTTAACTACCTACTTAGTTAAAGGAAGGACTGGACTAGAATTCCTAATAATAAACATAATTTTTAGGGACTTCCCTGGTGGTGCGGTGGATAAGACTATGTGCTCCCAATGCAGGGGGCCCAGGTTCGATCCTTGGTCAAGGAACTAGATCCTACAGGCATGCCGTAACTAAGAGTTTGCATGCCACAATTAAGGAGCCTGTGAGCTGCAACTAAGGAGCCTGCCTGCCACGACTAACACCCAGTGCAACCAAATAAATAAATAAATAATTTAAAAAATAATAATTTTTAGAATGCTTACTATGTGTTAGGCACAGTATGGAGCACTTCATATGCATTTTCTCATTTAATCCCCCTAACAGCCCTATGAAGTTGGCACTATTCATCTTTTTTTTTAAAATTTTATTATTATTTATTTTATTTATGTATTTTTGGCTGCGTTGGGTCTTTGTTGCTGTGCGCGGGCTTTCTTTAGTTGCCATGAGCAGGGGCTACTCTTCGTTGCGGTACGTGGGCTTCTCATTGCGGGCTCTAGGCGCCCGGGCTTCAGGAGTTGTGGCTCGCAGGCTCTGGAGCGCAGGCTCAGTAATTGTGGCGCACGGGCTTAGTTGCTCTGCAGCATGTGGGATCTTTGCAGACCAGGGCTCGAACCCATGTCCCCTGCATTGGCAGGCGGATTCTTAACCGCTGTGCCACCAGGGAAGCCCCTGTTGGCACTATCCTTATCACCATTTTTTTGGATGAGGAAACTGAGACACAAAGAGGTTAAGTAACTTGCCCACAGTTACTCAGCTAGTAAGCAGTAGAGCTGGGGTGAAATTAAAGACTCCTGAGCACTGCTGTCTACAAAACTATGATGATAGAAGTGTTCTATATCTGCATTGTCCAGAACGGTAGTCACTGGCTATGTGTGACTGTTGAGTTGTGCGCTTGAAACGCGGCTAGTGTGACTGAGAAACTGAATTTTAAATTTGACTTGATTTAAACTTATATAAATACTAGTAGCCAGAGGCTGTGTGTTTGGCCAGCACAGCTGTATTATGTCAGCTTTTGGCCCCTCTTCTATGTGAGAGGCAGCACCAAGTAGTGGAGAAGAGTATAGACTCTAGTTTCTGGAGCCAGATTCTCTGATTGGAAAACCAGCTTTGCCACTTACTAGCTGCGTGACTTTGGGGGAGTGACTGAACCTCTCTGTTCCTTAATTCCCCATCTCTAAAACGATGATAAAACTACCTACCTACTGGGTGGTTGTGAGGGCAAGTGTCCTTTAGGCTGAGCATTTTATGCTTATGCGATTGTGTACTTACTCTTTCAGATAAGCCCTGGGTTAGGGGGTGGAAACGGTGAAAGGTGGGGCTAGACTGCTTTCAAAGGGCTGAGTGGGAGGGTCCCTCGGGGTCCCGCTTCCACGCTCGCTCAGGGCCAGACGTGGCTCCGAAGGCCCCCGGGACGTGGCGGTTCCCCAAGGAGAGCCGGGAGGGCCAGATAATGAGACGAGTTAATCAAAAAGGCAGCGAGTCCCCAGGGCTTGTAGTGTGTTTGGAACAAGGAGCTTGTGGGACACGGCCCGGGACCCCTCCCATCCCTTACCGCATCATGCTGGGGGCCAGAGGGGCTGGGGGCTGCAGTGGATTGGGAAGAGAAGGAGCGTGGTGCAGGGGGTGGGGGATATGAGGTACAGAGTAGGATGACATCAGCTTGTCCTGGGGTCGGGGCAGAGCGGAGGGAGCTGCAGCTGGGCCTCCATGTCGCACCCACTGGGGTTGGGAGATGGGCGCCGTTCCTGTCATACTCTATGTGAATGGCGCCCCCTGGAGTTTATGCCACGCAGCGGTCCTGTCCGTGTGTGTGCCTGCGATTATTCTGCTCCAGATTTCCCACTAGCCTCACCTCCACTACCACTTTACAGGGCTCAAAAAGAGGTGACGGTTAAAGGAAAAGGAATTTGCTGGAGAACTTAAAAGGAAAGGGACCTGGGAGAATCATGGGCCCTGTCCCTGGGCCCAGCCCTGGCCCCCTCCCCTCCTGTAACTACATCTTCACTCCCCTCCTCCCTTTCCTCCTTTCCCCTCATACCCCAGCCTGTTTTTTCAAGCCTGAGGACATTTGATCCCGCTTCCGAAGAGCTGTCCTGGAGAAAGTGAGAAAGACCAGCTCAGAGAAATCTGATGCCTTTCACTGGTGCCCTGGGGGCAGATGCCAGAGGACAGAGCCACCCGCAGCCTGGCAGAACGCACCCCCCACTTCAGGAAACTCACCTGACCCACACCTCCCCTCCTAGAAAGCATCCCAGAATGAGGCAGCAGTGGAGGGTCACATCCCCTGCCACTTGCGTACACAATGATTTTCCCAGAATGTTCTGTCCCTCACTTGCCTACTTCCCTTCCCTAAGAATTTGCTTCCCCTCAGCCTGCACGTAACTCGAACATGTCTTCTTATATATTCACTATGTCTATTTGTCCCTAATCTACACATTGTCTGGACAATTTGGGCCTCCCTTATCCTGATAATTCAGGTCTTGCCCAGAGCGTACTTCCGTTTCAGTCAGGGTAACCCGACTCAGTTCATTTTAATGAGCAGACACTGAGTGGCTGCCATATGCTCAGTCCTGCACGGGGTGCTGTCTACGAGTGATCCAAATAGGAGCAGGACACCCACCCTGCCCTGGAGCTCACAGCACGTGTGGAAACCGAGCACACCGCACAGATGCCACTCTAAGCCTGGGGTGGGAGGTGACATCCATGAGACCAGAGTAACAGGCGGGGCCTTCAGGGAGGAGCTGGTCTCCAGGTGCTCTGCAGCCCCCTTAGCTAGGTGTGTCTTCCTAGGGAGGCCAGTGGAGTGAGGCAGGGATGGGGCTTCTGGCTGGGGTGGGGCCTGGCCCCCAGAGAGAGTGGGTTCTCCTCCCAGTGGGTGTTGATGCTGCATGCCAGCTTCACAGTTTCGCCTTCAAACAGGCCTGGTTCCCAGGAGCCCAGAGAGACATTTGCATTGGGAGAAAAACCCAAATAAAACACCAAGCTGCTTCCCTTGGGCTTGGTTGAGACTTGGAAGGCTGCAGGCAACCAGGCTTAGGGGTATGAAACAATCTTGCAGTAGAGCCAAGAGTCAGAGTAACCACACCTCGTGCTGTCCTTGTTCCTTATGCCATTAGCATTTACCCGTGTAGTGGATAGTTTATTGCTCTTATCAGTGTATCTGTTCCTGTGTCTATATCCTGGCTCCTTTTTTATGCCAGGATCTAGGAACCTTTAGTAGCAGTCTCCCCACTCCAGGTGGGGGGCCTGAAGGTAGAGCTGTGTCTCCTCCTTCAGACTGGGGCTCCCTGAGGGCAGGGCTGTGTCTCCTCAGACTGGGGCTTCCTGAGGGTCTTTACTTATTGGACGTCTCCACCAGGATGCTCAGTATGATGCAGGCACAATGCCTGGATTAATAAATATTTATTGAATTAATGAATAAATAGTCAAGAGAACCTTACTTTTCCAGCCTATTCACCCCCTTCCTACACCCACCCAGTGGGGAAGTAGAGCTGGGTAAATTAGTGCTCCTTACACCTCCTCAGAGTGGGAAGACCATGTGTTTCCAAGCTGGTGCTAAAACCAAATTACTTCTGATCCACTGAACTGTCAGCTCAAAAAAGTTAAAACTTCCCCTGTTCTAACATTAGTGTGGACAAAGGGAGCTTGAGACAGCCCATGTGACCCTCACTTGAGAAATGGTAGCATCCAGGTCTCCGACACAGCTCATAAGGCTTTGGAGTTCAGGCACATCTGCTCATCGTGGAGATGAGAATCTGGAGCCCAGAGAGGGAGGATCTCACAGTGAGGCAGGGCGCAATCATGACAGTGGCCAGAAATGCGGGGGAGAGACTCCTGTCTCTTTTGCATCCCCCAAACCCCATCATTCTAGGACTGGTATTTTAGTAACACACTGTTAAGCCAGTCAGTGAATGTCTCTTTGCCTCAGTTTTCACATCTGTAAAATGGTGGGGGCCACATGTCTTCACTTACCTCATATTTTAAGGACCAAGTAGGATGGTGGATGTGGAATTCCTTGGAAAATTCAAATGTGCAGGCATCCTTGGAGGGTTGTAAAATAATTTACAAGAGAATCCAAACAAATTGGACTTTCAAAAGCGATCATGGTTCCCATTCTCACAATCTAGCCCCATCAATTTTCATTTGTCATTTTATGACAAGTATTTATTGAGCACCCACTAAGTGCCAGGCACCGTGTTAGGTGCTAGGGATGCTGTGGCACCCCCTTCAATCAATTCCTCACACAGAGCCACAACAAGCCTGCTAAATTAAAGTCAGATCCTGTCCCTCTTTTCTTCATAACGCTGTCATAACTCCCATCTTACTCAGAGTAAAGTCCAACATCCTGCAATGAACGCAAAACCCAAATGACCTGCCCCCTTAACTTCCCTGATCTCAGCTCCTACTACTCTTCCCTCATCTACTCAGCTACAGCCAAATACTCCTCACCACCACAGGGCCTTTGCACTTGCTGCCCCCCCTCCCTGCGATGCTCTTCCCCCAGACATTGGCACGGTTTGATCCCTCTTCTCTTTAAGGTCATGACTCAAGTGTCAATGGGGTCTTCTCTGTACACCTTCTCTAACATTTCAGGCCTCACATTTCCTGCTCCTCTTCCTAGCTTTTAGTATTTTCCTTACTATCTAAATACTATTTATAGACTATATTATCTGTCTCTTCACTAGAATGTCACCTCCCTGAGAGGAGGGGTTCTTGTCTGTTTTGTTCACGTTGAATTTGCAGTGCCTAAGGTAGTGCCTGGCACATAGCAGGAGCCTATTAAATATTTCTTAAATGAATGAATGGTGAACATATGGTCAGGGTCCCTGCTCTGAATCCTGCATTCCATGAGCAGAGAGCCTGCTGGGGGTATGGAGTGAGGGGGCAGTGGAGGGGGCTACAGACCCTTTGAACAACAGTCTCTATGGCCCTTCCTTTCTGAGGATGTCATTGCAGGATTGCAATATTACTAGTCTCGAGCAGCACGATTTATAACAGGAGTTAACTGCTTACTAATTAGCAGCTGGAACCATTAATTGGCTATTTGTTAGAGCTGGAATTAATAAACTGGTCTTTCAGCGGGGTCATAACTCTCCCTGTTCCTCACCCCTCCCAGCCAGCCTTCCCCTACCTGACCAGAAAGTGGCTTGCCCCTAGATTGAATCAATACCTCTCACTGCACGATTTTCAGAGACAATTTCCCTTGCAAGGTGATGACGCTATTCCCGCAAAGACTCTTTCTCTCTCTCTCTCCCTTTTTCCTCTCCCAGGCTCTGCCGTGCTGGAGACGTGTGAGCGAGAGGCGGGAGGAGATGGGAGAGCTTTCTAGTAATGCACTCTCACAACAAAAGCCCAAAGCTGCACTGCTTGGCTGAGGTCTGGGGCTCCTGGTTCCCTGGCCTCTCACATACCCCCCCACTCAACAGCTAGTTACTTAGTCTTCCTGGAGGCCGCAGGCTGGGCTTTCTCTAGGGCAAAATAATGGGGTTTTTCTTAGAATATCATGGGTGGAACCCAAGAGTTGGCAGTTGGGTACTGACCATCGAGCCTCCAGGCAGCCTGTGCCCAGTGGCCCACTTCATGGATGCCTCAGGTCCAGTGGTCTAGCTCTCATCCCGCACCCCCCAAGAGCCCAATTTGGGGCCCAGAGGACTGTTCTCTATTCGAGAAGAGAATAGGAACACTTCTTGTGAAAATATTTACTAAATACCTAGGCCCTTACGTCTCTTCTGTACAGAACAGTGGGAAAGAGCAAGGCCGCAGAGCCCACTTCAGTCACTTAGCAGCTGCGTGAATCACTAAATCTTTCTATGTTATTCTATGAGAATAACAGTCCTATGTCACATAGTTGTTATGAGGATTAAATAGTTAATACACGTGAAGGGCTTAGAACAGTGCCTGGCAGGTGGTGTCAGCTATTACTATTATTACTCGCTTCTCTCAACCACTCTCCGAAATGGGGATCCTACTCACTTTACAGCTGGGGAACCTGAGGCCTAGAGAGGTTAAGACTGGAGCTCAGGACAGATGGCTCCCAAGCCTAGTGCTCTTTTCCTTCTCCAGGCTGCCTCCCATTGTCAGACTCAGGGCTCTGTCAGAGGCAGCAGGCAAGGCACACCTAGGGGAGGAGATGACTGAATTTACAGGCGCACGCAAGCAGGCTGTCAAGGTATTTACACTGCATACAATTAGCTGCAGAGTATTCACAAGTGCATTAGCTACAGCAAATGTTCAATCCCAGCCTGGCTAGAATTTGGTTCTCTGCTCCCCCTCCCTTTTATCCCTCCCCCATCGCAAGTCTTCTCTCTCTAGGCCAGTGTAGGTATTCAGAGATGGTAAATTCAAGTGACTGTCAGCTGAGTCATTGGGGTTCCTTGTTCACCAGTAATGCACCCCAAAGCCAAAGAGGATCAATTAACTGCTATTTGGGGTTGGACTAGCTAATTGAAAAATAGGAAGGTAGTTTCCCATGACATGGACAAGTGCTCATTCAACTCAAAATGGGCAAAGCCAAGGAGGGTGGGAATCACTGTGATCACTCCCTGAGAGCTTCCTGGAGGAGGTGACGATTTTTGAATAAGGGGAGAAAGATGACAATACAAGAAGCTACTCACCATCACACCCTCAATTGTTGCCACTTCCTTTTCAGACTGGGTGGGGGAGGTGCGTGGGAATATACAGAGCCTGATAGCTCTGTATCTCTGTGGGGCAGAAAATGGATTTTTCTCTTTGGTTTGGGGGGGCGGTAGTGGGGAGTAGAAAAGATGGCGGCATTGAGGGTATCCTAGGTCTGTGGTATCTGGTCTAGGATGGGAATCACTCATTCATTTAACAAATCTTCAGTTGGAATCTGCTGGGTGCCCAAAACTAAGTTGGATCTGGTTCCCCTTATTCAGCCTTGGACCCACAGGTAAGGAAGGAGAGGAAAAAAAGGAGGGTTTGAAAGAGGAGCAATCAAGTGGAGGGTGGGCTGCAGAATAAGATTCTTCCGATAAAAGAACATGAAAAAGAATGTATGTATTGGGTTGGCCAAAAAGTTCATTCAGGTTTTTCCGTAAGATGTTATATATATAACTGAATCAGCTTGCTGTACAGCAGAAATTAACACAACATTGTAAATCATCTATACTCCAATCAAATAAATTAAAAAAAAAGATTCTTCCGATGGTCTCGGACTTTCTGAGATGGACAGAAGGAAGCTGAGGAGATGTTACCTGATGGCACGCCCCCCCATGCTGTCTGGAATTTCTCCAGACACCTCACATTCCTGCCACCCCACCTCCGAAGCTGGGGGCACGTGCTCCTGTGAGGGTCAGCCCCTGGAGGGTCAGGAGAGGAGGGAACCAGCTGGACATGAGCCTGGGAAAGGGGTGGCTTTTTTTCTTTAATTTTGTTTTAATTTGCGTACTGAAAAATAAAGTCTTTTTTGGTATACAGTCTTTGAGTTTTGACAAATGCTTGGAGTCGTGGACCACCATCACAACCAAGATATTACGCAGTTCCGGGGGTGGGGGAGGAGGGTTTGTAATCTCCCCGCTTCTTAGTTGCTGCGGTTTTCCGCGCTCCCACGGGCAGCCCTAATACAATCCTTGCGCACACGCCGAGATAAATAACGGCGACAGGTGGAGCAGGTGAGATTAGCAAGACCTGGGTAGAGGAAAGCGATCGGAGGTGCGGGGGAGGCCGCCCGCCTTGCTTGCTAGCCTTTACCTCTCCCTGCCGGCGTTTGGGAGGAGCACTCTCCCCACCCCTGCTCTCGGAGGGCCGGTTTGAGGTAGCGGAGTCCGGGAGTGCGGGACCCCGCAGGTGCAGCTGGCCCCTGGCTTGGCTGCTGAAAGAGAGGGCGCCCCTGGGGCGCCTGAGGTCCTGAGGGGAGGCAGGACGGAGAGAGGGGCGAGCTGGGGATAATGGAAGGTGGCCTGGGGAAGCTCCGGCTGCGGGGTCCTGCGGACAAACCTGTTGGCAACCTGCGGGCCGAGGCAAGGGCAGGAGCTCTGATCGCTCCCTTTTCGCCCCGGGCTCAGCCAGCTGCTCTGGCGGTGGCCCCCACGCCGGACGCCGGGAGAGGCCGAGGCTGCCTGGCAAGGGGCGGGGCTCGGCCGGGGGCGGAGGGACTCCAGGGCCGCGCAGACAACCCTGCAGACCCACAGCAGGCGACCGGCTCGCCAGCCTGCAGGACCCCAAGAGCCGCGGGCGCCCCGGCCCTCGGCCTTTCCCTTCGACACCCGCTTCAGTCCCGCCCCCACAAAAGTGCAAAACATTTACAAAGTGGGCAGTGCCCCGCAGGCTAGTCTAGAGTCCCCGGGGCGAACGGCCGTGCTTGCCCAGCGAGAGTACTGGGATCGGTGCACCCGGCTCGGGCAGCCGGTCTGGGTGTGCAAGGGCGGGCGAAGAGCGAGTGTGCGAGCGCGCTGCAGAGCCCGCGCCGAAACCCACGTCTCTTCGCCTCTGTCCTCGGGATAGATGGATCCATTTCTGCTTTCTGACATTTTCCTGCTGGGGGGATGGGGGGGCGGAGAGAGGGAGAGAAGGGGGGGATGCAGAGAGGGGGGAGGGGGGAGGGGGAGAGAGAGAGGGAGAGAGAGAGAGAAGAAAGGCAGTCCGCTTCCCCCAGCCCTGTTTTGTTTTCTCTAATTGGTCCTGGGGGAGGCGAGGAAATTGGACAGAGGCTGGGCCCGGCGAGCTGCGCTGCCTTTAATTGGCTCCTTTTTTTTAACTGGAGGGGAATCAAACAGGAGAGCGAGCGACAAAGGGTGGGAGAGCGAGAGACCGAACGAGGAGACGAGAGGAGGAGGGAGGAGAGGGGGAGGCGGGGGGGGGCGCGGAATGAAAAGCTCGGAGGGGGGAAAAAGCAGCACAGCGAAGCCCAAGTTGCCGAGCGAGCGGAGCGCTCCCGAGGCCCGAAGCCCAGCTGCAGCCGCGCCCGGCAGCCCGGCCCGGCCCCGCCTGCTCTGGGCCCCCGCCCGCGGAGGCCGCCGGGCGGGGGCGGGGACGGGGACGACCAACTTGGGTCGCGGCGCAGCCCGGCTCTCCCGAGAGCGCCGAGCCGGGGAGCGCCACCGCCACGGCCAGACGGCGGGAGCGGAGCGAGGCAAGCAGAGGCGGCAAGCGGCTCCCGCGCCGCAGCCCAGGCCTTGGCGAGAGCGCGAATATTTTTCAAACGACTCAAACTTTCCTTCTTTCCCCGCGTTCTGGGGTCTCTCTTGGATGGAATTGCTCTCCTGATTGCCGCGGGGCCCTGGGGCGCGATTCCTCCCCGGGGTTCCTCGGTGGCTCGGCTAACTTCGCGGACCCGTGGACCCGTGACTCTCGCCCCTCCGCGGAGCCTAGCCCGCGCTTCTCCCCTGCTCAGGAGGGCCAGAGCCGGGGCTTTTCGCCTCCGAGAGGACGCCCAGCCCGGCCCCCTTGGGTCGGGCCATTGAGCCCCCAGCACCGGCCGCAGAACTGGAGACAGCGGATTAACCCCAGCGGAGCCCCGGCCTCCCCGCCCCAGCTCCGCGGAGGGGCGTCCCCTGGGCGGGGAAACGACAAGTTTGTCAGTCGTCGGTGGCCTGTTGGATCCAAGCGCCTCCGCCTCCGCAAAGGGGTCCCTGGCGCCCAGAACCCCGAGCGGACAGCCCTGGGAACTCGGAGAGGCTCGGCGGCCGGGCTTCTCGGGCCGGGGCGCTGGCTGCTGCGCCGGGCGCGCCGAGGCACCCGGGGCCGGGCCAGCGCCCCCTGCGTTCCCACGCGGGCAGCGGCCCCGCCGGAGGAGAAACCCGGGTCGCTGCCGCTGCCGCCGCCACCGCCGCCTCCTCAGCCTCCTGATTTCCGTCGCCGCCGCCGCCGCCCCCTCCGTCGCCTCTCGGGGAAGGGGAAGACGCAAGGGGCATCGCAGGGCCCCGGCGGAGGCGCCCCCCACCGCCTCTCGGGCTGCGCCGCCTCGCGGGGATGAAGCACGGGCCGTGAAGATGGAGGTGACCTGCCTTCTACTTCTGGCGCTGATCCCCTTCCACTGCCAGGGACAAGGAGTCTACGGTAAGAGCCCGCGTCCCGCTCCATGCCGGCTTAGCACCGCGCGGAAACTTTGCAAGAGGCGCAAAGTGCGCGCTGCCCGGGTTTGGTGGGTACCCCGGCTCGGACTCTGGAGTGGATACCCGGGTCCCCGCCCTTTTCCAGAGCGCGAGGAGATCGAGCTAGCTGCTTCAGAGCACGGAGACAGGTTGTAGGGTCTGGCGTGAAGCCAGGGATGCCAGGGGGAGGTAGTACCCACTTTCCCAAACCCTGCCAGGGTCGGGAGTGAATCGGAACACTTGAGAGCACCCAGTTGGTTCGAGAGACCCTGACAGACCGCACACCGGGGGCTGGGAAAACGACTTGCACCGAAACCTCATCCCACCCTGGCTCGGCCTCCGGAGTGGAAGCCGAGCGATGCACGATGCGGAGTTGCGCCCGGCTGGCGAGCGAGCTGGCTGCCACTACCGCGGCCCGGCGGCTGGCTCGCTTTCCCGGCTCTCGCTGGGCTTCGCTGCTTCGCTTCTTGACAGCCCAAGCGGATGCAGGCATCCCCTAGATCCGGCTCCCAAGACCCCAGAATCCCTTCTCGGACTTCTCCTGAGACAGTTAGTTCTTCCTGTCCCCGGTTCCCAGCTACAAAACCCCAGCCCCACCTTCCTTCTGCCTGCGCGCACACATTCAGCCACAGTCCCCAGGAAAGCAAACACTGCACGCACCCATCAGGCTACGTGTCGAAACTCTGCCTCCAGCCACGCAGCTCTGCTCCCGCGTCCGCACCCACGCTCTCAGGCGCCAAGGGAACTCTGGTTACCCCTTCTCCCTTCTCTCTCGTCGGTTTTCCGGGAGAAATATCCCGGGAGTGGGCATCATCCGTTCAGGATCACGAGGGCTCATGCCTCTCAGGGACTTTCCCTCTGAGTTCTGGCAGCCAGCAATGCCCTGACCCACAGCACAAAAAGTCTTTGGGGCCCGGTGGCCCTTACTTTACCTTCTTCTGACTGCAGGGTGGTCTGTATAGGTCACTTTTTTAATGATGTGTGTAGCTGGAGTGGGGAAGATTCTCTTTCCTTCTTTCTCTAGGGTTGAGGACCTAATTATTCACCTATAGATCGGGAGAGGGTTTGACTTATTCTGTTGAGGGGGTGGGGGCAGAGGCATTGTCCCTCAGCTGCCAGCCTCAAGTGCAGATGCTAAATGTTTCCTTCTGGGGATGCCTGGCCTGTCTCCCTGAGCCTGGCAAGAGGGAGGGGTGTCCTGGGGGTACCTGGGAGGTGACATCCTCCTGGCCCTACACAGCTAGCTGGCTTGGGCTTAATTCCCTGGGGGAGGCTGGCCCAGGCATCTGGCCAAACTCTGCTGCTTAATTAGTTTGTGTCTCTTACTGCCTGGCCCTTTACATAGGCCAGAAAGGGAAAGAAGGAGGAAGAATGCAGCAGGGATTGAGAGAGGCTGCATTGTAGAGAGGAGGCCACTAGGCGGGTTCCAAAGGCCTTGGCCTCCCCAGGGTAGGGGAAGACATCAGGGTGTACTGGGGGGGGGGGTTCCTCTTTCTTTTTTCTCCTCAAGGTTTCCCTACAGCTTCACTGTCTCCTTAAGAGGTGGCCTAAGGAGGGACCTGCTGAGGTCTTTGCCTTCTCACCACACCCCAGGGGCTCTGGAGAGCGATGGGGAGCCCTCCGCCTCTGCTGCTATCCTCCACCCTGCTCCTCCCTCTGAGTGCCCTTGGGCAGATCTGGCCATGTCCTGGCCAGAATGGCCCATCTCCTGGCCATTCCTCTTCTCTATCCCCTCCAGTTTCTTCAACCTTATCCGGGGCTGCATGGAACGCATCTTGAAGAAGCTCCCCTGAGCCTAGCCTGGAAACCCCAGCAATGAAGGCAGGGGGTGGGGCAGTAGTTTCTGTGGACCCTGATTCAGAGTACTTTGGGGCCAGGATTTAGCCGTAGGCTTATAAGTCCCCCTTTCTCTGTATTTTCTCCACTCCCTTGTGTGCCTAGGTCCCAGCTGCTCTCACTCAGAGCAAATCAAGATGTGTTGCTGTGCACTGGGGCCAACCCGGAGCTCTTGGGTGACGTTCTTTCCACTTGCCCTTTGAGAGCATGACTCCAAGGAAGGCCTCAGGGGAACTGCAGGGTGAAAAGTCTTAATCGAGGTGGATGGAGAGTGGAGGATCTAGTGAGGAGGAGGACCACAAGAGGCTGCCGAGTTCCTTGTGATGCTAGAAGCCTTGGCCAGATATAGCAGAAGGGAGAACTATGGTATCACTGGGTCTGGCTTAAAGAAATAGTATGGCGAGGG
Organism: Balaenoptera acutorostrata; assembly: GCF_949987535.1. Lineage (NCBI taxonomy): Eukaryota > Metazoa > Chordata > Mammalia > Artiodactyla > Balaenopteridae > Balaenoptera > Balaenoptera acutorostrata. Next base: position 70,164,489 of record NC_080073.1, on the reverse strand, counting down.
ACTTCCCTGGTGGCACCGTGGTTAAGAATCTGCCTGCCAGTGCAAGGTACACGGGTTTGAGCCCTGGTCCCGGAAGATCCCACATGCCGCGGAGCAACTAAGCCCGTGCGCCACAACAACTGAGCCTGTGTTCTAGAGCCCGCGAGCCACAACTACTGAGACCGTGTGCCACAACTACTGAAGCCCACGTGCCTAGAGCCCATGTCCACAACAAGAGAAGCCACCGCAATGAGAAGCCCGTGCACCGCAATGAAGAGTAGGCCCCACTCACCGCAACTAGAGAAAGCCCGCATGCAGCAATGAAGACCCAAGGCAGCCAAAAATAAATAAATAAATTTAAAAAATATTAGTTCTTTAAAAAAAAAAAAGAAATAATATGGTGAGTTAGATCTTCTGCTCCGCCCCCCCCCCCAAAGCAGATGAAGCAGTTTGAGAAAGAGTAGAGTGTAAGGGTGAGGGATGGTCACTCATGCCCATCATTGTATGTCAGCACCTAGCGTGGTGCCTGGCACACAGCAGGAGCTGGCAAGTATTTGTTGCATGAATGAAGGGCCATTGTTGGCGGGAAGTTGAGGAACTGTTTCTTGAAATTCCTTCTCTCCAAGAAGTCTGTCTAGGATGGTTTCCAGCAGCGTAGTGGGGTCTCTTTGAGAGTCTCTGCTTAGGGAGAGTGATGGAGTCCTAGGCTGGCAGCCGTAGGGGACCTCAGCTTCCCTGGCAGTGAGAAGGGAGGCAGGTTTTGCTCAAGGCACAAAAGAAAAAAGTGTGCCCGAGGGAGGGAACCCCAGCATCTTCCCAGCCTGTGTGGCTGAGGGAGGGTCAGATTAACATGGAAGCTGAATTGAGGAGAGGGAGGAAGAGCAGGATGTGGAGGATAAACCCGTCAGGATCTGGCCTGGGCTGTGGGTCTCTGATGAGGCTGGTGGGAGGCAGGTGCCTGGAGCCCTATGCCTGGCTTCCCTCTGAGTGTCCTCTTGTCGTCCCTGAGGTCCACTGTCTACAATGGGGCTGGGGAGGTGCTCTCAGTCTGGTCAGGTGGTTTTGCTCTTCTTGGGGGCACAGATGCTACAGGAGCTGAGTACTGGACCAGATGGTCCATTTGGAGCCTGTCCCCTCTGCCCTCCTGCCTCCCAATCTCCTGGCCCAGTCTGTTGTGCTCCCAGTGGATCCTGTAATCTGCTTTCTGGCAAGCCAGGGGGGTGGGCTGGCCCCAGAGGCCTAGTTCTGGGGCAAAGACAGTAGCCAGGTGATGGAGGAGGAATATCCTATGTGTGGATAGCATCAGAAAACACCCCCTCCTCCATCCTGGCTTCCTCTCTTCCTTCCATAGCTGCTGGACTTCCAGCCAGGGGCAGGTCAGTGGGACTCCTCTCCTTTACAAAAACACAACAAACCCCTGGATTATTTAATATGCAGGAGTGCGAATTGACATTATCCTTAAGACAGGTTGTTTGCAACTTACTGGTAGAAGTCAAAATATTTCACCAAAGGTGTCATCAGAAACTACTATCCTATGCTAATTTTTGTGGGAACATGAAGACAGATGTTGAATAATTTGACAAGAGCAACATAGCTTACAGAATTATCACCAAGTCAGGTTTTTTTCCCTCCTCTGAGGGGTGCGGAGAGGGAATTTCAGGAAGTGTGTCTCCCAGTGCCGTCTTCTGGGTGTTGATCTGAGTGTGGGCACCCTTGGGATTTTTCACTGGCATTTCTACCCCATGCCTTGAAACTGGCTGTCCCCTGGAGAAGGAAGGCATCACATCAGAAAACTCTGGCCTCCCAGGGCAAGCAGAAGGCCTGGGGGTTTCTAAATGTTCTCAAGAAGGTCCCTGCCTCTGTCCCTTCTTCCTTCTCAGTTATAGAAACTACACGAGGGAGAAAGAGGGCCTTGTGTCCACAAATCCAGGCTGTTTTGTTTGCTTTGTCAGCATTGTCTGCACCCCTGCCCCACCAAGTCCAAGTTGACCCCTGTGCTAGCCTGAGGGCTCCCAGGCCTGACGTCGGGGCCGGAGAGTCCTCCTTCAGGTCAAGAGCCACATGCTGTCCCATCCTACACTGCAGGCTGCAAATTTGTGCTTCCTGAGGCTGGGGGTGGTTAGAGAGGATGAGTTTGTTAGCCAGGAAGGCACCTTCGAGAGGCAGGCTGGGGACATGCCAAGAGCCTACTTGTAATTGGCCAGGCCTGGCTGTGAGCTGCTGGGGCCAGGGTGGCAAAGCCTCGATTAGAGCCTGGTATTAGCTCTGCTTTGCTGGAACATGGAGGGACGGGTGAGGGCTCCATAGGGAGAATGGAGGGAGCTAATCACAGCCGCCAAGGCCAACAAATGAATGATGCAGGAAATCAATACCTGGGGGCGGGAGTGGAAATCCGGGCAGTGGTAGCAGCCATGGCTTCTCCCGCTGCCCAGGAGGCGCAGGCGGGCCTGGGAGGAGTGAGACAGAGGCAGCAGTGTGAGGACCCTCCTCTCCCCCACACCCTCCCCACTCCCCTTCATCTGCCTTCCTCTCCCCCACTCCTACCTTTCATCTCCTTGTGGCTGGGCTCAGGGAGGATGGGCCAGGAGATGCCCCACCTGGCAAAAACAGGGGACCTGGGAGATGGGACCTTGGGCCACTCAGTCCTGGAAGAGCGCTCCCCAGCTCTGACTTGCCTCTGGACACCCGAGCCTGACTAGGCTCCAGGTGCGAGGGTGTGTGCCTGGGGACCCTGCCCTGTGCCGCTGGCACTGCCACTCCAGATATGGCCAGCAGGGGGAGGGCTTGGCTGTCACATTGCTTCTTGCCTTTCCTGGGCTCTCCTGGCCTCAAGCCTCCCAGTAGGATGAGCTTAGCCTGGGGCCCACGGGAGCTCCTTAAGGCCTTCTGAAGCTCCAGGCCGCCCTCCACCTCCCGTGTCCCCACCCCAGTGTCCCAGGGCATTCGCCTGTGGCCAAAGCCACACTTCCTGAACCCTAGGCTGGAGGAGAGCTCCCTGGTGGGGCTTGGCTGGGTTGTGTGCAGAGCAGGGGCTTGTGCCTTGGCAGAGCTGCCTCTTTGTGAACCTGAGTATGGCCCCTCTTCTGCATCTTCCTCCCCATAGTCAGAGACCCTGCTTTGCAGGCACACATCTGCTGACGGCTGATACTAGGTATTAAGGGGCCCCTATTGCATTTAAATGCTGCTATGGAAGGCAAAAGCAATGCTTAACCCAAAGGAATGAATCTTTTTTCTTAAGCAACCCAATCTCCCTTTTCGCAAGTCTATGAGTAACACGTGTTCTCTGCAAAAACAATCAGAGTAAACATAAAAGTATAAGGAAGAAAGTAAAACTCACTTGACATCCTGCCTTGCATTCGATGATGATTCTTTCAGGCATCTTTTTGGGCAAATAGGAATGAACTTTTTAGGGGAGAATCGTTGGTTATGACGACCATATCTTATAGGTGTGTAAGTACCACGTGCATTGCCAAGCATTTTCATGCATCTACCTCCTTTGATTCCGTAACATTCTGAGAGGTCAGAACAGGGGGTCCTATTGTCCCCATTTAACAGATGGGAAAACCAAGGTTCTAACAGTTTAAGAACTTGCTTAAGGTTACACAGCTGGTAAGAAGTGGCTTGTAGACTCGATCCCAGTGGATCTTCTGATTTGGGGGTTGGAAAACAGTATGGTGTCCCTCTTGCCATTCATTAAATATTTACTGTGCACTTCCCTTGAGCAAGGCCCTGTTCTGAGCATTGACAGGGCTACTGAGATAAATAAGATGCCCTCAAGGAGAAGGGGAGAGGAATCACATACAAGATGGTGGTTCCTGGACGATCTTGATAAATGCCATGTGGCAAGGGCAGATAAAGGGCTGTGGAAATTCGAAGAGGGAGGAAATTACTTCCAAGGCCTGGTAGAGGAGGGGGCATTTGAACCAGCCTTGGCAAATAGAAGTAAGGAGAAGGGCATCCCAGGTGGAGGACTCATTATGGCAAAGGCATGGAGGATAAAGAACCTGGGTGTGTGGGGGGAGTCGTGAGTCGTTGATTTGGGCTGGAGCGTAGGTTGAAAGGGAGTCAGGGCAGTTAGAGTTGAAACAGTAAAGGAATAATAATAAAAACTGCTAACATTTGCTGCCCAGGCTGAGATCAGGAATATGTATTGTCTTCTTTAATCCTTACCATAATCCCTTAAGAGAGAGTCACTAATCAGCCCATTTTACCAATGAGTAAACTGAGGGCTCAGAAGGATGAAGTTACTTGTCCAAGGGGCAGAGCTGGGCTTGAACCCAGATTTGCTGATTATAAAGCCTGTGCTTGGGGGGAGTAGGCTGGAATCTTGGGTTTGTGAGGGTGTTGAGCAAGGGAATGGGTTGATATGAGCCCAGGTACCTCATATCAGGCTGGGTAGCCGTGCAGCTGTGTGTTTGAAGAGGCTGCGGTCAGGCGGAGGGAGACTGGTCAGGAGATCCAGAAGTTGTCTGGGGAAGTCGTAATGAGAGCTTGATCCAGGGTGGTGGCTGTGAGAATGGACAGGAGGGAGTGGGTACAAGAACTGCAGCCAACCAACAAACATGTAAGAGAAGCCTCTGTAAGCGGCACTTGAGATATTTGATGAAATAAACATGCTCTTGTTCTCCTAGAGTTTAAGTTCAAGTTGAGGGGAGACAGGCAGTAAACAAGTCAGTGAATAAGTAATGCATTCTGTGGTGATGAATTTTATAAAAATGGGTAAAGCAGCTAAGGGGACAAGGTGTGGTAGGCTGTGGTTCAAGTTTAATACCCATTAGTTGGGGGTAGAGGTGCTCCTTGAGTAGGTGCCACCAGAGCAGAGACCTGAAGATGCCCGAGGGAGGAGGGAGGAAGCCCCGTGGATGTCTGCAGGAAGTGTGATCCAGGCAGGAGAATAGCCAGTGCAAAGGCCCTGGGGTAGAAACATGCCTGGACTATTTAGTAACAACGAGGAGTCCAGTATGGCTGGAGCAGAGTGAGCCATGGGGAGGGGAGTAGGAGGTGGGGTTAGAGAGTTAATGGGGGCAGATTGTTTGCAGCCTTGAAGGCTAAGTAAGGACTTTGGATTTTATCCTGAGAGGTGGGGGCCATGGGAGGGTTTTGAGCAGAGGACAGACATGAACTGACACCTTTTTAATAGAATCCCTCTGGCTGCCATGTAGAGCATAGACTGTAGGAGGTTGGGGATGGGGGAAGGATCCAGTCAGAGACTGTTACAAAAGGCGAGAAGTGAGACTGTACAATCATTGGGTCCTGACAGTATTTCAGAGCTTGGGCAAGAGATGGGAGCTGAAAATGGCTCTGAAGTTTGGTATTGGGAGGCTTGGCACACAATGGCAATGAGATGGAGCGAAGGCCATGGGAAGTCAGACAGGTTTGGGGCAGTGGAGTGAAGCAGTTAAATGCCTGGACTTCTGGGTAAGGAACCCGTGTTTGAACCAGCTGTGAGAGCCCGAGAAATTACATCTGCTTTCAAAGCCGTGGCTTTTCTGCTTGTCAGATGTGTTTGTGATAAGCATGCAATAAGCCGTACCTGGAAAGCCCTGAGCACTGTTCTTGGCACTTAGCAAGGCCTTGGTGAATAGTTTTATTTGAATGACAATGCCAGTGCAGTTTTGAACTTCACGGGATTCTGGTGCTGGGGTGTCTGGGAGAGATGTTGATGGACATGAGTGGTGGTGCTCAGGAGAGAGATCTGTTCTGAGAGGTGGACTTGCACATCTGGATTTATGTCTACACAGCGATGTGAGGTGAGACCACGAGGTGGGATAAAATTGCCAAGGAGGGCTTCCCTGGTGGCGCAGTGGTTGAGAGTCTGCCTGCTAATGCAGGGGACACGGGTTCGAGCCCTGGTCTGGGAGGATCCCACATGCCGCGGAGCAACTGGGCCCGTGAGCCACAGCTACTGAGCCTGCGCGTCTGGAGCCTGTGCTCTGCAACAAGAGAGGCCACGATAGTGAGAGGCCCGCGCACCGCGATGAAGAGTGGCCCCCGCTTGACGCAACTAGAGGAAGCCCTCGCACAGAAACGAAGACCCAACACAGCCAAAAAATAAATAAATAAATAAATAATAACTAAAGGTGCTAATAATTAAAAAAAAAAAAAATTGCCAAGGAAGAGAGAGTAGAGTGAGAGAGGAGACTGGGCTGAGACCAGTGCCCTGGGGGTGGGAGGAGGAAGAGGAGACAGAGCAGGTGGCATCAGGGAGGTAGGAGGAGACCCAAGAGGGGACAGGGACCAGAAAGGCAGGGAAGCGATGGAGTCCATGGGAGGAAGGGCCATCTGAGGTGGGGGAGGAGACAGAGTAAGGGCCGTCTGGGGACCGGGAGGTTGGTGGGGATGCGGCTGCAGCACAGAGCGGGGCTCCTTCTCAGGGGGACGTCCCAAGGAGTCCCCTGGGGATTTTGTGAAAATGCAAATTCTGACTCAGTGGGTCTGGAGCTGAGCAGAGATTGTGCATTTCCAACAAACTCCTGGGTGATGCTGATGCTGCTGGCCCACAGATTGCTCTTTGAACAGCAAGGACAGACAGGAAGGAGGATTGGACTCAAATGGGAAGACTTGGGTTGGAGGGTCAGTGGGCAGCTTGCTGCCTCTGAGAGACCCTAGCCCAGGAGCCTCACCTCTCTGAGCTCAGTTTCCTTATCTGGAAGACTGGTTCAGGCGCTGCCACCTCTTGGGATTACAGAGGAGCCGAGAGTGATAGCACTTGGTAAACTCTAAGGCAATCTATGGGGACTTTGTTTCACGAGAGCAGAGGGGATGGCAGGCAGGTGGTAGGGAGCCCTGGGTGTGGGTGGTGTATGGAAGCAGGAGGTGCAGGCTGCTCTTTTGAGAAATGTCACAGGCCAGGGAGGGCTGGAACTGCAGTTCCCCTACCCAGGCCGGGCCTTCTGCCTCTGGGAAGCTGGGGCTGCAGGGGTGGGTGACGTGTGTGTGTGTGTGTGTGTGTGTGTGTGTGTGTGTGTGTGTGTGTGTGTGTGTGTGTGTGTGTGTGTGTGTGAGAGAGAGAGAGAGAGAGAGAGAGAGAGAGTGTGTGATGTGGGCGGGCATGAGGCCGCTGCTTGGCCAGCTTTGGAGATTCCACCCCAGTCTCTTCTTTGTTCCTTTCCAGTCCCAGAAACTCAGCCGGGATTGACTTTGATTATCTGGAGGGTTGGGAGCTGTGTGGAGAAGTGTTTCTCAGCCCTGGGGGGGCATGTCAGAACCACCTGGAGAGCTTTTTCAAGAACAGATACCTGGCTCCACCCCCGGACCTCCTGAATCAGAAACTCTGCAGGTGGCATCAAGACAGCTGTGGTCGGAAGCTCTCCAGTTGATTCTCAGGCACAGCTGGTGTAGACAGTGCATCTGAATGAGTCAGGCCCAAACAGATGCCTTCTTCCCTTGGGCTTTCTGAGGGCATTTCTGGGTTTTCCAGGTCACCGCCCAAGCTTTGTTTCAGCCATGCTCATCTGGACCCTCGGGTCTTAAAAAAAAACTCACTTATCATTTTTTAAATTATGAGCCAGGGGACTTTCTAATTTAGTAGTCTAAATGGAAAGGTCAGGAGCTTGGGAGAGTAGCCTCTCTCACTCTGCTTCTAGCCAGGGAATTTCCAGACCTGAACCTAAAGAGACCGAAAGAAACTGCTCCAGAAATGTTGTTTTCATTGATTTTCAATAGGTAAATTCTGTTACCTTTTTGAAATGTGGCCCTTTTGTTTATTCTCTTCTCTTTTTGGTTTAGAGAAAATGAAAATTTCAGAGCTGGGCCACATCGTAGCAATTCAATTCAAATGTAAACCGAGCACTGTTTAATGAGCAGCTGCTAAGTGTCTGGAAGGGAGGTGGGCGCTGTGGCTGCAGGGAGGGCTGAAGGATACCTGCCCCCAAGGAGCTCACAGTGGCGAGAGGGAATGCAGCCTTTTCCAGCGTCCTCATTTTCCAGATGTCGAAGCTGAGGCTCAGCTTGAGGGACTTGCCCAAGGCCCTGAAGTTAGCAGGTAGTGGAGTCAGGATTTGAACTCAAGCCTGCCCAATACCAAGTCTGGTACTTGCCTATTGCCCCCAGTGTGAAATTCCTGAGGGCAGGATCTGACTTTTTTTTTTTTTTTCCCCCCCCCCCAGACTGTGCTGTAGAGAATGGGTTGCTGATGGGAGCAGCATGAGGACCCTCAGTCCTATATCAGTTAGGAATCACATTCTGTTGCCAGAACCGAAGACCTGACTACAGAGTCTCAAACAAATTAAAGTGACTTTCTTAAGTCTAGAAGTAGGCTATCCACGGCTGCTCTGATGGCTCCTTGGTCACTAGAGATCCAGGCTCCTTTCATCTTGCTGTTCTGATCTCCTTACGGTAGTGCTTCTCAAACCTTGCTGCATATTAGAATTACCTGGGGGTGTTTAAAATTTGTGAAGCTTCGGTCATACCTCATATCAACTAAGTCAGAAAGTCTGGGAGTGAGAACCAGGGATCAGCATTTTTTTTTTTTTTTTTTAAAAAAAGAAAGATCCCCAGATGATTCGGATGTGCAGCAAAGTTTGGGAACCCCTGCCTTAGAGCATTTTGCCTTAAAGTCACCAAGGGGCTGCTGGGGCTCAGCCATCATGACATATTCCAGGCAGGAAGAAGGGAGGAACACTTAAAAGGCTGAGTCATTTACCAGTTGAGTCAGCTTTTCCAGAAGCCCCCTCCCAATGATGTCTGCTTACATCTTACTGGCCATTCTTTTTTTTTTTTTTTTTTTGGCTTAGTCGGGTCTTAGTTGTGTCACATGGGATCTTTCGTTGCGGCACGCAGGCTTCTCTCTAGTTGTGGCATGAGGGCTCTGTAGTTGTGGTGCGTGGGCTCCAGTTGCCCTGCGGAATGTGGGATCTTAGTTCCCTGACTGGGGATCCAGCCTGTGTCCCCTGCATTGGAAGGTGGATTCTCAACCACTGGACGACCTGGGAATTCCCTTACTGGCCATTCTTAGATGAAGGGAGGCTGATAAATGTAGCCTTTTATTTATTTATTTATTTATTTATTTATTTTATTTTTGGCTGCGTTGGGTCTTCGTTGATGCGGGGACTTTCTCTAGTTGCTGTGAGTGGGGGCTACTCTTCGATGCGGTGCGCGGGCTTCTCATTGTAGTGGCTTCTCTTGTTGCGGAGCACAGGCTCTAGGTGTGCTGGCTTCAGTAGTTGTGGCACAAGGCTTAGTTGCTCCGTGGCATGTGGGATCTTCCCGGACCAGGGCTCGAACCCGTGTCCCCTGTATCGGCAGGCAGATTCTTAACCACTGCGCCACCAGGGAAGTCCCAGTGTAGCCTTTTAGATGGACATATTCTCACCTAAGAGAATATCAGGGTTTATTTAGATAGAAGGGGAGAATGGAAGTTGGGTAGGTAATGAGCAGTCTTTACCACAAATCCCCACCTCAGGATCAGCTGGCATTTCTTGAAATGAAAGGATTTAGATGGATGGGAACAGCTGTTCTTCTCCCCACCTCACGCTACCCTGCCAGCCTAGCTCAGGTTGGGTGGGGTGCTCTGGCGGCTCCGAGTATGGCCAGAAGGAACCTTAGAGAAGACAGAGAGCCAGAGCAGGGAAAAGGCTTGCTTGGGGCAACCCAGACGTTCATGTGAGGGTCCAGCTTCCCATTTGCTAGTGCTCGTTTGCTCCTCCTCACCCCAGCACACTGTTCATTCCTACTTCCGTGAGGTTGTTCATTTCCACTGGTTGGTACCTCCCTCCACTAGCAGGTGGCTCCTTTCAGTCCCAGCCGCAGGAGAGCTCTGTGGACCCTCCTGGTTTGGGGGAACCAGAAACTGAGGGACTGTGCTAGAAACCATGATCTACCTCATCTTTCTGCCTCTCAGCAATCCCACACCCACATGAGCCCAGGCAACCCCACTGCTGTTTGCTCAAGGTCTAATCCTTTGTTGGGAAGTTCTTCTCATTGTCTGACCTTATTTCAGCTTGTTGTAACATAATCTCTTATCAGAAAGATTCAGAAGCTGAGCCCTCTGAGCTGAACTTGAATATCTCCTTAGCCCTGAGACTTTTCCTATGTGAAACTCTAAATGAAGGCACTTATCCCATCTCTGAGAGGGACATCTGGAGGGTAGACGTGGGGAGGGAGCTGGATTCTGGTGGCCTCATCTACCTGGGTTTGGTTCTGGTGTTCCAGTAAAATGCAGGGGGCCTCTGGGGAGGTCAGTTTATCTCTAGCAAAATACATAAGCCCACAAGGCAAGCTGAAGGTCTGTGCCATCACAAGACCTGGCTTTACTCTCCTTTCTGGAATAAGGCCATGTATTCCAGACACAGAGAAGGCCAGGAGATGGAGCTTGAGGGTGTGGCAAGAAGTGAGCTCAGCTGCGATACAGTGGTCTTAACTGACCCAGAGGCACTTGAATCTCAAGGAGTCTGTGCAGGAAGAGACTGAGACCAGAGAAGGTAAGGTCAAGGTCACACAGCAATTGGGTGCCAAGGCTGAAGTTAAAAGTCACGTCAAAGGACTTTCCAGCTGGATCTTTCTCATTCTCCTATATTATCCTGTGGGCTCAGGAGAAGCAAGGACACATCTGCATGGCATTTATAAGCTCCCATGAAGCTCAAAACTGCACTGGCATTGTCAGAGCCAGGAGGGAACTTAGATCAAATATAATAATTTGTTAGAAAAGAAACCTGAGGCCTAGAGAGGGCAAGAGGAGTCCCCAGACCACATAGCAAACAGGCAGCCCAGCTTGAAATCATGGAAGGTCAGAGGTAATGGGCTTAGAGGTTACCTGGCCCTAACTTGTCAGTTTTTAGAGGCAGAAACCAGTGGTCAGAGGTGAAGGGTCGCTCCAAGCTCTACCTGCCACTGAATACACCCTTCTCTCCCACTTCTATCTCCCAAGTCATATCTGGGCTCTAGGATACCGAGAGGACTGTGTGTGTGTGTGTACGCGTGTGTGCGCACATGTGGCTTAATGTGCCAGGGGCAGCAGGCAGGAGACGTAAGAGGCTTTCTCCAGATCAAGCCACCCACCTCCTTCTGGGGCATTCAGAGGCTACAGTGAGTTCTCCCCTCCCCTCCTGGCTTCCTCCAGTTCCCCATACAGCCATGGCCCCTGGCGTTGCCCACTGGCACAGTGGCCTTGGGGGTGCTGGGAGGGCTCAGCACTGAGGGGTGCCCTAATCTGCCTGAAGCACCGACACCCTGCCTGGCTCACTCCCTCACTTTCTCGGGAGCCGTTGGAGCAGGGGCTGTGAGGCTGTCCAGGGCGAGGGTGGGCTGCATCTCCCCGCAGTCTCCTCCCCTTCATTCTGTCGGAGCTGGGGCCGGTGAAGCCAGTGGCTCCTTCGGGCTGTCTTGCAGAATTATAGAGCCAGGGATGAGGGGCTGAGGGGTGAAAGGAGTGATTGGTGGGGAGCCCTGGCTGCTGGTGGAGATCAGTGTGTGTGTGTGTGTGTGTGTGTGTGTGTCTTTCTGTCTGTCTGTTTGTGTATGGAGAACCATTGGCAGGAGATAAGCTGTTCTCACTGGGTACCTCAGCAGGAGCTGAAATACATTCCCCAAGTCCTCTCTACGCTGGGCATGTACACTTCATCAGTATTTTTCGTGCACACGTAAATATACGTGGGCACGCATGTGCTGAAGGTGTGCATATGTGTGATCATGCCCACAAGAACATGGGTTTATGTGCAGGGAGTCATGTATGTATGTGTGGGGGGGCTGCAGACCTCTTTGGGGGCTTCTTTGGGTCCACCTTTATCCCACTGCTCCTCTGGGCAGCCCCTGGTCATCCTAGCCTTGGTCCCCAGGCAGGGGGTGGGAATGGGCATCCAGCACTCTGGACCATCAGCCCAGCGCTATGTCCAGCCTGGGTTATGACTGCCCACCACCGCTTCTAGGAGACCTGAAGTGGGGGGCAGGGGCAGGCTGAGGCTGGCCTGAAGCTCCTGGCTAATTTTCCCGGCCTCCATCGATCCAGCAACTTCTCCTGAGTCTATTAGCAGTCGGCGAGTGAAAATATCCCCCATTTCAAGCCCTGACCTGAGACAGGGAGGAATCCATAGCAATTTGTTCAAACAGAGGAAAGCATTTCCCTCTGATTTGTATTCCAATTTATTCCAGGCAGGAAGGGGGTCAGGGTGGGGGAATGGGGAACCCTGGCATGGCCAGAGCTGAGCCCAGGCCATCCCCCTCAGCCCCCATGCCAGCCGGGGTGGCAGCTGGTACTCCCCATGGCTCCTGGGGTGAGGGCTGAGGAGGGGAGGGTGGGCCCCAGCAGGGGGATGGGAAGAGAGACCCTTCCCAGCAGGCCCTGCTTGGCTGGAGAGCTCAGTTGTGGATGTGGTTTTCACAAAATACAAAGCTGCCTGCTTGGAGCCTGTCTCCCAGCACCGGGGCCTGTGCCAGGCGTGCGCTCACCCGCTGTGCCCGTGCCAGGGCAGGGGCTGGGCTGAACGCATGGACACAGTGGCCCCAGCTGGGCTGAGTGGCAGGGGGGCCTCTTCTTCTCCTGAAGCCCTCCCCAGCCATCTTGCAGGAACAGAACTGCCCAGGCTCAGAGGGGAGCTGGCACCTTGGAGAGTCCCCTTGCAGGGCAGGGGGCCCCTCACCGCGGGAGCCCTGAGCACATCTCCCTGACACAGCGCTCACGCTTCATTCCTGGCCTGAGCAGACTGGAGCTCACAGGTGTCCTAACCAGAGAGTCTCTTTTGAGCACCTAGGATAACGATAGCTCTGGCTGACATTTATTGAGTACCAACTACTTGCCGGGCACTGGGCTAGTGCTGCCAAGCACCCAGTTTTGGCACGGTCCAGGCGTCCTCCTGCACCTCACTTTCCTCAACCTTCTGCATACTTCTGTCACCTCCCTCAGCCGTCTCTGCCCAGTGTTTTCAGTTTCTCCTGGGAATCACTTCTCCCTTCCACCTGCAGCTGGCCCTAGCGACCGAGGGTCTCAGGACTGATGCCTCTGCAGCCCCCCTTTTCCAAGGACCTCCACAGACAGGCCAGCTTCCTTTCTTCTGGATCACTTTCTTTGGCGCCACCTGGCTTTCCGCTCCCCGCCAGGGACCAAGCCTCTGCAGAGGTGACTCCATGGCAACCAGAGAGGAGGATTCTGGGAAGGGCCAGCCAAGTGGTCCTGCAGCTTTGCCCCCAACCCCTGCTCTCCACTGTTTCCATCCCTCATGCCTCAGTGCCCCAGGGAGGAGAGTAACCAGAGAAGTTCTTCACACCAAGGTGTCAGTGACTAGCAGCTCTGAGGTCAGCTGTCCCATGTGACTTGCCAGGCTCCATGACACCACCGAGGTCTAATTTCAGAAGCAAGCAACTAGACATATCAAAGTCATCTCTCTCGCTCAGGTGGGAGTGTCGGAAGCAGTGTGGCCTGAAGGCTCGTAGCAGAGGCTTCTACAACAGATCTGGGTTCAAGTCCTGCCCCAGTCACTCACTGGCTGTGTGATCTTGGGCAGGGTATACTCTGTGCCTCAGTTTCCCTGTGCACAAGCAAATGATAATAATAGTGCCCCCCTCAGGGGGCTGTGGTGAAGAGGAAATGGGAACTTGCGGAAAACCGTTCTGAGCCCAGTGCCTGGGGCTCTTCAGAGGAGGCACTGCTAAGGGAGTGATTCCAGCGCCCAGGCCTGCTCTGATGAGTCACAGAGGCTGCCACCAGGGAAGAGGCATGTGAGGCTCTATGTACAGGCATGTGACACAATATTGGGGGAAAGACCGAGACCCTGGTCCTCGAGAAAGTGTGGCAGAATTCCACCCCTCCTCCCATCTTCCTCTTGGGGAAGTTTATAGCAAGAATGTTCCCTTTGAGCTACTTTATGAGTTGGGAGACAGGTGTGTTTTGCACCCAGCCCTTTACTGCCACCCACATGGCTGCCCATTCCAGACCTCACTTTCCTCCTAAGAGGCAGTGCCCCCCACCTCCTGTCCTTAGCCCCCAGGAGCCTCCTAATGGCAGTGACTTTTCTGTCCCTGGCTGTGATTGAACTTAGGTCCAATTGGCCTCCCCCATCCACAGGTCCTTCACTTTTCTCCCCCAGCCGACTGGGTTTCAAGTCATTTGCAAGTTGTTCAGAGACTCGGCATGCTGAGATCCTACAGTGCATGCCACTTATGTGGTTTCTTAAATTTCAGCCAAAAAACGAGAGAAACCCTTCAGTGATGGAAGAAAAAAATAATGAGAATACTTAAGCAGGGGGGCAGGTATTACATTTCCCGATTTATAAATATACCTGATGCTAAAAGAAAATATGTTCCCAAACTTTATGCTTCTGGAATTGACTCTTGAAAAAAAAGAAAAAAAAGATTGGTCATCCCTTTCAGAAATTTAACGTGCTTTCCCTCCCAGGGGTGTTCTCCTTTTGAAAGGGACACAGAAAGAGAATGCACAAGTGACTATTTATTTATTTTTAAATTTTATTTATTTATTTTTTGGCAGCGTTGGGTCTTTGTTGCTGCACGTGGGCTTTCTCTAGTTGTGGCGAGCGGGGACTACTCTTTGTTGTGGTGCGCGGGCTTCTCATTGTGGTGGCTTCTCTTGTTGCGGAGCGGGGGCTCTAGGCACACGGGCTTCAATAGCTGCGGCGCACAGGCTCTGTAGTTGTGGCACACGGGCTTAGTTGCTCCACAGCATGTGGCATCTTCCCGGGCCAGGGCTACAAACCCGTGTCCCCTGCATTGGCAGGCAGATTCTTAACCACTGCACCACCAGGGAAACCCGCAAGTGACTATTTAATATGCTGGTGTTGATGAGTGGTATGAAGAACACACAAAGCAGGTAAGGGGTTTGAGAGTGATGGTGGTGGGGGCAGGGATGCTATCTTAAAAAGGGTGGTCAGGGAAGGCCTGTCTCAGAAGAGAGCTGAAGGAAGCGATGGAGTGAGCTCTGGAAATCCGGGGAAGAGCAATCCAGCAGGGGGAGCTGCAAGTGCAAAGGCCCTGAGGTGGAAGTGGGCTTGGTCTGCTTGAAGAACAGCAAAGACAGCAGTGTGGCCGCAGGTGGGAGGAGGGCAGTAAGATACAAGGTGGAGATGGGAGCAGATGCAGGGTGTGGCAGGCTATTGAAAAAGCTATGGCTTTGACTTGAAGTGAGAGGAGACCCACAGTAGGGTTTTGAGCGGAGAAGGGACAGGATCTGACCTAATGTTGTAAAGGGATCCCTCTGGCTGCTTGTGGAGAACAGACTGTGCCAGGCAAGGGAGGAAGCAGCGTAGAGCTCTCTGGAGGCTGCTGTAAAAATCCAGGCAGGGGACGGTGGTAGTGGTTTCTAACACCAGGTTGGTGTTTCAGGGGTCGGATGCAGGATCAGTTCCGAAGGTTGAGCTGGTGGATTGGGCATGGGGTGTGGAAGGAGAGAAGGCAGGGATGACTCTCAGGTTTCTGGCTGCCAGTGTGTTTTCAGTGACGGAGGGTGAGGAATGGCTCTCAGGCCTTGGGGGTGTGGCGGGGTCACTAAGTGCTGTCCTCCTGAGGTCAATGGATGTGGACAGAGTCATAAAGTTAATCAGGCCCTTGCATCTCTGATCCCTGGTTTTTAAACCTTCAGAGGCAATCCTTCTCCTGCCTCCCGAGCTGGGATGAAGGTCCAGCCTGGAGGAACTACGCAGGGGCTGCTTTAAGAGGTTTCAAGCAGTCAGGTTGTGACACCCATAATTCCACCCCCCAGCTGGGCGGGATGATGCCCAGGAACCCACCGTGGCCCAGGGTGGGGGTCGGGGGGGACCAGAGTGCTGCCCCACCAGAGTGGTGGCGGTAAGCTCTGCAGAAACACTGTCCTTCTGTCCCCTGTCCTTCTGTCCTGGCGTCTAAGGCCCCGCCTGCTCTTAAGCTGCAAGATTGATTTTGCTTTCAGTGTTGTTATTATTATTATCCACTTAAACAACTTCATAGGAAAAAAAAGGAACCCAGTGACCATCAAACATTAACCATTCATTCTAAATTCCCTGCCCATACCTGTCAATATATTTTTACATAGCAGTAAACAGTGGTCCATTCTGCTCTCTTGGCTGACTTTATCTCCTACACACATCTCCTGGTATTGACTGAGCCCTCAGACCTGTCAGCTTAATGGCCGCAGGGCACCACCTGCATTGATGCGCTGGAGTTTGGTCACCGTTTCTCCAGTGCTGGGCATTTGGGCAGACGCCAATTTCTTCTTCTAAATAGCTCTGCCATGAATATCCTTATGTGAATTACTTTTTCCTTTTAAATTATTTCCTTGGGGCCTATTCCCCAAAGTGAGATTGCCTAATAGGTCATAGGCTAGGAACAGTTTTATGGTTCTCATTTCGCACTGCCGGCCCGTGCTACAAAAAGTTTGAGCCGGCCTTGTGCGCAGCCCAGCCACAATGGATTTTTATCAGTTTAATTTATTTTCACTGGTTTAATAGGTGCATTATGGCCTGCTTCTTAACTTCCAGTTTTTACTTCCAGAAGCCATACTTGGGTCTTTTGAACACCTAATAATAATAAGACCTGATCTGTGCAGAACTTTACAGTTTACATGGCACTTTCTGATATGTCATCTCACTTGAGATGACATATCAAGTGAGACACGATGAGCCTAATATTATTGGCCTCTGTTTTATATGGTGAAATGGGGGTTTAGTCAGGTTGAGTGATGGAGTGGAACTTCCAGCCAGTTCTTGCAGGTTTGGTTGGAAAGAACTCCCACCCACTTGCCACCATCCCGTTCTTTCAGAGGGCCCAAGGAACCCCCCCTCCACCATCCTGTTCCTTCTGAGGACCCAGGTCCCCAGATGCTCATTTCAGCCCCAATCCAGTGCCTCAGCCCCGTCTCCCTCGGTTCCCACAGCCAGGCCTGTGTCAGGCTTCAAGCTGTGCCCTGTGCTTCAGGCTTGGGTCTCAGCTCGGGGGGTGGGAGGAAAACACTGGGCTTTTGGGTCAGAGGGGCCTTTGAGGGTTCTTTGCTTTAGCGAGGCCACTGCTCCCTCCATTCCCTGGCCCAGGGCTGGCCAAGGCTCTGCGTTCTGGGTTGGGGGCCTGGACCTGGCAGTGTGTCTCTGGTCCCACCCAGGATGTGCCCCATCCCCAGTGTTGGTCACAGGTACACTGGTGCCCTGGTGACTGAGCCTCAGGCTCCAACAAACAGGGCTACTCAGGGACCTGTCAGGCTCTACACTGGAGGCTTCAACTCTCAGGCTAGGGGGACCTTCTCATGGTGGACACACCCTTAGGTATGAGTTTGGTTTTATTCTGCTCCCTTCTAACTATACTTCTAGAGCATCTACTAGGCAGCATGTGCTGTGATTGGTGGATTCCATTCTTATTGTATTTAGCACTCTCAATAGTGAGCATTCTTATGCCCATTTTATAGGCAGGAAACTGAGGCTGTAGACTAGAGAGTTAAATGATTTGCCCCAGGTCACACAGCAATTATTGCAACAGCCTGAATGAGAACCCCTGTGTCTACTCCAGCCCTGCCCCTCCCATGGGCTTGGTTCAATAGGTATGCTTTGTCAGTTGGAAGCTCGGTCACATCCAGAATTTGGCCCACTGCCAGGGTCCAGGGCCAAGTGAACTGCCGTGATGGGGTCTCCAGGACTGCAGATCTTGGTGGGGTTGCGTAGCGGGACCCCAGCAGAAAATTTTTACATGAGAAACCCTATGTCCATGGGCCCCACAGCCCTGGGCCAGGCAGGCTCAGGCCCTGGGTTCCAGAAACCATTCTCTGCTCTGATGGGTGGTAGCCTCTCTCTCTCTCCATCATCCTGGGTGTTCTCCTGGGGAGAGCTTTCCTTCCAGTGATTACCTCTTTCCGTCCACATTGACGTTCTGGTCTCTCGGGATTATGGCTCTTGGCATCCCCCCAAAGTAGACCTCTTCATTCAGTTTTACATTTTCCTCTTACAGGCGCTTGGAACAGGTTCCCAAAGGGTCCCAGGCTATATGATCAAATGGAAAGGGAACTGAAATTTATTGAGCACTTACTATATACTAGTGATTATGCTCTGTACCAAATGTGCATTATCTCGTTTAATCCTCACAACCCAGAAGTTATTTTCACTAGAGCTGAGATGTAGTATTATCCCCATTTTACAGATGAAGAGACTGAGGCTTTGAGAAGTTAAATAACTTGCCCAAGGTCACATAGTCATTAGAGGAGAGATAGAGCCCTACCTCCTGCCCCTCATACTACACCATCTGGGCAGCCCCTCAGACTTGCATTTACAGCTTCGGCTCAAGCAGTGCCCAACTTGAGGCATGTGCCTTTGTGATCTCTCTTCCCTGGGTGTCCTGCCTATAATGTTAGCACTGTCCTAGGGCACCTCATTTGTTGACAGTTTTGATCTCCCTGCCCACCAGGGAGAAAGTCCCTTTATAGTTTCCCCCAGGGGACCTCAGAGCCCCCACTTAGAGGGCTTTCTGGTGGCCTGTCCTAACATCCCTGAGTTCATTAGTTGTGTGCAGATTAGACTTCCACTGGTATGCAGATAGTGAAGATTCTATGAGTAGAACCTGGCACTCTCAAAACCTGTGTGCCTTCTGATGGGGCCAGGATGTAGGTGCAGTGGTGCCAAACCTTCCTAGGGACGGGGGCACAGATGGACTGGCCACCACTTTCAGCAGTGCCAGGCTCTGCCAGAAGCATCAGGCTCTGCAAACAGTATCAGCTCCTGAAAATGGAACCAGGCCTTACACACAGCAGCAGACTCTGCGAGCCCTACCAGGCCCTGCCTCTGACTATGAGAGCAGAGCTTGTTTTCATGCTTAATCATGGTGATAGGCTGGCAGCCTGTGCCCTGATCTTTCAGCTGTGGCCGCTTTCCACACTCTGTGACAGTGCTCTTGGACCTGGAGGTCAGAGATACGTACATACTCAGGCTGGGGAGAGATTTTTGAAGCCAAAGGGGAGGTTGGCTGAATGTGGATCTGGTTTTGGTAAGCAAAAAAGACTTATTGCTGAGAGCAGACTTTAATAGAGTCGGCAGCAAGGGGAGGGCAGAGGTGCTTCAGGGAGGGGGATGTGCCTAACTCCCTCTGCATTCTAGAGCCGAGGGCAGGACAACAGGTGCTCAGGAAATGTTACAGAAGGGATCCATGAATCAATGGTAAGTTAACAGGAGACTGTATGTGCCTTTGAAGGGCTGGGAGGCCAGGGAACAAGAGGGACGATGGAGAGAGAATCATCCTGGACCAAGGTCTAATGCCCTGAGAGAGTGACCAGAGGTGGACAGGGCAGGGTGTGCTGGTGCTTCCCCTCCAGATGACTGACATTAAGGTGAGGCCAGGGGAGGTGGTACTGGTGGGGGGACTGGTTCAAACTTGTTTTCCCAGCATGGAATTGGAGCCTCCCCTAGACTCCAGAACTCCTGAGAAGCCACCTGGCCTGCCCCCTGGCCAGCGGCCGAAACAGAGGGCAGGCTTCAGCCAGCTCTGCAGACAGGGCTGTGGGGAGGGCAGGGCGAAGCCCCACTGTGGAGAGCACAGAGAGCAGGGTTAATTTTCCCGAGAGGTACACATCTGATGGCCTGTGGTCCGCAGGAGAGGTGTGTAGCCTCATCCCTGGCAGAAAGAGGCCCAGGCGGAGCCAGCCAAGCGCCTGCCCTGAGAGCCTCCTTTCAGACCCCAGCCGCCATTCTCTGAGCAACTAATTAAAAGAGAAAAGCCTGTTAATATTTCAGCACTGTTAACTCTGCTAAATTATTAAGTGTCCATTTGCATTACGTACAAAAAAGGATCGATAAACATGTGTGTACCAGGAGCTGGGAGAATGAGGGAGGAATAGTTTCTAAGGATGCCACGTGGGACAGGCCCAACCAGTGACTCAGAGACTATGTCCTGGAGCCCTGTGTCCTCAGCACTGTGCCAGGCACTTGCAAACTGGAAATGCATGGGGCTTAGCACAAAAGTCAGAGAGTCAGATGGACTCCAAATCAGCAGGGTGTCCTTGGGCAAGTTACTTAAACTTGCCGAGCCTCAGCTTCCTCATCTGACTAATGCGAACAATAATAGGCTTGTTGTGGGCAATAAATAAGATAATAGATATAAAACACTCAATAAAACGCCGGCGCAGAGTAATATTATTATTATGTTATGTATATATTATTATGTGATCGTTATATTATGGTGATGGGAGGGAGACCTGAGACATAACTCCAGCTCACAGTAATCCCTCCTTGTTTCCTTTCTGCCTCTCAGCAGACCTTTATAGGCATCATTCTAATCTCAGCTCTTCTAGACCATGCACTTCCCTAGTGCAGGGCCTGGGTGCCATAGCTCTCTGTACCCGCAGCACCAAGCTCAGCACCTCACACTTATAAGGATTTGTTGAATGACTATCTGATAGAAGCTAGGACCAGAACACAGATTCTGTTTCCATATCGCCTGGCCCGGAACACTCAGTGATGCTTCCAGGAGGTGGTTAGGTGATGGTACTTGCCCTGCCATCCAGTAACTGGGAGATAGAACCAACTTCAGGTGGGGGAGTCGGCAGCACCCCCTTCTTCTTTTCTCTGCTTGCCTTCCCACCACTCTGCTCTGTTTGGAAGTTTCTGCAGCCTGCAGACACCCTTCCCCTGAAAGAGTCAGGAGGGGGAAGCAGGACACCAGATCCCACTTGGTCATGATAAACCTTTTAAAATTTAGGGTGGGGAAGAAGGCTGAAGGAAAGTTGATGTGATGGGGCTTTTAATCAAGGGTTTTCATTCCCTTTGCTGTCTGTCAGCCTTGTTTGGCTCTACATCCTACCGTTGCATCCTCGTGTACTTCGCCAGCGTCCCCCACCCCCTTGGCTCGCAGCTGGGGAGAAAATTCTCTGATGGGGGATGGGGATCCTTGATGAAATTCCCCTTCTAGGTTCCAGTGAGAATTCTCTTCAGAAGGCCACGGAGCAAGCTGGAATCTGCCTTAACATGCGTCCTTGAGAGTTTGTGGCTTCCTCACTGCCTCCTGGGTGCTGGCAGTACCCACCCCTACCTACGGTGTGGGGTGTACACTTTTGGAGGTAGAAAGGAGTGAGCTGATAGACCAGAGCCAGGGACTTGCCATTTCTGCTCAGTTGCCCTCCTTAGGATGCTGCCTCATTGGTGACATGTCTCATGCCGCTTGGTTACTCTCAGCCAAGGGGCTGGGGAGGGGAATGTTACTTGACTCCACAGCCATTATACTCTGTTAAGAAAGAGCTTTATGGTCAAGTGGAAAGCACTGGATTAAACCAAGTTACATGGATGTGTTTACTGCAGGACTTTTCAGGGCCTTTAATAGTTTACTCTTGTGCGCTGAGACTCTGAGAGGGAGAAGATGCAGCATCCTTATTTGGCGATGGGCTATCTGTGAGCTATTTGGCGATGGGCTATCTGTGGGCTATTTGGCGATGGGCTATCTGTGAGCTATTTGGCGATGGGCTATCTGTGAGCTATTTGGCGATGGGCTATCTGTGAGCTATTTGGCGATGGGCTATCTGTGAGCTATTTGGCGATGGGCTATCTGTGAGCTATTTGGCGATGGGCTATCTGTGGGCTATTTGGCGATGGGCTATCTGTGGGCTATTTGGCGATGGGCTATCTGTGAGCTATTTGGCGATGGGCTATCTGTGAGCTATTTGGCGATGGGCTATCTGTGGGCTATTTGGCGATGGGCTATCTGTGAGCTATTTGGCGATGGGCTATCTGTGGGCTATTTGGCGATGGGCTATCTGTGAGCTATTTGGCGATGGGCTATCTGTGAGCTATTTGGCGATGGGCTATCTGTGGGCTATTTGGCGATGGGCTATCTGTGGGCTATTTGGCGATGGGCTATCTGTGGGCTATTTGGCGATGGGCTATCTGTGGGCTATTTGGCGATGGGCTATCTGTGGGCTATTTGGCGATGGGCTATCTGTGAGCTATTTGGCGATGGGCTATCTGTGGGCTATTTGGCGATGGGCTATCTGTGGGCTATTTGGCGATGGGCTATCTGTGGGCTATTTGGCGATGGGCTATCTGTGAGCTATTTGGCGATGGGCTATCTGTGAGCTATTTGGCGATGGGCTATCTGTGGGCTATTTGGCGATGGGCTATCTGTGAGCTATTTGGCGATGGGCTATCTGTGGGCTATTTGGCGATGGGCTATCTGTGGGCTATTTGGCGATGGGCTATCTGTGAGCTATTTGGCGATGGGCTATCTGTGAGCTATTTGGCGATGGGCTATCTGTGGGCTATTTGGCGATGGGCTATCTGTGGGCTATTTGGCGATGGGCTATCTGTGAGCTATTTGGCGATGGGCTATCTGTGAGCATTTTATGGCACACAGGTTTGGCAGACAGTGTTTTCCTTTTCCATGGGGTTTGTTGCTAAAGCTTGGGAGAGAGAAATAGCAAAAGTCTCATAGGCCAGAAGCAGGGAAATTTTCCACAATCCTTCCTATTTTCTATCCACCAACGTGGCGTCAAGCAGAGATAAACAAATCCAGCGGTGCCTCTGAAATTCAAAGGGAGCGTGTTACAAATACAACCTCTGAGGCCCGCCCCTGAAGAGTCAGGGCTAGTGGTTCTGCATGGGCCTGGGAATATGCATTGCAAAGGGCTCCCCTAGTGACACAAGGCGGAGGTAGAGGAGTCCGTGGAGGGCAATGAACTGAGTTCCAAGCTAGTGGGCAGAAGGCCTGGGTTCGAGCCCCAGCTCTGCTACTGTCCTGTGTCTGTGAGTGGACAGGGTGTTCCCTTCTCCAGGCCTCAGTCTCCTTCTCTGCCAAAGGAGGCTAAACAGGACATGCCCTTTCTGGCTCTCAGAACTGAGGCAAGGATCTTGCAAATATACAATGGACCCCAGGATTGTATCAGGCCTCATCATCTGTGGCAGATAAGACATCGTCCTTTCATGCGAAGGCCTTGCAGTCCCCTGGGGAGGTGGGGTTTTAAGAGGAGTGCAGGATCACTTACGGAATAATAATGCTGGCTGACATGCTTGATGGCTTACTGTGTACCAGACAGTTTTAAACACTTTACCTGAGTTTACTTACTTATTCCTCTCCACAACCCCATTTTACAAATGAGAAAACTAAGGCTTTAAATAACTTGCTAAAAGTCACAAGGTAACTTTATGAAAGCTAAGTGTGTAAGAAGGATGCTCAGAAAGGGCTGCATCCCTCCCCTCTGGTTTTCTGACTCCCTGCACAGTCCTCAACATGAATTTTGAACATGTTCATGAAACATCCCTAATGGTTTAGTGTCTGCTTTGAGTGGCTCCACCCCTGAGATATAGAGGGGGCCACAGAGGGTGGTCTCCTGTCCCCATCTCTTGCTCCTATTTAATCATCTCAGGAGCTGTCATTTATTGACAGAACACATACTGTTTGGCCAGATGTTTTACATATATTGTATTCAACCCTCACACCTGCCCTGGGAGAAAGCATTATTGTTCCCATTTTACAAATGAAGAGGCTGAGGCTCAGAGAGGTTAAGTAACTTGCCCAATGTCACCCAGCTTGTGGGTAGCAGAGCCAGAAGTTAGTCCCAGATTGTCTGCTCTTTCCACCTCTCTCCAGCAGATCCCTCCTCTGCCCACTGTTCCTTTTGTCACGTCGCCCTGCTTTGGGGTCATCTTAGCACTTAACACACTCTGAAACCATCCGTTCATTTCTGTTTCCTTGTTTGCCATCCATCTCCCCAACAATGCTCTTTCAGAGCTGGTCTTTGTTTGCTTTTCATGACAGTCTCTCTAGCATCCAGTGCAGCGGCCTGCTTTTGTTGTTTGATAGACTGAATGAAGGGATTATGTCATGGTGCCTCTTGACTCAGGCCCTGGCCTGGTTGCCTTTAGAATCAGAAAATGTTGCTGCTGGTAGTGACTTCCTGGGGTGTGTAGAACGAGAGGCTGAGGCTCAGTGGGACAGAACCCCTTTGGGGGTCTGTAACTTGGTGGGATCTCTGTTGGTTTAGGGTCAGAAAGCAGTTCCAGCCATTCCAGGGGTGAGCAGAGCGGGGGAGTCTGACTCATGTTAACGAAACTCAGTGGGAGTGATGGGCAAATTGGAATGTCTATGCCAAGGGGGCCTGAGTGCTTTGCAATTAGGCAGCACTTGCTCCAGAAGGAAAATCTGAACCGGGAAGAAATCAGCCATGGGAAGTGGCTCATCAAGTAGGACTCAGAGTAAAGGGAGTGGGTAATTGTAATGGTTAGTGTCAACTGAGGAAGCTGGATAACATAAACGGACAATGTCATCAAAGGGGGGGGGGGTTGGATGCTCTTTTTTTTAATCTAGTTGAAGTGTAAAGTGATATAGTAAAATCTTAAGCAAATACCTTGATGCATTTTTACATGTACATCCACCCCTGTAACAGCCACTCAGATTAAGACTGTGAACATTTCCATCTCACTAGATGGGATCCCATCTCCTCCCCAGAAACTTCTCTTGTGCCCTTCCCAGTAAATAATCACCCACCTCCACCCAAGGGCAACCACTGTTTAGATCTCTGTTACTATAAGGTTGGTTTTTCCAGTCTCGAATTTCAAATGTATGAAATCATACACTATTTCCTGTTTCATGTCTGAGCTCTTTCTCTCAAATTGTGCTGTGAGATTCAACAGGGTTGTTGTGTCTATCTGTAGTTCTTTTTTTCACTTCTGTGTAATATTCCATTGTATGAATATGCCAGAATTTATTCATCCTTGCTGCTCTTGATGGACATGTGGGTCATTTCTTGTTTTTAGCTATAATGAATAAAGCTGCTATGAATATTCTTGGACCTATTGTTTAGTTGTCATAGCACTAATTTCTATTGGGTACATACCCAGGAGTGGAATTCCTGCATCATGGGGTGTACACTTGTTTAGCCTGAGTAGGTGCTGCCAAAATCTCTTCCAAAGTGGTTCTACTATTTTAGAGTTGGATAGTCTTAGGAGTTAATGTCATTAAGGGGCGTTAGATAATCTTAATGATGGCATCACCCATGATGCCAACTCATAGCCCAATGTCCAATGAGGAAGAGCACCTGTCAGGTAGCCAGAGGCCTTGTGTCTGCTGGCCAGGCCCCATCTTTTCTGGCTTGGGCTGGCCAGGCCCTGAGAAAGTCCAGCTCTCCAGCTCTTTTTCAGTATTCCTCATCAGTCACCAAAGTGTCTATCATTACAACACTGCCTGGCTACGGGCAAGCCACAGTGTCCAAGATTACAGCTTATCTTCCATTGGAGTCTGTTAAATCAATGTCTTCCTTGTTGAGAGGCACCCCAGGCCTCTTGCAGACATCCATGCAGCCTTCTGGGCTTATCAGCAACTGGCACACACATCACACATTGGTGGGTTGTTTCCTGAGGACCTTGGCCACAGATGGCTATCTTTTCCAAAGCATTTTCATTGCAGGGGGTGATAGTTTCAGACCCATTCCCTAGATTCCAGGGTGCATCTTATACAGGGACCACGTGCTGTTTATAAAATTCATAGAAAGTATGAGTTGAAAAAAAGACCTCAGAAGTCATCTAATACACTCCCCTCCAATAGGTGAGGAAAGTGAGGCCCATGAGGTTTGACTTGCCCAAGGTCACACAGCTTGTCTCCTGACAGCTAGCCTAGGTTCATTACTCCATGGCAGCCAGACTGGACACTCAGACTCTGGGTTGGTAGCAGCTGCCACTGTTTGCAGAACCTGCTACTGTTTGCAGAGACTCTCATGGTTAAACACAGCCTACATCACCCCCAGACGGCTGCCCCACAAACTTCTTGATGTGTGGCCAGGCTGCCTCTGTGGACCCACCTCTGTAATGAGTTCACGACTGTCCCGTCAGTGTTGGTTGGAGAGACTCTGTTAAGGTGCTATTTGTGGCAACAGTAGAACACATCAGAGTTCTACTAAGCACTTCTCATTTATCCTGTGTGATGATCACATCCACCCTTGTGAGTTCTCAGGGTTGGTAGCCTTCTCTCCATCTTAGAGATGAGAAAATGAAGGTCCAAAGATCACTAGTGTTTTACCCCGAGTAATATGGAATATAAGACTGCCGTGTCAACCTGCAGGAAGCCCCCCTGTTTTCTGAGGGCTGGTTCAAAAGCTGCCTCTTCCATAGAGCCTTCTGTGATTCTTTCTCCAGCAGACAGTGATGTCTCTCTCCTCTCACCTCCTCTTTACCTTTCTTACAATGCTTAGCAACTTCACCATGGCATATTCCTATAAATTCATTCATTCAATGTTCACTGAGTACCTGCTATATTCAAGGCTTTGTGCTGGGGATACCAAGGTGTGAAGCTCATGGTCTGGTAGGCAGAAAGATAAGAATGCTGAATTTGGTAGACACGCAGATTGATGCTTTGTTGTTGCACTGGAAAAGTGATGGATACAGAAGGAGGGAGGATGTAGGTCAATCATGGAATGCTTCCCGGAGGAAATTACACATTTTATGAACAGGTTTTATCTCACCTCCCTGCACCTCTTTAGGGCAAGGACTCAGTTTTCACCCCCTTGTGTCCCTCGTGCCCTGGATTAGCTCTCCTGCCTCCACTCCCTCCACCCTCATATGTGAGCAGACAGGTTTGAAATTGGGGGCCTTGCCCTCCTTCCCAGAGTCCAAGTACTGGTGGGCTGGGGGCTGGTTTGCCTTCAGGACAATGGGGCTAAGACACTGAAAGAGGGCTATGAGCTTTTCTGGTTCAATCATTTTCCCTTTGGGTCCCCCAGCCATATCCTAGCTCTGGTCCCCCAGCCCTGGCCACTGTGAGAGAGGTTAGGGAGGATCCAAAGTCTTGTGAGAGCTTCCAGGCCCCCGGTGAGAACTTCTCTCCCTAGGAGAGGAGGCTGGCATAGGTTCAGAGAGAAATGAGGGAAAAGTAACAGGCATTTGGGTGAGGGGAATGTGCAGTCCGTGGGGCTGGGGGATATCTTAGTTAGGTTCGCTGTAGGTTGAGCCTCGGATGGTTGGTGGCAGTGAGTTCAGGCAAGTGATTTGCTGAGAAAGTGCTCTAAGGATCAACTGAAAGGGAACAAGGGAAACAGCCAGGTGAAAATGTGGTTTAGTTGACTTAGTTCCCTGGAGTGGGGGTAGGGGGGCTCTGGAGCATGAACAGAACCGCAGTCACCCCAGCTTGAGGCAAGGTGGCTGGGCTTTTGCATCATGTCCACCAGTCATTGGGGTGTGTATGTATTGGGGAAGGGATGACCTCCTAGGCATGTCTGGTCCAGGCAGCTCGCACTGGTTGAGGGCAATTCCCTGGGGCAAGTGAGCTCTGCGTGCCTAGCAGCTAACATAGCAGGTGGGAATGGAGGCACCTGCCAGATACAGGGGGCTGCGCAGAGCACCAGCAGCCTGCACGACAGGGGGCTGCTAAGACATGATGCTCACTGGGTGATAACCACTCTGTACAGATTACAAAGCCCCCTCACAATCCTCAGCTCATTGAAGAGTACAGATCTCTTGCAAGGGCCGTGGGATGGGGAGGAATTGCCCCTGTCCTGAGTCCCTGGCCCTTCTGGTCTGGCCCGGGGCCCTAGGAGGATTCTTTCCTGAGCTCGATGAGATCAGGCCTCTGAGGGATGTCATGGAGAAGTCTGGGCTGACCCCTCCCCCTGACACACTCAGGAGGGAGCCTTAGACCCCCTTTGGCCTCGGTGCCTCCTGTCTAAACCTCCCCGTCTCCCGCCAGCTCCAGCCCAGGCTCAGATCGTGCACGCGGGCCAGGCGTGTGTGGTGAAAGAGGACAACATCAGTGAGCGCGTCTACACCATCCGGGAGGGGGACACCTTGGTGCTGCAGTGCCTGGTCACCGGGCACCCTCGGCCCCAGGTAAGCCCCTGCCCTGGCTTGAGCAGGCCCCTCCTGACCTCGCCTCCTCACTCCCCACCCCACTCTGGAATCAGAAGAGGCAGTGGGAGCTGTGACTAGAGACAGACAGCAGCAAGTCAACAGAAGACAGGAGCCTGGGGCTGGGGAAATAGCTGGAAAATAGACTCTGTGGGGAAGGGCTAGAGGCTGTGGGCTTACTCACCTGGAAATATTGACGACTGAGGGCAAAAAACTGAATGTCAGTTGTTCAGTTCCACTCCATTCCCTGTATCTGTTGAGCAGACGCTCTCTCAGATATATACCTTCAACCACTGTTTGAAGGCAGACCATGTGCCAAGCACTATGCTCGTTACTTTCTCCAGTGTTTTCTCTTTGGAGCCTCGCAACCGTGCTGTGAGGAAGGCATCAGGGCCTCCATTTTTAGCTGAGGAAATCGAGGTTCAGAGAGGTTGGGTAAACTCCCAAGGTCCCCAGCTCTTGTGAGGGTGGGAGCAGAATTCGAATCCAGAACCAGCATTCTCTGTAGCTTGGTACACTTCATCCTACTTCAGGAGGCTTCCAGTAGACAAGCCCCACACTTTTGACATTAAGAGACTCAAAGCTATTAGAAAGTAACAGAAGATGAGTATCTGGAAAATCTGGGTGAATTTTGTCCCAGACTAAGTGTTTGGTTCAGGCAGGAAGTATTGGCTGGTTATCACTGAGAGCTGACAGGAGGAGGCAGGAGGGTGGGCTGGAGGGATGGGTAAAATTTGCTGGCGAGCTGCGGTGACCTTTAAAAGCAGCAGAAAAGGTTTTGATTGGATCCTAGGAAGCACAGTGATTGCAAAATCCTTTTTTTTGGGACAATTTTGGGAACAGGGACAGCTTTAGTAGGTTTGGTCTTGAGACAAGCAGATGGACAAGAAAACTCCTAAAGACTTTTTCAAACTGAAACTATCATCACCACTTCCTCCTTCTTAACGGTTTATTTTTGGAAGTGAAAACAATGCTGCCAGTCTTCAGGTTGGTGTTTGCATAGGTGTGACTTTAGGGATGATCCTCCCTAAAGCCAGGGAGGCAGCTGGGCCACCTCTCCCTCAGGCTGCACTGGCCATCTGTGTGTGTCCCCTTGTGCATCACATGTAGGAGTCGTTTGTGGCTGTGGCTGTGAGTCCGTGAACCCATTTTCTACTTCCATTTGTAGTTTCATTATTCTTCCTGCTACCTAGGCTCAAACCCTTGGGCTCATATTTGACTCAGCCGCATATCATTCCCCACACCTAGCCAGGCTCTGAGGCCTTTCTTTTTACGTCTCTTGCATGGGTCTCCTTCTATTCCTCATGACCCCTTGAGGTCAGACCTTTAGTCCTGTCCCTTGGACCACTGCAGTAGACTCTAACTGGCCTCCCATTCTCCTACCTCTCCCCTCCAATCCATTCCTGCACCCTGCTCCCAGAATCATCATCCTTAGACCTGCTACATTATATCACTCCCCTGCTCAGAAACCTTCGATGGCTCAGCATTACCTACCAGACCCAGTTCAGGCTCATAGGGGTAGAACTAAAGACCCCCCCACAATCCAGCCCCCACCTGCCTGTCCTGTCTGATCTCCCACGGCCATCCTCCTCACACCCCGTCTTCAGTGAACCTGTCCAAATACACCCTGTTCATTCTTGCTTTAGCCACTGCTCTTTACCTGTCCTGAAATGCCTTCTAGTGCCTTTTTGCTCATTTCATTACAATAAATATTTATTGAGCACCTGCTATGTGCCAAGTACTGTGATGGGTCCTGAGGATACAGCTGCAGTTCCTGTTGTCATGGAGCATCCAGTCTAGGGGTGGAGCAAGTATCATCTCATAGCCCACTTTGTTGTCAGATGGAGGAATGAGTGGGCATGGAATTCCCTACTCCAAACTAATAGCAAGAGAGAGGGACTCTCTATGGTTAAAATGAGGAAGAAATCTATAGCGATGGTAGTGAGCAAAAGCTGAAGAAACTGGTACTTGGAGGGACTTAACTGCATACCCACCTCAGGGGTAGTAGTATTAATACACACATGGGGGGTATGAGCTGAGGCCACAGGCCCATCTATGACTGGAGCTAGAACTGGACTTCTTACCTAAAGCTGGAAGCTTGATAAGAGTGACACCACCTATGAATGGGGACCAGAAGATCTCTGCCCCATAGCCCAGAGTCATAGCAGGGAGCAGACTTTCTGCTTCAGGGTGTGGGTGCAAACAGAGTCACCTATGAGGGAATAACCCTAATCCAGTCTGTGTCTTGCACTATCCAAGTGGTGAGGAGACCTTAAGCTGAGAAACTAATATAAAAACTGGGACTTACCTGATGGTCCAGTGGTTAAGACTCTGTGCTTCCAATGCAGTGGGTATGGGTTCGATCCCTGGTCAGGGAACTAAGATCCCACATGCCGCGGGGTACGGCCAAAAAAATCCCAAACTGGTTGAAACCTGTGAATGCATATATCTTGGGCATAGGCAACCATAAAGCTACACCACAGACAGGCCTGTCAGGGCCCAAGTGGGAGTTCTGAGGAAGATAATTCCTACTGAATACAAGCCCATGTGGTGAAATTTTAAAGCATATCTAAAAATACAGTGCCAGGAGAGCCAGTCCATAGACCCAAATAATTGAACAATTCACATCTGAGAAAACAAGAGATAATAGAGCAATATGAAAGGATCTTTAAAATAAATGTGTTTAAAATGTTTAAAGAGATAATGGAAGGAATAGAATCTATAAGACAGGAGATTATAAAACCTGATCAGTTAAGATATGGAAAAAAGCAAATAGAAATCCTAGAAATAAAAAATAATATAGTCTTTAGAAAAATTTGGCCTCAATACCATAGAAGTAGCTAAAGAAGAAACTGGTGAATTGGATAATAGATCCAAGGAAATCAGCTACAATGCAGTCTGGAGAGGACAAAGGGATGGAAAATGTGAAAAGGAAGTTGGGAGACATGGAGGATAGAATGAGAAGCTGTAACAAATTTCGGCATTTTAGAAGGACTAGAGAAGACTTAGAAGAGGCAATATTTAAAGAGAAAAAGCCTGAGAATTTTGTAGAATTGAAGAATGGTATGAACTCTCAGATGGATAAACCAATTCCTAAGCATTTGTAAACAAACCCCATCTAGATAAATCATGGTAAAACTGCAAAATGTCAAGTACGAAAAGCAAAAACATTTTCATGGTCTTGTTCTTTTTCCAAAGCACCCTCTGATCTACGTCTGAATGTCCTGAAACTGCATGTAGCCTTCCCCAAGTTTTGTAACCCCTGGGTTCATGAGGGTAGAGTTGAGGGTGGTGAGGAGATGAGAACAGCAGTGACACACCATCACTCCTGCCAAATTCTATTGGTCACACAGACCATCCCTGGTACAAAATGGGAGGAAAGTACAGAAAGGTGTGAATACCAGGAGGTGGGGACCATGGGGGGCCATGGTGGAGGCTGGCTATCAAATAGACTTCTTTCACAGATGAGAAATCTGAAGCTAGGAAGATGAGTAACCTACCCAAGGCCACTAAGCTAATAAGTGGAATAACAAAAATTTAATCAAATTCTTACTTTTCCAGGAATGAATTATATACTCATTTAGTCTTCTCAGTAAGCCTAGGAAGGGAGTAATATTTCCATTTTACACATGTGGAAAGGAAGGCAGGAGAGGTTGGGTAACTTGCCCGCAAATCCATGATGTTAACAACTGCACATACTGCCTTTTTAAAAGCCTCCTCCACCTGACCCCAGATTCCCCAGGCTCTTCACTGAGAGGTCCTACCTCCAGCGTGCATTCCCACGAGGCTGTTTGGGTTAGTTTCACAGGCCTGTGTATGCCTTATGTGCACTCGTGGAAAAGTATGGGGGTGGGCGGGGTGGGCGGGGAGCCCCCCTCCCCCCTCCCCCTCTGTGCGGTCTGACTCTGCCCTGCCTGGCTGGCCCAGGTGCGTTGGACCAAGACCGCGGGCAGCGCGTCGGACAAGTTCCAGGAGACGTCGGTGTTCAATGAGACACTGCGCATTGAGCGCATCGCGCGCACGCAGGGCGGCCGCTACTACTGCAAGGCCGAGAACGGCGTGGGCGTGCCTGCCATCAAGTCCATCCGGGTGGACGTGCAGTGTGAGTCGGGTCCGCCTCTTAGTACCCGGGCCAGGGGCCTGCTTCTGGGGACTCAGGCTGGGAAGGAGGGGTTGGGAGAAGGGTGGAGAAGTGGCACCTCCGTGAAGAACAACTGTAGAGACTTTCTCTTTTCCGGGATAGAGAAGGGCATCCCTGATGTTCCTTTGATGTGCACTACCTTATACCATTCACCCATTTCTATCTTTAATCCCATATGAACCTTGCAGCATCCCTGCAAAGTGGTCAAGGAGGGCAGGACAGGTTGGATTATACCCATTCCACAGATGAAGAAGCTGAGACCGAAGGCTTGTGACTTGCTCACTGCATAGGTCTCTTCTCATTATGGTCCAGTGTCCTTCCCACAGTACCTCATGTCTCTGCTTTTGTGCCGGGGCAGCTCTGAAACTTCCATACCCCAACACCTGCAGGACCAGGCACCCCTCAGTCCTTGCTGCAGGTTGAATGGGAAGCCCTCAGTCCCTGCCTGCCCTCCATGGATATTCCCTTGACCACCCAGAGGCTATCTCCCTTCTTGCCATCTGCCTCTGTGCCATCCAGGCTGACCTAGGTACCCAGAAGCTGTGGGGCCAGGCCCAAAGGTCTGTCTGCCACCATCTTAATATCTACAATGAACCTATCCATTAAATACACCCCCCTGCCCCAAGTGGGACCTGATAGAGTGGTGGAACCCCAGGCCCTCTTTTCTGTCCCCCTTCAGTCACCCAGGGGCCTGACAAACCCTGGGGCTGAGGGTCGTTTCTCAAGTTATTGCAGCTGGAAGGGTCTGGCAGGTATGGCCTGATTTCCAGTGTGCAGCTGCTTCCTCCATCCCATGATAGGAGGGTGAAGATAGACACACGCATCCCCCCCTCCGCCGCCAATGCAGGTCCCTGGGGAGGGACTGCTGAGAAGCCAACACATCCAGTCCCCTGCCTCTGACAGGTTGCTCAAGCTTGCAGGGCTGGGAGAGCATCTGACTCTCTGGAAGCATCCCATGAGGGTAGCTTAACTTTCCCTGAGAGCTACCAGGGGCCCAAGCCCTCCACCTAGGGGGTCACGCATCTGACTCCACTGGGGCTGTGCCCTTGCAGACCTGGACGAGCCAGTGCTGACAGTACACCAGACAGTGAGTGATGTTCGAGGCAACTTCTACCAGGAGAAGACGGTGTTCCTGCGCTGTACGGTCAACTCCAACCCACCTGCCCGCTTCATCTGGAAGCGGGGCTCGGACACCTTGTCTCACAGCCAGGACAATGGGGTCGACATCTATGAGCCCCTCTACACCCAGGTCAGGATGGGCGGCAGCTGGCTTGGTCTCATGGCTCACCCCACATTCTTCCTCCTACACCCCACAAGGGAGGGGGCCAGGGGGGCTGAAGCTTCACCATCTGGAGTTCCAGGGACTGCCCTGACTCCAACAAGTTTCTTCTGACATCAGAAGCAAGCATTCTGATTGGGCTTCAGACCACCTGGGGCAGACAAAATCGAGACAGAAAGGTCAGGGAGCAGTGGTGAGGACAGGAGAGTCCTCAAGGCAACATGTCCTCTAAGAACTTTGCCAGTTAGGAAAGGCACCTCCTGGGGCAGACAAGTCATCCCTGCCTGTTGCTGGCTGGCAGGGTCTTTGGAACGCATGGGCAGGAACAGCAGGAGTTGGGGTAGAAAGATGAGTCACTTCCCATGGCTCTCCTGCAGTCCTAGGAGATGGTGATGAAGCCATCCTGCAAGAGAGTTTTCAGAGGCAGCTTTCCTAGGTGGCTGTCAGAACTCCACATGTAGCCATGGCCTGTAGGGCCAGCCCTATATTTGTATGGGTTGTAAGACAGAGCAGGATTCCCTCCTTACCCTTCCATTTCCTAGAATGGGGAAACTGAGGCCTGGTCCTGACCAGTGTGTACCAGGACACCCTCAGACCCATGGAAACCCAGGGTATGGGGAGTGTCCATCCACCCCAGGCTCAGTCCTGAATAGGAATTTGCTTTAGCCTCTGGTGCTTGGTGAATGTGTGTGAGACCCCTGGAGACCCAAGCAGGCCCCTCACCCCAGTGGTCACTGCCCAGGGGGAGACCAAGGTCCTGAAGCTGAAGAACCTGCGGCCCCAGGACTATGCCAGCTACACCTGCCAGGTGTCTGTACGCAACGTGTGTGGCATCCCGGACAAGGCCGTCACCTTCCGGCTCACCAACACCACGGGTACAGGCACTTCCCCACCCATCCCCTTGCCCACCTGGGCTGAGTCCTCAACCAGGAGGTGGTGCCCACCCCATGCGAGACTCCAAGCACATCACCACGAGTGTTTCCCCTCCTCCCTCCTGCCTGCTCCTTCCCTTCTCCCCCTGCAGGCCTTCCCCGGCCCCCATTCCCTCCCTGATTCTCCTCCCCCACATCTGGCCCTGCCTCGCGGTCCCCTAAGACCCCATTCTTGTCCTCCTAGCACCACCAGCCCTGAAGCTGTCTGTGAACGAAACTCTGGTGGTGAACCCTGGGGAGAATGTGACGGTACAGTGTCTGCTGACAGGCGGTGATCCCCTGCCCCAGCTGCAGTGGTCCCATGGACCAGGCCCACTGCCCCTGGGTGCCCTGGCCCAGGGTGGCACCCTCAGCATCCCTTCAGTGCAGGCCCGAGACTCTGGCTACTACAACTGCACAGCCACCAACAATGTGGGCAACCCTGCCAAGAAGACTGTCAACCTCCTGGTGCGATGTACGTGGCTCCGGAGGGGTGGAAGGAAACTTGGGAAGCAGACAGGGTCCCTGTACCTCGGGAACTGAAATGGGAAAGGGGCCTGTCTGCTTCTCCTTGGTAGGGGAGGTAGGCTGAGAAGGCAGGTTCCAGGCACCTTGATTTCCCTGCAATTCAGGTGTCTGCCAGCAGATGGCAGGACTAAAATTTGTATAAAGTTTTATTTACAGTTTACAATCTATCAATACATTTTCAAATATAACCTCAACAACCCAAGAAGTAGGAAGGGCTGGTGTTGATTACCTAGATTTTTTTAGATTGGAAAACTGAGGCTGCAAAAAGCTAAATGTGGACATTCCAGACTCTAAGAGAAAGTTCCTGACTTTCTCCCTGTACAATGGTTTCTACATGATTAATAGAATTAAAGTGAAAATAACACACATTTCCACATACCTCATATGTAAATCTTTATTAGCAAAGCATTTCAGTGAGTATAAAGATAATTACTAAATGTAAAAATGATTAAAACTTGGAGCACAATATAAAGAAGTACAAATACTTTCCTAACTAAACTTCAGCCTCAGTAATTATCATTAACTGCTCGATAAGATCTTGATTTTACTACTCTGCTTTAAGGAGGAAACTTTAAATTCTTCTGCTTGTGCAGCTTTAGGTGGTTGTTTTAAAATTTATTTAAAAAAATTTTTTTTAAAGATCCAGGCTTGTTTCCAGCTCTTTAGCACTTGAAAGTAAGATACAGCTTCTGTCAAATTCAGTTGAGCATTTTCTGATGAACACTCTGCTTTGTTCATCTGTCACTGACCAGTCTCTTCCTGACTCTCCTCACCAAGAGAAGCTAGCTCTCTATGACTTTTTACTTAATTATGATTAAGTAGTGAGAAAGATAATAGTCAAACTGTGGTTATCTAATGACTACTGTTTCCTTTGATGGTACTTTTCCCATCAGAAGATTGTTCTTCCCCACCTGATCCATATGCCCTTTAAAACCTGGGTTGATAAGATTGCCATTTTCATCAAATACTTGTGGTCACCTCTCGGGGTGACATACAGCCTGCTTCACTCAGCCCAGTCTTGATTTATGGCTGTTGTACCAGAGTCCTTTCCAATGAGCACCTAATATTAAGAATTCTGTCTAACTCTTGGCATACATAAAACAATATTTAGATTTTTAAAGGAGGCCAGACCATTTTCTTTCTAAACTCTGTATTTTTATGTAATTGCATGTAAAATGATTGTATTGGTCTTTTTTTTTTTTTTTTATGACACAAACTTGTTGCAAAGAGCTAAACAGCGCAAAAGGGCAAGTTAAAAATTTCCCCTCAATTTCCCTCAGTCCCATTCTCTAGATAGAACCAGTATTACATTCTGGTGCCTCCTTCCAAAATTTGTATTTTGTATATTCTGGGTTTAAAACAACAATAAAAATAAAGCAGCATAGTAGTTAAGAGCACAGGCTCTGAGTGTGAATTCAAGATTGGCTATTTACCAATACTTCTTTGAGCAAGTGAATTAAACTGTCTGAGCCTCATTTCCCTCCTTTGTAAAATAGGGACAATAAAATGCCTCCCTCAAAGATTGTGGGATGGGCTAAATGAGGAAACCCACATACAGTGCTTAGAACAGGGCCTCTCATAGTGTATGTTTGGTCAACAGTGGCTGTATTGATTACTAAACCCACTTTTCTACAGCGAGCTTTTTTTTTAACTTTTGGAAACACATCTGAGAGAGAACAATTTCCAAGCAGAAAAAGTGATGGTTTCTCCTGGGAGTGGGATCGTAGCCCCCTAACTCCAGGAAGGCCAGTTGGAGGGTAGAAGCTGCATCTGGATGGGGGTAGTGAGACAGGGAACCCTGGCTTTGGGCCAGCTCCAGCCACCTTTCCCTCCCCATCCACCCATAGCCATGAAGAACGCCACATTCCAGATCACCCCAGATGTGATCAAAGAAAGCGAGAACATACAGCTGGGCCAGGACCTGAAGCTGTCATGCCATGTGGATGCAGTGCCCCAGGAGAAGGTGACCTACCAGTGGTTCAAGAATGGCAAGCCAGCGCGCATGTCCAAGAGGCTGCTGTTGACTCGCAATGACCCTGAGTTGCCCGCTGTCACCAGCAGCCTAGAGCTCATTGACCTACACTTCAGCGACTACGGCACCTATCTGTGTGTGGCTTCCTTCCCGGGGGCACCTGTGCCCGACCTGAGCGTCGAGGTCAACATCTCCTCTGAGACAGGTGGGCAGCTGGAGGGGGGCAACAGGGAGGTATGAGGGGGCTGGAGAGACCCACAGAGGGGAGGTGGGGGCAGCAGCTTGGGAAAGGGAGGCCACAGTGAGGAGGATACCATTTGTTCATGCCATATGCATTTATTAAACACCTGTTATATGCCAGACATTATGCTAGGCACTGGAGTAAAGTGGTGGGCAAAACAGGCCACATTGAAGTTAGTAGCAAATGTTTTTCAGATCATCCCACAAATAAATATATCACTGCAAATTGTGATGTATGAGAGTCAGGAAAGAGTTTCCTAAGATAGCAGGTTTGATCTGAGATCTGAAGGAGGGGCAGGATTTTAGTAGGCAAAGGAGAGCAAAGGGAGGGTGGAAGAGAAAAGCGGGTCAAGGAATCAGCATGTGTAAAGGCACCGAGGCAGGAAAGTACATGGAGCATTTGGCACACTGAAAGAAGGAGAGTGTGGCTGGGAGAATAGAGTGAGATGAGAGTGGAGAGGTTGGCAGGGGCCAGATTTTGCAGAGGATTTGGGTCTTTATTCCAATAATAATAAATAACGATAATGAAATAATGGCCAACATTTACTGAGTGTTTACTATGTGTTCTGATGATGTTATATTTATCTCATTCGCCTTCATGATTTACTTTATGGGGTAGATGGTTCATCTTCAGTTTTGAGAGATGAGGAAACTTAGGCTCAGAGAGCTTAAGAATCTTACCTAAGGTTACACATCAATAAGTGGTGGAGCTGGGATTCAAACCCAGGCAACCAGACTTCAGAACCTGCTCTCAGCCACCCCTGAAGGGTTTACACTTTGAAAATTACAAGAGTTTGGAGGGAGTGACTTTGGAGAAAGTCTCTGGAATCTCATCTCCAGCCCCCAGTACCTTGCACCGAGTTGCTGGCTGACTTTGGCTAAGCCTCTTCAACTCTCTGGACCTCAGTCTCTCCTCTATGAGACATTGAACCAGATGGCCTTGGAAGCTCTTCCCATCCTGACATCTGAACAGGGAGAGGCCAGGTGTCGCTGGAGGTGTCAGGAAAGGCTTTCAGAAGGAGACAGACCTGAGCTGGGCTTTGGGAGTGGACTAGGCCTCCACAAATCCATTTTGCAAATCACAGAGCCATGTCTGGGGTGAGGCGCTGGGAACTCAGGCACGAATGCCACATCCCCATCATCAGAGCTCACTGCCTAGACAGAGAGATAGACCTGTTGCAGAAGGGTCAGGCAAGGTGGAGGAAAAGGAAGGACAAACCTTAGATAAGACTCAGGAGCTAAAGATGGGGTCTGCAGAGCATCCTGGGGGCACAAGAGGAGTACCAGGCTGCCCGGGGTCATCCGGGAAGGCTTCTTAGAGGAGCCATTTTCCGTGTGAGCATTTGCCCGTGTTCAAGCCCATGAGAGGAGGGACAGGGAGCCCCCAAGGCATATGAGACTTGCTGTGTCCAGGAAGTATGTTCCTTACAAGTGGATCCCACAGCTGGAACACAGGATGGGAAAGGAAGATGAGGCTGGGGGTCAACAGAGGCCAGAGCACAAGGGCCTTGTTAGAAGAGCCAAGCAGTTTGAGCTTTAACCTGAGGGCAGTATGGCCTCAAAATGGGGGGACAGCCCTTTATCTTGTGGGGGCACAGAAGGGTTGGGAGCTGGGGTGTTTTAGAAACAGGGAAATCAATGGGGTACAGGGCCATTTCCTTCATTTCACTCATCAGCTTGATGCCTAGGGCATAGAAGCTTTTTAAGGACCTGTGTAGACGGTTTAGAATTGGAAAAATAAATTAACTGGCTCCAAAATACAAAGGGAAAACTGCAGAATTAAAGCCAATAAATGTATAAATGTTTACAGAGTATAAATTATGCTAACTAGATAACTGGACTTCAGCTTGCCTTGTAGAGTTATTTACGATTTATATTTAATGTAGACATTTAATTTGTTTGATGTGATATGGGATGGGACCCATGGAAGTCTTTAAAAGACCCTTAATTTGGGCAATGTGTTGGGTTGGATTAGGTTTGGCTGTGAATAACAGAAAAAAACCTAAATAATGGTGCCTTTAAATGAGCTAGATGTGTATTTCTTCTTTATGTAAAAGTGAGCAGTCCAGGCTGGAATAGTGGCTCTGCTCCACCAAATCCTCAGAGCCCCAGGCTCCATCTTGTCTTGCTTTTCTGTTATCTTTAGCATGTGCCCCCTCGTCCACGATGGCAGTGCCAGCTGCAGCCATCAGTCTGCATTCCAGCCTGCAGGGAGGAAGAGAGGCACTGCCTCTCCCTTTAAAGACTCACACCACCTTGGCCAGGATTTAGTCACGTGACCACAGCTAGCCATAAGGCAGGCTGGGAAATACAGTCTTTATTCTGGCTGTGTGTCCTGCTAAAGCCCAGATATTCTTTCACTTTTGAAGAAAGGGAAAGGATGTTGGGGGACAGACTACCAACCTGTGATAACACTCCAGAAAGAGAAGATGGAGGCTTTCACTACAGTAGGGCCAGTAGGCAGCAAGGAGGGGACTGAGGGAGAAGATATTTAGTGGAACTATTTAAAAAGTGGAACCCCCTCAAATAAATAAATTAAAGGTGGAATCCCCCAAACTTAGTAATGTGGGGGGTAAGGGGATAGAAAGAATTGGCCTGGACGACTTCAACACTCTTTCTGAGTTGGGAGACCTTGAGGTAGAGACCCAGGAGGTGGAGAGGATTTGGGGAGGGGAGTTCTGCTTTGAAGATACTGCAGGATCTGTGGAACATCGGGGATGCGAAAGGGAGTCTCGCACGTAGTGGGAGGGAAGCAGGAGCCCCAGAGCAGAGGCCTGGGGATGGGGGTGGGGCGCGGTGAGGGGAAGCTCTAACCCCGCTCCTACGTCTTCCCTGCCCCGCAGTGCCTCCCACCATCAGCGTGCCCAAGGGCAGGGCCGTGGTGACGGTGCGCGAGGGCTCGCCCGCCGAGCTGCAGTGCGAGGTGCGGGGCAAGCCGCGGCCGCCTGTGCTTTGGTCCCGTGTGGACAAGGACGCTGCGTTGCTGCCCTCGGGGCTGCCCCTCGAGGAGACCTCGGACGGGAAGCTGCGGCTGGAGCGCGTGAGCCGCGACATGAGTGGGACCTACCGCTGCCAGACGGCTCGCTATAATGGCTTCAACGTGCGCCCCCGCGAGGCCCAGGTGCAGCTGAACGTGCAGTGTGAGTCCCACCGCCCCACCCAGACTACCGTCCAGAGCTGTCCCTCCCGGTTTACAGTCAGGCCTGCCCCCTCCTCACCCCTTCACCCACCCTGGTCCAACCAAACCCCTCTGCTGATACCCTTAAAC
This sequence comes from Balaenoptera acutorostrata, assembly GCF_949987535.1. Classification (NCBI taxonomy): domain Eukaryota; kingdom Metazoa; phylum Chordata; class Mammalia; order Artiodactyla; family Balaenopteridae; genus Balaenoptera; species Balaenoptera acutorostrata. Next base: position 70,124,464 of record NC_080073.1, on the reverse strand, counting down.
CCTCCTTGACCCCCGTGCTCTAAGACATGGAGGTCCATGACCCTTGCCGCACTTCTACTCCATCTTCATTCCCAGGGACCCAGTGAGCAAAGAAATAACTGACTTTGCCAAGTGAAAAGGGGAGTTTGAAGGAGGAAGGAACCTTTAAGGGAACACACTGCCTCTGATAGTATAATGACGAGAGTTACCTTACCACGTGCCAAGCACTGAGTGTGTTTTTTTTTAATTAATTAATTTATTTATTTATGGCTGTATTGGGTCTTCGTTTCTGTGCGAGGGCTTTCTCTAGTTGTGGCAAGCAGAGTCCACTCTTCATCGCGGTGCGCGGGCCTCTCACTATCGTGGCCTCTCTTGTTGTGGAGCACAGGCTCCAGATGCGCAGGCTCAGCAATTGTAGCTCACGGGCCCAGTTGCTCTGCGGTATGTGGGATCTTCCCAGACCAGGGCTCGAACCCGTGTCCCCTGCATTGGCAGGCAGATTCTCAACCACTGCACCACCAGGGAAGCCTGCACTGAGTGTTTTAATGCCCTAACTCATCTAGCCCTCCACAGCCCTATGTATAGATTCTGTTATTCACCCATTTTTACAAATAGGGAAACCGAGTCACACAGATGTTAAGTAACTTGCCTAAGATCTCACAGCTAGTTAGAGGCAGAGCTGGGGTTTGAACCTAAGCTATCTAGCTCCGGAGATCATGCTCTAAATCCCGACGTTATGCTGCTTTTCATTACAAGGAGGGTGAGGGGACCATTTGAGGCATGAATAGAGGCCCAGTCTGGGAAGCTCGGCTGGAGGTTTTGGCCGGGAAAGAGTAGGTATCTGCAGGTCGGGGAGGTATGAGTGTGGCTATTTTGTATGTTGTGAGTGTGTATCTGCCCTGAGACCCTTCCAGGATGCTGGGGGGTGGGCGGAGGGGTGGCGGGAGTAAGGGCAAGTACGTCGCCTCCCCATGGGGCCGCTCCTCAGACCCCACTCGGTGGGGAGAGGCCCCGCTGACCGCCGCCCCCGCCCCCAGTCCCGCCGGAGGTGGAGCCCAGCTCCCAGGACGTGCGCCAGGCACTGGGCCGGCCAGTGCTGCTGCGCTGCTCGCTGCTTCGAGGCAGCCCCCAGCGCATCTCCTCGGCTGTGTGGCGCTTCAAAGGGCAACTGCTGCCTCCGCCGCCTGCTGTCCCCGTCGCCGCCGAGGCCCCCGACCACTCCGAGCTGCGCCTCGACGCCGTCACCCGCGACAGCAGCGGCAGCTACGAGTGCAGCGTCTCCAACGACGTGGGCTCGGCTGCCTGCCTCTTCCAGGTCTCGGGTGAGTGTCCCGACTGCCCCGCCCCAGCCAACCCCGCCTACCTGGGGCCAGGCTCCGCCCCAACCCCAGCCCTGCCCAGGCTCAGCCTGGGGCCCCGCCCTTTCCGGCCCAACTGCGCCTGGTTTAGGGCCCTGCCTAGGACCCGCTCATGACAGGTACAGATCCGGCGCGGGCCTCCCGGATATATCCAAGCCCTCCTCTACGGCCCTGAACCCTCCACTTGCCTACTCTAGGTCTAGGCCTTCCCCTTTCGAGGCCCGCCTCGACTTGCCCTAAGCCTCGCCTGTTTTAGCTTGCCCGGCTCCTGGCATCTGACAGGCGCGCTCCCTTCACTAGGCCTAGACTTCGCCCCTCTAGCCCCAGGAGCGCCAGGTATGGGCCCTTGCCTTTAAAGACCCATTCACACCTGGCTTACGCCCCGCCTACGTGAGGCATAGGCTCCACCCCTTCCAGCTCTCTGCTTCCACCTGTTTGAGTAGCAGGCATCGCTTTCCCTCCAGCCCTGTCCACGTCAGGTTTAGACCGACCCGCTCAAGCCCTGGGCACCGACGCATCTCAGCCGTCACTTCTCAAGCCCCTCCTCCTTCGTCCTTGGCCCTAGAGGCTGCAGATAGGAAATCTCTTCCTGACTGCGGGCCCAATGTGAGGGGCCTGAGCGGTAGCTTAGAGGAGGGAAGAAGCGCCTCAACAGCTTCTCTGGAACGTCGTGGGTGGCGCTGGGCCAGCCAGCACACATTTCCTGAGCTGTCACTCTAGAGGTTCAGGCCCCTCGGTGCCCAGAAATCCCTTTCAGCCCCATCTCTTCATGTCATTCAGGTGGGCATTTTGGGGCTGCAGATGGGTGTGGGTGGGTCAGAAAGGAGGGAAGGTCGTGGTGAGAGTGGAGGGGAAAGGCCGGACCCACTCCCCTCTCTTCCTCCCTTGGGGAGAGCCGGTACCCTGTCAGAAGCAGCACCCCAGAGGAGAGCCCCAGGTGTGCCTGTCCCCCATTTTACTGCGCCCCCGCTCTCCCAGCAGCCTCCGACTGACTGGGTGTCCCTTTAGCTCTTGTTTGGATCTCCTTACTCAACAGTGGGGGGTCTAGGGCCACAGGTCACTGGCCACCTCCCCAACCCCTCCCCAGCCCCTCCCAGCCCTGCCAGCCAGAGGCCCCTGTGACATTTCCCACCTCCTTCCCCCTCCCCTGTTCTCCCACACTTTCCCTGTCTCTGGCCGCTCTCTATCTCTCTTCCCTTCCTTCTACCTCAAAATCCTTGACCCTTCTTGGTGCCTTCTATCCAATTCTCTTCCCCTGTGTCTTCTTTAATATCCCTTCTCTGTGTCTTCCCACATTTCTCTTTTCCGTCCTTTCCTTGGCCTTTCCACTCCATTCTCACCAACACCACCTCTTGGATTCCCAATCTCCCTTTCCTCCATTTCCCACCTTCCCGCCTACCCCTCATTCTCCCCAATCTCCTCTTATCCCACCATCTCCTCTCCTCCCACCATCTCCTCTCCTCACAATATTCCTTCTTTTTGTCTCCCCCGCACCCTCTCTCTGCACCACGCATCCTCTTCTGTCACCCTCTCCCGCACCTCGTCTCTCTGTGTCTCTCCTCATCCCCTGCCCCTCCCGGCCCCATGCCCCCCTCCCGGCCCTCTCAGCCAAAGCCTACAGCCCGGAGTTTTACTTCGACACCCCCAACCCCACCCGCAGCCACAAGCTGTCCAAGAATTACTCCTACGTGCTGCAGTGGACCCAGAGGGAGCCTGACGCTGTCGACCCTCTACTCAACTACAGACTCAGTGTCCGCCAGGTGGGCCAAGGGGGACAGAGGCTCAGGTGCAGGCTGGCCCTGGGAATGCTCATCAAGCCAGGGGGAAGGGGTTGGAGACACATTGACCATCTTATAGATAACTCTTCAGACCCAGGGAAAAAGTGTTCTGGACACAGGAGCTGGGAGGCTCTAGGGACCTGTCCCCTTTGAACCCATGCTCTGGGCGCAGCCCTGAGAATCAGGCAGGGGTCTGCTGGGTTCATGTGGGGGAAGGGGGGCAAAGCCAGTCCTGCTCAGAAAACAGAGAATCTACTCTTATATCAGAAGCTTAAAGCATGAGCTTAAGTCTCATCTACAGAGTCTCTAGGACACAAGCCCAGAGCCACTATACGAGTCTCGAGTCCAGTCTAATTGCATGTGGTTCTGCCCAGACTAAGGGGTAGTTGGGTGGAGGGTAAGAGTGTGACTCTGAGGCAGACTGCCTAAGCTAAAATTCAGTTCTGTATTAACTTGGGCAAGCTACATCTGTTTGGCCTCAGTTTCTTCATCTGTAAAACGGGGGTAATTATACTATTCCAACTGATAAGATCATTATTTTGAGGATTAAATGAGTTAATAATTGCAAAGCATTTAGAACAGTGCCTAGCACACATTAATTTTTCAATACGTGTTACTATCACTTATTATTAAGACAGCCCTGGGAGGTGGGCATGGAAGGGGTGATTGCTCTATCTTACAGATGAGGAAACTGAGGCCCTGGCTTCCTAGTCCTTTGCTCTTTCTGCTCCCCTACGCTGCCCCCCAAAGTCACACCAGGGCCTTGGCTGGTGCTTAGGTGGAGGGTGTCGGGCATCTGGGAACTCCCTGTATCTACAGTTGAATCAGCAAAACGCCATGGTGAGGGCCATCCCGGTGCGGCGTGTGGAGAAGGGGCAGCTGCTGGAGTACATCCTGACTGACCTCCGAGTGCCCCACAGCTACGAGGTCCGCCTCACGCCCTACACCACTTTCGGGGCTGGAGATACGGCCTCCCGCATCATCCACTACACAGAGCGTAGGTGGTGGTGGCTGTGGTGGTGGGATAGGTGGGCCCATCTCATGCCCAGGGGACCCCTCCATATTCCCCACGTGGTTCCTGAGCTTGGGGTTCTCCAATGTGCAGTGTCCTACTCTGTCACTGCAGGCCAGGAGCCTCTGGCCCCCAGGCCTACTCTGGGGACCCTGTTCCTAAGCCCAGGCACCCTCTGCACAGCCCCACACCTTGGTTCTGACTTGGTTTTCCTGCTTGCTTTCTCAGCCATCAACTCTCCCAATCTGTCAGGTGAGACACCCCTACCCACTTCCCCTTCCCTTTAGGGACACAAAGGCTCCCCTGGTGGGAGGGACCCAAGAGATAACCCAGAGAGAAAATAGTGTGGAGGCCAGAAGTTGGCAGAAAAAGCAGAAGGGAGCAAGGCTGGGCTTGGAGATATTTGCATCCAGGATTTATTCTGGGGCTTAAAGGCTTGAAGTGAGGGTGGAGTCAGGAGGACATCTCTCTAACTCAGGGCCTTTTGTCCTCACTCAGCACCATTCACTGTCCCCAAAAGAAAAATGGAAAGACCAGGCTAATCCACATTCTCTGTTCCCTGGGGCAGAGGTCCTTAATCTGAGATCCATGGACCACCCCTGCAAAGGATGAGGAGGGTCCATGAAACTGGACCCTGGAAGGGCATACAATTACTTCTTTATTTTCCCTAACTTCTAGAAATTTAACATCTTCAATGATGAATGTAGGAATGTGGTATAATCACTACCTGTGACTCTGTCATCAGTGGAAATCCAATGTTTTCACATCACCTAAAAGTTTTTGCAGCCATCTCTAAATATCATTTCCATTTATTAGTATTTCAAACTACAGTAGTTAGACCTAACACTGGACCCTGTGATTTAATTAGATAATAGAGAAGCCCACTTATTATTATATCACAAATTTATTTTTTAAATATTTTGACAACTGTATTTCAATATAATTGATTTCCTTTGTAACCCTGTGTTTTTCATTTTATGCACCTAAATAATTATTCTGAGGTGAGATTCTTAACTTCACTAGATGCCAGAAAGGTTTGTGGCACAAAAAAGATTAGGAAGTCCTGTTCCGGGAATAGATTGTCAGGGGTTCCATTGCCTGGTTTCTGAAGCCCTGGGATCCTGGGCCCGCTGCTTGGATGCTTGGGAGCTGTCTCAGGGGTGACCAGGAAGGCAAAGCTGGACCAGGGGACTTCAGGAGGCTGACTGACTCTCTTTGTCTCATCCCCTCCCAACTCTGCCCTGAATACAGACAACACCTGCCACTTTGAGGATGAGAAGATCTGCGGCTACACCCAGGACCTGACAGACAACTTTGACTGGACCCGGCAGAATGCCCTCACCCAGAACCCCAAGCGCTCCCCCAACACTGGTCCCCCCACGGACATAAGTGGCACCCCTGAGGGTGAGGACATGGCCTGCTGCTAGGAATGGAGAACAGCTTCAGGGAGGGGTCTAGCCCTGGGGAGCCCGGTCTGAGGGGAGACACAGCCCCGGCCTCAGGGAGCCCCGGCCTGAGAGGAGAGAAACAGCTCTGAGCTGCTAGAGGATTGGGAAGAAGAGAAACTGCAGCAGAGCTAAGAACTCACAATTGCTGGCCCAGACTCCTGTGTTGTGCCGTGAGGCAGGGAGGACTGGGTGGGGTGGTGTGAGGCACCTGGGATTCAGGCAGCTGATACTGAGGCCAAAAAGGAATCAGATGGAAAGAGGCCTGGGAGGGGTGAGGGGGAGGCTGTTGGCACATCTACCTCTTCCCTGCAGGCTACTACATGTTCATTGAGACATCAAGGCCCCGGGAGTTGGGGGACCGTGCGAGGTTGGTGAGTCCCCTGTACAACGCCAGCGCCAAGTTCTACTGCGTCTCCTTCTTCTACCACATGTACGGGAAGCATATCGGTGAGTCGAGGGACCAGGTAAGCTGCACGAGTGTGTGCTGGGGCAGGGAGAGGTGTCCACAGGAAGCTGGGGACTGGCCCGGGTAAGGCCTGGGCTTCCCAAGTTGGCTGAATCACAGATCCTTGTAGGGAATATGAGCAGAATCTGGGCAAGGGGGAAGTCCAGAGCCAGCTTGTCTGAGGTTTTGAGATGATCAAGGCTTCCTGAGTCTGCAAAGAAAATGGATCCACCAGGATGAGTCTTGGAGGGGATGGAGAAATCAGCTAAGAGGTTGCATGTATTGAGTGCCTGCCAGGTGCCAGGTGACATCCTGGGTTAGGGATGCATCTGTGGTCTTATTAACCCTCACAACCACCAGGTGAGGGAGGTGTTACCATATAGACCAGAGAGGTTAAGCATTTGCCCAAGATCACACAGCAACCCAAGTCTGTCTGACTCTCCCAAGCCCTAAACACAGGGTTGGAAGGGAGCTGCTCTGTGAGCAGTGAGGGGAAGTACTACTTCCTAAGCATGACCATGAACCTAAGGAGTGCCCTTTGGGAAGAGATGGCACTGGTAGGAGTGCCACATTAGTCAATGAACTCATCAGTTCAGCCATCATTTCCAGAGCTCCTGCTCTGTGCCAGGCATCTAGTGCTGCAGTGAACAGGATGGACAAATCCCTCATCCTCTTGGCACCTACAGTCAAGTGGGAGAGACAGACATTAAATAATTAATTGCACCAGATAGGATTTGGTGACCACTGTGATGTGTGTCTGCAGCAGAAGGACAGAGGCCAAGACAGCTGATAAAAGGAATAGTTGACTGACTCTGGGGGCTGGTTATGGAAGACTCTGCTGAGGAAATGACAATTTTAATTTTATTTATTTGTTTGTTTGCATATTTACAGGAAAGGTAATGTATTTTGCACAGGTCAGAAGGTACAAAAGGGTGCATAAGGAGAGTCCCTCTCCCATCTCAGTCCTCCTGCCACCTACAGTCCCTTCCCAGAGGCAATCAATGTATTAGATTTTGGGGGCAAACTTCCAGAAATGCTTTAAGCATGTAGAAGCCAGTACACATACATTCTGTTTCCCTCCATTTTACACACACTGTTCTGTGCCTTGCTTTTCCCTCTAAACTGTGCATCTTGGTGATCAGGCCTTAACAGACCATAGAAAGCTTCATTGTTTTCCTCGGCTGCATGGTAGAGGAAGTGACTTTAAGCAAGTGTGGACCTAAAGGCTCATTGTGAAGTGTCCACAGCTAGAGTGATGGGTCGGGCCGAACTGATGAACTAGAATGAGGTGGGATGGAACCTTCTGCATCCACGGGGGTCCCCCAGGCCATCCACACAATCCAGTTCACCCATGACTGGGTCTGGACTTCGTGAGAAGCTTCCTGTGGGGTAGGTGGGGGTGAGGGTGACCAGGACCTCCCTGCCCAGCTAGAGTAACCACTTCAAACCAATCCTGGTTTGCCCCAGCCTTTCCCACTTTTAACACTAGAAGTCCCACATCCCAGGCAAACCAGGACAGTTGGTCATTTTATCCTCAGCTCAGGAGGGGCACGGGGGACCCAGCTGGCAAGAAGAGCATGTTGGACACAGTAGGGCCCTGGGAGATCAAGCCTTAAGAGCTGGGATGCCCAGGTGCCTGGGAGCAGAGAAAGCCCTGGGGGAGCCGTCTGTACTCCAGAGCTTGCTTGGTGTCCCCCAGCAGGTGGGACAAACACCAGTCACTGAAAGCTTCTGGGAGGCAGGTTTGAATTCCACCTGAGGAAGAGCCTATAAGTATCAGATCTTCCCAGCAAAAGAATGGGATACCCTGTGCCTGGACAGGAGGACTGTCCAGCAGGGGTGCTGTGGAGGTGACCCCTGTCCCAGGTCATGTTACTCCCCTGCTCGGCCCCCGTCCATCACCATCTTCTCTAGGCCTCCCATACCGGATCCGCCCCATCCTGCTTCTCTGACCTCATTTTCTGCTGCTCTCCCCTGACTCTACTCAGTTCAAGCACACCGGTCTCCTTGCTTTTCTTTAAGTACTTGAGGCCTTAGAAGTCTTTGCTTGTGATATTTCCCCCCACCTAGAATGTTCTTTCCCTCCCCTCATTCAGGCCTCCTTGGAGGGGTCCCTGACAGCCCCATGTAAAATACCTCTGTATCCCTTTCCTGCATCATTTTCTTTATAGTGCTTACTGCCAAAAGAGCATAAGCTTCAGGAAGCAGAGTTCTTTATCTTATTCATGGATGTGTCTCTGGTGTCTAGAATAGTGCCTGCTCAATTAGATGAATGAAGGAATGAATGAATGATGGGGAGGTAGGGAGGGCTGGGCTTGATGAACCCTGAGGTGACTTCTTACCCTGAGAAGCCTCTTTTCAGTCAGTCCTGATGACAGTGATGGAAAGTTCTTCATTGAGCATTCAAACATTGAGAACAGATAGGAATTTGATGGGGACTTTCCCTCAGGAGCCAAATAGGGAGAGAAGATATGAATCCCAGTAACTGCCACACTGTAGAGCAGGGAGTGGTCTGGGCATGGGGAGCTGCAGTTTAAGGTCTTAGAGTTCACAGGAAACACAGAGGGCTCCCAGCTCAAGCCTGGGAAAACTTCTTGGAGGAGTGACATTTCAGAGAGGGCTTGAAGCACAAAAAGGATTTGGCCAGGGGAACATAATAGGGGAGGGCATCTCAAGCAGTGGGAACAACCCAGTCAAAAGCCCAGAGTCTGGAAAGCTGGACTGTGTCCAGGCTGCAACGTATAACTCAGTGTGGCTTTGGAGGTGACAGGAAGATAGGGAAGAATGTAGTGAGCAGGCACCCTTAAGGCCCTGGCTGACCCTGTGAAACGCTGTCAGGAAGAGGGGAGATCCTGGAGCTGGTGGGATGATCAGGGAAGGGGGCAGAAATTCAATTTTGGTTTGAGTAGTGAAAAGGTGGGGTTCCCCCATTTGGGTCCTTGGGGCAGGGTGGTGGAGGAGGAAGAAACGGTTTGGAGATTGAGGTTGGACCCTGGAGGTTGGGGGATTGGAACCGGGGAAGATCTTCAGGAAGGGGAAGAGAGGGAGGTCCCTTTGGGGCTGGTGAGAAGCCCAAAAGGCACTGGGGCTTGGGCCCTGCCTAAGCCAGTGTGGCATCTCCCGGCCCACTGGGTGCTGGCTTCAGCCCTCTCAGGGCCCTGTCTGCTGGTGAGGGTTCTCCACATGCCTTGAACCTTTGTTTGCCCCTCCCCCAGGCCTGGGTCTGCTGCTGGGGAGAGGTGGGTGTTTCTTGCTGTCCTGGTCCCTCCTCTCCCCTCCCCTCCCACCCCACCTGGCAGCTCTGGGCACCAGCTGTCCCCAGTCCTTGTGTCTCACTGGCTCTCCTAGGTCCAAGCCAACTCCTTTAATCTCAGGCAGGTAACATTTGGTGGCCCTCCCACACTGGGGGTCCGTCTATCTGGTGTCACAGATGGTGTGGCTTTGTCTGGGGCAGTGCCATGGAAATGCCAGCTACCAGGTGCCGTCTAAGATTGATTCCCCTTCTCTCTGAGCCAAGTCTTTATGTCATAGGGGGCTTGAGATAGGCTAGAAGAACTGGCGAGGGGGCATGACATTGCCTGGGTGCTCTTCATCAAGGCCTGATCCCTTCCTTCTCTTCCATTGCCCCTCAGCATCTCCACAATCCCAGGCCCCTGGGTCTGTGGGCAAAGGGGCTCAGCACCCCTAGGCTAATACCTCCAAAATTTCACATTTTACCACAGCTATGTAGCACCTATACTAATATCTTTCTTTAAATCAACTCACTCCTTTTTTCTTAGCTTTGTCCTAAGCATCAATATTAGAGAAGTTGTGGGTTTGAAACGCTAGCTTTATTCACCTCTTAAAACATATATATAAGTATGAAATTTTTCATTGAGGTATAATGGACATTATATTAGTTTCATATGTACAACATAATGATTTGACATTTGTGCATATTGCAAAACAATCACCACAATAAGTCTAGTTAACAACCATCACCAGAATTTTTTTTTTCTTATGATGAGAACTTTTAAGGTCTACTCTCTTAGCAACTTTCAAATATGCAATACAGTATTATTAACTATAGTCACCATGCTGTACATTACATCCCCAGAACTTATTTATTTTATAACTTGAAGTTCGTACCTTTTTAGTCCCTTCACCCATTTCACCCACCCGCCACCCTCCAGGTGTTAAATTTTTAAAGTCCGTTCCTGTACCTCCAGAAATCATTGCATGTATCTTGTACCACCAAGCGTGTGCATTACGTGCTTTGGGAATCCTGCTCTGTGTTCAGATATGGGCCCCAGTGTCCTGGGACAACTCCCCTGTCTAGAGGGGGGAAGGGTGCTGTGTGTGGGTGTGTTTGTGTGTGTGAGTGAGTGAGTGTGTGGGGGGAATTAGCTGATTAGGAAGGAAAGGAAGAAATGAAAGAAAATTTGCCAATCATCCTGATAAATGGAAGCCCTGCTGCTGTCCCCTTTCTTTCCCATGCTGAGGTCCCCTCTGGGATAACAGGACACCGAGCCAGTCTGCGATGGGGAGAATGTCCTGTCCAGCGGGGACTGTGCAGCGGGCAGTGGTAGGGAGTTGAGCCTGGTGAATGGGGAAAGGTGAGGGTGCCCCCTCACTGCCCCCTCTCCTCACACCCACCACAGGCTCCCTCAACCTCCTGGTGCGGTCCCGGAACAGAGGGGCACTGGACACGCACGCCTGGTCCCTCAGTGGCAATAAGGGCAACGTGTGGCAGCAGGCGCATGTGCCCATCAACCCCAGCGGGCCCTTCCAGGTGAGTCTGCTGGGCCCAGGGCTCCTCACAGCTCTCCAGGCCCTGGGCCATCGCTCCAGCCAGGGAGCCCTCAGGAGGGCCCAGAGCTTGCTCCCAGGAGCTGAGGAGGAAAGCTTGCAGGGATGGGGGGCCTTCCAGGGAGACGGAGGCTAAGGGCTGGGAGTCTGTGGTGCAGAACCTCCCTCATCCCTGCTCCCTGCTCTCTGACCCCACCCCAGATTATTTTTGAGGGGGTTCGAGGCTCGGGCTACCTGGGGGATATCGCCATAGATGACGTCACACTGAAGAAGGGAGAGTGTCCCAGGAAGCAGATGGATCCCAATAAAGGTGCAGGATGGAAAGAGGGCGGGGGTGCTGAATCTCTGGGGGACTGTGTGGGTGGGTACCTGTGTCGGGAGGCGTTGCTGTCTGAGTTGGGGTTCAGAGTGGCTGGGTGATGGGATGCATGTGCTGGTGACTGTGGGAACAGCTGCTGGTGTGTTTGGTACCCACCTTGGGCCCCACCCTGGCTCGGGCTGTGGGCCGTATGGAGGACATTGAGACCACCAGACCCTCCTGTGAGCTTACTAAGTTTACAGTAGCAGCTACAGTAGCAGCGTCTGTGTCTGGGTACATCCGTGTGTGTGTGTGTGTGTGTCCAGGTATGAATGTGTACCCCTCCCCCTCCACCACTGGTGGCCAGGTGTTTGCAATAATAACAGCTGGAGTTTACCAAGTGATTACGATGTACCAGGCAAGGTACAAACACCTGTATATGCGTGATCGCATTTATTTCTCACAGCAGTCCTCTGGGTGGCTCTTCCTGTTAGACTCATTTTACAAATGAGGAAACTGAGGCCACTGAGGTTGAGTGAATTGCTCTGTGTCTTATTTAGTGAGCCACAGAGCCAGGATTTGGACCCAGCAGGCAGAGCACACCACCTCATGCCTTATGAGTGTGTCTGTGAGCACAGAGAGGGGGCAGAGGAACAGCCCTCCCGTGGCCTGCTGGCTGCTCCTCCCTGGCCCTGCTGAGCTGACCGGAGCCCTGGCCTGTCTCCCTTCTCTTTCTCGTCACAGTGGTGGTGATGCCGGGCAGTGGAGCCCCCTGGCAGCCCCGCCCACAGCTCTGGGGGCCCGTGGCCATCTTCCTCTTGGCGTTGCAGAGATGATGAGCGCTTCGTGGCCCCCCCACCCCGCCCCCGGCACACCAAAGTGTCCGCATCGTACCAAAGACTGACCCCATGCCAGCCGGGGTGCCCAGGGGCAGAGCCGCCCGCCAGTGAGGGGGCCTGCATTGGCTGTGAGGATGAGCAGAGAACAAGGACAGCGGCCCAGCACTGAGGCCCCGGAGACGTTTGTTCGACACACGCACACACTCACACACACACAGATATATTAAAGCACAAGTTTCTATCTGACCTGCCAGCACCTTCTTTGCTGCAGAGACAGGGGACTCGCCTGAATGGCATCCACCACCCCAGGGACCTCAGCGCCACGTAGGCCTTGTCCTGGCTGCACCTGTGGTGTGTTTCTGACCTTCCCCTGTCCCTGACTCCAGGCTGAGCTCAGCCCCGTGGCTTTACCAGAAGGAGCCAGAAGGGGAGCAGACACAGGAGCCCTGCCCTTGGCTGGACTCTGGGGCCCCCTGGGATGGAGGAGGCCAGGGTCAGAGGGGGCCAAGCGGGACTGACTCTGACATGAGGCAGCAGCTGCACACAACTCTGTTCCCAGAGCGAAGGCCAGAAGCCGGAGAGCCCAGGCCACCCATATCCCCGGACCCATTCATTCCTGGGATGTCATATCCCCCCCCTCACTGTGCCCACTTCCAAGGGACCTAGCGCAGGGCCTTGGGCCCGGACAGTCTGGAGACTGACCCCTTCCCCACCCTCCCCATCCCACTGCACCCCACCCCACAAGCAGCTGTATTCCTGAGAGCACAGCCCCTGCCCTGCTCAGCTGGCCTAACCTCAGCCCCCAGCTGAGCCAGGGGGGAGGGGTGGTGGCCAAGCCATCTTCTGGGGTGAGGCTGGCCTCTGAGAGGGGCAGAGGAGAAGTCCTGCTTTTATGATTTCACGCCCCCATATTGGACATTGATTTTAGGAGTAGAGTGGAACCTCCATTTCTTATATACTTGCCATGAAGGGGTGCTCTGGATGGGGTGTGTGTAGGGGGCTGCCCTGTCCTCCTCCACCGCAAAGCACTGTCTAATGGGCTGTTCCCTTCCCCGCCCAGGGTCAGTGAAGGAGGAGGGGTTTGTAGAGCTGGGGGTGGTGTGTGGGGCAGTTGCTGGTCACCGTGCTCCCTGGGAGCTGAGCCTTGTGCCCCAAAACTGGGAAAGGGCTCCGTGCCCTTGGTCCTGGGTTGGGAGACTGAGACAGACATGATGGGACCTAGACCTCCTCCTCACCATCATCCCTGAGCCCCCCTCCTAGCGGTCCATGGGAGAGAGGAGGCCCAACCCCTTCCAGGGTGAGTCATCACGCGTGTGTGCATGTGGCTGTGTGGGTGTGCACGTGTGAGCATGTGTGGGCCCATCTGTTGTCTGTGTACCACTGTGGGTATATCTCTGGCAGGAGTGTGTGCAAATATGTATCTGCGTGTGCAGTTATCCATATGTGAGGCTGGGTCTAACCCCCGTCTCTTGTGAGTGCCTGCGTATGTCAGTATGTCCATCTTCATGAGTGACATGAATGTTCGTGGAGTGCTGGCCAAATATGCCGCTTCAGCCCTACTCTGTAGTCTCAAGCTGCTTGCCACCACCTGAATTTCTACCTTTTATCCTCTATGGGTGACAAAGAGCTTACAGATGACCCTATTGAAATGAAGGCACCTTTGGTGGAGATGTCACAGGGCTCCTCCTGGAGCATTTGGTGGGGACAGCTGCAGAGAAGAGGCAGCACTGCAATGCCAGGAGGCAGGCAGGAAACCAGAGTAAACGCTGCCCATCTCGGCTCTGCCAGGCTGGTGTTATCATCATCACCAACAGCTGGTGGGTGGCCAGGCCAGGGCTGGAGTGGGGCCTCCTGATACCCGACCAGCGTGGCTGCCTTCCTGGCCCAGCCAAGGCCTCTGTCCAAAATGAGTGGCTCCAGGTTCCCAGAACATGCTGCCATTTTTCTGCGGGTATTGTTCCTTAACTGTCCCATCTGTGCAGGGTCTGTTGTCCCAACTAGACTGTGAGCTCCTCCTCTGAGCCTTCCAACCCTCCCCTGACCCCATCCCACCCTCATGCCCAGCACAAGTGGGTCTGTTATGGAAGTCTCTCAACGGGCTTTGCCTAGCGGAATGGATTATAGAAATCAGTGGTTCCCAGCCTGGCAGCAGAATAGAACCGCCAGAGATTCTTTTAGAAAGCACCAATGCTTGGGGCCCTCTCCAGAGATTCCAGTTTAATTGGACTGGAGTGCAGCCTGGCATCAGAAATGTTTAAAAGCTCCTCAGGAGAACCCTAGAGTAGGAACGACTGGCCTATCACCTGCCAGGTGCTTCCCCCGTGCCCTGGCTGGCGTGGGTGCTGGAGATCCAGAGCGCTTCCTCCTTGGGGCTCCGTGGTGCCCCATGCCTACTGCCCCCAGATGACCTTTGAGTACATCTGTCCCCTGCTCTGGCTGCTCCGTGATGGAGACCCTCTCTCCCTCATTCACCGCCACATCTGTAGAGCTGGGTACAGAAAAGGGACTCGGCATATGTCAGCTGAGCCGAAGCACATACACGTGGCCCCTGAGTTCTGGTCTGTTCGGAGAGAGGGGACATGGTTACGTGGACAGAGTGTGCGGGGTGGGGGAGCACCAGGGAGCACTGCCAGAGGGAGGTCGGGGTGGGACCGGGGCAGCCCTGACTCCAGAGTGGCTTGACCTGGGCTAACAAAGTGCCCGAGGGAGCCACTGAGATCCTTGGTCCTTGCGTGTGTCTGCACGTGCCAGCGGGTCTGCAGTGGATGTGGGTGTCAGTGTGTGCTGACATTAACAGTGTGTGATGTGAGCACCTAGGGGTGTGCTAGCCTGTGTGTGGGGGAGTGTCTGCAAGGAATGAGCGTCTTTGTGTGTCGCTGGGTGACTCGTGAGTCAGTGTTTGTCTCTGCGTGCCTGTGAGTCAGCACCTCTGTGTCAGTGTCACCTGTGCCACGTGTGTCTTTGTGTGCCAGTGGATATCAGCGTCCATGTGTTGGTAGGTGGCCCATGAGGACCCCCAGCCCGGGGGAGACCCGCCTGGCTGGATCCAGTGCATCTCCCCAGTGGCAGTCTCACCCTCTGGGTCAGGGTGGCTGAGGCATTTTGTGGCCTTAAAACAGGGAGTCCAGGGTCAGCCCTCAGGGTGTTAGGGTCCTTTACCCCTGTCCCCTCCAGCTTGGTGTCTGGGGGACAAAGGGACTCCTGGGGCCAGGTGCTGTATAGGTAGGAGACAGGGAGCCTCAGCTTGGCTGTCCTGCCCCTGGAACCATAGACGGCCACCTGGGGTGCCGAGCTAAGCCTGCAGACCAAGCCCCCTGCTCCAGGGACGCTCCTTCCGCCTCTGCCCTCTCTGGGATAGCCCTGACTCCTCTTTCTCATTCACTTTGCCCTCTCCCTATGCTCAGTGAAAGCCCCTGGCTCAGGCTGTCAGTGCTGGGATGGACCGTAGAGGTCCAAACTCCTCATGGTAAGAATGAGAGTTAAGCCCAGAGAGGGGGAGGGACTTGCCCCAGGTCACACAGCCAGTTAAGGTGGAGCCAGCCTTGGAAGCCAGGTACTACAGTCCTGGGGTTGTCACACCTCTGGCCACTGCTCATGCCAGGCAGCAAGGAGGAGCTTGGTCAAACATCCCTGTCTCCGGGTGCTGGTACAGATGTTACAGATGTTACTGGGCCCTGCACTGGGAGAGGTACTGTCTCCCTGCCCCCAATTCTGGCCCTGCATCCCAGGCCACAGCCCTTCCTGCCCCAGGTCAAGCCTGGGTGCCACATGGAGGCTGACGCCCTTTGCCCCCACTGGCTATGGCTGCTGCCCCTCCCCCAGGCTCCCAGATGAAAGGGACTCTGTTTCCCCTCCCCCCTGCCTTCACATGAACCTGGGCTGGGAATGAAGGTCAATGTGTCCTGGTGTCCTTATCCTGTTGACTTCCCCCTAAGGACCAGGGGAACCTGGGGGAGCAGGGCTAATCCTCGTGTTTTCCTCTCTCTGGACAGCTCAAGGGGGACGGGGGTATTTTCAGGGTCTGTCCTCAGGAATGGGGTGGGTGAACCTGCTCTGGAGGGTCCCTGTAGGGCCACTGGTTGAGTTTCTGGGTTCAGGGGAGCCCTCCTCAATTCCAAAGGCAGGATAGCGCCCCCCTCTCTGTTGAGTCAGTGCTGCTGTGTGCGTGCGTGGATGAGAGGGTGTGTGTGTGTGTGTGTGTGTGTGTGTGAGAGAGAGGGTGTATGTGTGAGTAAGAGTGTGTGTGTGTGTGAGGGTGTGTATTGGGGCAGAAGGACCACTCTTTCCTGGGGATCCCTTGACCCTTAGGGCTGGAAGGGACCTTAGAGACCATTTAATCCAGTGTCCCCACTGTACAGGTGAGAAAGCTGAGGTCCAGAGAGATGGCCCTTGCCCACCACCACCCCCTCCCCTCATGTCACCTGCATTCATTTCCCAGGGGCCCCCCTAGGAATGCCCTCCCTCCTGGCATCCCCCCACAGCTGCTCACGTAAACACCATCTCAGCCCAACACTGCTGGCCCCTCTGCACCCATGGCCTCCAAGCATCGTTCCTGCCCTAGGGTAGCCAGCTCACCAAGGCCTTTATCTCCAACCCAGGAGAAAGGGCAGGGGAAGGAGGGGACTGCTCCAGCCCTGAGGCCTCAAGACTTGGGAGAAAGCCAACCCCTCTGTGCCCAGGCCCACCCTACCACCAAGGTAAAAGCACAACAGGAGACCCTCATTAACGGGTGAAAGGGATTGGGGTTCTTTTAGTCACATGACCCCATCCTCACCCCTTTGCCTTGCTCTCTGTCTCCGCCCCAGCCTCTGCCCCCTCTTTGTTCCCCTTTCCCCCCCACACTCCCCAGATGTAACCTCTAGTTGCGGACGCGGTTGTTTCAATCAATAAAGCTGCAGTGTTCTAGCGCTCCGGGTCAGGTGGTGTGTGTTGGCGGCAGGTGGGCTGGGCCTGGAGGGGGTATGGGTGAGAGCCTGGGGGTTCCCCTCAGGCCCCTGGAGGGAGCCCTTCTTCCCTTCGGCCCCCAAATCATGGCTCCTGCTCTGTGGCGTGGACAGTGGGGACCTGCAGCCTGGTCTCCAACCCAACTAACTTATTCATTTGTTGCTTCAACAAATACTAGCTAAATGCTGCCTTCGTGGAAGCTCCTGTTTAGTGGACACTAAGCTCATAATTGCACCGGGAAATGTATCCTTATGAGCACAATTAATGCTGTGAGGGAAATTGGTGCTCTGGAAAAAGGTAAGAGGAGGGTCTTATCTGGGTTGGGGCTCCAGGGAAGACTTCTCTGAAGAAGAGACATTTAGAAGATACCTAAAGAATGATTGGAGTTAGCCTTTGGGGGCAGAGGGAATCTTCCAAGCAGAGGAAACAGAATATGCACAGGCCAAGAGGGGTGAAAAAACTTAGAAGGCTCAAGGAAGAGGAAGGAAGACAAAGAAGGAGGAATAAAATTGATCCACTACCTGTACCAACTCTGCCCTTTCCCTTCTCAGCACCCAACCCCACCATCCCTCCTATACGCTCCTACTGCCCACCCCCAACCCCCAATCTCTGTTTCTGTCCTGGCCCCATAAGCCCCACTCTGCACTCTACTTGGCCTCCCTTACTCACCACCAGTTAGCTGCCCACTCGCCCCAAAATCATTTTGTGCCAACCTTTCCCTTTTTTCCAGACCTCTCAGAATGCTAAAATTTCAGAGCTGGGATGTCCTTAAAGTCACTTATTTCAATCATCTACTCCTATGCTTTCCTTGGGAGAAACAGGCTTGCCAAGATCATGGGGGCAGGCAGTGATGGGGAACATTCACTCCCCTGTGAAGGTTTGTGACGTGACCCCAAATTAAGGGCACATGTGTCGTGATATGAACTACTGGGAAATCAGGCAAAGAACAGGAAGAGAGTTTATCGTGTTAGTAGTAACAGGGAGGTAGAGCAGAGAGTTTCATTTCCATGTTTCAGATGGGCAAACTGAGGCTCAGAAAGGCGACAAGACTGCAGGCTCCATGTCCCACCTTTGTCAGCTCGCACCTTGGGTAACTTGTTGCTGCCACACCTGGGATTTCTCTTCTGGAGCCTGGAGCCCACCACTGCTTTGGGTTGGCTCACTGGGTACCAGGAAGAGAGACTCACTCAACCTCACTCAAGTACAGGAGCATTACTGTGAGGCTCTATGTAGTGAGGGGGACGGACTTTCTCAGAAAGCCAAACACAAGAGCCGTAACAGGGATGAATTTCTTGAACCAGATGGGTATTCTGCATTCAAGGTAGTTTTAGGAGTTTACGGCTCCTCACCTGGCAGAGTAAAGATGGCCACAAATCTTTTGTTATCCTACCTATAGGGAGCAGGACTCTAATTCCCTTCCCTTTGAATCTGTATTGGTCTTAGTGACTTGTTTGGCCCATAGAATGTGACATTCTGAGTTGAAGATGCCTTGCAGCTTCAGCTCAGGCCTCTTGGAATGTTCTCTCTGGGAGCCCCGAACCAGCATGTAGGACATCCAACTCCCCCAAGACCGACATGCTGGAGAGGCTTCGTGAAGGGCTCTAGTTGACCATCCCAGCTGAATCCAGACCTCCAGCCATCTCCTGCAAAGCACGGGACATGGGCATGAAGCTGCCTTGCCCCCTCCAGACCAGCCCATCCACAAGCTGAACACCTCTGTCGTTGCCACAGGGAACAGAAGTATTGCCCAGCCCAGCTTGCCCAAATTCCTGACCCATGAAGTCATGGGGTAAAATAAAATAAGTGTTATTTTAAGTCCCTGAGGTTAGAGATGGTTTGTTAAAACAGTAACTACCCTGGCCTGACTCAGCCACTTTCCAGCATCTGCTTCTTTTTACCCATGCAGTTCTCTCCTGACTCACAGTGTCTGCACTTTCATGACTTCTGCTTTCCAGACATCTCCAGCTCTCAGTCTCCCTCACAGCCTTCCAGTGACAGCTCCCAGCATTCACAGACTCAAGTCCTCTAGAGAAAGAGCCCACTGGACTGGCTCACCATTTTGTGGCCGGTCATAAGTACATCACTGGGAAACCTGTTGATAGGTTGCCCTTGGGTTAAGTACCACCCCTGATCCAATCCACTGGGTTGGAGGAGGGGGTCATGAATATAAAACATGGCTGCCTGGGGGCCACTGCTTCTGAGAGACTGTGCGTGGACCCACTTCAGAAGGGCAAGGGGCTGGCAGGCACCATAAACGTACTTCCTTGGTTCTTCCCTCTTTCATTCCTCCTCTAATGATGATCTATTCCCAGGGGCACAGTTATGCAGCGTGTGCACCGTGAAGCTGATCCCATCCAAGGGCGGGTCTCAATGCCAATTGTACAAGGTGGGTCAGGTAACTTCCAGGAACTGAGTCTTGTGTTATGCACTTGTGGTGACTCAGATATTTTTATTTTCGTGTCTACAGATGAGGAAACTGAGGCTCAGAAAGATGCTGTGGTTTCCCAAGCTCATACAATTAGGAAGGGGAAGAACCTGGAGAAGAATCTAGATTTTTGACTTTCAGGGCAGTGTTTGTTTATGTCAGCCAGATCCTCTCCTCTTCCTCCCCTTTCGGATCATTCTGCTTTTCTCACCGGCTCGTCCCCAGGAGCTGGGAGAAGCAGGGCCCTTTCCTGTGTGGCCCTTCACTTCAGATGGAAATTGTTCCTGGGCCTGACTTTCTATTTCTAGCTGCCTGACCTTTTTGCATATGTCCTTTGTGGAAAGCTACTATAATACTTTTTTTAGAAAGAGGTTGGGTATAAATAAATCCAAGAAAAAAGTCGAAACTCTTCTTGAATTCACCCCAACCCCGCAGGGAGGCATCCCTCCGTACTGCTTCTTGAACTGCCTGCTCCCAAGTTCACCTTTCCTGGGCCTGGAGCCCTATCAGCGCCCAGCAGGTCTCTGTGCTCTGAGGTCAACTTGGCAGGCCCCCCCCCCAAATGCAAATCCTACCACTCCATCCATCACCCTGTCTCTCTAGTAGTTCTGGTCTTTAAAAATATTTTGAGTTTCCCATTTCTCTGAGGCCTCGTGAGGCCAGCCAAAGCTCGGCCGAATGGACTCAGCACTTTGCAAGGCCCCATTCCGCCTGCACATGCTGTCCTAAGTAGAGCCCCACTCTCAGTGTCCCCGCCTCCCAGGACACCCACCAATTCACTCTCAACTGGGAGGTGGTGAGAAGTAGAGTAAAACATGAGTCAGAGAGGCTGCGAGTGCCAAATGTCCACGCAGTGGGAGTCGCTGCTGCCATTTAGAGATGTCTATAACGTATTGTTGAGAGAGAAAGGCAGACTAGAAAAGAGCATGCTTATTACTCTGGCATTTTTTAATATAAAAATATCTGTGTGTACTTGTGTGTGTGTGTGCATTTTTTTTTAAGTCCAGAAGAATATTCACCAGGTTATCTGTCGTTCTCTCAGTGGTGAAATTTCAGATGCTTCTGACTCATATCTTTAGACTTTTCTGTATTGTCTGAATACTTTTACAGGAATATGTATTATTTTTAATAACCAGGAAAAAAATCTATTTTCTCTAGAAAAGAAAAGCCAGAAGTCATCATCAAGGACTATAGATTAGAAATAAAGGTCACTTTCTGTTCTTAGCATTATTTTTATAACTACACATCACAAAGATTGGGAAAGGGCTTTGAACTTAGGCCTTGAAATCTTTTTCCTGCTGATTTATTCAAATAAAAACAGATAGTCAGAAAGAAAGGGAGAAGAATTGACCTGCGTTGATCAGGAATGAGGAGGTGGGATGTTAAGCCAGGTTTTGACTAAGAAATCCCAAGGAGAAAGGATAACACTACTCGCAGCAACAAACACTAACATTTGAGATATGCCCAGGCCCTGCGCATGTGTGAGTGTGTGAACGCGGCCGTGGGTGTTGGCACATGGGTGAGTGCGTGTGCATGCCCTCTTTTGGACGCTGTGGTGTTGGCAGCCCCCGTGCAGTGCTGGCATCTCCCTCCCTCTCATGAATGCAGGGCCATTTAATGAGGCGTCACTCCAGCCAAGGTGAGTGTGTGGACAAACACACCCACTGTGGGGGGAGTGGGAGGGCTGGCCTGTGTGGCCTGGACAGGGCCTGGAGGGGATGGGCCAGAACTGCCTTTGGGCCCTTCCCAGACTCCTTCCCGACCCAGGTGGCAGAAAGCCCCTTGGAAACTCTCAGACCCTTGACTAGAAGCATCCAGGCCTCTGCTGATCTCTGCCTCAAGACAGGGGTCAGAGAAGGTGTCCTGATTCCACGGGAGAGAGGGAGAGAGAGGGGTTGAGGAGAGGTGGAGAGAGACAGAGACCGAGCCCAGGAAGTGGAAAGAGCACTGAGAGAAGGAACAGGGATGCCTGGACCCAAATTCTGGCTTGTGACCTCCAATAAGCCAACCCCATCTGGGCCTCCGTTTCCCTGTAAATTGGGGGGCAGGATGGAGAAGTTTAAACTTAAAGGGTCTTCCAGCTCTAGGATTGAATGAAGTGAGGGGGTGGGGTGTTCCTGAGAAAGGGGGCTCCCCCAAAGGGGTCAATGGGAACCCCAGCGACATAGCCCTGTTTCTGTCTGTGGGACTGAGCATCTTTCTATGTCCCCCTTCCCAGCACTGGGGACCCCTGTTACCCAGGCCCACCCCCAATCCCTGAACTGGGCCCCACCCCTGCCAAGGGGCAGGCCGGGGTCCTTGTGGGGCGCTGGCGGGCAGATGCCGGCTGAGCAGGGCTCCGTGCCAGTGGTGTGGTGGGAGATGAGTGGGACCCACCGGGGTCTGGCTGAGACCTAAAGCAGGGGGTCTTAGCAGGGTGGAGTGGGCGTCAGGGTTGAGCCAAAGACAGAGGAGGAAAGAGGGACAGTCCTCAGGGAGGATGGCTTCCTAGTGGGAGGTGGCTACAGGTGGACTTGGGGGGTTGGGGGTGGCAGCTACCAGGATGGGGGGAGGAACCCCTCCCCTCCATGGCTCCCCAGAGGCATCAGAAAAGCCCTTTCTACCCTGGTGGTGGGGACAGCATAGTAAATCCAGAAGCCTTCCAGGAGGTCATTGGCCAACCCTGGACATCCTCTCCTGGAGTGAGGGTGGAAGTGGGTGGGAGGCAGGACCTAACTGGGTCTCAGAGATGTCCCTTCACCTCTTCACCCTGGGTCCAGAGATGGGGACAAGATGGGGGAGGGGGGTGGTGAAAATTCCCCATTTCCCCTCCCCCTGAAATGGGAATCTGAGGCCCTTTTCTTTGTCTAAAACTTGAGAAGCAGAGAAGGTCAATCTCCCCCCACACACAGGCTGCTACCGCTGTGGGGACTCTGGCAGGAGGCAAGTGCAGCGTCTGGTGACTTCTGGCCTGTGGAGTAGTGACGGTGGGGTGCTGAGGTGGGAGTCCTTGTCTCCGACCCTCTGTCCAGACCCCCAGTCTCTGAGGGAAGTGAGCAGCCTGCCCTCCGCTGTGGCCTTAACCACACGCCTGCTGGCACAGAGTCACACCTTTAGAAGCCTCCAGACGTCTCTCCTCTCGCCTCTCTCTCACCTACCTGTCATCATGGGGACAGCCTCCAGGCCTGGCAGAGGTGTCTGCAGTCTCCAGACCTGAGCAGGGCCCGGCCCCTCTTGGCTGGTGAGAACTGAGTCAGACTGGAGATTCAGCGCTGAAGAGAACCTCTGGTCACCCCCTCCATGGCTGGCCAGAGTCTTCCCTACAATATCCCTCCAGCCCTGCTCAAACTGTGCCAGTGGCCAGGAGCTCAGTACTTTGCAGGCAGGTCACACCCTCTTGGCCAGCCACTGTCCCCTACCAACCCTCTGCATCTTGTGTGATGGTGGGGGGAAGGCTGTGGCAGAATGGGGGTGAGGACTCTGTCCCCCACTCCAACATTTCAGAATGGGCTGGGGAACCCCAGGCTGTCTCCCTTGAGTCACTCCATTGAGGCCGTGGCTCTGCCTTGAGAAGCGATGTAATGCCCAATGGGAGGGGCAGACACTGGGGTCTTGGCGCCTGGGTTCTGGCCCAGGCTCTGCCATGGACTTTCTTTAGCTCCTGTCTCTGAGCCTCAATCTTCCCACGTGTAAAATGGAAAGAGTTTGGATTGATTGATTTTCTTAGGGTCCTAAAGCTCTGACTTCCAGTGTTATTTGCTGTAAGAGTAAAGAACTGGGCATGAAGAGCCATCACTAATGGCCAGAATCATTGTTTGTTTGTATCTATGGGTTAGCAGAGGATAGATTCCTGCAACACACATTTAATCTGAGGGCCACTGCCCACATCTGGGATGCAGCACCCTTGTCTGTCCCCCAGGCTCTGTCCAGGTTCTTAGGTTTGACTGAGCCGTGTTCCCTTTTCCAAGAACTGCATCATCTTCAGGCCAGGGTGGATTTCTCTCTCTCCCCTGTTGTCATGTGGGTCACCCTGCCCAGCTTCCAGGTTCCCTGTCCACTCTGGATCCATCTAGTCATTTCTGAGACTACCACCCTCTCCACCCACTCTGACTGCAGAAACTCTGACCTCCTTCTTTCCTCTAAACTCCAGGAGTAAAAGAGTGGATATATGTATTTGTATGGCAAATTCACTTTGCCGTACACCTGAAACTGGCACAACATTGTAAATCAATTATACCCCAATTAAAAAAAAACAAAAACAGGAGAATCTCTATCCTTTTCCCTCCATTGTCCGCTTCTCCCTTCTTGGATTCTGACCCTGAGAGGACATAGTAGCATTTTTTTTTTACTATGTAGTATTTGTTCATTTATTCACTCATTCACCCACTTAGTCACTGTTGCAGACATTGCTGGTTACTGATTTCACAGTCACTCCCTTCTTTTTTGCCCACCTCCCACCATAGAGCTTGAAAAACTGAGGTACTCATTTCTCATCCTCCCTTGCAGCTAGAGCTGGCTTATGTGACACAGTTATGACCAATAGATACAAGAGGAAGTCTGCTGGGAGCTTTTGGGAAAGGTTTTCCTCCCTGTTGAAAGAAGGAAACTCCGGAGAATAATCCTATCTTACCACCCTGGCCCTCATCCTGCTTCCTGCCCATGGGCATGATTGTGTGAGGTCATGATGCCTGGCACAGTGGTAGCTACCTTGTGACCATGAGGCACCAAGCACAATGATAAAAACCAACACTCTGAAGATGGTGGAGTGGAAAAGTAGAATGAACCTGGGGTTCTTAATGATTGTTTGAGCTGTTGAGTCATTCCTGAAACCACCCCATCACCCCTTCATACTACTTGTTAAGTAAACAAATGTCATAATTGTTAAAGCTTTATAAATATTATTATTATTATTTTGCTGTCACCATAACAGCACAATTTAGACATTCATTCAGTTGGTCATTTACTTACTCACGAATTCACTCGTGCATGTATTCACCTTCTTGCTGAATTGATTAGGATAGTGGTTCAGATGTTCTAACAGAGACCCCGTGTAACAGTGGCTAAGTTAAATAGGAATTTATTTCTCTCTCACATAATAGTCTGAGTGTAAGTAGTCAAGGGCTGGGGTGGCAGCTCTGAGATGTCAGGAACCCAGGATCCGTCTAACTCATTGCTCCACCAGCCCTGGGGTGTTCTCTTGTCCACATGCTTCAAGGTGTCCCCACTGCATCACATCTCAGTTTGAGGGAAGAGAGAAAGGCAAGAGGGCCTTGTTCTCTCTTTTGAAGGTGTGATCTGGAAGTTAACATATCCCACACTTTTTTATTCACATGTCATTGGCCAGAACTAGCTACAAAGTTCTGGCCCCTCCTAGCTACAAAGGAGACTGGGAAACGCATGCTCTATTCTAGGTTGCTATGTGTCTAGCAATAAATTATAATTTTTGTTTTACTGTAAAAGAAAGTGAGAAAAGGTATGGGGGGCAATTAGCAGTCATTGATTTTCCCCCTCATTCATTCATTCACTCACTTGTTCATTCATCAAACATGTATAAACACATACTTTGTAGAAAGCACTGTGCCATGTGTCAAGGCCCCAGATTTCAGGAGCTCATGATCTAGTGGGAGAATAAGGCAAGTCTAGACATTCACATCCAACATACTTTTGTGAGCACCTCCTCTGCCCAGACATGCATCCAAACCAAAAAGCAAAGAGTACCTATGACATTACATTTGGGGGGCTGTGTGTTGGCCCACCTGTCCTCTCACGTGGACTACCCCTACTGAACCAGTGATGTAGAATGAAGGAAGGGAGAACAGTGACGACGGCAAGTGAGAGCATGTCTCTCAGAACAAATCTGTGCTTAGAAAAACCCTTCTTGGGGACTTCCCTGGTGGTCCAGTGGGTAAGACTCTGTGCTCCCAATGCGGGGGGCTTGGGTTCAATCCCTGGCCAGGGAACTAGATCCCGCATGCATGCAGCAACTAAGAAGTCCGCATGCCACATACTAAGGAGCCCATGTGCCACAACGAAGATCCCATGTGCTGCAGCAAGACCCGCCACAACCTAAATAAATAAATAAATAAATAAATAAATACATAAATTTTAAAAATCCTTCTTAGGTTCTAATGAGAATCCTTCCTGCTGAAATGTGAACTCTCTCTTCTTGGGTGTGACAGGCATCAGTACTGGCATCTCCCCCGGGCCCCCTTCTGATGCCTCTGAAGATAAGCTGTCAGTCTCCCACTCTTGGGGTTGCAAAGTGACTCACTTCCTTTGGGAAGCAGAGACTCTGTGTGAATGGTCCTCACTCTGTGTTTGGCACTCCTGGGCACCACAGGAGTTTGGTACATGGATGAAGAATCAGGAGTGTGTGCTAGATTGTATTTTGCAAAATTGGCCTCGGCAATATTTCTTCCAGGACCTGACCACTCCTCATCAGAAGTGAATCAATTTTGGGGACTTCCCTGGTGGCACAGTGGTTAAGACTCTGCCTGCCAATGCAGGGGACACGGTTCAAGCCCTGGTCTGGGAGATCCCACATGCCACGGAGCAACTGAGCCCATAAGCCACAACTACTGAGCTCACACGCTGCGACTACTGAAACCCACGTGCCTAGAGCCCATGCTCCGCAACAAGAGAAGCCACCGCAGTGAGAAGCCCGTGCACCGCAACAAAGAGTAGCCCCCGCTCGCCACAACTAGAGAAAGCCCGCGCACAGCAACAAAGAACCAATGCAGAGAAAAATAAATTTAAAAATATATATATATATGTAAAATTGAATCTATTTTCTCTGTCCTCGAAATTGGGCAGATTGTGACTGCCTCCACCAAGAGAATGTGATACAGCTCTGCCTGGGTCCATCTATCTGCCACTCTCTTTCTGTCCAACTCTCGATACTCTCCCTGGGAACCCATCTCCACGCTGGCAGAAAGCACAAGCCGCAGAGAGGGACCACATATAGGTAACCAGGACGGCAGCCCCAGGTGAGGTGTCAGCTGAGAGCCAACATCAGCCCCCAGTCACCTGAGTGAGTTTCGGATCATTTCACCCCCATCCTTCAAGCCACCCTAGCTTGAAGTGCTGGGTGGAGTAGAGATGATCTGTCCCCACAAACCCTGTCCAATTTGAAGATTCCTGAGCAAAAGAAATACCATCATTGTTTTAAGCCACTTAGTTTTGGAGTGGTTTGTTATGCAGCAATAGACAACCAGATTTTATTTATTTATTTATTTAATTTATTTATTTTCTTTGATTATTTAGGCTGCATCGTGTCTTAGTTGCGGCATGCGGGGTCTTCACTGAGGTGTGCGGATCTTTCGTTGCAGCGTGGGCTTCTCTCTAGTTGTGACGTGCGGCTTGTCGCTCTCTAGTTGTGGCGCCCCGTGTCCAGAGTGCGTGGGCTGTGCAGTTTGCGGCATGCGGGCTCAGTAGTTGTGGTGCGCGGGTTTTAGTTGCCCCACAGGATGTGGGATCTTAGTTTCCCAACCAGGGATTGAACCCACGTCTCCTGCATTGGAAGGCAAATTCTTTACCACTGGACCACCAGGGAAGTCCCAGACAACCAGGTTTTAAATGGCCACAAATTCTTTGCCGCTCCTCCCATCAAGAGACAGAGACTGCTTTCCCAGCCCTTGAATCTGGGCTGGCTTTGCTCAGTAGAATACAGCAGAAGTCATGTGCAATGGCCAAGTCTAAGCCTCAAGGACCTTGCAACTTCTCTTCTTGCTTTCTTGCTGAGCTATCCTGCTAGATGCTGGAGACAACAAGGCCCAGCTGACGGCCAGCACCAACCTCCAGACATGTGTAAATGAGTTCACCTGAAAGCATCCTGCCCCAGTCAAGCCACTGACTGCAGCCACGTGAGGGATCCCTGGTAAGAACCCAGCCCAAATTGCTGACTCCCAGGATTGAGAGTAAATAGGATGGTTCTTATTTTAAGTCCTTGAGTTTGGCACATACCAGCAGATAACTGATAATATCAGCTTCCTATTTCTGAATCAACATATGAATTGAGAGGTATTTTGAGTGCCCAGTGCTGTACCAGGTGTGGGCACAGGTAAAGTGGATGAGATCGTTGACCCCAGGAGCTGACTGCCTAGTTGAATGTCAGGGAAAATGAAGTCTCATACTGGAGTAGATTGCTAGTTGACAACCCAAACCGTTCTCGCTCGGTGATGGGATAGTAGCCCAGCAGCACATGGCTGCCCAGCTGCACCTTGTTCTCAACCTCCCTTGCATCCATGAACCACGGGGCTAAGCTCTCTCTGTGAGATGTGGTGGGAAGTGATGGAGGCCAGCAGACTACGAGCGTGTAGTCAGAGGTCTCCATCCCCTTTAGAGAAGAGCTTCTTACCACCCTGGCACTCAAACTGCATCAAGGAGATTATAATTCTCTTACTTGCATTTTGGATTCTCTGTTATAGGAGTTTAGTTTTACCCTGTTTAATAAAACCAGCCTCTCCTGCAAGGCGGCCTGCAGCAGCCCAAGTCTAAATACTTGCACCTGGGTCTGGCAATGGAGGTTGGGGGAAAGTGGGTAATGCTTCCTTCTTAATACAGTGTGAGCTCCATAAGGGCAGGGCTTTTATTCTTTTTCTTTAGACTTATTTCTTCGATCCAGTGCTGGAAATGCAGCATGACACCCAGTAGATGCTCCATAAGTACTTGTCCAATGGGTAAGTGAAGTGACCCAAGGAAAAAATAGTATTTCGTCATCCAAGGACAGTGCTTACGTGGCCTCTTCAGACCGGGGCTCCCCGAGGGCGGGGCCGCGTCTCCCCTCAGACTGGGGCTCCTGAGGGCAGGGTTGTGTCTCCTCTTCTGACTGCACTCCCTGTTGCAGATCTGGGTCTCTTGTCATACTGGGTCACCCTGAGGCAGGGCTGTCTCCCCCACTCTGTCTGGAAATTCCTGAATGCAGAATTTTGTCTCCCCCTCATACTGGGGCTTTCTGAGGGCTGTGATGTATCTCCCCCCTAGACTGGGGCTTCTCTAAGGCAAGGCTGTGTCTCTTCCTCCTGCCCAGCCTTCAGAAATCTGGAATCCCCTGAGGTCAAGTCTCCTGGTCCCTTTATTTTCTCAGGACCGGAGCAGTGCCTGGCTTCTGATACCAGAGCAGGCAAGAATATTTGGTCTTCCCCCCCACTCCTAGCCGCCTCTAATTTGGGCAGTGACTGTGACAGGGGTTGCAGATGGCATCCAGTGATGGCAGAGGGTGGTTAAGCACCCTTGGAATGAAGCTTAGCCTCATTACAGCTTGTTTGAGAGAAGAGCCAATTAGGGAAGCAATTTTCCTTGAGCAGTCTGGAGAATGGAGTGAAAAGACACGCAGACAATAAACCAGCAGCCTCTCCTAGGCTGGCTCCATGGAGGCCCCTGCCCACCCCCTTGCCTCCTAGGAGTGCCCCCAGCCACTCAGATGAGGCCAGTGGGTAGAGAGGGGCAATGACGCCCCACCTGAGGTCAAGGTTCTAGAGTACTTCATGACCAGCCCCTCCCCCATGCTGCCCTCCACTAACTTATCATGGCAATAAACAAACACTCTCAGCTTCTGAACTTCATGCTCACGGCATTGGGGAGATTTTCTTGATCACTAATCAGCCTTCTTTGGGGCTGCAGTTTCTTTTTGTTATATCCTTTGTGAGGAAAGAAAACAGGAAATACTCTGAGGAGATGCCCAGAGGCCCTCTCACCTCCCCTTCTCCATTCACAAAGTCCTGTCCCTTTTGTTCTCTGGCAGATTCCAGAACGATGGTTTCCTGGGAGTTCTCTGTTGGCCAGAACTACTGGATGGGGAGCAAATGACAGAAACCCAGCTTAAATGACTGAACTAAGGGGAAAAAAATAAAAAATAAAAAAGGAGAGGCGGGTGACTTATGAGAAGGATTCAGAATATCTCTCATAATCAAAGGAAGGGAGGGCCGAGCAGGCAGGAGAGCCTTGGTGACAACTGGATCCCAGGACTCAAACGCTGCCCAAACTTTCTGTCATTTTCCCCTCTGGTTTCTACCTCTCTGCCTGTTGACTGAAGTCTCTCAGACCCTCTTCCTCCACATGGCAAGCACTGTGGCTTTCTCCCTCGTGTCTCCCAGCTTCAATTTGAAGAATCCCAGGGAAGAATTCTGATTGGCCCCGCTTTGGGCACAGGCTAACTCCTCAACTGGTCATCTATGGCCAGTAGTGGGGGGCGGTGCCTGATAGATGCTTTCTACCAGGATCCCAGAGCTGGACAGGTGGGGTCCATCCCCCAGAAGAAGGGGAATGCCAATCCCAGGAGAGTGGTGGGGGTTGGGAAGACCATAAAAGAGTTATCAGTTAGGAGGGCACAGCTGTCTCCTTCCCTCACAATGTGCCTGACAACTTGTCAAATAGTTTATCTGCCTCATCTCCTTTATTTCTTGAAACAGGCATGAAATAAATTCCTATTATTATCATCCATGGTATTCAGATGAGGAAACTGAGGCTTGGTGAAGTTAAATAACTTGGCTCAGGTCACACAGCTGTTAAGTGAGAGAGCCACAATTTGAACCCCAAACTTTGGGTGGCACAAGTGGGGGAGGAAGGAAGAATCAATCCATAGGATGAGCTGAAGTTGGACATGTGAAATAGAACTTCTAATACCAGGAGGTCTGTGCCAAGTGTCAAAGCAGAGTGTACACAGAGCTGAAGGAAGCCAGATTCCATGGGGCAGAGTTGAGCAGGCTCTAGCAATCAGGATAGGCTTCCCAGAGGAGGTGTCATTTGTGAGCATAGCAGGATGGTTTGGGCTGCTCCAGAGAGTGAGCAGGCAAAGAGCTGCAGGTGCTGGCAGTTGGGAGTTGGGCTGGTGCCCATCCTGTGGCAGCACAGGCCTTAGTCTTGGAAGCCAGGCCTTTAACTAGCTGAGCCACACTGGAGGAGCAGCGCCTAGCACAGTGCCAGGCACACAGTAGGCACTCAATAAAGAGTGGTAACTTTTTTTTTAAATTTTATTTATTTATTTATTTATTTTTGGCTGTGTTGGGTCTTCGTTTCTGTGTGAGGGCTTTCTCTAGTTGTGGCGAGTGGGGGCCACTCTTCATCGCGGTGCACGGGCCTCTCACTGTCGTGGACTCTCTTGTTGCGGAGCACAGGCTCCAGACGCGCAGGCTCAGTAGTTGTGGCTCACGGGCCTAGTTGTTCCGTGGCATGTGGGATCTTCCCAGACCAGGGCTCGAACCCGTGTCCCCAGCATTGGCAGGCAGATTCTCAACCACTGCGCCACCAGGGAAGCCCCAGGAATGGTAACTATTACCCAGACTAGGTGGTGACAACACTGCCAGGACTACTCTGTCAGCCTGATGATGAATGGAGACCATGAGAGAGAACGCTCTCGACTACTGAGCACCTACTGTGTGCTACACACTTTACCACATTCTGCAGAAGGTAAATCCTGAGAGCAGGGATTTTGTATGTTTGTTTTGTATGTGTCCTGCACATAGTAGGGGCTCACTACACATCTGGTGAATCTGCAAGGGGGGGCCTCACAACCCCTCATTTTACAAATGGAGAAACTGAGACTCAGAGAATTAAAGGGACTTGTCCAAGGTCACAGGGCTAGAAAGTGAGGGAATCAGGTTCTGCTGATTTCCCAGAGCTATTTTTTCAATGAGCAACCCCAGCTGCTTCCCCAGGGACAGGTGGTTGCCAGGCAGAGGAGGAGGTTGGGGTCCTGCCTCTCCCATCAGACTCACTGATGAGAGAGGTGTGTTTTGCTGTCCCTCCACCCTTGTTGGACCCTGCTCAGGGTTCAAGCTCTTCAGACCTGATGAGGGCCAAAGAAGAGAGGGGACCAGCAGAGGCTTCATAGGTCTGGCCCCTGCGGGGTACCAGACGCTTCCTGGGGAGTCTGAGGGAGGTGGCCTTAGCCGCGGGGGCAGCCTGCTAATTAGGACACGGTCTTTATGACTCAGTACTCTGAGATGTCATTTTCTAGACTTGGGGTTGGGGGTGGGAGTGGAGAAGGCACACACAGAGTTGTTTTTAATTACATTTGGTTTGCTAATTTCTGATA
Source organism: Balaenoptera acutorostrata (assembly GCF_949987535.1). NCBI lineage: Eukaryota > Metazoa > Chordata > Mammalia > Artiodactyla > Balaenopteridae > Balaenoptera > Balaenoptera acutorostrata. The sequence continues at coordinate 70,093,137 of NC_080073.1, read as the reverse complement.
GAAAATAAATATTTACCGGGAGCCATATTTCTTCATTTCACGCCGGCTGACTTCTGAGTTTATCAGGAGCCCAAACTGGCACTTCCAGCTCACCTCCCCACGCGCCCGCTGCCCCCCCACTGGAGTCACACACCGGAGCTCAGAAGTTGGCCGGGAAGGGGGAGAGATGGGAGGAGATGAAGGGGTGGGGGAGGGCAGGCCCTGCTTCTGTGGGTGGCAGGTCCACTTTTCAATGTGGACAGAGGGGAAGGGGGCCTGAGGACGGGGAGCTCCTCGCTCCTGATGCCCAGGTAGCACAGTGGCTGGAGTGGGGGCAGGGAGTCTGAAGGGGGCATGCCCTCCCCTTCCACCCATGAAGATGATTTCTAAGGATACTTCTGGCTTCCACATCCTAGCGTGGTGATGGGTCTCTCCAAGGACTGGCCTTGGAGGGCTTTTTTGGTGATAGGGATGGCAGGGAGCTTTGAAAGGTCTTCCTGTCCACTCCTTGGTCTCCAGATGGGCCCATGCAAGGGAGGTGGAGGGAGGGAGAAAGGAAGAAGAAGGGGAGAGGGGAAAAGGTAAGGGAAGAGAGGAAGGAAGTCAGGGTGAATTCCCCAGGGGGGAGGTAAGTGGTCCCCATAAAGTAAAGACATCTGCCCTTCTCTCTGCTGAGGGTGAAGGTCTTGAAATTCACAGGGGACACGTAAAAAAGAGGGTGCCTCCTGATGATGGAGAGGGGAGAGGAAACTAGAGGTCCCTTGGTTGAGGGCTGGGCCTAGGCAGGGTGGAGAGCTGGAGCGGGGCACTTTCTCAGCCTCAGCACTGTTAACATCTGGGGCTGGATAATTCTTTGCTGTGGGGGGCTGTCCTGTGCCTCGTGTCGCTGGTCTCTACCTACTAGGTGCCAGCAGCACTGACCCACCACCCATCGTGACAACCAAAAATGTCTCCGGACATTGGCAAATGTCCCTTGGAGTGTGTATGTGTGCAAAATTGCCCCGATTGAGAAGCACTGTCTAGGATGCCTGGGGGTGAGGATGGGGGTAGAGAGGAGCTGCAGGAAGATAAGGAGGAGATTGTGGGGACCCTGGACTGAGAGGTGATGGGGTCCCCTGAGGGATGGGGAAGAAAGAAGGAGATTTGGCGACTAGAGAGTAGAGAGGCCCCTGCCCCCAACCTGGTTTCTAAATCCATGTTAAGCCATGATTGGTTGTTTTTTTTTTTTCCAATTACATTTCAATTTAGCTCAATTACTTTTCCATTATTGTTCAAGCGACTCGGTTTTAATTGAAGCTGCTGGTTCTTATCTCTCTCATTCTCCCACATAGAAGAGGGGAGGGAGGAGGACAGCTGGGTTTAGAGGAAGCCCAGGTTGGTGGAGTTCTGGGGGCAGTGGGCATCTTCAGCAGAAGGACCAAGGCCTTGAGGGGTGGTGCACACCCAGGAGCTCTCTGTGGCATCCCCGACTGGCCAAACAAATCTTCAGGAGGGGAAAGGGAGAGCTATGATAATAACACTTGTCAAGTACTGGACATCACTGTAGCTAAAAGCAATAAGGTATCTACTATTATCAAACTCACTTTCCAGATGGGAAAACTAGGCACAGAGACATTAGAAAACTTGCCCTGAGTCACATACCTGGTAAGTAGCAGAGCTGGGAGGTAATCTAGCCCTTTGCCTCTTGAGTTTAGGTGCTTAGCCTCAGGCTCTACTCCCTGTCCCTCGAAGTTATGCCCACTGGCCCCCTCCCAGCCCCAGCCCCATCTCCCTGGCACTCCCTCCCTCCCAAGCTCTGAAGCTCTAACTCAGTTCCTTCAAGGGTGTTTGACTTTTCATCTGTCTCTAATTTCTCCCCAGGCTTCGAGGCCTGACCTTCCCTACCTCTTCCAGGAAGTCTGCCCTGATTGCCTCTGACCTCATATATGCCCCCAGCCCCAAGCTGCCCATCATGGTGAGGTGGGGTGGGGGCTGGGAAAAGGCAATGATTTGAAGTTGGACAGATCTGAGTTAAGTGTATTAAGTCACTTAAGAGCTGTGTGATTTGGGCAAATCATGTAAGCTCAGTGAACCTCTGTTTCCTTGTCTATAAACTGGGTATTAATAATACCCACCCCACAGGATGTGGGTGGATTTCACTAAAGGAGATGAAGTATGTAAAGCACCAGCAAGGGATAAGAGGCTTAAGCAGGATAAGGGGTTTTCTCAGCCAACCCTAATGTCAACCCTGAGACACAGGTGTAGTAGGGATCAATCTCTCCACTTCACAGAGCAAACAAATGAGCCCCAAATATGTATTCAAATCCTGCAGGGAGATGGAACAGAGACTGGGACTGGAATCTCCCTCTTAACCTTGAATTCAGCAACCCTGTGGCAGAGGAGATGAGGGTCAAGTATAAACAGCTGTGGACTTTCTGAGCCTATGAGGGTGAAGGGTTTGGATATTTACTCTTCCCCCACCTTCCTTGTTCTTCCTGAGATCCCAGTGAATTCACAGAGGGGGTGCCCCTGAGACTCTGAGGGTGGGTAAGTGATGGAGATGAGAGCAGACAAGCCCCCTGCCACGCAGTTGTGGTGTGTACTTGGTTTTCTCAAGTAAGAGAGATGTCTTCCACTAGAAGGAATAGAATACTAGACCCAAAGTGGCTTTAAATGTTTTTGCTCAAAGAGCTAAAACTCTGGAAGTGGTTCCAGTGTTGGTCAATGACCTGGCTCTTCACAGATCCCTCTGCTCTGCCACCTTCGGCATGTTCATAGTATCCACCTCGTGGTCACAAGATGGCTGCTAGAGCACCACATCACAACTTCCAAAGACAGCATCCTGCTGCAAGGAAGGAGAGAGAAGAAGGGGACTCCCCTCATGCCCTCTCTCCTTTCATCAGGGAGAAAAGTCATTCCCAGAACTTGTCCCGCAGATTTCCCCTATGTCTCATTGGTTAGAATTGAGTCATACATACAGTCGTCCCGAACTGCAAGGGAGTATGGGAAACCAGCCTTTGGCACCCTTACCCCAAGGGTGCACCCTTCGGGGTGGGGCCCCAGCTTGATGTAGGGAGGGCCTCCTGGAAGATCCCCCCACCTGGGCCTTGGCGGACCTTGACTTCTGTGCCTTTCATCTGGAACATCCCCTAAACCAAAGCCCAATGAACAGTGTCTGCAAAGAACCTCAGGATAAGCAGCGTTAGTGCTTACCTCTCGGGTTATGAGATTTCATCCCCAAATTAGCTTGGTATTCCCTGCTGTCTTTTCATCTTTTTTGAAGCTTTTAAGTTTACTTCTTAAAATGTATTTTTCCAGTGTTTTTTGTTGTTTTTAGAAGAAGGGTTGATCTGAAAGGCCTAACAAGTCGTTGCCTGGAACAGGAACTGCAGTGTCTGACAAAGAGGAGTGGTCTGTCACACTTGGCTTAGACCAGTGGTGACTCACGCCAGAGGCTGGGCACACTGCTGAGCCCCAACAAAATTAGGGTTCTCTGAGAGAAGGAGAAGGGGGAGTGGCTGCAATGTGGGCCATCTGCAGCCCACACCAAAAGCAGTGATAATTATTGCTGAAATCCCGAGGTCAGGGCCCAGGGGACAAGAGAGGAGGCTTGCCTGTGAAATGTGCCTTTTTGCCTGAACTTGGAGATTTATTGATATTTTTCTCCAACAAGTATTTTATTTTTTGAGACAACAACAAACTCACAGAAGAGCTGGAAGTATGTTACAAATAACTATGTATTTTCTGAACCATTTGAAAGTAAGTTGCAGACCTAATGTCCGATCACTCCCAAATACATTAATATTTCCTACACAAGAGAGCATTCTCCTGCATTGCCACAATACAGCCATCAAAATCAGGAAATTAAAATTAACATATTACTACCATCTGAGCCTCAGACTCTGTTCACATTTTGACAACTGTCCCTATAATATCTTTTATAGCAAAAAGATGCAGTCTAGAATCACGTGTTGTATTTAGTTGTCATGTTTCTGTCACATGAAGCTTCTTTCACTACGAAACGGTTCTTTGATTTTTCCTTGACTTTTATAACTTCAACATGTTTAAAGATTACAGGCCAGTTATTTTGTACAATGTCCCTCAATTTCAGTTGCTTTCCTCATAATTAGATTCAAGTTATGCATCTTTGGCAAAAAACATCAACAAAGTGATTCTGTGTTCTTATTGCATCCTATCAGGTTTCAATATGTACAATTTCTGATAACGTTCACTTCCAACAAACACTTTTTGAACATGTGTATATAAATCATTGTCTTTGACTTCTCAGTGTCCTCTAGTTTCTGTCTGGACCCTCACACATAAAAACAAACTGTGCCAAATTGCATGTTTTGAGAAATTCCATGGTTTATTCATTCAGGGGAGAGAGCAGTCAGGGAGAGCTTCAAGGAAGAGGTTTTGTATGACCTCCAAGAATGGGGAGGATTTGGCAGGAACTGAAGGCGAGCACTCCAAGGTAGGAGGAAAAGTATATGCAAAGGCTCAGAGCTAAGAAGAGTAAGGCATGTGTGACAGAGACAATGCTATGTATTCAACAAAGCGATGTCATTTCTCTCTTGGGTATTCAGAAAAACTACATTTCCCAGACACATTTGCAGTTCAGTTGGCCCACGTGACTGAGATCTGGACAACAGACTATGGATGAAACTAATGAGCACTGTTTCTAGGCTTCCCATAAATTCTTCTGCTTGATCCTCCATACTCTCTCCTCCTCTTGCATGATAACCTTGGAGTCTGCAACTTGAGGATAGCGATGTTACCAGATGAGAGAGCCTGGGTCCCTGAATGACTATGTGGGACAGAACTTTACCTCTCCCCCATCAGATTGTGACATGAGGGGGAATTAACCTTGCTTATGATAAGTCACTGAGATTTGGGGGTTATTTATTACAGCAGCTGGCATACCCTGACCAAGATAGTATGTGATGGAGACCTCAAGGAAACCAGTCTGTTTAGCACAGTAAGCATGTGTGAAGACTGTGAGACAAGATAAATCCAGTTAATAGTAGGACCTTGAATGTCAGGGTAATAAATATGGAATTGCTTTCAGTAGGAAATAGGGAGCCACTTAAAGTTTATAAGTTGGGGAAAGACATGAGAAAAGTAGTGTTTAAAGGGGAGGTGGTTTCTAGGATAGCTTAGGTTGCAATGAAAGAAGAGGGAAGGCTATGTAAAGGCTCTTGTGGTCATCCAGGTAAGGGGTGTTATTAAATAGGATTAAGTTCAGATTGACAGAAAACCCCAAATAACAGTGGCTAAATCAAAGTGAATATTTCTTTCACATAAAAGAAATCTTAGTGTATCAGTCTAGGGCTGATCCCCAGGCCCCTTTTGTCTTTTTGCTTTGCCATCTTTAGTAGATGGCTTCTGTGTCATGGAAAGAGATGGCTGCTTGAATACCAGCAGTGAGTCACATCCACTTCCTAGTCAACAGGAAGAAGAAAGGGGCAAGGAAGTGTGTGCCCCCTCCCTTCGAGGACACTCCACAAAGTTGCACGTATCGATTCTACTTACATATTCACACGTAGCAGCAAAGGAGACTGGAAAATTTAGTCTTTATTCTACGTGACTCCAGATGCCCAGCTAAAATTGGGAATATGAGGAGAATGGATTTGGAGGGATAATTAACAGTCTCTGCCAGGGGGGTAGTGGTGCCTAAGCCCCAGGGGTGGCGCTGAGATTGAAGAAGCAAAGGGAGGACCAAGAATAATGAACAACTGAAACAAATAGTCCTGGGTTCAAATCCTAGGTTCTCCATTTTACTTGTTATGTGATTTAGTCAAGTAAGTTTCTTAACCTAAGCTTTTAATCAGTTAAAGAGAATGATACTACCTCCCCCACTGGGGGATTAAATGAGACATTAAATGCAAAATGTCTGGCACATAGAGGATGCCCAATAAATGGTAAATTAATTTAGCCCTTGAGAGGCAAGAAAAGAGTGGGAGAAGAGGGGCCAAGTGGAAAGAATTAGATCATAACGTCATTCATGCATCCACTCATCATCTCTTTATTGACATGCCAGGCACAGTGCTGGACTCTGGAGATAAACAGGGGACAAGGCTCTGGCCCCTTTGAAGAAGTTCCCCATCCATAGAGACAGACAAGTAAACAAGCGATTAAATCATAATAGAGTGGAAAGCCCTGCCTCACAGTGTCAGCCAGGTTTACAGCTTTGTCTTCCTCCTCCCCAGGAGAGTGGTGGGAGCTCTCCAAGGTACTAGCTTGGGTCCACCGCTCCTGCCATGCGGGCCCTGCCATCAATCAGGGAGAGTCATTAGCAGCGGAGAGTTCTCCTATTCTGTCTCAAAGTGAGGGTAACTTTCCCTTTGAGCACACAGGTGGGTTAGGAAGAGCCTGAGTGGGGAAGAGGAGAGACCTGGGTGTTTGCAGCAGATTGTGTCTTGGGTTGTTGTTGGGTGAGTATGGGCAACCTGGTCCTTAGAAGTAGACTGGCAAAATGGGTGCCATTGTGAAGGGGGTCTCTGATGGTGCAATTTCAGACATCAACAAAAGGAGGTGGGTGTTTCCTCTTTTATAAGATTTTGAGTTCTGGTTCTGAGGAGATGGAGGAGGCATACTCCCACCTTGTCTCCCACTGCATAAAACTATAAATCTTGAATTCATGGAGCAGGTATCAAAGGATTCTGAAAAATAAATGGTGGCAGGCGGGTTAAGGAAGAATTACAAGTTTCACCCCTCTGGTATTGCCCATCCTGGACTTAAAGGCAGCCTGAAACTCAGAAGTGCTCATTGGGTGGGGACAGAAAGAGCTCCATGAGAAGCTTTCTATTTCTGGACCAAGGAGTGGGAAAGGGGGCCCCTATGGGTTATTGAGAGTAGGGGACATCCCCTGTTGCTTTTATTTTTTTCCCCTTTTTTCTGGCCCCAGCCCCCAGGAAATACTGTGGTGGCAGTGGTGATGGTTGCACAGTGATGGAGATTTAGTCAGCAGAGCAGGTGTCTAAATCTCTGAGAGAGGGAAACTCTTATCTCTCACCAGAGTAGCTGTGATCCCAAGGGCATAGGGCGAATCCCCACTACTTTCTTCTTCCTCTTTGTTCTCCCGCTACTTGTTCCTGTGTGTGAATCCCAGGCCTCACCTCTGAGCTGTGTATGCCTGGATCTGATGCTAAACAGGTGATCCAGGCTTTGAGAACTGAGCTACAGTGCAGATTACCACCTAGATTTCAGAGTGGCCAATGGGTGGCACACACGTGAGACTGTTCCTCAAAACACTGCAAACACTTTGAAAACTAAACTGGTATTGGAACCACAACCCACAGAAGGCAGGACAGAACTTGCAGCCTAAACCTAATTTGGTTGATTACCTGCTAACAGCAACAACAACAACAACAAAAAACCCAATACACTTCTTAGGATTTAAATAAGATCCAAAATAGCTAGGATAAAATCCAAAATTGCTTGGCATGTTAAGAACAAGGAAAATCTTAACTCACAAGGGAAAAGAAAAGGAACAAATACCAACCCCAAGATGACACAGATGTTGGATTATCAGAAAGACTTCAAAGCAGCTGTTATAACCATGCTCCAAGAAGTTAGAGTGAACACTACTGAAATAGATAGAAAGTTAGAAAGACTCAACAAAGAAACAGACGATATAAAGAAGAAGAACCAAACAGAAACTTTAGAACTGAAAAATACAATAACTGAATTAAAAATTCACTGGATGGGCCCAATAGCAGAGTGAAGATGACAGAGGGAAGAATGAATGAACTTGGGTGACTGATAGCTATTCATTTTGAAAAACAGACAGAAAAAAGTTTTGAAAAACAGATGACCAGAAATTCAGGGATCTGTGGGACAATACCAAAAGTTGAACATTTGCATTAACAAATTCTGAAAAATCGAATTCAAAGTATGTTTTCTGACCATATGAATTAAACTAAAAATCAATAACAGAAAGATAATTGGAATATCTCCAAACACTTTGAAATTAAACAACATACTTATAAGTAACTCATGGATCAAAGAGGAAATCTTAAAAAGAAAATATTTTGAACTGAATGAAAATGAAAATAAAACATAGGAAAATGTGTAGCATGCAGTTAAAGAAATGCTTAGAGGAAAGTTTATAATATTAAATACTTATATTAAAGAAGAAGAACAGTCTCAAATCGACAATTTAGCTTTTTCCTTAAGAAACCAGGGCGGGGGGGCAGCAGGGTGTACAAAATGAACTCAAAGTAAGCAGAAGGAGTAAATAATAAAGATCAGAACAGAAATCAACGAAATTGAAACCAGGAAGAAAACAGAAAAGAATCAATAAGATTAAAATCTATTACTTTGAAAAGATCAATCAAATTGATAAACCTATAGCTAGATTGACAAAGAAAAAAAAGAGAAAAGATGCAAATTACCAATATCAGGAATGAAAGAGGGAATGTAACCACCCACCTCACAGACATCAAAAAGAGAATACTGCAAACATCTCTGTGTCCATAAGTTTAACAACCTTGGTGAAAGGTCAGCAAATCATGGCCCATGGACCAAATCTGGCTCACCACCTGTGTTTTTTAACAAAAGTTTTCTTGGAACATGGCTCCACTGGTCTGAATATTACCCCACCCTCAAATTCATGTCTACCTAGAACCTCAGAATGTGACTTTATTTGAAATTAGAGTTTTTGCAAGTGTAATTAGTTAAGATAAGGTCATACTGGATTAGGATGGGCCCTAAATCAAATATGACTGATGTCTTTATGAGAAGAGGAGTGGATACAGGAAGAAAGATTTGGATACAGAGATACAGAGAGACACGGACGGAAGAAGGCCAGGTGAAGACTGAATTAAAGATGGGAGGTATGCTGCCATGATGCTTCTTCTGGGGCTGGAAGAAGCATGGAATGATCCTTCCCTAGAGTCCTCAGAGGGAGCATAGCCCTGTAACACCTGGATTTTGGACTTCTAACCTCCCAAACTGTGAGAGAATACATTTCTGTTGTTTTGAGCCACCCATTTTGTTATGGCAGCCCCAGGAAACAAATACCACAGCCATGCTCATTCATTTATATATTGTCTATGGTTGCTTTTATACTACAATGACAGAGCTGAATAGTTGTAACTGAGTCTGTACGGCACAAAAGCCAACAGTATTTTCTATCTATCCATTTACAGAAAAAGTTTGATGACCTTTGATGTAGACGAAATAAAACAAGTCCTTAAAAGCCACAAATTACCAAATGCACCCAATAAAAATAAATAACCAGAATAATCCCATACCTGTTAAAGGAATTGATTCATAGTTTAAAAACTTCCAAAAAATCTCCTGGCCTGAATGGTTTCTCTAGTGAATTCTAACAGACATTTAAAGAAGAAAAAACACCAATTCTACACAATCTCTTCCAGAGAACAGAAAAGGGAAAACTCCCCAACCCATTTTATAAGGTTAGCATTGTCAGATTGCCCAAAGCAGATAAAGAAGAAAACTACAGACCAATATCCCTCAGGAACATAGCAACAAAAATCTTAAACAAAATACTAGAAAATTGAATACAACAATACATATAAAAAAGAATACCCCATGACCAAGTGAAGTTTATTCCAGGAATAAAGCCAGACTGGTTCAGTATTCAAAAATTGAGACTTCCCTGGTAGCTCAGTGGTTAGGAATCAGCCTGCCAATGCAGGGGACACAGGTTCGAGCCCTGGTCCGGGAAAATCCCACATGCCGTGGAGCAACTAAGCCCGTGCGCCACAACTACTGAGCCTGCACTCTAGAGCCCGCAAGCCAAAACTACTGAGCCCACGCACCACAACTACTGAAGCCTGTGCACCTAGGGCCTGTGCCCTGCAACAAGAGAAGTCACTGCAATGAGAAGCCTGCGCACCGCAACAAAGCGTAGGCCCTGCTCTCCACAACTAGAGAAAGCCCGTGCAGCAGCAACGAAGACCCAACGCAGCCAAAAATAAATAATAAAAAAATTAAATATTCAAAAATCATTCGATATAATCCATCATATTAACAGACGAAAGAAGAAAATCCACATGATCATTTCAAACTGAGATAATAAATTTATGTGGTTTTAAGCTACTGAGTTTTATGATAATTTGATACTCAGCAATAGATAATTAATATTAGCAACACAGTTAATATTAACATTAGCAACCCATCTATTTCTCCTGTATTTCTTCTCCCACACATCTCATACACCCAGAGAAAATATTTTGGTAACCTCTAGGGAACCACTAACCTGAATGTGTTATCTTTCCCATGCTTTAAAAAATACTTTTACTTACGTGTATATATGCCCAAACCATACATGGTTTATTTTAATGTTTTTATATATAAATGGTATCACACTGTATGCAATTCCTCTGTTACTTATTCTTCTCAATAATGTATTGTGACATTCATCCATGTTATGTGCATAGATCTTATTCATTCATCCTTACTGCTTATAGTATTCCACTGCCGGATTATGCCACAGTTTATTTATCCATTCTTCTATTATAATGGACTTTTAGTTTGTTTCCTTTTTTTTTTTTTTTTTGCCTTTCCAGTGTTGCTGGGAACCTTCTTGTGTATGTGTGTGAAAGTATGGGAATTTCTCTAGGGAGGGGAAAAGCTTGGGCTAATCCTTGGGTGTTAAGGCTTCTCCCAGAGTCCATAATGAAGTGGTCACACAATCAGTGTGTGATGAGTGTGTACTTCTGAGGGCTGGGGAGAAAGAGTCACACTGTAACAATGAACGACCATGACCAGGAGTCACTGAGCCTTGTCTCTGTACCTGAACCAAGCGCTTGAAGTACTTACCATAGAATGTCTCTGTTGGAAGGGGATTTAGGTGCTATTTGTCAAACTTCCTGGGAATTTCTGTCTCTCTCTTAACTCCTGCCTTGCCTGTGTAGCTTCTTTCTCACTTTCCCTATCCCAGTCCTGCAACGTTTGTCAAGAGCTCAAGAGAAGGCATTGGGGAACAGATGGGAAAGGAAAAGAGAGGCCCTCATCCCCAATCTTTGCCATGAGTGAGGGGCTGGGAGCTGCCAGGGCTGAAGAAACAGTGTCAAGCCACTGACAGAGAAAAAGAAGAGGCAGAAACAGAGGGAAAGGAGCAATGCAGGTGAGGGGAAATGCCCTCTTCCTCCACGGAGTTCAGGAGAACTTCTGCCTGGACCAGCATTACCCAAAGTGTATGTGAGCATCACACGTTCCCTGAGATGCCACAACACATGCACACTCATAACACACACACACATATAAGCAAGCACACACACCATGCACACAGATACACATGTATAGAAACACACATACAGCACACACGCCTGTGTACACAGCAAAACACATGTGCACACAGTGATACACATATAACACATACACACACCCCATGTGTGGGCACACACACACTCTTTCCTGGTCAAATAAAAGTGGGAATTGCTTTATCCCCTGACCCTTCCCCGTAGGTTCCCAGTGCACATCAGAATATCAAAGGCTTCTAGAAGTTGGGCATGAAAGAATCCCACTCCCTCCTGTTTGGGACCCTTCACTTGTTTCATATTACTTACTTCCTAATTGTGACTTTTGTGTCATTATTTGTTTTTCAACATAGAAATAGTTTGTGTTTTTTTAATTAGGAAAATAATGCGTGCCCAATTGCAAAAAAAAAAAAAAAAAGTTTGATAATGCATTAGAGCAAACACAAAGTAGAAAGCACAGAGGGAAAATGACATTTTGGTATATAACCTTCCAGTATTTTTCTCATAAATATGCACATGCTTTTCTCTTTTTCATAACTTGTTTCTTTCATTTGATAATATGCATTAAAAATCTCTAAATGATTGAATGGTATTCCACACTATGGGTTGTGGCAGATTGTATTTTCCAAAGATGGTTGGAACAGTATCTCCCATCTCACAAGCTCCCTTCAATAAGTGGAGTCTGAGCCCCGTCCCCTGGAACCTGGGCTGACCTTTGTGACTGCCTTGACCACTAAACACTACGGGATTAGTCAAAAAATTTCCACCTTGTCCTCTTGGAATGCTGGCTTTTGGAACCAGCCACCACGCTGTGAGGAAGTCCATGAAGAGGTTCATGAGAGGAGCAGAGGCCCCGGGAACCACAGCCCCAGCTGAGCTCCTAGTTGGCAGCCAGTACCAACTTGCCAGGTGAAGAAGTCGCTTTTAAGCGACTCATCCAGCCTTAATCAAGGTGTCCCAACTGGTGCAATGTAGAGAACACAGCTGCCTTGCTGAGCCCTGCCCAAATTGCAGATACGTGGGAAAAATAATTGATTGCTGTTGTCTTAAGTCACTATGTTTTACGTTGGTTAATTACACAGTAGCAGATAACTGGAACATGGGTGTATCATACTTTATGTAAGCATCATACTATATATGCATATTTGGGTTGTTTCCAATCCTTTTGCACTGATGTCCAGCTTTCTTCTTCGGTCCATCCTGTCTTCTGGATGGCTACAGCCCCTTCTTCTACGTCCAAGGAGCCCAGTACTGGGTTGGGTGCATACAGGAGGAACTCAGTATAGCCTTACTGCAGAGGCTGGTAAGGGGAAACGGAGAATCTCATGGGGATCTGGCCTTCCCACCCCTCTGCTCCTGGGCTGCAACCTGTTGTCTGCTCCTGCTAGGGCACCTCTCTCACTGCACTTATCACTGGCTCCCATGGGTCCCTGGGAAGGGCAGGTAAACATAACGGGGGGTACAAATGTGGCCTAAGGGGGTGATGGAGAACACGAATGAAAGTGGGTGATGGAGAGCAGTATTCTCCCTGGGGAACAGAAACAAATCTCTGAGCCCACAAACTTCCTCTGGAGCCTGGTCTCCCGGAGTGAGTTGAGGGCAGAGTGGTGCGGAGCTAACCTGGTGGTGTGGAGAGAGGCTGCAGTTGCTGGCCAGGATGCCCGTAGACCTGCTGAGGGGGTGGGGAGCATGTCCTCTCTCCTCAAAGGCCGTGATTCCCCTCTGCCGAAACACACCTTGCTGTTACAGGAAGGCTGGGGCACTCTGAGCTGGCCTGGGGTGTGGGCAACATCTCTGGCCATTTGGGTCCCGTCAACCTGGGTCTCCTTGTGGCCAGACAGAAGGGCCTGTCTTTGCCTGTCTGCACTTGCACTGAGCTGCTGAAGTGGCAGCCGGGCCTGGATGGGTTGGTGGAGGAGCTGCCCTCGGGGAAAGGCAGTGGGTGAGCATCCTGGAAACACAGCCACTCCTGGCAGACCACTTGCCTCTGGAATTCTAGGGGTTAGAGAAATCTCTCTGCCACTCCAGAACCAAGCCCCACCCCTGGGTTCAGACTGCTGCTCCTTCCCAGTTTAGGGCCTTTCCCACCCCCAAATAAGAGTTCTCTGAAGCCAGAAGGAGAAATCCAGGAGCTTTCTTCATTATAGTCTCTAAAGCCAGCTTCCAGGAACTTCTATAAGCAGAGGTGGGAGGATACCTCAAGACTATGGAATCCAGGGCTTTGCTTATTTGAACGTGCACAGGAATCACCTGGGACCCTATTAAGATGCAGATTCTGGGCTTCCCTGGTGGCACAGTGGTTGAGAGTCTGCCTGCCAATGCAGGGGACACGGGTTCGAGCCCTGGTCTGGGAAGATCCCACATGCCGCGAAGCAGCTGGGCCCATGAGCCACAATTACTGAGCCTGCACGTCTGGAGCCCGTGCTCCGCAACAGGAGAGGCCACGATAGTGAGAGGCCTGGGCACCGCGATGAAGAGTGGCCCCTGCTCGCCACAACTGGAGAAAGCCCTCGCACAGAAACGAAGAACCAACACCGCCATAAATAAATAAATAAATAAATAATTTAAAAAAAAATGCAGATTCTGATCCAGTGGGTCAGGGGTGAGGCCCGAGATTCTGCGTCTCTAACCAGCCCCGCACGATGCTGATGTTGCCAGTCAGTGAGCCACTCTTTGAGGAGCAAGGCTCTTGTCCACCGCTTCAAGCTCAGGGGCCCAAGGAAGCAAATGGATGGGCTCAGGGCCGCACAGTGAATTAGAACGTGTTCCCCGCTTTGCCCCGCACTCTGCATAGTCCAGGACAGGTACAACACTCCTCAGCTGCCCACACCAAAGAAGAAGTGCCGGAAGCACCCCACCTTCCCCCCTGCGATGGTCAAGCTGAGAATGTAGACAGGCGCTTGCTATAGGGGTAGCGCAGGCCAATGGTGGGAGATCTGCTGGGGCTGAGGAGCCCTTTCTACCTCCAGAACCGGAGAGGCAAGTCTCTCTGCGCACAGGACACCACGTCTGGGGCACCTGCTCTGCAGCAGAGAGGAGGTGAAATAGCCTAGGGGTGGCCTCTCAGCCCCAGTGTCAGCCCAGCTACTGTGGCACATACACACACACACCCCCCTATAGTTAAATCACTCAGCGGCCCCCTTGTTGATGAGGGACAATCTCCCACCGTTCACTCTTGGCCTAGCTGCCCCAGCACAGTCTAAATGCTTAGGTAGGAAGAAAATCCAGGCCCCAGGGCGGAGGGATAACACTGAGAGTCTTCTGCTTCAAGTGCATTCAGGGTCTACCGAGCCCTGTGAACTGGCCCCTGTGAATTGGACTGAGGAAAGAATGCTGGGGAGCCCTCAGTCCAAGGGACAAGGCATATCGTCTGCCCTCAGGCGACCCCCAGTCTGAGGGAGAGGAGCTCCCAGCTTGGCTGGTTGTCAATCTGCACAAGGTAGAAACTAAAGATGCTGAGATATGAAAGATCCCTGGTTCTAGACGTAAGGTCTATGGAGATTATTGTAACTTGTGAGAAACCATTGATTTCTGCTTCTGCTGGGAATGTACTGAAACGGCAGGAGGACTGGAGGCAGACAGCAGGAAAGAGTTCCTACCCAGGAGAAATGAAGGCACTGGGACGGTGGGGTTTGGCGCAGGGGAGATCTGCCCAAGCTGCAGGGCCTCTCCCCCGACTGGATGTTTACCCTTGAGGCTCAGTTGTCATCCCACATGGAGGAAGGGGGAGGGCCAGGCCACTTTTCAAAACTTCTTTATTCTGAGGAAGTGCCATCCTTGAAAATGAAGAGTGTCTAGCAAGAACCCCTGCCCAGGTGTTCAGGAAAAATTGAACTCCCCCCACTCCCCTGAAGACTACTGCCCTCGTCAGCAGCACCCTAAGTGAGAAGGCCCCTCACCATCTCCTCCACCACCAGGGCAATGGCCAGAACTCTGGGCTATCGCCAGGAGGCCTAGGTTCAAGTCCTAGTTCTGCTGGTTTGCTGTGTGACCCCTGGCAAGTCAGTGAACTTCTCTGAGTCTCATCTGTCACAGAGGGAAGAGAGCCCAGCACCTGGCATTGTTGTAAGGGTTAGATGCGATGCTGTCAGTGAAAGCAGCTGGTAGGCCGAAAATCACTGAGAAAGCACAATGGCCTACTACTACAGTTTAACTGTTATCACATACCTCACTGTGGTGGCAGCATCTGGGTCGCCGGTCAAGGGTGACATGAGAGTTGCCTGCCCTCTGGGGTTGCAGAGTCCAAGGCAGGAGCACAGGCCTTAATGTATGGGTTCCTCTTAAGAGCCAAGGCTCATCTTCAGGAAGCCAGTTAGAACCCACTGGGCCCCATCCCCAAAGGTTCATGCAACCTGGCCAGATGGATGGTGGGGCCTGTGGAGGTCATGTCACTCTGCCTGTTCAGCCCGTCCCCCAGGCCCCAGGAGCTGACAGCCCAGAACACTGAGCATTAGCTAGTCACGGTTCCTCTTTCTAAAAAAACACAACTCTGTTAAAATAACAGCGTGATTTTTTTTTAAACTAAATTGATTGATTGATTTTTGGCTGCATTGGGTCTTCACTGCTGCGCGCAGGCTTTCTCTAGTTGCAGCAAGTGGGGGCCACTCTTCGTTGAGGTGCGTGGGTTTCTCACTGTGGTGTCTTCTCTGTTGCGAAGCACGGGCTCTAGGCACGTGGGCCTCAGTAGTTGTGGCACACAGGCTCAGTAGTTGTGGCTCACGGGCTCTAGAGCGCAGGCTCAATAGTTGCGGCGTACAGGCTTAGCTGCTCAGCGGCATGTGGGATCTTCCTGGACCAGGGCTCGAACCCATGTCCCCTGCATTGGCAGGCGGATTCTTAACCACTGTGCCACCAGGGAAGTCCCAACAGCGTGATTTAGTTAATTATTCTCCATAGTAAGTGGGTAACTGTAGAGATACAATTCATCCAGCTCCCTGATGCTTGACTGAGTTTCCTGAAGTCCCTCTTTGCTCTTGTCACTTCATCTTCTCCCCTAAGAGCTTTCAGTGGCTCCCAAGATTGTGTAGGATAAACCCCAAAATCCTAGTTCTGAGATTTTGGGACCTCCACCATCTGGGCCCTCTCTACATCCCTGCCTCGCTACAGGACTCTACATTCTGGAAAACTAGGCTGTCTATTCCCTGTCCTTGTCTCTGTCTTCTTCAGCTTAGCCCCTTAAAGACTCTGGTCAAATCCAGTTTCCTCCACAAAGCCTTCCTTGATTACTAGAGCCCAGAGTTTCTTGAAGTGGCTTACACCATCAGCGTCAGAATCACATGAAATGTATAGAAGGCAGTGGGTTTTAAATGCTGATTTATGGGCTCCACTCTGGATCTATTGGACAAGACTCTGTGGGGGAGGGGATGTCTGGGACTTTGCTCATTTAATAACCCACACCCTCACCCCATCATGTGCCACGTAGACCTGTCCTGCTCTGAACCCCTGTAGCACTTGTCCTGGACCTCTCATCTAGGTACGTCACTTGCAGAAACGTGATGGACTAGACATGCCAAAGGGCTCTCTGACTATAAAACACTCAAATCCTTAATAAACCATATGTAATGATGTGGGGCTTGGGAGAAGTCAGGGGACTCTTCAAGACTGCCCTGAGGGAACATGCTGATATTAGCTCCACAGCTGGGAAGGCAAGGAAACTGACCCGGCACTCTTGCTTTAAGTACAGACTTGACCTGTAAGAAAAAAGAAATAAAAAAGTAGAGACTCAGTGCTTCAAGCCCACATCCCCTGGCTTGCAGAAAAACCTACTGCAAATCCTCTCTGAAGGAAAATATACCAACTTAGTCCCCAAGGATTTCCACAGATTAGGGTTAGGAAAAAAAAATCTCATGATCAAAGTTCACCAAACACTTATGAAAATGAACCATCATAGTGAGAGCCGGTAGAAACAATAAGCAACATATGTGAATTCCCAAGAAGTTCAGATACTAGGATAATTAGACACTGGTTTCAAAAGAATAGCATAATTTTTTTTTTAAATTAAAAGTTGAATGACAAAGACAATCATGCAACAAAAGTCTAAAAATGACAAGGCAGTTTTTTTAAAGGACTGAATTCACCTCAGTAACTTTTTGGGTTAACTGACTTCCTGAAGATGGCCCTTGGCTATTAAGAGAAACTCATTGACAGAATATCAAACAGAAAGAGAAAATCCTAACAGCAACCAAAGAGAAGACAGACCTCATGTCATGCCTCCTTATAATGTCAGTTCCCTGTAGACGAGCATGTACAACCTCTCCTGCAAGATCCAAGTCCCATAAGGCCCAAGCCTCTATCATCGTGAGCCCAATTTAACCACTGAGTCTCAGGGTTTCCACTGGTAATAGATTGAGGGGGTTGGTGGGTATGGTGGGAAAGAGTCCTGGCTTTGGAGTCTGGTGGTCCAGGGATAAACTCTAGCCCTGCTACTCACTGCCTGTAGTCATTTTTGTTTTCCTGGGGCCGACGCTCACACCTAAGTCTTTGGCTTGTGTGTTGCTACTGAAGTTAAAAAAATGAAGAGCAAGATAGCAAAACACCCATGGAAGGATTCCTATTTTTTGAAAGATTTACTTAAGTACCTACTCTGTGCTCATTCTTCAGACATTCTCTCAGGAAGCCCTTGCAACATCCCTGTAAAGTAGTCATCACCTGGGGAGGGGACCATGGGGCCAAGGCAAGGGAAAATCACCCCTCAGCTCTTGGTGTACTTTTGTTGGTCTGTGCAAGGCCCCCCCATCTTCATTTTCTTTTCTCTCCTTCGTCTCTGGCCCCCACTCTCATTCACTCCCTGACACCAGCACACATTCTGATGCACTTGATGTGTCTTTGAATATGTATGTCTATTCTTGTTAAATATGTAGTATTGGTTTGCCTGAGAATGTGTTTCTAATTTCCATATATGATATTGTGCTATGGACCTTAATTCTGTTTCTTTTTTCCCACTCAACACTAGATGTTTAATATCTATCCCTGTATCTGTCTGTACATCTAGCATGTTGTTTTTCATTACAGCTTAGCATTCCATGGTGTCCCCACTTCACAGGTGAGGTAACTGAGTCTCAGAGAACCTAGACAACCTTGCCCTGGGTCACAGAGCCAGTAAGGAACTGGCCTTGATTCACAGATTCAGAGAGAGATGCTCATTGCCTCTTCTCACTGGGTCCACTGACCTCGCTGCTCACTGCAAGGGGAAGGTCCCTGGCTGGGCCTCCACTGGCCTCCAAAATACCCTACTCGCCCTGGTGCCTGGCTTCTGGAAGGCCCCATCCCTTCTTCTAGACCTCTTCAGTGGCTTTCTTTTACAGTATTTAATGGAACATATTTAATTAGGTAATATAATTTAACTTATTTAAATAGGTAACACAGGTGCATGTTTCAATATTCAGAAGATAGGAAATGGTATACGATGAAGTCTGGCTCTCTGCTGACCCAAGCCACCAGGTTCCCCAAGCTGGAAACACCCACTGTTACCAGAGCTATTTTATCCTTACACAAAAATAGGTTTACATGAGGTCCCCATGTCTCCATTTTTATGCAAATGCTAGCATACTCTTTATCCTGTTCTACATGTTGCTTTTGTCACTTCAGACTGTATCTTGGGGGTTGTTCCACATCAGTATTCTAGTAGCTTCTGCTTTCTTTCTGGCTGCATAGAATTCCACTGTGTGGATATACCATCATTATTTCAACTAAGTTCTTATTGAAGGACATTGTCCAGTCTTTCGCTAAATAAATTGCTGCAATAAACATCCCCACGCATGTGTCACTTCTCATGAAGGCAAGTGGAGTGGATATTAGGATGCACTGCTCTGACTCCTTCAGGAACAGGACTGGGCACTCATTCCCCCAGCTGCCTGGAGCATTGATCGCTAACAGCTCACAGCTACAAGCCTCCTCAGGCACTGCCCTCAGCTGACCCTCACCCAAGGCTATGCCCCTGCCCGGGGCATAAACACCCACTAACTGGATCGTAAGGGCCCCCTGCTCCAATCTGGGACATCCCTGCAGGGCCATCCCAGCCCAGAGCTCCCATGGGATCTGCATGGAAGTTCAACTCCACCCTCTACCCATCCTGCCTCTCTCACTCCCCTCCAGATGTCATTCCCCAGAATGTTCCCCCAGAAAACCTCCTGCGTGAAAAGTTCTGCCTCAGAGACTGTTTGTTTCCAGGGAACCCAATCAAAGACAGAAAGGCTGTTAGTAGGATAAATTTCTAGTTAGGGAATTAAAGGACCAATGTGCTTGTAATTTGGGTAGATTTCAACGTAATTTCAAAGGACGGAACAAAAGAATATGGACGCAACTGGAGTCCATAACCGTCCTGAATGGAGCCCTTCCACCTGACCCAGGTTAGAAGGCGCTCTTGTGCAGATGGTCACATAGGGTTTTCCAGCATCCCTATGCAGCAAGCAGGACAGAAAATCCAACGCTTTGCAGCTGGGAGGCTGGGGTGGGGGCAGGGGGCTGCTTGCCCAAGATGAGGCAGCCGGCACAGCGAAGACAGGGTCATTCTGGCTTACACCCGACATGGGGATGCTGAAATGTTCGCTTCCTCTGGGGACTGCAGGAAAGGGTGATGGGGGAGGAGACTGCAGGAAAAATACATACACAAGAGGGTGAGGGGAAGGCAGAGTTAGCCGGACCTCCTAGTTAGGGTCGCGCCCTTCTCTGATGTCCCCCAAAGTGCCCCAGTCTGGCCCAGCCCTCCCTCTTCTCGCCTGACCTTCCCTTACTTCTCAAACTCTGAAGGCCACTGAAGCTGTCAGATGCCCGAGAGAAAGTAGTTCAGAGTAACATGAAGGCTGTGTGCAACCTCTCCCAAATGTCTCAAATCTCTGCCTGATTTTCAGACTGTAGGAAAATAACCTCATGCAATGAAATCACCTTTCTAACCACTTATAAGAGTCCAGCTTTCCTCTGGAGCCTGACGGCTATATCTTAATATGAGCCTTCCGCCTGGACAGGCTTCCCATCTCCCTTCCTCTTCCACCCCACAGATGTGTCCTCTTCATCCTCCAGCCCTCACCCAGGCACCGCCTCCTTTAGGAAGCCCTCCCTCATCTTCCCAGGGGACTCTGCTCCCCCCTGCCACAGACCCCAGTAACCACTACTCACACTCAGTGTTATAGGTTGAATTGTGTCCCCCTAAATTTGTATATTGAAGTCCTAACCACCAGTACCTCAGAATGTGACTTTATTTGGAAATAAGGTCATTGCAGATATAGTTAAGATGAGGTCATACTGGAATAAGATGGGCCCCTAATCCAATGTGACTGGTGTCCTTATAAAAAATGTCACATACAGAGAAAGAGCCACATGCAGAGAGATGATGTGAAAGTACCATCTGCCAGGAAAGCCAAGGGTTGCCAGTAAACCACCCGAAGCTAGGAGAGAGGCCTGGATCAGACTCTCCCTCACAGTCCTCAGAAGGCATCAACCCTGCTGACACCTTGATCTCAGCCTTCCAGCCTCCAGAACAGTGAGAGAATAAATTTCTGTTGTTTAAGCCACCCAGTCTGTGGTACTTTGTAACTGCAGCCCTAGGACACTAATGCCCTCACTAAGCTCTCAGTGTGCACAGACCGATACTAAGCTCCTCGCAAGGATGAGCGAGTGCATTGCTGGGATGCTGCAAGCTGGGTGCTAGCACCTTCATTTACACTTTGGGAAACTGAGGCTTAAAGCTGTTTAAGTGGTAGAGCCAAGATACAGACTCAGGCCTTCTGACCCCAGAGCCTGCATTTTTAACCATGGGCCTAGATATCCTTGTAGTATTAATTATCAGTAGTAATACTGAACGAAGACCCACAGTATTACTCCAGGCTCTGGAGTCAGTGCTGATGGCTCCCATAGCACTGAGGGGGGAAGAAATCTTCCAGTGGCCTCAGGGGCTTGCCAGATTCCTTGTCAGTGAGAGACCAGCCCAGGATTTGATGTAGGGCCTTCTGTCTCCTAGAGACAGACGCATGCCCATGTGCACATCGGTCTACTAGCCCAGCTGTGGGTGCCCAGTGGGGTGCCGAGCACACAGCAGGCGCTCCATAAATGTGGTGGGAAGAGTGACCTACGTGTGCCTCCAATGTGGCGGCCTCCTTGGGTCTCATAACAACATTTCATACACTGCTCCAGGTATTGACAGAATTCTCATCTCAGCCTGCTAAATGCCTGCCTAATTTTCCACTCTATTGACAGACTCCATTTTACTTAACTGGCCCCTATTGTGTAGCAATTGGATGGTTTCTCATCCTCTCCTAAACTAGGGGGAGGCGTCAGGGGTGCCTGTGCTGTGCTGGTGGTGGCTTCTAAAGGAACCGGCCTAGGAAGAACATCTCTGTGCCCCTGGCAGCAGCAGTGAGCTGGCGAGGGGCCTGGGGACAGGCTTGGTCTCAGGAGGTGTCACCCTGTCCGTGGTCACCCTCGAGGTCTGTCCTTAGTCCCTGCTCACTTTTGCTGACTCCCTCAAGGGAACAAAGGACAGAGCTCCCATATGGCCTACTCCCTGTCCCCTCTCATCCTGCTCTTACCCCTCACTCTCTCGTCTTGCCCGTCCTTCTCTGAAACAGAATCCTGGAATTCTTTCCATAACATCCACTGAGTGCCTGCCTGGTGCCCAGCGCTGGTCCAGGTGCTGGGGATGCAGCCGTGAACAAAAGAGACAACATCCCTGCTCAGAAAGCTGACAGTCCAGAGTGGAGAGACGGGCTCCAAACAGAGAGAGAAGTGACAGTCACGTGGTGATAAGCGCTATGGTAGCAAGGGGAGGGGGCTGATCATTTAAACAGGGTGGTCAAGGAAGGCTTCTCTGAGGAGATGAACAGAGACCTGAACAAAGAGAAGGAGTGACCATGTGGACATGCGGAGGAAGAACTTTTCAGGCCAAGAGAACAGCAAGTGCAAAGGTCCTGAGGTGGGAGAGGCTGGCATGTTCCAAAAAGAGTAAGGAGGCTGGTGCGGCTGGGGTGGGCGACAGCAGCCACAAGGTGTAGGGCTTCTGAACCTCCCTCACAGCTTTGGCTTTTACCCTGGGTGAGATGAAAGGGTTTACAAAGACACAGGCTTGAACTGGCTTGTTTGAAAAGATCCCTCTGGCTGCTGTGTGGAGAGTAGACTAGAGAGGGGATGGGGTAGAAGCAGCTGCAATAATCCAGGCAAGAGACAATGGCGGCCTGGACCAGGGTGGTAGCAAAGGAGCATGTGTAGACACACACACACACACACACACACACACACACACACACACACACACCCCATTGGGAACATAGACCCGGAATCCAGTCTCAGCACCTCTGCTCCTGTGCTCTTGCTCCAACATCTCTCTCCACCGCTTGAGTGTTTGATTGTGTGTCTCCTCCCCGCTTTGTCTCTCTCTGTTCCCAGCCTCGGTCTCCCTATCTCTGCGGATGCCTCCGCATTTATTTCTCCTCCTGTCAGGCCCAATTTGGAACATTAATTAGTGATGAATTAGCAACATAAATCCCAGCAGTTGCTGTCGCCTGGTGCCCACGGGCTCTTGGAAGGGACCTTGCAAATCTGATCTTAATACCTCTCGCCTCCTCTCCTAGGGCAATTACTTCTCACAGCATTTGTCTGTGGAGGCTGTGGCCATCCCCCACCCTCCCCCCAGCCCGGCTGAGGACAACAAGTTCATCTTTGTCAATTAATTATTGAACGGTTTATTTCGCACTGGGAGGTGATAAGAGAAGGGAAAGTCACATGTGAAATCATCACCGTAATTATACAGACGCTGCTGCAGCACCCAGCATCACAATGCCACAGGTGCCAGTGAGGGCAGGGAGAGAATAAAGGGTAGAGGCCCACTGGTGGGCAGGAGGCCTGGCCGTGTGGCCTTGAGACAGCCCCTGGGCCTCTCTGGATTGTGATCGACAGACATACCCATATTGAGCTTTCAGAGTCCCATTCCAAATGGGAAGGGGGATACAGGGAATTAAGCAGAGGTCCATGCTTCTTCACTTGGGGAGATCAGAATGTGGGAAGGCTGATGTCATCCTTAGAGCCCTTCCCATCTGAGCTTAGGAGCCCCACGGCACGCACAAAATATGGTTGCATGGTAGAGGGCTGTTGATAATCTAGCAAAGTACACTTCCAATGGATTGCAGAGCCTGGAGCATCTGTCTCACCCATCCAGCCCCACTGCCTACACCTCATCTCTGACTCCTCTCCCCTTTGCTCCACTCCAGCCACACTGGTCTCCTCGCTACTCCTTGCAAACACCAGGCACACCCACACCCCAGGGCCATTGCATGTGCTGTTCCTTCTGGTTGGAGCGTGCCTTCCTCAGAAATGTGTATGGCTCGCTCTCACCTTCTGGAGGTCATGAGCAAGCACCACCCTTCAGTAAGACTCTCCCTGAGCACCTCATTTAAAAATGCAACCCACCCACCCACCAACCAGCCACCCTGACACAAACATTCTCTATCTCTCTTCCTGCTTTTTTTTTCCAGAGCATTTCATCACATTGGACTTACGATGTGTTTTACTTATTTATTTGTTTGTTCTCTGTCTCTGTCTCTCTGCAAAGTATAAGCTCCACAAGGGCTGGGGTTTTTGTCTGCTTCCTCCCTGTCCCTGCCCCAACGGTCAATATCCCGTCTGTGTCTGCGGCACTAGAACACTGCCTGGCACAAAATTAGCACAGAGTTAATCATCGTTGAATGAACGGATGAATGACTATTTGTGTGGGATGGGGTCTGGATGTGGAAAGGACAGGGGTGATTTCCTTTTCTGGGAACAGGCTGGCAAGGTCCGCTGTGGCACCAGGAATTCAGGAAGATTCTTGGCAGAGATGGGGGACCCTGGCCAGGGAAGAAAACTGCTGGAAAAGTCATTTTAAAAGCGAGTGTTCCAGTTGGTTTCATGTCTGTGCATGCCTCGGGGCTGGCGTGTTTGATGCTGCCCTTCCATCGGTCACACACAGACTGGTGGCCACCCCTCCTCCCAGTTCTCCCAAGGGAGGGAACAGGAACACGAGAAGCTGTGGACACTTTGATTAACTCCCAGCAAGAGTCCCCACGCCTGTCTCCTTCTGTCCCCAAGGCTGGAATGGGGGACAGTGCACTGAGGCTGGGAGCTGGCGGGGGGGCATCTTCACAGTGTGTGAGAAGGGGGAGCTGTGGCCCTTGAGGGAGCGGGGCACTGAAGAGCATTTCTGGGACAAGGGACAGTGCTCTGCCCCACCAGGAAGAGATGGAGAGGGGCTGGGTGGAGAGATAACAGGGAGGTGGTGTGAGGAATCAGCGCAGTAGGTAGGGAAGGAGGCAGGTCTCTCTTTGGGGCAGCAGGAGATGCAGAGAGAGAACCAGGGGCTTCCTGGTTCTCCCCTTCTGGGGAGGGGGTTCAGGAACTGATGGGGGCAGCAGTGGGCCTGAGGGGGGCACCAGCTCTTCTTCCAGGACCCTGTCACCCTCAAGCTCCTCTCCTCTCCACAGAGCTCTGCTGCCCTCCCCGCCTGAAACAAAGACAGTGATTTTTTAAAGCCAGTTTTCCCCCAAATCTCCGGAGACACCGGAGCTGCTGTTTCCATGGAAACCTTCCCCCCACCAACCTCGGGAAGGAGGAGCTGGGCAGCCGCCACTGCCCCCTACACCGCCCCTGCTCCAGCCTGCAGGGGGGCCCCAAGCTGAAAATAATCCCCCTCCCTCACATCTTCCCAGCAGGGGCTCCACTTCTTCACTCAGGGGAAGGCAGGTGGTATTGTCTCTTGGCTGAGGACTAGATGGGGGACACTAAGACCTAGGCAAGAGAGAAATGGGGCTGCAGGGGGGTGGTGGGTGGGATGCTAGGGCAAGTTCTGCCTTCCTGAAATGACTGCCCAGGAAACCAGTCCCTAGGGAGGGCCTGGGAGTAGGATCTCACCTTCCTAGGAAATCCCGTTTCTCTCTGGCCCTGTATATCTCTTGGGGAGTTTCCCTCCCCAGACCCCAGACCCCAGTCCCACCTGAACTCATCAGGGATCACATTGCAAACTGTAAAAAAAACAAGAAAACTCTGTCCACCTCAAATAAGGAAGGAATTTATTGGGAGGACACATCATAGCTTCTTAAATTGATAAGAAGGCTGGGGAGGCAGGCTCGGAAAACTGGCCAGAAGAAAGAAAGGCTGGTGAAGAGGAGGCAACCAGAGTCACACCCAGGGGCAGCCCAGCTAAGGCAGGGGACACTGCTGCCTCTGGCCACTGGCCACCCATGGACGGCAGCACGTCGGGACCCCGGCACATTGTGAACAATTTGTAATGGTCCCCAGTTCTCCTGATGGTGGTGGTGGTCACATGAATCTATACCTGTGTTAAAATTCATAGAACTGTACACCAAAAAAGTTAAATCAATTTCATGCATGTTAATGTAAAAAATAAAATCCTGGACAAAAACACCCTCTGGCCAAGATGGCCTGTGTGCCCACCAGCTGCCGGGGACAGGGGAGGGGGCCTGTTTGCACCCCTTTGGCCTCCACAGTGGGTCAGGGCTCTGCCTCCCAGCCAGACTCACACTGGAAGATTCCATGAAGAGGTAGGGAGTTTGGGTGCCCGGCGGGCAGCAGATGGGTGATATCCACTTCCCCGGAGAAGCATTTGGGTGCTTGGGAGCTTCCTCAACGGCCCCCACTTCAGTCAGACCAGAAGCTCCTGAAGGAGGGGAGAAAGCAAGTTTCTGATGCACTGGACACAGGAGAACCCAGTCACCCATTCAAACAAGCACACACACACCCCGCACACAAATGCCAGAGGAAGACACACACTCGGGCTTCAACACATGTTTCTAAAGCCCCTATCACTAGTTTGATCAGCAGGAGACTTTGACCCTAACTTACTGCATGATCTTGGATGAGTGCCTCTTCCCTCTGGGCTAAGCCACCTTGTCTGTAGAATGGGGGCTTCTCCAAGGTGCTGTCCAGCTCTGGCATGAGCAAGGAGGCTGGAGAATTAATGGAACTGCTCTTAGGAAGCCTGGGTTTCTGGTTTGAGTCTGTCCTGGACTATAGTGGGGTGGAGAGAGAATGACCCCATGTCGCAGAGAAACCCCCCAAGGACCCCCCTGAGAAGGAGCACGGTCATGGCAAAGGAGGAGGCTCTGGCGACAGGGAGGACCCTCTTGCTCCAGCTAATAGGAGCGCAACGCCAGGCAGTGCCTGTCCTAGGAGCCAGTGCCCTGGAGCTTCTCTGGGAGCCTGGGGGGGTGGGGGAGGGGCACGTGCAGTGCCTTCCCCAGGCCGGGCCCAAGAGAGGCTGTATCCCCTGAGACCCAGCTCTCAAGGGTAGTGGAGTGTCTTTATCAAGGCACGTAGGACAGCCCAGCACTGAGCCTCACACACTCCAACTCTCAGTATCTCAGGGACTCAGGGAGGGAAGCCCCCCCCAATCCTCCCCCAGTGGTGCTCCCCTGGCCCACACTAACCTCCACCAATTCTACCTGTGTCTGGCGTGCGAGCCTATTCTGCTTTCCAACCAGGAGGTTCCAAAGGCTTGTGGACAATGCCCTCCCTGGAAAAATGTAATTCCTGACTCTAAGTTCGCACATGGTGCAGCAGGGAGAGAGGGGTTCCCAACCTGCTCAGCCCTCAGCTGTCCCTGCTGGCATCCCCCTCCACCCGCAGGGCTCTAGGTGGGAGTGTCTGGGGAGGCTGAAGGCCAGGGAAACAGCTACAAAGCGGCTTCCTGCTCAGGTCTGAGGAACTGGACCAGATGGCCCAGAATCCGGATAGAGCAGGCTAGGGAGGGACGGGGGGGAGGGCAGAGGAGGGTGTGGGGGGCACATAATCCGAGTAATGCCCCCTCTCCTCCCTTCATGTGACCCTGGGCCCTGCTCTCTCCCTGCTGCCCTGCCCTCACCTGGAGCTCTGCTACCTGGGCCAGGACCCCAGAGAGGAGGTAGGGAGGGAAGGCAGCAGGGCTCTCCGAGGGGCCCTGTCCTTTATGGCAGGAGGTGAGGGGGACGTGCCATGGGGCAGCGCAGGGCTTCCAGGAGTATATGCACCAAAAAGCCTCTTCCACAGTTTTAAAGGTCACATGTTGAGGGGCTTCCCTGGTGGCACAGTGGTTAAAAATCCGCCTACCAATGCAGGGGACACAGGTTCGAGCCCTGGTCCGGGAAGATCCCACATGCCGCGGAACAGCTAAGCCCGTGCGCCACAACTACTGAGCCTGTGCTCTACAGCCCGCAAGTCACAACTACTGAGCCCGCGTGCCACAACTACTGAGCCCGCGTGCCACAACTACTGAGCCCGCGTGCCACAACTACTGAGCCCACGAGCCACAACTACTGAAGCCCACACGCCTAGAGCCCGTGCTCCGCAACAAGAGAAGCCACCACAGTGAGAAGCCCCCGCACCGCAATGAAGAGTAGCCCCCGCTCGCCGCCGCTAGAGAAAGCGCGCAGCAACAAAGACCCAACACAGCCAAAAAAAGAAAAAAAAATAGAATCCAGTAAGTACAGTTGGGAGGGTGAGCTCAGGGTGTGGGAGCATCCAGGAGGGACACCCAGGAGGGCAGGAGGCAGACTGGGGAAGGGTCAGGGGAGGCAGGCAGGAGGGAGAGCGGGGGGCACCTGGGAGGCTGGGAGGGGGAGCGCTTCAGAATTAGACCTGCTCAGTATGAAGCCGCTTGTGCGCCCTAGGCAGTGTTTCCACCTGCTTCATATTAGCTGATTTCTGTCGCAAAGGATGATGGAAATGTTCTAGATCTGCCCCGCTCAGTCGGGTAGCCACTAGCCACACATGGCTCCTGAGCATTGGAGATGTGACTGGTGTGACTGAGGAGCTGGACTTTAAGTTCCATTTCATTTTAATGTACTTTAAATGTAAATGTAAATAGGCACCTGGGCCTCCTGGCTGCTGGAGACACTGGTATACATCCGTGATATTATACTCCAGTTGGAGAGACAGACATTAAACAAATAGCTATGCAGTCTAGGTTATGACCAGTGCTATGGAGAAAAATCAAGTTACAGAGTGATGTAGTGGGCTGCTGTTCTAGAAAGGTGGTCAGAGACGGCCCCTCTAAGGAGGTGACCTGTGCAGAGACCTGAGTGAAAGGAGGAAGAGAGCCACGTGTCATGGGGAAGGGCATGATGGCAGAGGGAATGCAGCTGCAAAGGCTTGAGATGGGAACGCACTTGGGCTTTCTCGGAGGCCAGAGTGGCTGGAGCACTGTGGGTGGGTGAAGAGGTGGGGCCAGGAAATGAGATCCAGGCAGAGCCAGGGTCCAGAGCAAGTCAGGCCTTGCAGGCCACGGAAGGAGCATGGGTTTTTTGCTGTGATGTGGAGCGCTTGTTGTTGCCACAGCCAACTGGACCAGGAATTAGTAAACCAGCTGTGCACTTAACTCTTTGCCTGCACACACCGCTATTTCTGTTGTGGGTAAAGGAAACAAACATGCTTGTTTTGTGTCTAGGCTCCTTAGTTCCTCTTCCTGCTGCTTCCTCCCCCCAGCTCTGACTCTCTGAGTCTCTGCCCTCACCTATTCCCATCTCTCTTGCTCCTTACCTCTGCCCACCTCTTGGGCTAGTATCTGAAATGTCTCCCTGTGACTCTGTCCTCCTGGCTGGTACACCCTCTGCTTCCCCTGGTGGCTCAGCAGAGACAATGCGGTGCCTTTGGGTGCCGTCATTCAGCTACCACAGGGCCCCACAGAGGGTATCCTGCTGCAGGCACCAGACTGTGAGGTCCCTGAGACGGGAAGCCTGTCTTTTCTTGCTGCTGTTCCTGCCCTCCAGAGTTTGTGCAGGATCACAGGATCGCATGGGCTCTGGAGCTACCTGGATTCATTCCTGCCTCTTCCTAGTAATGATCTTGGGCAAGTCAACTTAACCTCTCTGTGCCTCAGTGTCTTCATCTGTAAAATGGGAATAATAGCAGTACCAGCCTCAAAGCGTTTTTTTTTTTTGTGAGCATTCAATGTTTTTTTTTTTAAAGAAATTCACGTTCTTTTATTTATTTTATTTTATTTTTTCAAACATCTTTATTGAAGTATAATTGCCTTACAATAGTGTGTTAGCATCTGCTTTATAACAAAGTGAATCTGTTATACATATACAATATGTTCCCATTTCTCTTCCCTCTTGCATCTCCCTCCCTCCCACCCTCCCCATCCCACCCCTCTAGGTGGTCACAAAGCACCGAGCTGATCTCCCTGTGCTATGCGGCTGCTTCCCACTAGCTATCTATTTTACATTTGGTAGTGTATATATGTCCATGACACTCTCTTACCCTGTCACATCTCACCCCACCCCCTCCCCATATCCTCAAGTCCATTCTCTAGTAGGTCTGTGTCTTTATTCCCGTCTTGCCACTAGGTTCTTCATGGCCTTTTTTTTTTTTTCCCTTAGATTCCATATATATGTGTTAGCATACTGTATTTGTTTTTCTCTTTCTGACTTACTTCACTCTGTATGACAGACTCTAACTCCGTCCACCTCATTACAAATACCTCCATTTCATTTCTTTTGATGGCTGAGTAATATTCCATCGTATATATGTGCCACATCTTCTTTATCCATTCATCTGTCGATGGACACTTAGGTTGCTTCCATGTCCTGGCTATTGTAAATAGAGCTGCAATGAACATTGTGGTACATGACTCTTTTTGACCTATGGTTTTCTCAGGGTATATGCCCAGTAGTGGGATTGCTGGGTCGTATGGTAGTTCTATTTGTAGTTTTTTAAGGAACCTCCATACTGTTCTCCATAGTGGCTGTATCAATTTACATTCCCACCAACAGTGCAAGAGTGTTCCCTTTCCTCCACACCCTCTCCAGCATTTATTGTTTCTAGATTTTTTGATGATGGCCATTCTGACCGGTGTGAGATGATATCTCATTGTAGTTTTGATTTGCATTTCTCTAATGATTAATGATGTTGAGCATTCTTTCATGTGTCTGTAGGCCATCTGTATATCTTCTTTGGAGAAATGTCTATTTAGATCTTCTGCCCATTTTTGGATTGGGTTGTTCGTTTTTTTGTTATTGAGCTGCATGAGCTGCTTGTAAATCTTGGAGATTAATCCTTTGTCAGTTGTTTCATTTGCAAATATTTTCTCCCATTCTGAGGGTTGTCTTTTGGTCTTGTTTATGGTTTCCTTTGCTGTGCAAAAGCTTTTCAGTTTCATTAGGTCCCATTTGTTTATTTGTGTTCTTATTTCCATTTCTCTGGGCGCTGGGTCAAAAAGAATCTTGCTGTGATGTATGTCATAGAGTGTTCTGCCTATGTTTTCCTCTAAGAGTTTGATAGTGTCTGCCCTTACACTTAGGTCTTTAATCCATTTTGAGTTTATTTTTGTGCATGGTGTCAGGGAGTGTTCTAATTTCATACTTTTACATGTTCCTGTCCAATTTTCCCAGCACCACTTATTGAAGAGGCTGTCTTTTCTCCACTGTATATGCTTGCCTCCTTTATCAAAGATAAGTTGACCATATGTGTGTGGGTTTATCTCTGGGCTTTCTATCCTGTTCCATTGATCTATATTTCTGTTTTTGTGCCAATACCAAACTGTCTTGATTACTGAAGCTTTGTAATATAGTCTGAAGTCAGGGAGTCTTTTATTTATTGATTGATTGATTTATGACTGTGTTGAGTCTTCGTTTCTGTGCGAGGGCTTTCTCTAGTTGCGGCAAGCGGGGACCACTCTTCATCGCGGTGCGCGGGCCTCTCACCATCGCGGCCTCTCTTGTTGCCGAGCACAGGCTCCAGACGCGCAGGCTCAGTAATTGTGGCTCACGGGCCCAGTTGCTCCGTGGCATGTGGGATCTTCCCAGACCAGGGCTCGAACCCGTGTCCCCTGCATTGGCAGGCAGATTCTCAACCACTGCGCTACCAGGGAAGCCCCGCATTCAATGTTTTAATTCATATAAGGTGCAGAGAACCTCGCCTGTGTGTTAATAAATGCTGTGATCAGAGTGTACAGTGCATAGCACATAGTGAGCACGTCAGCTGACATCGTTATGACTGTAATTCCTATTATCGAGCTTCTGATAGGCTCAGCCCTGTGATAGGCAGGCAGGAGCTAATGAAGAAGGAAGGAACACGGCTTGTTCTCAAATAATTTACAATCTAATTGGGAACACAAAGGCTTACAGAAACATAGAACTTTTTTTTCTGGAAGGACAGCTTCTAAAAATTATTTCACAAATGTTTATGCTGTTGAAGTTTCTTCATGATGCATCTGTGATAGTCCTTAGTGCAGCTGGCCAAATTTTTCCAATTATCTGCCTTCTGGATACATGGTTGAATCGCACTTGGAAGCCTCAGTGTGGGAGGGTGGGTGAGTGGGGTTCTGGGACTGGTTCTGGTCAATGAGTTGGGAGCAGAAGTGAAAGTGTCACTTCCAGGCCTGAGCATTTAATTACTGGTGCAAGACCCTCCAGAGTTGGCTCTTTCCCTCTGGCACAGTTTCTCTTTCAGCCTGACTCTCCCAGTGCCTGCAGTGAGCAGAGCCTCCTGATGAACATGGAGAGCAAGTGAAAATTAAATTTGGCTGTTTTAAGCCCTTGCAATTTAGGAGTTACTTGTCACCTCAGCATAACGTCTCCTGACTGATTCAGCAACTGAACTGGTGTAGAGGAAAAACCCAATTAGCACCATCACACTGTCATTGATGAGTCCCCACTCAGGATCTCTGCACTAACATACAGCTTACATAGTTGTGACCCATGAAGAACATCCACTCTTTTGTCCTACTTTTCCACTTAATATTTTCTCCCTGTATGTATGCATCAGTGGGAATTCAGTTTGGCTACTAATAACAGAAAACCCAAACTAAGAATGACTTAAAGACCCAAGGTTACTTCAATCTCTCAAGTAAAAACTCTAGAGGGAGGCAGTTGGGAGCTGTTATGGTGACCCCGTGATAATGAGAAATCCAGGCTCCTTTCGTGTTACTCTGCCATTCTTATCAGATGGCTTCCCCCAGATGGCTTAAGATGGCTGCTGAGACTCAAATGATCATATTTGCATCCCAGCCAGAGGGAAGGAGGAAGTCATGGGGTCAGGGGAGGGGAGATGCTCCTTCTCTGTAATGACATCACATAAGATTGTTCTGATTATATCCCATTGGCTAGAACTTGGTCACAAGGCCACATCTAGTTGCAAAGGAGGTTGGGAAATGAAATACTTATTTGGGGAAGCCATGTACCCTGCTAATTTTTTTTTTCCAAAGTAGAAAGAGATGTGGTTCCAGGGAGGCAACTAGCGATCGCTGCCACAGTACAGGATGGTATTCCGTCACATATAAATTCCATGGTTTAATGACCACTTTGGACCTTTTCTAATTTTTTTCAGCATTCCAGATAACCACATTAGTGCAAATTGCTTTTCTCCCTTTGTGTTATTTCCTTGAGACTTATTTCCAAATGTGCGATAACCTGCCAGGCTGAAGGGTGTGACTCGTTCTCTCCGGCAATAGCGGCTGTTACCTCTTGCTGGACTGGACTCCCAAACATCAGCCCAAACAATAGAGCCATGGGGGAATTTATGAGCCAATGTTCCTCTTTCCTCCCAACCAACATCAGCTGGTGCAATTTTAATTTATTTTTACTGATTTAATAGGTGTGTTGTTTAAGGATATTTCTGTTTTCATGTCATTCATTAGCGGCCAGCTGAGGTTTGGGCCTGGGCTGGTTTACCATCTATATTTTCTCAAATAGCAACTGTTTTTTGACGACTGCAAGGGAAACTTAAAAGCCCATTTTAGAGCTGAGACAACTGAGGCCCTTAGGCTGAAGCCATGCGCCAATTATGAGAGAGCCAGGACAGGCCCTGAGTTCTGACTCCTAGCCCCGTGCTCCTCCTATAAACAGGACCTGTTTAAATAATAAAGCAGGAATGCAATGGATGCTGAGGTATGGCGGGAAACCACTGTGTGGGGAATTGTGGGCCTCCCTAGGTGAGGCTTGGCCTGACTAACCCCCGTGGCTTTGTGCAAGCTGTTTCCTCTCTCTGGGCCTCAGTTTCCCCATAAGCAGAGTAGAAGGGGTGGAGCAGACCTCCTCTAAGGCTCCTCCCAACTCTGACGGAAAATGCAGTAATAAATACTGGGGCAGTTTAGGAGGCTGGAGTGGGGTGTGGGGAAGGAGGAGCACTGACTCCTGGGGCATGGGGAACGTGGGGGGGGGGTCCTTGGAGAGGAGTGAGCTGCAGGGAGTCTGGTCTGCCCATCGCTGTGTGCACCGCGCTGTCACTGTGTTCTCCTGAGTCTCAAATCTGGACTGAGGGTAAACACACACAAGTTCATTTTGGACTCGCAGGTGAGGATTGAGTATACGGACTTGGCACTGCCACTCTTTCCCTCACCCCAGGGAGGTGGGACAGGGCACCCAAATTTATAGCTGAGGAAGCTGAGGTGAGGGGTTGTGACCCCGCTTGGCATGAAGGAGCTGAGCCTGGGCTCTCAAACCTGGCTACTCTGCTGTCAGGGGCCCGAGGGCTCCCCACTAATTCTAAGACTGAGACTGTGTGAACAACAAACCTCATGCAAACACTTCAGAGGGATGGGATGGGCGAGTGGTTCCAGGAGAGCTGGGGGCAGGAACAGAGAGTTAAGAACAGAAAGGTCAGGACGAGGAGAAGGACAGGCTGACTAGAGCATGACAAAGTCCTGCAAACTATTATATATAGAATGGATAAACAACAAGGTCCTGTTGTATAGCACAGGGAACTATATTCAATATCCTGCAATAAACCATAATGGAAAAGAAAAAAATTAGAAATAAATAAATAAAAATAAAGGGGGGCAGTTCTGACCTGACTCCTGGAAGGAGGGAAGTGAGGCCCACAGCCAGTTAGCAACTCAGGGTCAGAGCTGCAAGAGGCCCTGTTGGTATCAATCCATCAATCCCTTCCCTTGGTTTCTCCTCCAGCCTCCCTGGGTGTCCCTTCTGAGCCTCCTTTGCCATGTGTCTCCACCTCCTGGCTCTCTGAAAGTTCCAGTGCTGGGCTCAGTCACTGAAGCCTTTCCCTGCTCTGTCTGCACTCCCTCAGTGGTCCCAGCAGTCTCCTGCTGTAAATGTTTATCAACAACTATTAAGTTGATTGCCACTGCTCAGACCTCTTTCCTGAACTCCAGACTCATATGCGTGTCTGCCTATTACTCTACATCTCCACGAGGATGTCTAATGGACATTTCAAATTCAACGTGTCCAAAACTGAGCCCCTGGTCTTTCCTCCACAAACCTCTTGCACCCAGAGTCTTTCCCTACTCAGTAAATGGCAACAACATCCTTCCACTGCTCATTGCAAAGATCTGTGGAACCATCCTTGACTCTACTCATCTCTTACAGCCCCCTCAACCCATCAGCAAATCCTACAGGCTCTACCTACAACACCAATCCAGAAGCCACCCACTTCTCACACCTTCACCGCTGCCCTCCACCCCTGGTCCAGCCTCCACCATCTCTGCCCTAGAGGACTCCAGAAGCCTCCTCCCTGGTCTCCCTGCTTCTGTTCCATACTGCCTACCATCTGCTCTCAACACAGCAGCTAGAGGTAGTCTTTAAAAACACAAGTTAGGTCATGTCCTTCCTCTGCTCAGAAGGGCTGGTCATTTCACGTTAAGTGAAAACACAAGCCATCACAATGGGCCACAAGCCCTATACAATCTGGCCCCTCATCACCTCTCTGACTTTACATCCTTGTACTCTTCCCCTCATTCACTCCACTTCAGCTTCCCTGGCCTCCCTGATGGTTCCCCAAACACACAGGCGCTCTCCTACCACAGGGCCTTTGCACTCACTGTTCCCCCGTGCCTAGAAAGCTTTTTTCTCCAGATATCTGCAGAGCTCGCTCTTTTACCTCCTTCGGGTCTTAGGTCTGTATCACCCTCTATGACCCTATTTAAAATTGTAATTCCACCCCAATCCAGAATTTCTTATCCCTCTTACCCTGCTTTATTTTTTAAAGCACTCATCGCCTTTAATGTATGATGCAACATAATCATTTCTTTTGTCCCTATCAGCTTTTCTCCACTAAAATGTGAGCTCCATGAGGGCAGAGATATTTGTCTATTTTGTTCACTGATGTCTCCCCCACCCTCAGGATGATACCTGGCACACAGTAGGTATACAGGGTATATTAGCTGAATGAACGAATCTAGTCCAGCCCCTCATTTCACAGATGAGGAAACAAAGGCCCAGAGAGGTGGGCAGTGTCCCTGAGGCACACAAAGAAAATCCGTGGCAGGACCCAGGAGCAGACCGAGCACCTCCAGACTCACAGTGCAGTGACCCGTCTGCCCTTCCAGGCTGGGTAAGGCTGAGTGTGGCAGGCATTGCCGGGGCCCTGCCGTGACTGCCTTGGATCCATTTAACTGGCCTGTGTTCGTTGCCAGGTTCAGTGTGCTTTGCAGCTCATGTCTGGAACCATGACCTTTTCCAGCAGTTTCCCTTGGGCTGTCAGAGGCACCTCATCTGTAAGGAGAGCTGGAAGTGTCTGGGAGTTTGCATTCCTTCCTCTCCACACACATCCAGCCAGACTATAGACAGTTAACTGGTGAGAGAATAAAAAGACCAGGAATCTCACCTTGAAACAGGACTAACCCTGGGTGTGATTTACACCCCAGAGTTCTGCACAGGATCAGGCTGAGGTTAGGACCTTCCTGGAAATCTTCCTGTGCTTGACTTCTTCCTATTTCCTACCCTGCTTCTCCCCACTCTTCCCAGATTCTCAAGTGAGCATTCCCATAATACATCACCTGTGCATGAATCATCACCGCAGGGTCAGCTTCTGGAAGAACCCAACTTAAGATATGGGCTTCTGTGCTAATCTGGGATGGGCTTGTGAACAGTCAGGTGTAGGAGAAAGACCACAAGGTTTAGAGACCATGTTTCAAATCCAAGCTCAGCCCCTGACCTAATGCAAGATCTTGGGGGAAAATCCTGAGCTCTTTGAGCCCAATTTCCCCCACTGGAGAAATGATATGAATTACATCTTTCTATAGAATTGCTGTGAGGATTAAGTGCATAAATATGAGAAGGACCTTGTGCAGTGGCCAGCACATAGTAGTTGCACAATAAACATTAGTTTCTTCCCGGTCTCCCATCTGTGGCCTGTTTGTGACCCCACTTGCCTGTTTGGACCCCCAGATTCCTCCCCAGCAGCTGAGCAGATGCTGCATAGCTCGGAGTGTGATGAATTTGAAATTTGTCACTTCGGGGAATACTGGGGACATAAAGTAGGGAGTATCCTGAGGCCATTGGGGCATCTCCCAAAGGACAATAGGATGAGGTCAAGGGTGAATAAGACTGTCCGGGAAGAAGAGTAGAAGCAACACACACACACACACACACACACACACACACACACAGAGAGAGAGACAACTCCCCATGGGTTCCCATACTTTGCCAGCAGATGAGTGGTATCACCAGGCAAGGAAACATTAACAATCAATTCCAGACTGTAAAAGCTGGTCCTCAGCTGGGTCGGCAGCATGCCTCTGGGTGACATAATGGCACCTACAGTGGACAGAGGTGAGACCCAGGAGCCCTAGAAGCCATGGTGGAGTTGAGGTCAAGGAGGGCTGTGTGACTGCAGGATCCTAGGAGGCTCTTCCACTAGTGTCCACCCGCCTCCCACGTACTGCTCCCCGCTGGATTGCTCCCAAGCTGACCGGCACGCTCTGCTCATCCCGTCCCCTCTGTGGCATTGCATCTGCAGCCTGCAGCCCTGTCCCCACAGCCCCACTCCTGCCCCATGTGACCAGGCTTTTTTAGAAGCCAGGGTCAAGTTTATCTTTATTTCTTTTGGAATACAGGTATGAGATTGTATTTTATAGCTAAAATTTTATCACTCATCAAATCCAATCCTCCCCTATATTTTGTAAACATAACAACAGAAGCACAGAGAGGAAAAACTGGCTTTCTCAGGGCCCCACAGTGAGCTAGTGGCAGAGCCAGAATGGAGTCCCTGATGCTATTCTATTTTATTTTGCCACCACAGGGACAGATGAGGGCAATGCCACAGACATACTCATCCTGCCAGTGGCAAGGACTCTGACACAGCCTTTCATGAGGTCCCATCTACTGAGATGGGTGGGAGTGTGGACCACACAGAGCTGTCCTCCATTTGCTTACAGTTTTTATCTGGGCTGGCGGAAACCTTAGGGAAGATAAGAGACCATTATAAAGTGCCTGCCATGCATTGGGCACTGCACACATACCAAAATATTAAGACTGAGTTTTCAATGGAGTCACCAACATACATTAGAGGTGAAATTCCAAAGTCAGATCTTACATACAGCATTTACCAAGGAAATGTACAATGTGTCATAACTTGCAGCACCCTCAGCCAAGTCAACAGCATGTCAAGAGGACAGATAGTAGAAAACAGAGGATTTGTTGAAGAGGTTACTTTGGAGAGGCCTCTTGCTATGCTGTAGACCCCAGGTCACACCCACTATGATGACTGTAATAAAAAAAAAAGAAACAGGTAAAACCAAGGGTTGGTGAGGATGTGGAGAAATTGAAACCCTCATACACTGCTAGTGCCAATGTAAAATTGTGTACCTGCTTTGTAAAATAGTCTGGCAGCTCCTCAAAAATTTAGTTACCAGTTGACCCAACAGTTCTACTCCTAGGTAAATTCCCAAGAGAAATGAAAACATGTACATGCAAAAACCTGTACATGAATGTTCATTGCATCATTATTTATAGTATCCAAAAAGTGAAACAACCCCAATGTCCATCACCGATGAATGGAGAGAGAATGTGGTATATCCTTATGATGGAATATTATTCAGCCATAAAAAGGAATGAAATATTGATCCATGCTACATCACGGATGAACCTTGAGAATGTTATGCTGATTCAAAGAAGACAGACACAAAAGTCAACATACTGTATGATTCCATTTATATGAAACATCCAGAGTAGGCAACTCCATAAAGGTAGAAAGTAGATTACAGTAATAGTTGCCTAGGGGATGGGGTGGGACAAGGGGATTGGTGAGTGACTGCTAATGGGGACAGGGTTTCTTTTTGGGGTGATGAAAGTGTTCCAGAATTGATCATGGTGATGGTTGCACAACTCTTTGAATATACTAAAAACCACTAAATTGTACACTCTAAAAGGGTGAATTTTATGATGTGTGAATTATATCTCAATAAAGCTGTCATTTTTTTAAAAAGTGACTGTGGAACCATCACTTACCTAAGAAAGCAGAAAAAATCATAGGCCTGCCGGTGTTTTCATTTGTGTCAGGGGAAGATAACCCCCCACTGAATAAATTTGAAAGAGACTCTGGGACACATTAATAAAAAGTTTCAGTATTTGTTCATCATACCACTTAGATACACGCTATCTTGTTTAAGGAGCTTGTCCAACCTGCTCAGAACTGAGAGCTGCCAGAATCCAGTTTTGAAAAGACCTTGACAGGCTGAAATGTAAAAGATGAAAAAGATTGGGGGAAAAGTGATCTGGTGTTTAATATCTACATAAATTCAGAAGAGGGTGAGGGTGTTAAGTTCAATAAAAGTTTGTGTGAAAAAGACCCGGCTTTAGCTGACCATAAGTTTAACAGCTGCTAAACATTTGATGTGACAGCCATAAAAGCTTGCTCTTTCTTGGATTACATTAAAAGAAATAAAACCACTGGGTCAAAAGAGGTGATAGTCCCAATGTGGTGAGAACCCAGCTCACCTGTTGTGTTCTGTTCTGGGCATAATATAAGAAGTACACTGGCAAACATTAACCAGTTCAGAAGAAAGTGGTCAGAAATATAAGCTCCTGGAAACTGTGTCAGATGAGAACAACAGAAATATCTGAGAGTATTTAACCAGAGCACAGAAGATATTGCTGGGAGCCATGTAACTGTCACATGGAAGGTTGAGTGGACTTTTATTCTGCCATTCTTTAGGGATGAGCAAGGATAATGCATGTAACTTATAGAAAGGTAGGTTTGGGTTTACCATAAGGAACCAAACTAGTTATCAAAATAGACTTCCTTGAAAAGAAATTATGCTAGCTATAGTTTATTGAAAAATAAGTGAAGGCACTTATTTTTATTTGTTTATTTTGAACAGGTAATACATACACATGGCTCAAAAAGCAACGCAACACAGAAAGGTTTATGGTGAAAAGGCTTGTTCCTATCCCAAGTTATCCTATCCTCATGCATACAGCTTTTCATCCTTCCAAACCTTTCATATGTAAATAAAAACATATGTTCTTATCCTAACACCATCGATGGATGAATGGATAAAGAAAATGTGGTATATATATATATATATATATATATATATATATATATATATATTATAATGGAATATCATTCAGCCATGAAAAGAATGAAATCTTGCCATTTGTGACAAGATAGATAGAACTTGGGGACATTGTGCTAAGTGAAATAAGTCAGACAGAGAAAGGCAAATACCGAACTATCCCACTTATATGTGGGATCTTAAAAAAAACAAAACAAAACAAGCGCATAGACACAGAGAACTAGTTGGTGGTTGCCAGAGGCCAGGTGAGGAGTAGGCAAAATGGGTGAAGGTGGTTAAAACTTCCAGTTATAAAATAAATAAGTCATGGGGATGAATGTATAGCATGGTGACTATAATTAATAATACTGTATAGCATATTTGAAAGTTGCTTAAAAGTTCTCATCACAAGAAAGAAAAATTCTTTGTGTATGGTGACAGATGTTAACAACAACAACAAATATATATGTATTTGTTCTTATCCCTCCCTGACTTTACCTAAAAAGTAACATAGGATACACATGACTATGTATTTGCTTCAGTCTGGATATTTTCTATTGGTCTGTTATATTTCTCTTTCTATTGTTAATCCTCTGATTAAACCCACATATTGAGTTCTTAATTTCAGTTATTTTATTTTTTAGTTCTACAATTTCCATTTGATTTTTAATAGATTCTGTTATCTGATGAAATATTCCATTTTAAATGATTTTTCATCTTCAGGTTTCTTGAACATATTAATCATAGCTGTTTTTAAGTCCTCAATATCTGGATCACTTGTGAGTCTGTTTCTATTGTCTACTTTTTTTCCTTGACTAAGGTGATCTGGTCCTATCTCCTGGTACGCCTACAAATTTTTACTGAATGCCAGATATTGTGATTTTAAAACTTCATAGTATATCCTAAAGATCTGTCCATTGAGAGAGAGAGAGAGAGATTGATATATTTAAAGAATCCTCTTTTTCTAGATAGTCTTTTTATAAACAGTATCTCCAAACCATACAGCAATTCTGCAAGGTATGCATTTTGTGAATATGGGGTCCAAAGAGAATATATGACTTGCCAAGAGAGAGTCCTGCAACTAAAACCCAAAAAGGATGGGATTCATGTCTAAGCCTGTCTAGGTCCGAAGTGGGTGCTCCACCCACAACACCTGTGAACAGCCATCACAGGAGGGACTCATGGGGATCCTGGAGGGTCAGCTGTTGTAGAGACAGTTCCAGCCATGCTCTGCTGGTTATGAGAGCCATTCACGTTAGTTCAAGAATAAAGGGTCATATCAGTTAAGAATGCTTGTGGCTATTAAAACTGTTAGTCAAGATCTCAACAGAAGTAGGTAACTCACTCAAGTTAGGATAATTCGAGGAGGGCTTATTTACAAAGGGATTCATTACAAAGGTATGGGTGGGATTTAGGGAGACCACAGGGGAAAATGAAGAAACCCAGGGCTGGCAGCAATGGAGCTGTCACCACCCCAAAGCTCAAAGGGATGAGGGTTACTGGAACTCAGAGAAGAGAGAGTCATGGAGAACAGGCCACCTTGAGAGGAGCGGTGACCTTCAAGCAGCCCAAATTGACATACAGGTAGAGAGCCAAGAAAATAAACAACCCCATTGTCACTATTCTCCCTCTTTCTGGTCTTTTGCCAGGGCTCACTATTGGCCAAACACAATCAGAAGACTCCTGAGGCAAAGAGGAGGAGGGGGAAGTGATATACAGTGGATCTAGACAGGGAGGAAGATATCTGGCCCAGACAACACACACACACATACACACACACAAAACAGAGGCCTAAGCAATAATGACATTTAATTATGTCACATATGAGGAGTCTGTAGGCAGTCACAGTGTCTTGAGTGGGCTCGGTGATGTCATTGAGGACCAGGCTTTCTACACCTTTTCACCTCACCATCCTCATGATGGTAGGCTTTTTAATCCTTAGGTTTGTTCCCTCATGGTCACAAAATGGCTTCCATAGCTCCAGCCATTACACCCTTACTCAGCCGCATTCAAGACAGGAAGAAGGTGCATGCTTCCTTACCTATCTCCTTTAATCAAGGAGTAGGATCATTCACAAAAGGCTCCCTGCCCCCAGCAGTCTTCCCCCTCCATCTCATTGGCCAGAACTTGGTCACATGATTACCCTTGAACAAAAAACTAGTAAAAGTGTATAGGATTACCTTGGTTGGCTTAGACCAACCATGTTCCATCTCCTGGGGCCAGAGATTGGGTCCACTTCCTTGAGCATGTTTTCCCCCCAACAAAATCAGGGTTCTACAGTCTAAGGAAGAAGGCGGAATGGTGACAGGTAGGTAATCAGCCATATGGGCCACAGGCTTTTTTTTTACTTTCCCCGGGGAAGCCCCGGGCATCTCACAGGAACCCAAGTGCTCAGGGAACTAGAATCAGCTGGGGTTCTGGATGGACCACAGCTCCTCCCAGCCAACCTCTCTGCACTGCATGGTCTCCTCTTGGCCAGGAACTGCTTCTCTCTGCCCAGCACTCCTCTCTCTGACAGATTCCTCTGCCTACTCGTGACTTCCCTCCTCCAAACTTTAGCTTCTCCAGCCCCTTCTGTTTCAGTGCAAAGCCCTACTGTAGCTAAAGCTGAGGGGTGGGATCATGGGTCCAGACAGCACAAAGGCAGCAGGGGCTGAGGGTGGGGACAAGGGTCCCTTACAAGGGTCCATGCAGAGGTCAGGTGAGGGCAAATGAAGCTGGGGCAAAGTAATGGGATAGAATTTACCCAGATGTGGGCAAATGCATAATGAAATAGGGTGTATTCATGCATTTGGAAGAGGGTAATTCAGTGCAAAATTGACATAAAAACTCTCCGGACTGGTGCCCCCATAGGCTGACAGCTTGGGACCAGTGTCCCTCTGTCCTCCCTTCTACACACCTCTGGGACAGACTCAAACCATGGCTACCTAGTATGAAGGGCATTCTGGGGGATGCAGTGGGTGCTACTGGTGCACCCAGATTGTTTTTATCAGGCCAGTACATCCAGCCCCAGCTGCTAAGGGCTCACAGCTGCCCCCTTTTCAGGAGAATTACTCTCAGCCAATAGATCCACCTGGCCCAGATATCTGACGTTTACTCCCCTCCCCACCCTGGGCTGCCAATGACTGCCTGCTTGGGGGCAGGGAGGAGGTGATAAAAAGCTGATCCTGGGACTGCCCTGGCGGTTCAGTGGTTAAGACTCCGTGCTTCAAATGCAGGGGGTGCAGGTTTGATCCCTCGTGGGGAACTAGGATCCCACATGTCACATGGCACAACCAAAAAATAATAATAATAATAAAATAAAAAGCTGATCCCTTGGCCAGGGGCCAGCTCCGCGGGGCTGTTTGTGCTCCAGATCCTCCTGTGCGTTAGACCTCATCCTGACCTGGCTTTTTCTCATGACCTTGGCTACCCCTGCTCTCCTACTCCCACAGTAAGTCACCCACAAAGAATTCCTATCTTAGGCTCCACTTGTGGGGAGACCTTAGACAAGACATCTAAGGCCCATCCACTCTGAGATTCAAGGGCCAGGAGTTCTCCATCACCCAGAGCTCCCCAGGGGTGAGAAAAGTGAGCAGGAACCCTGTCTCGTCCATCTTCCTCCTTCTCCAGTCGCTGCGCAGAGATTCTCAGAGCACCCTGCCTGTGCTATACACGCTGCTGGGCTCTGCAAGAAGAGGCACCAGACAGGGGCTCTGATTTCAAAGGGTTTAAATTCTAATTAGCAAGGCAGGAAATGCCTGTAAAAAGGGAAACGGTCATAGTGAACAGCATAGGCCAAAGCCCAATGGTTGGCCTCAGCAGACAAGAGTCCAGCAGGTGTGCAGAGAAGGGAGATCAAGCTGCAGTCAGGGAGGGCTCCCTGGAGAAGGCGCCAGTCTGATTAAAACTTCCAGAAGCAGGAAGGAGGCCGGAGGAATGAGCTAGGGTTCAGGTGATCCAAGGCATAGGCCATCTGGCAAAGTGGAACTCTCTGCAGTGAAACAAGAGAGAGAAGATGGGAGAGGCAGTTTGCTGCCCCGGGGGTGGTAGGAGGGATAAGAAGGAGGTTGTGGCCAACGTTCAGAGCTGGAGGGATTGGGAGGAGGAGGCTTAAAACAGGGAATTCCCCTTGTCTTGGTCATTGTCATCCCCACTTCCTCCCCCATAACGCCTAGCACAGTGCTGGGCACAGAGCCGGAAGGCTGTAAGTGTTCGCTGATCTGGGTCCTACACATGGAGACCCCTCCTCCTCACCCTCTTCCTTCCCGGGATCCATGCTTCTCGGAGCAGGAGCGAGGGCTGTGGGATGGGAATGGGGAATGCTGGTATCGGGTAGAGACTTCTAGGTCAGCATAACCTGGTCCCCAGAGAATCAGGGAAAGGGAAAGCCCTCCCCTTCCATCCCAGCAGGAAGTTAATTAGGAGAGCTAATTAGTGGACCGGGAGTGAGAGATGGAGGCACTGGCGCCTGTGTGCGCGCAGGAGTGAGCGCGCTGAGGATAACTTCAGGCTGGTCTTCCGAGGGGAATGAAGCCTGCCAGGGGTTGAGGCTGCTGTGGTCAGACAAGAGCCAGGGCTCCTGCGCTGGGCTGGCTCCATCCCCCTCCGCCAGCGACAGGCCCCAGGGTTGTGCGTGTGCACACACACATTCACACCAGCATCACACACTTACCCACGCTTGTACACTCACATACATATTCACACACTTGCCCCCCCACACACATTTCCTGTGCCCTCATGTACACACACACGCATGCATGCACAGGTGCAGGAGGAGCAGTTTTGACCTCCATGGCTCCACACCCAACTCTTAACTGTGCTAGAATGTCCTCAGCTGTGCTCCAGGGCCATTGGCAGAGCTGGCACCCTGCACCAAACACACACCAGCCCTCTGCCCTCATACCCAGGCCCTCCACAAGCTCCTCTCCCTCTGCTTGGCTTTTTTGAAAGGAAAAGAAACTTCAAAGCAGATGTCACAGTCTTCCTTGCTTCCACATCCTGCATGTCCCAGTGTGAGGAACTTCTTCCTCCTAGCTAGCATCAATCCTCTGCAAAATCAGGCAGGCCAGTTCCCATGGACAAAGAATGTTCCCATCTGATGGTACAGCTCAGGTCCCAGGAGGGCCCTAGCCACACTCCAGAGCCATATTACACAAATGGCTCTGAGGGTCTGGGCTGTGAGGGTTCTAACCCGGCTGTGAGTGATCTTGGGTAAGTTACTAAACCTCTCTGAGCCTCAGTCTCGTTGTCTATAAGTGATGGCAACTATGGTTCTAGGTTGTGTGCAGAATGAGTGAAATTATATGTGTAACATGCTTAGCAGAGAGTATGGCACATAGTATGTGCTCAATAAACTTAACACTTATCATTGTGGCCCAACCCAGCACTCCTGGCTTCCCACTCCCC
Source organism: Balaenoptera acutorostrata (assembly GCF_949987535.1). Classification (NCBI taxonomy): domain Eukaryota; kingdom Metazoa; phylum Chordata; class Mammalia; order Artiodactyla; family Balaenopteridae; genus Balaenoptera; species Balaenoptera acutorostrata. Next base: position 70,048,371 of record NC_080073.1, on the reverse strand, counting down.
AACCAGGATTTACTTTTGCCCTCTGAGCCTGGCTTCTTCTTGTTTCCTTCCTCTGTCTCAGAATAAGCAGACAGGTTATTAGTACAAATTTGATCAAAATGACACATGGATTAGCATGTACGCTGCAAAGTCTAATTCTGTTTACTGTTCTAGGAGAGCATGCCATTATTACAGGAGCTGGGACAGAGTGTTTTTAATAACATTTCTTGTTAAGATTTAATTACAGGAAATTGTATTTTCTTAATCACTGAAAACTCAACTGGCTAGGAAAAGAATCGTGATAATTTTGTTTGCAGTTTCTTAAATCCTTAGGATATTCTCTCTCTTACATTTGCTTTTATTATGTGCTGCTGCTAAGTGCTTTTTAACCCTTGGAGCTGTGAGGAGGGAGGCCCACAGGAGGCCATCCCCTGCATCTCTCATCCCCAGGCCCTCCACTCCTGGCAAATTTGGATGCCAATAACCCCAATAAACTAAAGCAATTAGGGAGCTGAGGTGTTCAGTTTCCCGCTGGGTAAAAAGAGCAGGTACATTCCCCTCCCCGTCTGAAGTTGCTGGGCTGTGAAATCGTCCTCAGAATATCTGGCCCGAGCACCAGCCTCCCCTGGAAACCCAGCCCTGGGGTATCTCCCTACCAAGAACCCCCAAGGAAGATTACAGAAGTGATAGTATCACCCATTCTTCACTCACAAGGTATTCCTGACCACCTCAGGAGGTCCAGGGCCTGGAGAAGTGCCCTGAGGGTCAGATGGCTGCTAGAAAACTCTGCGGGAAATTTCAGTCCTATAACTGGCCTTGAGTAAGTTTCCAGCCAAAGCTGAGCTAAGAACAGAAGATACAGAAATGAATGTGACAGAGCTCAGCTGAAGGTGTCCACAGGGCCCTCCTGCTTCCCCTTCTGCAACTTCTGTGTGTGCGTGAGGGGGCACAGGGAGGCAAGGGGTGGTGGAGGAAACAGGACGTGTGAAAACCAGAGGCACAAAGGAGCTGCAGTCTATCAGTTCCTCCAGGAAACCATGCTCAAGGGAAAAGATGCAGTATTACCAACAACATGAGGAGTGATGCTCATAAAACCAATGTGAGACACTGGCCCCGCAGGGATTTGTGCTGCTGTGATTAAGTCATAATTCCTCAGCCAAAGGAAAGCACCTCCTCCTGCAAAATCCTGTGACCCCAGAAGTGTGGGGTGGGGGTGAGGTCCTCTTGGCCTCGGTCACAGCTCCATCTCCACCTGACCCCATGACTCACCAAGCCTGGACCATCTCCATTCAACCTTCCCTCCAGAGAGCTCCACCCTTTCAGTAGCAAGTACACCTATGTCTAGCCTAGGTCTCTCCTACTACAAATCAAACCCATGTCCTCTTGACCTTTTGGGAGGTAGGAGAGAGGGACAGAGAGACAATGAACAGAATTCCCAGCAGAACAGCTTCATCCGATGCATATCCACTTCTTTCCACTCCCCTCTAAACTCTGAGCCCTCGGCTTTCTCAACCACCTCCCAGTGGCCTCTCTGTTCCCTCCACGTCCCCTTGTTCTCTGGGGCTGGGGAAAACAGGTCTGACAATGTTAACCCCTGATGGCGGAATGCATGACATCAAAGAGGTGGCAAGAGAGGTGATGGATAATAGATGGCTGGAAGCATGAATGATACACATGCAGATAAATGATGGATAATGGGGCTCACATCACGTATAGGCAGCAGCCCAAGTAATAGATGTGTAGATACATATAGATTGATGGAGAGAGACAGTTTCAGAGACAACACAGGGGAGGATGGAAGGATCCAGGATCTGTGATAGTTGCCTTGAGCCTAGATAGGCAGGGAAATAAGAGGAAGGATCGGTACCTAGTGAGACAAGGCAGACGGATAGACACAGGGAAGGGCTTCCTGAACAGAGGGGACTAAAGAAAAGACAATGGGCAGAGCCTTACACCCGCAGATACTGTTGCTGCCCAGGTATCCATGGTGGATCGCAGGATACAGGGGGTGAGCTGAAGGAGCCTGGACACGTGGACGGGTGATGAATGTGCCAAGAGATGAACAGACGGGCAGGCCCATAGGTCAAGACGCTCATCGCTTCTCCCCTCGGCCTCCCTTGGCCCTGAGCTGGGCTCCCAGGCCCCCGGGTGCAGCCCCCGCGTGGCAAGGTGCTGAGCCGCTGGTGGCCGCGCGGGGGCGCCCACGGCCGTGGTGATCGCGAGAAGGGGCGGGGAGGGGCTGCAGGCGGCTGTGGGTCCGGCACCGACGAGCTTGTTTCCATGACGGCTCGGCCCAGGGGACCCACTCCCCCCGCTCCTTGCCTTCATAGATGCTGTCCCTGGTTGAAAACTTCTCCCCAAGGAAGGGCAAGAGGCCGATTTCCCCAGAATGGCAGCAAGTCTTTGAAGGCCAGGGTCTCTGCCTTCTGGAGCTGCCCAAGTGCGTTTGCTCCTTCACCCTGTCACTCCCTCTGCTTGCCCTTCTTCCCTGTTTTAAATCGTTTCCCTCCCCTTCCCCCTAATGCTCAGGGTCTTCCCGACCCCAGCTCCTCTGTGGAGCCAGCTGGTACAGAGTGGAAAGAGACAGTGAGAGAAGCTATTGTTTTGGAAAGGGCAAGGCAAACTCCTAGGAGAATGGGGGGCCTGAGGGGTGGCTGAAGCAGATAAGACCCTCTATCAGCTGACGCTGGGATGAAACCTAGCTGGGGTAGGGGCCTGTCACAGCCTGAGTAGGCAGCCCCTCCCTGGCTCTGCCCTCCCAGACACACAGATGGGGAGTAGATGCATCCAGAATGGACAGCTGTGGATGGCCCTCCCTCAGCCCCAGCTCAGATCTGTCTGCAGCTTGGATGGTAGAAAACTGCAGAGGAGGAGATAGGAGGAGCATAAGCTGGGATAGCAGTGCCTTCAGGGAGGGTTAGGATCCTGGAGGTGGCGCTGTCACTGCTGGAACCAAAGATCTCTTGCCTAAACCTCTAGTTCGTTGTGTCCACTGGAAGCCGGAAGCCAGAAGCACAGCCTCACGCCCTCCAGAGGAGAGAGACTCTGCGGCCTCCAACATGTGCCTTCACGGTTCTTTTCAGCGACTGCTTATTACCCTACCCCAGGGCCCCTGGAAACAGAGAACCATGGAGAACCTTCTGCAGAGCGGCCAACTCGGGAGGCACAGAGAGGTTAAGTGACTGGCTCGGTGCAGTACAGCCTGGAAGCAGCAGGGTTGTAACCACCATCAAACCCAAGGAATTCTCAGTCCTGAAACATTACAGAAAGCATCAAGGAAGGAAAAATGCAGAGGAAGTGGTCAAAATGTGGGATATTTTTCTTGTACTGGTTCCCCCCCGCCCACTTCCCGACCAAGTCTTCACCCCTGCTTCACATACCCGCATCCAGTTCATTGCCATCGAGATTTTTTTAAAATCTGGCTAATTTACCTCTACCTGAGGTGACACCAAAACAGTCTTTAACAAGCAGTGGGAGTTGTCCAGCATCGGCCAGAATTGGGGGGCAGGGGGGTGGGCAGAGAGGGAATTGCAGGCAGAAGGGACAGCATAGCAAAGGCAGAAAGGCATGAAGGGTGGGGGGGAGTAGAGGCAGCTCTGTATTCCTGGGGTGAAGTTTCGGCAGCAGCAGAAAGAGATTTGAGAAGAAAGAGGCAGGGCTCAGATCATAGAGGTCTTGTTCTCCATCTAGGAGGCTCACAGTAGGGAACCACTGAAGAGTTTTGAGCAAAGGAAGTAACAAGTGTAGATTTGTAATGTGGAGTGGATTGGAGGCAGGGGGTATGGATAGAGACTGAGAGGCCAGTTAGGAGGCTACTGCGGCAGTCCAGGGGAAACGATGGGGAGCCTCGTCAGGGTCATAAGAACTGGGTTGGGGAGAAGGGAGAGTCAAGAAATATTTTGGAGGTCAAAGCATCAGGACCTAAGAGAATGAAGACAGAGTGAACAAAATTGAAGTCAAGGCTGATTCCTGGGTGTCTGGCCTGGGTGTGGGTGTACAGTCTGGCCACCCTCTGAAGGGTGAGGTGGGAGAAAGAGCAGGCTTAGGGGAAGATGCCCAGTTTGGAGCATGTTGAGTTTGAGGTACCTGAGGGTGCCTAGACTGACTATCTGGGGGTAGTTGGATACTCTGGCCTGAGCCCCATGGACAAAGGCTAGACCAGCAATGTTTTTGGTGGCTGAAATCCCAAGGGGGAGTAGAGGCGGCTGCCCAGGAGAGAGAGCAGAGCAAGGGTGAAGGTCAGAAGGGGCCAAGAAGGAACTGTCAGAGAGAAGGAAGTTGATAGAGTGCTGTGTTGGGGAAGGAGGGGAGGAGAGGGGAGCTGGGGAGGGAGGGAGGGAATGGTGCTAGGTCAGGTGCAGCAGAGAGACCTGGTGAGAAAAACACTGAGTGTTCCCTGTGGACTTGGCACTGGGCATCTTATTCATTTTTAAAAATTTTAATTGAAGTATAGTTGATTTACAGTGTTGTGTTAATTTCTGCTGTACAGCAAAGTGATTTAGTTATACATATATATATTCTTTTTCATATTCTTTTCCATTATGGTTCATCACAGGATATTGAATATAGTTCCCTGTGCTATACAGTAGGACCTTGTTGTTTATCCATCCTATATATAATAGTTTGCATCTGCTAATCCCAAACTCTCAATCCTTCCCTCCTCTGCCCTCCCCAAGTCTGTTCTGCATATCTGTGAGTCTGTTTCTGTTTCATAGATATGTTCATTTGTGTCATATTTTAGATTCCACATATAAGTGATATCGTATGGTATTTATCTTTCTCTTTCTGACTTGCTTCGCTTAGTATGATAATCTCCAGGTCCATCCATGTTGCGACAAATGGCATTATTTCATTCTTTTTTATGGCTGAGTAGTATTCCATTGTGTGTGTATGTGTGTGTATAAATATATATGTGTGTGTGTGTGTGTGTGTGTGTGTGTGTGTGTGTGTGTGTGTGTGTGTATAAAACACATCTTCTTTATCCATTCATCTGTCGATGGACAATCACGTTGTTTCCACGTCTTGGCTCTTGTAAATAGTGCTGCTAGGAACATAGGGGTGCATGTATCTTTTCGCATTATAGTTTTATCTGAATATATGGGCATCTTATTCATAATCAGGGTCTAGCTGGAAACTGAGAGGACTGCCCAACTGAGTAATTCAGAGAGAGTTTTAAAAAGGCGTGGGCAAGGTGCAAAGATGTGGGGAGGGTCTAGGAAAGTGAGCAGGGGTTGACGAGGCTCCAGGGCTGGTAACGGGGGAGTCAGGCCTGAGGAGACCTGGAGGGAGAGCCGTGTGGAGGGGCCGCTGGACAAGAGCTACAGTCCGGTGTGGAGGGACACAGCCAGCCCCCTGTGGCTCACAGGGAACAAGTCAGGAGGTTAAATACCTCAGCCTCACTCTCTTCCCTCCCTCCATCTCCTGTGTGGCTCTGCAATGGTGTGGCCTAACCCAGAGCCAGAGGGCAGGGAGCCTGGACCATGCAGCCCCCAGAGGTCAGCCCTGGAGCCCACGCACTAACCGCTGGGCTACGCAGCCTTGGTGAGCAAGCAAATAAAAACTCTGACCCATGTAACTAGTAACAAAGGGCAGCACTGGATCCAGGCCCCTCTTGTTTCTTTCTCTGAGCTCTGCTGCTTTACGCCTGACCACCCATCCCTCCACAGCAGGGACACCTAACCCCTTCCTGTGTCTATCACCCCCAAGGGAGGAGATGCTCTTCCCTGCTAGTTCCAGCAGCAAAATCCCAGAGAAGTTGTCTTGGGTCACATGCCCATCCCAAAGCCTGTCACTCTGCCTGGGGTGAGGGAAGAGGAAAGCTGTGCTGGGCAATAGCCATGAAACAGGGAAGAAAGTGGCAGCTGCTGGGAAGAGGCTGGGAATGTGATGAGGAAGCAAGCTGGGACCAAGATATGGCCCTTTGTGTTTCTAAATGAAACAGGAGGTGAGGAGATAGCAGAGGGAAATTTTCCTTCTTTGCCTACTGCTGGGCATGTACCAAAAATATGGAGATTTGTACTCACATATACCCATAAACACACATGCTTACATATATATAACTCCAAATATATGTAGGCACATACACATGCTTAAACAAACCTGCTTGCTCACTTTACACTCATGTACAGACATATACACAGTCACCAACATATATACAGTAGCAGTCAGGGTGGGCAAGGTTATGCTTCCTTAACAAGTAACTCCAAAATCTCAGTGGCTTAAAAACAATGAGGCCTCATTCTTGCTCATACTAGACGTCCATCACAGCCTCTGCTCATCATGGTCACCCCAGCTGATGAAACCTTGCTGGTCACTGTGCCAGAGAGAAAGACCTCTGAAAGGTCTTGCACCAGTAATTAAATTCTTCTGCCCAGAAGTGATGTTCTCTCTTCTGTTCATTGGCCAGAACCGGTCATATGATCCCACCAAAGGAAGCCAGAGACACAGAACTTCATAGCAAATAGCACTAATGACTACTACACTATAGCTCACACACACACACACACACACACACACACACAAACTCACTCACTCACTGCTCTTCCTACAGCTTTCTTATTTTATCCTTTTGTATCTCAGACTACTAACAGTTCCCTGTTTCCAGCAATTAGAGTCAAAAGTCCACTGCCAGGAGCCAGAGGTCATGGAAATTTCCATCCCTTTTTATTTCAGGCCCTGTCTGCTGCCCCCAACTCTCTCTCTCACCTGGGCCCCTGTCATCCATCACCCCTCCATGCCCACTCTTCCTTGCCTCCCCTGCCCCATGCTTCTTCCTGCAAAGGAGAGATAAAAGGGACAGCTGCATGTTTATTCAGTGCAACTTCACGCTGACAACCTACCACTTGCTTCCATTTCCCTACTCCCTCCCTTTCTTCTTTCTGTGATTGCCTTGGGAGCTTACTAGGTGCGAGCTAGTGGCTCACGGAGAGACAGGCTGCTACAGAGCTGGAGAGATGGCGGTGAGGCCCAGAAGGCCCTGCTGGTGGGGGGAGAAGAGGCAGATGCAAACAAAGACACCAAGATGCAGAGAAACAGACACAAATGGACAGCGACAGAAGAGAGACATAAGATGTAGCAGAGAGAGAAGCCAGAGACACAGCCAGTGACAGAGGCAGATGGAAAGAGATGCAGATTGACAGAGACAAAAACAGAGAGAGATGACTGAAATAGGTAGAAACAGAGACACAGAGAATGGGCCAGAGAGGTGAATGCGGAAAAGAGCAAAGAGACAGAAAAGATTGTTGAGCTCCAGGGTGGAAGTAGGGATGTGTCCAGGGATGTGTGTGTGTGTGTGTGTGTGTATGTGTTACCATATAGCTCTGGTTTTTTGTTTTTTGTTTTTTTTTTTTTTAATTTATTTTTGGCTGTGTTGGGTCTTCGTTTCTGTGCGAGGGCTTTCTCTAGTTGCGGCAAGCGGGGGCCACTCTTCATTGCGGTGCGCGGGCCTCTCCCTGCCGCGGCCTCTCCCGTTGCGGAGCACAGGCTCCAGACGCACAGGCTCAGTAGTTGTGGCTCATGGGCTTAGCTGCTCCGCGGCATGTGGGATCCTCCCGGACCAGGGCTCGAACCCGTGTCCCCTGCATTGGCAGGCAGTTTCTTAACCACTGCGCCACCAGGGAAGCCCTAGCTCTGGTTTTTAAGCCACATTATCTTTCATTGAGATGGACACAGGAAAGTGAGTGCTGAGATATCTTGAAAGATAAGAAGAAGATGCGTCCCTTTTCAAGCAAGTGGCTGGGGGTTGAGGCTAGGCGGTAAGCTCAGGAAACTGGCAGGGGTTTCCTTGGAGATTTCTTATGCCGTGTGTTTGGCTCGATAGCATTGGCTCTGTCGGCTGGAGGAGACTGCAGGGTCTGAACTGTGAGCACAACCCCAGCTGCCTCCACCCCACCTGTGCTGCGTGCTCCAGCTCTGACCCTGGAGGGAAGAAAGAGGGGCAATGCAGCCCCTGCTCTGGGCAGGGGTGGAGGGTCCCAGGCTGAAAAGAGAGGCAAACTCCTGCCTTTGGGGAGCCCTGGGTTGGTGCCAGGCTCGGTGCCAGGACCTGGAGTCGCGGTTGAAGAGAAAAGCCACGTGCTCCCTGCACAGGTTGTAGTCTAGTAGAGCAGACAGACCCCAAACAAACGGCAGTTACACGATGACAAATCAGGTTAAATGCTACAAAAGAAAGGAGTGTCATACAAGAGGGAATGATGGTAATGGGGGCCTCCTTAGACCGTGTGCTCAGGAAATCTCTCCAATTGGGGGATATCGTGACCAAGACCTTCCCGGTGAGGAGCCGCCAAGAGGAAGCCTGGATGTGGCATGGGGTGGGGAGTGGGGAAGCAGGGCCCAGGAGGAGGGAACGGCCCCAGCAAAGGCCACAAAGCAACACCAAGCTTGGGCACTGTACCAAGTCCTAAGGAGGGCCTGAATGGCGGGAGCAGTGAGCCAGGGGGTGTCTTGAGTAAGATGGGCCAAGTGGGCAAGAGCCTGCAGGGCAAGCCCTCTGAGGAGTGTGGATTTTATTCTAAGGACAGTGGGAGAGACGTGGGTGAGTGGTATCCATCCACACGTGTCAGGCACTGAGCTCGGGGCTGGGACCCAGTGAAGGTGTCGGGATAGAAGTAAGAGGGCTGCAGAGCAGAGGAAACCAACACATCTGATCAGGTCACTCCTTTTCTCAACTCCCTTCAGTGGCCCCCACCACCCTCAGAAAAAGGTCCAGACTCCTTAGCAGGGCTGGCAAGACCTTCCCGCCCTGTCCCCCTCTTCCTCCCCATCTACTCCCCTCTGGCCATTCCTCTGCCTCAGACTCAACGCTCGGTGCTGTGTCCTCCACCTGGAACCCCCTCCCCGCTGCTCTCTCTCTCCACCTGCCCGACTCCCAGCCAGCCTTCAGGACGTAGTTCCAGCCTCCTGCCACGGGTGAAGCTTTGGCTGAGCCTGGCGCCCTCCTCAATGAAACTGGCCACTCCCACCCCTGTGGGCCTCACAGCACAGGTGCCCAGGAACACTTCACTGCCCTCGGCTGCTTGTGAGCCCGTCTCCTGGATGGAGTCCTCAAGAGCAGGTCTGAGCTAGTCAGAATTCCCAGGTGAATGACCCACCCATGGTCATGGAGCTGATTAAAGGTTGAGCTCTTGGTCCAGAGGGGCTATTCCAGCTCCCCCTCTCCAACACCATCTCAGGGTAATCGGAGCTGAACCACAGTTGGTAGGGAGAAGAGACTGGAAACCAGAGTCTAGGAGGTTAGCCTAAGAAATCCTTCCAGCCTTTTGTTTTGTGGCATCCGTGAAAACAAGCTGGGTCACCAGCAGCTCTCCTAGAGAAACTTTGGCCAGAGTTCTCACTGTTGCCACAACTGCTCAAACCAGCATAGTCTGATCTGGAAATACAGCCTCAATATGTGCCAGGGTTTCTAGCTGTATGCAAAGGATGCAGGCATCATTAAGTTGGACAAAGTGATCCATTGAGCTCTTCATACATAAAATTTTAAAAACATTTTTTTGAGGACGTGAATACAGGTCAGAAATCAGAAGAAAGGGCAGGTAGGGGTCGGGGCTCCCAGCTGGGAGGGGGGTGACCGAGGGGCAGGGGTGTGCTGAGATAATTGAGGTAATTGAGGCAGGGACCTGGTGAGAAGGTCGGGGAGGGAAAATGCTGCCCACCAGCCCTCAGGTGTGGATAACTCAGGGCAGTGTCCCGGGTGGGCCAGCAGGAAAGTCTGCCTAATCCTAGGAAAGTGAATCTGCCACAGATAGATTTTTTTTATCCAATTTGCCTTCATCTCCTCCAGGACTGCATGTGTTACCAGGGCAAAGGCCAAGAAAAAGCCTGTCCCCCCAGGAGGTGACCTCTCTGAGACTCTTGCTGTGCTTCTATTTCAAGGAAGACATGGGCATCGGTGCCACAGCATCCCCTTGGGGGGACCTGGGGGTGGGCAGCGGGGCACAGAGATGAAAAGTCAGGCAGAGGCGGGGAGAGGTCAGGAGAAGCAAGGCAGGGGCTAAGTGAGCCTGGGAAGAAGGAAGTATCGCAGAAAATGGTGAAAATTCATGAGGCTCCCAGCCCACTACCACTGGGAGGCAGCAGGAGGAGGGTCCATGGAGGGCCTGCCCCTGAAAAATGGAAAGCTGGGAGAGAGAGGATTTGGAGGCCAAGGCTAACTGCTCCCATGGCTGTTGGCTCCTCTCTCCTTGAGCACTATGGGGAGAAGGGGGGTTTCTGAAATCCAGCGTGGTTTGGGTCTCCATAAACCAGTTCCCAGAGGACCACACAACTAAGCAAGAGCCCTAGATGGCCAGACCACCCCATCAGCATCTACTGAGGCTGGGACTGCACTTGGTACCTGGAAAGAAGGTCCCACTCTGCCCTGAGCCTGACAGCCAAGACAGCTGCCTTCAGCCCCATGTTGGACAGCAAGGCAAGCAGGCCTGAAGCGGGAGGCAGAAAGAGGGTCAGGTGGCCTGAATGGAACTGCCTGGCCTAGAGGGATATGGCGGCCTCACTTCCAGGCAGAAAGATAAACAGGAACAGAGAGAAGCCAGGGGGTGGGGTGAATAGAGGAAAAAAGAAGAGGCAATGGAAGCTGCTGTAACAAGCAAGCGCCCACATCTCAGTGGCCTGACCTATAAAAGTTCATTCTCCCTCAGTCACAGTCTAATGCAAGTGTTGCTGTTGGGGTGGCCTGCTGCGTGACCAGCTGGGGCCCAGCCTCCGTCCCTCTTGTGGCTCTGCCTTCCTTTAAGATCTCTGACTCCTGCCTGATCAGCCAACAGACAGGATAGACACTCAGGAAGGTGCACCCAATTTTTGATCTCTGCCTGGAGGGGGCCCTGCACGTGTTCCACTGGTGAGAACTAGAAACACTGCCCCACCCAAACACAAAAGGGGTCTGAAAAATGGGGTCACTGGCTGGGTAGCTGCTCCTCAGCCAAAAACTCCACACCATGGAAAGGGGGTCCTGAATTGTGGAAGATTGCAGGCCAGCTCTTCCTCCAGTACTAGTATTTCTTGGACAACTGTTTTGGGCCAGGCCTTTTATAAAGTGTGATTTATTCTATTCTTTATAACAACCCTTGAAAAGTAAAGACTGTTAGACCCATTTTATGCCAGGAGAGATGGAAGCTCATAGAAGTTAAGAGGCTTAGCCTGAGGGGGTGAGGTCTGGATTTTAACCCAGGTACTTGCAGGTCAGGGCCCACGCAAGACATTTCCTTTTGCTGCTCACGAAGCCAGTTCTCTAGAAAATGACAGAGATGGAGACAGACAAAAAGGAGGAAGTTGGCGGGGGTGGGGGGGTGAGGACTAAAGGGAGGGAGGACAAGAAAGAGGGAGGTACAGATAAAAGGAGAAGACTGAGATTCCCACAGAGGGGGAGGAAGTAGGAAAGATTGAGATGAGAAAGAAGTGGAAGGAGATCCAGGAGGGCCAGGCCCCTCCCCTCTTCATACCTCGTCTGGCTTCCAGACCACTCAAGGCCACCTGCTCTGTGAGCTTTCTCTGCAAGCGTCTGCTGTTCCCCATGGACATGCATTCGAATCCTGCCTCTGAGTGTTCTGGCACTAGATCTTGAATGGTTGATCGCTCAGTGAAGATGCAGTGCATGAAAGTGCTTTATAAACACTGACAGAAATGGTCCTGGGGGTGAGGCGAGGGGGCGGGGGGGGGGTTCGGTTTTGCACGAAGGAGCAACAGGGTGGGGAGAGGCCTGGGGACTGGGCAGCAGCACAAAGCCCGGCTGGAAGAGAGGGGAGGGTGGAAATAAGGCATGTAGAGGCCACAGTGTCTCCCTGTTGCCCTGTCAGGAGCAGCTTTCCTGACAGGGAGGGTGACTCATGAAATGAAAAGTGAATGGATTGCTGAACTGCTTTACTTCCCTGGCTGTGTCATCGCGGTTGGCATGGGGCTCTAAGGAGGGACCATGCATCGCTTGACCCTCTCACCCCAGCAGATGATAGAGGGTGACTGCTCCCCACTTGCAGGCCCTGGAACAACCCGCCGCTGCGCGCTGCACAGCTTGTAAATTGTTATGGCCCATTGAAGAGCTCGCCCTTAAATGTCACTTACCCAGGAATTAAGGTGAAGACAGGCAGAGGGACCTGCCGTTGGCACAGCCCGAGGTGGGGACTGATCGTGGGGGGGGGGGTTCAGCCTTTTCGGGAAGGACAGCTGGACACAAGGTCCGGGGTTAATCAAAAAATGCCCCCATCCGCCGGGGGATCATTATCTCCAATAATTATCCCTGCTCCTGGGGCAGGGAGCAGGGACAGGCTTGGAAGGCTATCATCTGAGTGGACTGGCTAAGAATATAGACCTGAACTGCGGTCCTGGAGTCCCCATCCCCACCTGCCTCCTCTCTCTGTCTCTCTCCCCTCCCTCTCCCTCTCCCTCCTCCCTTTCCCCATCCCTCCCTCTCCTCCACCTCTTTCTTCCAATTTGCTCCCTCACTCCAGGTGTCTGCATGGCTCGGGTTTCTCTTTGTCCCACTGGACCCTGAGGGCAGAAGAGGAGGATCTTAATGAGTCTGACCCAGGCCAGAGGGCCCTGGTTGAGGGCACCACTCCAGAGGGATGGGCCAGCTTCACTTTCTAGCTTCACTTTCTAACTTTGGGGGCAAGGAGAGGTCAGCTTCCTGCTTCTCCCTGGAGGTCCTTCTCTGGAAGAAGGTAGACCATGAGACCTGAGACTGTGGTACCTCCCAGTGATGACCCTTCACACCTCTTCTCTCTCCTGTAATCTTTTTTTTTTTTTCATTACAAAACAAATCCACATTCAGAAAAGGTCATGAGACAAATGTTCCATTTAACAAATTATTTTAAAGCAAACTCAAGGTAGCCACGGCCTCAGCCAAGGACCAGAATATGGCCAGCACCCAGAGACCCCATGGACGCTTCCCCATCCACCTTCCCCTTCCCTCAGGTCCCAGGCAAACACTTCCTGTTTCTCTTTATAGTGTGTGAGCTCCTTCAACAATACGGTGTAGTTAGGCGTGTTTCTGAACTTTACGTAAATAGAATCGTATGTTATGTATTCTCTGCATCTGGCTTCTCCCAGCCGCCCTGATGGTGTTTGTGGGTCTCTTCCGCGTGGTTGGTGTGGTCACAGTTCATTCATTCTCATTGTCGTGGAGAGATTGTCGTTGGCTGTGTGCCCCAGCCCAGGTGTCCCCAGCTGCAGCACCTTATTGCTTTGGGGACAAGGCTGTGACAATCCTCACAGCAGCCTGAGGCCTGGTCACAGAGGGTCCTCTGCAGACAGATTGCATAGTGAGGAGTGCTGGGGCTGAACTGAACCTTAGCCTCCGGGCCACGCACCCAAGCTCTTACCACCTGCTGGGGGTGCTGCGTGCTAACACGGAGACTAGGGAGACTTGGCCCCCACAGAGAGAAGTCCTAATGGCATCCCAGGCATTGGCACCAGTAGCTGGCGAGAGAACTTGAAATAGCATTTGGTGCCCAATTGTTGCCTGGTAGATATTTGCTGAGTGAGCGAATGACCACCTTCCTGGGAGCCCTCAAACCAGGCTGTTAGGTGGCCAGCCCTTCTTGCCTTCCTCCCAGCTGCCAAGCAGCTAGCTCTTGGCACTTGCATCTCTTTCTGAGACTCTGCAGGCCAGCAGACCCCTCCCAGACTCATAACCTCCCTCCTGCCTTCCCTCTGGGTGAGATTAACTGCTCTACACTTACTAACTGCTCCCAGAGCCAGGAAGGAACGATATGGATGCCACCTGTCACCTGTTGCTGTCTCCCACCCCCTCCTGCCTGCAAGTTCCCCTTAGGTCTAATCTCCATCCCCACACCCGACTTTGCTGCTTTGCTGGCTCTGATGAAGTTGAGGGAGAGGAGAGGTACAGCAAAAATAACGCATCAGTTGAGTTTGCAAGGCAGTTTTCAAGGTAAAAAGCATTTCCTAACACACTAATTGAGTGCGGATCGTTATTATCATCCTGTTCTAAGTATTTTACATTTTTAACTCATTTGACCCTCGGAACCACCCCTACAGTAGGTACTATTATTTTATTTATTTATTTATTTTTATTATTTTTGGCTGTGTTGGGTCCTCGCTTCTGTGCGAGAGCTTTCTCTAGTTGCGGCAAGCGGGGGTCACTCCTCATCGCAGTGCACGGACCTCTCACTATCACGGCCTCTCTTGTTGCGGAGTACAAGCTCCAGACGCGCAGGCTCAGTAATTGTGGCTTACGGGCCCAGTTGCTCCGCGGCATGTGGGGTCCTCCCAGACCAGGGCTCGAACCCGTGTCCCCTGCATTGGCAGGCAGACTCTCAACCACTGCGCCACCAGGGAAGCCCAGTAGGTACTATTATTATCCCCACATTATAGAGAAGGGAGCTGAGAAGTTAAGGAGCTTGTCCAAGGTAGAGACGCCAGATAAAATACAGAATAAGCAGTTAAATTTGAATTTCAGATAAACAAGGAATGTTTAAAAGTATAAATATGTCCTGAATGTTGCATATTAAATTCAAATGGGCATCTTGTATTTTTGATTTGTTAAATCTGGCACCCCTAGTCCAAGGTCACTGAGCAAGTGATGGTGGAGTCAGGATTCAAACCCCAGCTTGCCATTGCCCTCCGCTCCTATGGGATCTGCACTAAGGCCTGACAGCTGGCAAGAGAAGCAGATGGATTTGAGGCTATTTAGTAAATCAAACCAGCAGGGCTAGGAAACAGATTTGACATGGAGGCTTAAAAAAGCCCAGTTTCTGGCTCCTGTAGAGTCAGAGAGGAGGCTTCTTGCCAGGGATCACTCCAGCAAG